>NC_060138.1:701951159-703151159 GCF_021461385.2 Schistocerca piceifrons
TTGAAAACTTGGTATTTTTTGACGCGCCATAGCGCTTTAGATATTGGGAGTAGAAAAAAATGGCAAGAATAAAATTTGTAGAGAATTTTGTGATCTTTAAAAAAGAAAATAGTCGTCAAAGTGATAGGAGCAAATGAAACTGATATATTTTGAAAAAAAACTGAAGGAAGTCCGAAATTTTCGAAGTTTTTTGACTGCAGAAAGTTTTCCCAAGAGAAATTTTGTTGTCAAAACTTGGTTTTCTAACCTTTCCAACAATATGAACGAGTTAAAAAAATAAAATCTTCTACCCCACCTTTTGCAAGGTACACGCTTTTTTTCTGACAGTTTCACTGGACTAAATGTGCTTCCAGTGGCGCCGGCATTATACCTAGTAGGAGACAGCGTGTTCCAAGATAATGCCCCCAATTACATAGTTGCTAAATGTCAAAGATTGTTCTGATCAGCACTTTCAACTTCTACACTTATAAGATTTTATCTTCAGCTCTTTGTAAATCACTTTCACGCTCCTCCAGCGGAAATTTGGATTTTCTGAAAGTGTCACGTGCAGATTTCATTGTGCTCATATTTCGATTTTGATGAGAAATTTTGGGTCATCGGCTTTTGTTTGTAACAGTTTTCTGGTGAAACAACCAACTGTCTGTTTTACAAAGAAAGCTATAATTGAGTCTGTTCAAATATAAAAACGTTAACATTTTTTACTTCTAACACACAAGCTAAAACTAAACTTAGTCCGGAAAGGCTTCGGATGGCCCAAACATATCGACTGATCGCAGTTTCAGTCTCAGCTGATGGTCGTCAATGGATGTAGATATGGAGTTGCCAGCTTTCGTGGCGCCGTGTGATTGTAATTGTACATTCACCATGAATACGACAGATGTTAAGAAATTCTATTATGTTTGAAACATTGTGTGTCAAATAAAACAGACATACCACATTTATTTTTGTTTAATGGAGGTTTCAAGGCAAGACGGTGGCTTAACACATTTTGCCAACTGCAAGACTGATACTGCACAAAGCTTGATTTGGAAATGGTGATGTAGTTTCAAACAGGGTAGGCGACTTACTTCGTTGAAGAATCTTCCACAGGCGTACGGACCATTAATTTCTTATGGATGGAAATGTGATACTTTCTATTCCACATTTTAATTCGCCTTTATGAGACCGACAGCCTGCGAAAGCATTCCAAGGGTCTTATGTTCCAGTGAATGAATGGAGAATTGCTTTTGAAAACAGTGTCGTATTACAGCAATAAGTGACGGCGTGATCTCATTTCATTGAATAAAACTGATCTTCATATGTGTCAGTTGTTACCTGCAGTCTCAAGTGATTTTCCAATGTATTTGTGATCTTTTTGGTGCCTTTCATGGAAATTCTCAGTTCTTTAATTCACTTGCGTGAATCACTAGGCATAGACTAAGAGAAATTTTATTTTCATTCAGCTGGATTCGATAAAAATAGAAAAGCCCTATGTTTGAGGCAGTCAGATGGCAATTTTGTTTCTGGATACAATGTTGTTTTGCGGGTGGAACATTTAAGTTATAGCATCCAGCTGTATCGAATGTCTGCATCCAATTTTTATTTTACACTTTAAGCCATTGTCGGAAAAGAAAAAGTTTAGAGTGCTACAAATTATCTCATTAGCTCATCACAAATTAAGATTTTAAACATGGCTGAAACAGCAACTGTTGAAATTCTTCACGGTAAATGATAACAGCCAAACAGTTGCAGGATAAAGATTTATTAAAATCCTTGACCACGGTTTTGGTATATCTAAATATACCTTCATCAGAAGTAAAATACACTAAAATCACATCCTGCAGTAGATATACATAAAACAATCGTGCCAAATGCGTCGTCAGTAGTTAAAACATCATCTCCATTTGTACAACATAATTATGAACAGTTCGGCTGCTGTCGTTTACCGTGAACTCATCACACATACTCCTTCTGCTCCAAGGTCAACCCATCATCTCACCAAAAAAGTTTCGTTCGGTTACTGATGTGTGTCACAGCTTGTTACTTGAGTGATATTGCCGACACACATTAAGGAAAAGCTAGTTATTCAAGAATGATGAAAACTGCTGCTTATGCTACGAAAGTTCGTATAAATCGAATCGACTGCTGCAGTATTCACTTGATAGAGGATATTTTCTCCAACATAATGACAGGTTTCTGAGAAAGGAACCAGTTTCCATCGATGTTCCGTTCACCCACTTCCTGTGCTCTGTCATTATCGGACCGGTATGCGGAGGACGGAGGCGCAGACCCACATAGCCCTGTTTCCTGTCCCACTCTGGCTGTGAAAACCTTCTCCCTCTCTCTTTCTGTGTACAATCTGTAAACTTTTTCTTGAGCAAGAGATTCCCTTGTAATTCTGAATTTATCGAAGTCATAGTTCTGTACATTGATTAAGCATTACAGTGTGAGTGGCATAATGACAGCCTTAGTCAAATGACGTCCTCCAGTTTTTAGTGATGTGTCGGAACTGTTGCTCGAATGAGTGAAGACCTTGTGGTCCAACTTCGGTGTTACCTCTGATTCCTTCGAAACGTAAGTTAGTAGTAACCAACACATGTAGTGGCTACACTGGTTGAGGAATCCTTGGCCTGATGAATCTGGTACCGCCGCTCTTTCTGCGCCAGTATGCACGGTGATTCAGCAGCCCGTACCGCTATCGGGTTATACAACACCCATTGTTACAGCAGGACCGCATAAATCACGAGCGAGATTTTCATATTCTCTCGCTCGCTAAGCGGAAGCTGTTAGTCCTACAAAAAGATGAACAGTAACTTTTTGTAGAAAATTTAACGCAATTAAATTTTGTACTGGGACACGTTTTAGCCGGAGACGACAGTTTTCGGGTTATTCAAGAACCATATAGACAAGTGTCCTTCAAACGCGCCTCCACGCCACACTCATCCTTCACCAATCAAGATTTCTTGTATGCTGATCGTGACACTCCCTTCTGCCATTGTACAAAATTTTTCGATTACACGAACTGTCTCTGTTGACTGGTCTATAACGCCACTAGCGTAGTCGACTGCTTTGTTAACATTATTAATTTATTTAAACGTGCCCGTCAGAGTAATGACAGGAAAACGACTTTTGTTAAAGTTTACGCTAAAACTAATTACGTTGATAATTCGATCCATACTTAATCCTTGCAAGCACATTAGTTTCGTAGTCAGAAGGCCTAACGAATTCGGTGATGTAATTGTTTTTTTATTCTGTTAAAATTCAAGATATTGTTAGGTGAAGTTGACACAAAAGTAATTTTTACAATTACGACTAAACTAGTGGCGTTATAGGGACAGTCATTGAAGACTAAAAAAAAGGATCGAATGTGGGAAATAATTGGTGCAATCGCAAATATTTGTATATTGGTAGGAGAGAGTGCCATGAACAACATACTAGAAATACTGATTGGTGGGAGCTGAGTGTGGGTGTAGGGATGCGTTTAAAGGTCGCTTTTGAACGTTTTTCGTGAATGATTCCGAACTACGGTCTCTAGCGAAAACGTATCCCGGTACTAAATTGAACTGCATTAAATTTCCTACAAAAAAGGTACAATTATTTTTTTTCTGTAGGACTAGTTGTTTTCACGTAGCGAGCGAGAGAATTTGAAAATCTCACCCTTTGTTTATGAAGGCCAGCTATAACACTGGGTGTTGCATAAAACGACAATGATGAGGCAGCTGAATCACCCTGTGTAATCCACGTGTTGCTTGCAGTGTGCTTCCTTTTCTCTCCAGGCCGTTGCTCTTACAAGGCTCAAGAAAAATAGTACACACTAATGCGATACCTATCTCATAGATGGTCTGGTACATAATGCTAAAATAATTTAGCCATTTCTTATTTTTATTGAATTTCAAAATATCGGTAGTATGTTGTGCGGCTTACACTTTGCCACGATGGTCAGTGAATACTTTTAGTTCATTGCAGTTCTTGTAATGTGTAAGCACTGAGTTACGCCGATCGGCTGTAGTGGTGTACACATAACATCTACATCTACACGGATACTCCGCAAATCAGGCTCAAGTGCCTGGCAGAGGGTTCATCGAACCACCTTCAAAATAGCTCTCTTTTACTCCAGTCGTGAACAATGTGTGGAAAAAATGAAAACCTGTATCTTTCCTTGCAAGCTCTGATTTCCCTTACTTTATTATGATGATCGTTTCTTCCTATGTAGGTCGGCGTCAACAAAATATTTTCGCATTCGTAGAAGAAAGTTGGTGAGTGAAATTTCGTAAGAAGATACCGCCGCAACGAAAAACGTATTTGTTTTAAAGGCGTCCATCTACGTCTACATCTACGTGATTACTCTGCTATTCACAATAAAGTGCCTGGCAGAGGGTTCAATGAACCACCTTTGCCGGCCGAAGTGGCCGTGCGGTTAAAGGCGCTGCAGTCCGGAACCGCAAGACCGCTACGGTCGCAGGTTCGAATCCTGCCTCGGGCATGGATGTTTGTGATGTCCTTAGGTTAGTTAGGTTTAACTAGTTCTAAGTTCTAGGGGACTAATGACCTCAGCAGTTGAGTCCCATAGTGCTCAGAGCCATTTGAACCACCGTTATGCTGTCTCTCTACCGCTCCACTCTCGAACCGCACGCGTGAAAAACGAGCACTTAATTTTTTC
This sequence comes from Schistocerca piceifrons, assembly GCF_021461385.2. NCBI lineage: Eukaryota > Metazoa > Arthropoda > Insecta > Orthoptera > Acrididae > Schistocerca > Schistocerca piceifrons. The sequence continues at coordinate 701,955,799 of NC_060138.1, forward strand.
CGTGAGAGACTTGATTTCTCTTATTTTATCGTGATGATCATTTCTCCCTATGTAGGTGGGTGCGAACAGAACGCTTTCGCAATCGGGGGAGAAAACTGGTGATTGAAATTTCATGAGAAAATCCCGTCGCAACGAAAAATTGCCACTCCAATTCACGTATCATGTCTGTGACACTATCTCGCGTATTTCGCGATAATATAAAACGATCTGCCCTTCTTTGTACCTTTTCGATGTCATCCGTCAGTCCAACCTCATGCGGATCCCACACCGCATAGCAATACTCCAGAATAGGGCGGACAAGCGTAGGGTAAGCAGTCTCTTTGGTAGACCTGTTGCACCTTCTAAGTGTTCTGCCAATGAATCGCACTTAAATTTCTCCGTGCAGTCTTTGGTTTGCTCTTCCCACAATATTATCTATGTGATCGTTCCAATTTAGGTTATTTGTTATTGTAATCCCTAAGTATTTAGTTGAATTTACAGCCCTCAGATTTGTGTGACTTTTCGCGTAATCGAAATTTAACTGATTTCTTTTAGTACTCATGTGAATAACACAGCACTTTTCTTTATTCAGGGTCAATTGCCACTTTTCGCACCATACAGATATCTTATCTAAATCATTTTGCAAGTAGTTTTGATCATCTGACGACTTTACAAGACGGTAAATGACAGCATCATCTGCAAACAATCTAAGGTGGCTACTCACATTGTCTTCTATGTCGTTAATATACACTCCTGGAAATTGAAATAAGAACACCGTGAATTCATTGTCCCAGGAAGGGGAAACTTTATTGACACATTCCTGGGGTCAGATACATCACATGATCACACTGACAGAACCACAGGCACATAGACACAGGCAACAGAGCATGCACAATGTCGGCACTAGTACAGTGTATATCCACCTTTCGCAGCAATGCAGGCTGCTATTCTCCCATGGAGACGATCGTAGAGATGCTGGATGTAGTCCTGTGGAACGGCTTGCCATGCCATTTCCACCTGGCGCCTCAGTTGGACCAGCGTTCGTGCTGGACGTGCAGACCGCGTGAGACGACGCTTCATCCAGTCCCAAACATGCTCAATGGGGGACAGATCCGGAGATCTTGCTGGCCAGGGTAGTTGACTTACACCTTCTAGAGCACGTTGGGTGGCACGGGATACATGCGGACGTGCATTGTCCTGTTGGAACAGCAAGTTCCCTTGCCGGTCTAGGAATGGTAGAACGATGGGTTCGATGACTGTTTGGATGTACCGTGCACTATTCAGTGTCCCCTCGACGATCACCAGTGGTGTACGGCCAGTGTAGGAGATCGCTCCCCACACCATGATGCCGGGTGTTGGCCCTGTGTGCCTCGGTCGTATGCAGTCCTGATTGTGGCGCTCACCTGCACGGCGCCAAACACGCATACGACCATCATTGGCACCAAGGCAGAAGCGACTCTCATCGCTGAAGACGACACGTCTCCATTCGTCCCTCCATTCACGCCTGTCGCGACACCACTGGAGGCGGGCTGCACGATGTTGGGGCGTGAGCGGAAGACGGCCTAACGGTGTGCGGGACCGTAGCCCAGCTTCATGGAGACGGTTGCGAATGGTCCTCGCCGATACCCCAGGAGCAACAGTGTCCCTAATTTGCTGGGAAGTGGCGGTGCGGTCCCCTACGGCACTGCGTAGGAGCCAACGGTCTTGGCGTGCATCCGTGCGTCGCTGCGGTCCGGTCCCAGGTCGACGGGCACGTGCAGCTTCCACCGACCACTGGCGACAACATCGATGTACTGTGGAGACCTCACGCCCGACGTGTTGAGCAATTCGGCGGTACGTCCACCCGGCCTCCCGCATGCCCACTATACGCCCTCGCTCAAAGTCCGTCAACTGCACATACGGTTCACGTCCACGCTGTCGCGGCATGCTACCAGTGTTAAAGACTGCGATGGAGCTCCGTATGCCACGGCAAACTGGCTGACACTGACGGCGGCGGTGCACAAATGCTGCGCAGCTAGCGCCATTCGACGGCCAACACCGCGGTTCCTGGTGTGTCCGCTGTGCCGTGCGTGTGATCATTGCTTGTACAGCCCTCTCGCAGTGTCCGGAGCAAGTATGGTGGGTCTGACACACCGGTGTCAAAGTGTTCTTTTTTCCATTTCCAGGAGTGTAGATCAGGAACAATAGAGGGCCTGTAATACTTCCTTGGGGAACAAGGCGGGTGATAAGGTCATGGGCAGTATACCATGTGACGCTCCAGATAATTGCGTCATTCTGCCACACTGCAGGGTGCACATAGAACATTTGATGTCGATTTTCGTGTTAGTTTAACCACTATGAGATTACTTAGCCACTATTACTCACATTATGAGTGGTACGAAGCAAACACTACAATTATATGTTAAGAAATGACACAGATAGTTTTCGAGTATGTAAATTCTTTTATTCTGTTAGGGAGAGTCAATTAGAAACGATCTCAAAGTATTCTCCGTCTCATTCTGCCCAGAACACATCATGCTGCCACCTTATTACATGCATACCACTGTAGAACTGGTCGTTGTTTTGAACGTCAGCGCCAGTACCTGTTTCTGCGGGACTGGGGATATTCTCCAGCCTGAAGATGAAGGGCGAGATTCCCCTTATCCGGCTAAAATTAGGTAGTCAGGCCCGACCAGACTGTTTTCAGAGGTGAGTGGTTTCCAGAGGGTGGAAGGTGTTCCTTAATACCCTTTGGGAACAAACTATTGAATGTGGCAGCAGGCAGCAGCACCAACTTTGTGATTGTTATTAGAATAGTAGTACCAGTCTTGACCTTTGACTTTGATGACGCCACTTAGTGTCAGCTCACATTTGACCTTGAGAGGTAGGGTTGTGATACATCTGAGGCAAGTGGATGAGATATATTCAAGGTCACCCTCCACCCACCTCCTGCCTGCAAACGTGGTAAGGACTTCTGGTGTCAGGTTACACAATTCCGCAACTTCTATTTAACGTCACTCTCCATAGTCCTCGCCCTCTCCCTCCTAGATATCCCCTCACGCTTGAGGCAACGCCGGTTCAAGACCACCCTGGCCTTGAGTATCAGGTTATGCATTCTGCTCATGTATCGTTAACCCGCTCCCCCCTCCAGGCCTGCTCACACTTCTGAGGAAGGATCTGCTGGTTCTGGATGGGCAATGTACCCCTACGCACCTCCTACATTTTACAGTTTTTCCATATTCTTCCACATGTCTTCGTATTTTCCATATTTTTCCATGCTTTCTACAGTTTTACTATTATTTATGTATTCTCCATATTTCTACCAGTTCTCGTATTTTTCATATTTTCTTCAGTTTAACTATTTTTTACACTGTTTTTTCAAGATTAAAGTAAATACAATGTACGTAACACTACACGGCCATATATACATACCTAAATTACGAGGAACTCGCCCCTGGAATCACCAGATAAATGTGGCTCAGTAAAGTAGGCAGCACTTTGAGTGGCTGTGACTGCCACCGCAGCTGCCACCAACCCTAGGCCGCATAGGAGAGCACGTAGCGCCAGCCCATATCCCCCAAGAATCTGCAGTTTTTTAACAATGTGAGAGTAATCATCTCCAATGCAACTGACCTGGTTGCTGGAGGAAAAGACATTGGCACGAAATCAGGCACTTGAGTGTGCGGGGACTGGGGGGGGGGGGGGGGGGGGACCGTAGGAGGAAGGGCTGTCTCATGTACAGTGTGCTCTTCCCAAACCAGTCTGAGAAGAGGAATTTCTCTGTATGACGCATGTACAGACCTTTAGCCAGAGAAGTACCGCTATGCAGGCGACACATGCACTCTGACTGTCAGAAAAAGAGTTCTACATGTACATTGTGAACGTAGAATCTTCGCTGTCTCCCCTCAATTCATGCCATTCCCTCAAAAAAAAACTTACTCCCATGGCCACAACAGTGCGTTGTCCAGAGTCATGCCCCTAGGGGACTCACCACTCTTTGGCGGATTTGTGCTTGGCTACCATGTGGCCCCAGCCTTTGCAGCATCTTTTCTCTTCAGTCTGCATGTCTATCCTCTTGCTATTCTTTTTCCCCTCCCTTGGGAACGTGTCTGCAATGTTGTTGGGAATTTGTTCGGCATATTCAGTCGCCGATATCAGAACAGCCTCCTCACTGTCTTTCGTTCCTTCTTCTTTTTTCGTTTCCCTTCTTCTATTCTTCCTCCGCTTCGGCGTTTGAGTTTCCTTTTTTTCTTCTTCCTCCTTGTACTCTCCAGACGGCCATCCCATCCGTCTGGTGCGTAACAGGTAACTGGCTAATGCGTAATTCTCAGCCTCAGGTTCACAGGTAGGGTTCGCACCTACCTCCTGGTAAAGGCTAGGCCCAGGGAGTGGTGATTGCCTGAGCTGCTACCTTCCTCAATTGCCGATTAGTCCCTCCGTCAGGTGTTCGGGAGGTGTGATGTTAGATATGAACAGTCACATAGGCGGTTGCGGCCCCTTCTGAGGAGCCCCAGTTGGAAGGAGTGCGCCATCGGAGATGCTGTCAATCGTGTCATGGAGTATTTTCTCGCAATGAACCAAACATCATCGTCCCAGTCTACATCTTCTAAATTTAAACGAAATGAAGCTAGCGATTCAAAGGCCCTCCCAGCTCCTCCACGGTTCCTTGTGGTGTCACATACTGAAGACGGTCAGTGCCATTTCTTAGAAGAGAGCAGGGTTTCACATGGCCAGCAACTGCATCAACACCTTTCTGAATAATAAACGCTTTCTCCCGCAGTTGTCCCACGTGTCTCGATAATGCGGGCTGTCGAGGCAGCTCGGGTGAAAGAAAAAGAGCCTCATCCGGTCGCTCGCAAGTCGTTGGCTAGTTGGAAATCCTGCTTTCCACAATCGGACACCTACCGTACTGTTCTCGCTACATCTCATGTCACGCTATGAAGGACATGGCTATGCACACGTGCGACATTATTTTTTGTATCGCGGTTGTGAAATCTCCTATTGCATGATAATGTCTCCGTCTCCTGCTCCGTCTCCTGCAACAAACCACCAAACTTTCGCCTGACACGGCGAAGTCACCTGCTACACAACTGGCAGGCAGGAAAAGACAGAAGGAATACTCCTGCGAAGACTTCCAACGTCCCTGCGGCCAACAGACATCTGAGTCTTCTTCGGCCAGCCAGAAAGGCTCCAAGAAGTCAATCAAAGGCAAACAGTCTTCTCCTTCACTGACTCAGAGGTGGTCTCTGACGGTGTCGCCACGTGATACCCTCGACCGGCCGATCTCCGTGTCGCTGGTGCGCACCACCAACAGTTTTACTGCCCTGGACTCCACAGACTGACAGAAGGAGGATGCCGACGCCTCTGTAGACCTCATGGAGCAGGATCCTCTTGCCTCTGTGCCCTGTAGCAGCGAGTTTTCGAAGGCTGGGACTCGGCTGCCGCCGAGGTTACACCCCTTCATTTTTTCCACGTCATGACTACCCTCCAGTGGACGTTCGCGGCCTTCGATCCAACAAAGAGGACTTACGGCTGCTCTTAGAATCGCAGCGTCCGCTTGTCCTTTGCCTCCAGGAGACAAAATTGGCTCCTCAGGATCGCTTTGAGCTCTCGCATTTCATCCCGGTCCGCCTCGACCTTCCACCTGAGGATGGCATTCTATCTCGTGGGGCAGTCATGCAGCTCTACTGGGATGATGATCATATTCATAGGAAGTTTGTAATAGGAACTGCATACAGTGAATGACTACTCACGCATTTACATCTACATCTACATCCATACTCCGCAAGCCACCTGACGGTGTGTGGCGGAGGGTACCTTGAGTACCTCTATCGGTTCTCCCTTCTATTCCATTCTCGTATTGTTCGTGGAAAGGAGGATTGTCGGTATGCCTCTGTGTGGGCTCTAATCTCTCTGATTTTATCCTCATGGTCTCTTCGCGAGATATACGTAGGAGGGAGCAATATACTGCTTGACTCCTCGGTGAAGGTATGTTCTCGAAACTTTGACAAAAGCCCGTACCGAGCTACTGACCGTCTCTCCTGCAGAGTCCTCCACTGGAGTTTATCTATCATCTCCGTAACGCTTTCGCGATTACTAAATGATCCTGTAACGAAGCGCGCTGCTCTCCGTTGGATCTTCTCTATATCTTCTATCAACCCTATCTGGTACGGATCCCACACTGTGGAGCAGTATTCAAGCAGTGGGCGAACAAGCGTACTGTAACCTACTTCCTTTGTTTTCGGATTGCATTTCCTTAGGATTCTTCCAATGAATCTCAGTCTGGCATCTGCTTTACCGACGATCAACATTATATGATCATTCCATTTTAAATCACTCCTAATGCGTACTCCCAGATAATTTATGGTATTAACTGCTTCCAGTTGCTGACATGCTATTTTGTAGCTAAATGATAAGGGAACTATCTATGTATTCGCAGCACATTACACTTGTCTACACTGAGATTCAATTGCCATTCCCTGCACCATGCGTCAATTCGCTGCAGATCCTCCTGCATTTCAGTACAATTTTCCATTGTTACAACCTCTCGATACACCACAGCATCATCCGCAAAAAGCCTCAGTGAACTTCCGATGTCATCCACAAGGTCATTTATGTATATTGTGAATAGCAACGGTCCTATGACACTCCCCTGCGGCACACCTGAAATCACTCTTACTTCGGAAGACTTCTCTCCATTGAGAATGACATGCTGCTTCCTGTTATCTAGGAACTCCTCAATCCAATCACACAATTGGTCTGATAGTCCATATGCTCTTACTTTGTTCATTAAACGACTGTGGGGAACTGTATCGAACGCCTTGCGGAAGTCAAGAAACACGGCATCTACCTGTGAACCCGTGTCTATGCGTGTCTATGGCCCTCTGAGTCTCGTGGACGACTAGCGCGAGCTGGGTTTCACATGACCGTCTTTTTCGAAACCCATGCTGATTCCTACAGAGTAGATTTCTAGTCTCCAGAAAAGTCACTTCACTGGAACACAATACGTGTTCCAAAATTCTACAACTGATAGACGTTAGAGATATAGGTCTATAGTTCTGCACATCTGCTCGACGTCCCTTCTTGAAAACGGGGATGACCTGTGCCCTTTTCCAATCCTTTGGAACGCTACACTCTTCTAGAGACCTACGGTACACCGCTGCAAGAAGGGGGGCAAGTTCCTTCGCGAACTCTGTGTAAAATTGAACTGGTATCCCATCAGGTCCAGAGGCCTTTCCTCTTTTGAGCGATTTTAATTGTTTCTCTATCCCTCTGTCGTCTATTTCGATATCTACCATTTTGTCATCTGTGCGACAATATAGGGAAGGAACTACAGTGCAATTTTCCTCTGTGAAACAACTTTGGAAAAAGACATTTAGTATTTCGGCCTTTAGTCTGTCATCCTCTGTTTCAGTACCATTTTGGTCACAGAGTGTCTGGACATTTTGTTTTGATCCACCTACCGCTTTGACATAAGACCAAAATTTCTTTTTTCTGCCAAGTCAGTACATAGAACTTCACTTTCGAATTCATTGAACGCCTCTCGCATAGCCCTCCTCACACTACATTTCGCTTCGCGTAATTTTTGTTTGTCTGCAAGGCTTTGGCTATGTTTATGTTTGCTGTGAAGTTCCCTTTGCTTCCGCAGCAGTTTTCTAACTCGGTTGTTGTACCACGGCGGCTCTTTTCCATCTCTTACGATCTTGCTTGGCACATACTCATCTAACGCATTATGTACGACTGTTTTGAACTTTGTCCACTGATCCTCAACACTATCTGTACTTGAGACAAAACTTTTGTGTTGAGCCAACAGGTACTCTGAAATCTGCTTTTTGTCACTTTTTCTAAACAGAAAAATCTTCCTACCCTTTTTAATATTCCCATTTACGGCTGAAATCATCGATGCCGTAACCGCTTTATGATCGCTGATTTCCTGTTCTGCGTTAACTTTTTCAAATAGTTCGGGTCTGTTTGTCACCAGAAGGTCTAATATGTTATCGCCACGAGTCTCTCTGTTTAACTGCTCAAGGTAGTTTTCAGATAAAGCACTTAAAAAAAATTTCACTGGATTCTTTGTCCCTGCCACCCGTTATGAACGTTTGAGTCTCCCAGTCTATATGCGGCAAATTAAAATCTCCACCCAGAACTATAACATGGTGGGGAAATATACTCGAAATATTTTCCAAATTATCCTTCAGGTGCTCAGCCACAACAGCTGCTGAGCCAGGGGGCCTATAGAGACATCCAGTTACCATGTCTGAGCCTGCTTTAACCGTGACCTTCACCCAAATCATTTCACATTTCGTATCTCCGTCAATTTCCTTCGATACTATTGCACTTCTAATCGCTATAAACACGCCTCCCCCTTCACTGTCCAGCCTGTCTCTGCGGTATACATTCCAATCTGAGTTTAGGATTTCATTACTATTTACATCTGGTTTCAGCCAACTTTCTGTCCCTAGTACTATATGGGCGTTGTGACCGTTTATTAACGAGAGCAGTTCTGGGACCTTTCTGTAGACGCTCCTGCAGTTTACTATTAGCACATTAATATTGTTATTCCCTGTTGCATTTTGCCTACTCCTACCTTGCTGCGTCTCAGGAGGCGTCTTGTCGGGCCTAGGGAGGGGATTCTCTAACCTAAAAAAAACCCCATGTGCACTCCACACGTACTCCGCTACCCTTGTAGCCGCTTCCGGCGTGTAGTGCACGCCTGACCTATTCAGGGGGACCCTACATTTCTCCACCCGATAGCGGAGGTCAAGAAATTTGCACCCCAGATCTCCGCAGAATCGTCTGAGCCTCTGGTTTAAGCCTTCCACTCGGCTCCAAACCAGAGGACCGCGATCGGTTCTGGGAACGATACTACAAATAGTTAGCTCTGATTTCACCCCGCGAGCGAGGCTTTCCGCCTTCACCAATTCCGCCAACTGCCTGTACGAACTGAGGATGACCTCTGAACCCAGACGGCAGGAGTCATTGGTGCCGACATGAGCAACAATTTGCAGTCGGGTGCACCCAGTGCTCTCTATCGCTGGCAGGGCCTCCTCCACATCTCAGATGAGACCCCCCGGCAAGCAAACAGAGTGAACACTGGCCTTCTTCCCCGAACCTTCCGCTATTTCCCTAAGGAGCTCCATAACCCGCCTAACGCTGGAGCTCCCAATAACTAATAAGCCCCTCCCCCTGTGTGCCTGCTCGGACCTTGCTGAAGGAGCAGCCACATGTCCACTCACAGGCAGAGCGGGCGATGCCACACGGCCAGCCTCCACATTGACCCTCCGCCTCGTGCGCCGCGAACGCCGCTGAACCAGCCACTCCCCTTGGGGAGAGGGTGGCCCAACCGCGCCCTGTACACGCGAAGATGTCTCGACAGCAGGGACAGTGGGTGAAGCATGTAACACCAGGGGTGTACCTTGCGACGCACCAGACTCCCCACTGCCGCTACACTCCGAGGCAGCAGCCTGAAGACGGCTGACCGCGGCCATCAACACGCTCAGCTGTTCGCGAACAGTGACCAGCTCCTCCTGCGTCCGTACACAGCAGTCACACATCCTATCCATCCTAAGGAATCAGTTTACTGAAGAGAGTTAATCAACCTTAACTAGACTGCTAATTCACTAAAGGCGGCTGTTTATTAACTAAACTGTGGTTGCTAGGCACTTCTTGTAGAAAACAATGAAAATAGCACTACCTGTCTCTGGACTGTATTGAAAACAAACACTAGCACTACTGGCACTATGGCTGACTAAAGGGACTCTCTCTGACTGTATTCAAAACAAACACGAAATCTATGGAATACTACACTCCTGGAAATGGAAAAAAGAACACATTGACACCGGTGTGTCAGACCCACCATACTTGCTCCGGACACTGCGAGAGGGCTGTACAAGCAATGATCACACGCACGGTACAGCGGACACACCAGGAACCGCGGTGTTGGCCGTCGAATGGCGCTAGCTGCGCAGCATTTGTGCACCGCCGCCGTCAGTGTCAGCCAGTTTGCCGTGGCATACGGAGCTCCATCGCAGTCTGTAACACTGGTAGCATGCCGCGACAGCGTGGACGTGAACCGTATGTGCAGTTGACGGACTTTGAGCGAGGGCGTATAGTGGGCATGCGGGAGGCCGGGTGGACGTACCGCCGAATTGCTCAACACGTGGGGCGTGAGGTCTCCACAGTACATCGATGTTGTCGCCAGTGGTCGGCGGAAGGTGCACGTGCCCGTCGGCCTGGGACCGGACCGCAGCGACGCACGGATGCACGCCAAGACCGTAGGATCCTACGCAGTGCCGTAGGGGACCGCACCGCCACTTCCCAGCAAATTAGGGACACTGTTGCTCCTGGGGTATCGGCGAGGACCATTCGCAACCGTCTCCATGAAGCTGGGCTACGGTCCCGCACACCGTTAGGCCGTCTTCCGCTCACGCCCCAACATCGTGCAGCCCGCCTCCAGTGGTGTCGCGACAGGCGTGAATGGAGGGAGGAATGGAGACGTGTCGTCTTCAGCGATGAGAGTCGCTTCTGCCTTGGTGCCAATGATGGTCGTATGCGTGTTTGGCGCCGTGCAGGTGAGCGCCACAATCAGGACTGCATACGACCGAGGCACACAGGGCCAACACCCGGCATCATGGTGTGGGGAGCGATCTCCTACACTGGCCGTACACCACTGGTGATCGTCGAGGGGACACTGAATAGTGCACGGTACATCCAAACAGTCATCGAACCCATCGTTCTACCATTCCTAGACCGGCAAGGGAACTTGCTGTTCCAACAGGACAATGCACGTCCGCATGTATCCCGTGCCACCCAACGTGCTCTAGAAGGTGTAAGTCAACTACCCTGGCCAGCAAGATCTCCGGATCTGTCCCCCATTGAGCATGTTTGGGACTGGATGAAGCGTCGTATCACGCGGTCTGCACATCCAGCACGAACGCTGGTCCAACTGAGGCGCCAGGTGGAAATGGCATGGCAAGCCGTTCCACAGGACTACATCCAGCATCTCTACGGTCGTCTCCATGGGAGAATAGCAGCCTGCATTGCTGCGAAAGGTTGATATACACTGTACTAGTGCCGACATTGTGCATGCTCTGTTGCCTGTGTCTATGTGCCTGTGGTTCTGTCAGTGTGATCATGTGATGTATCTAACGCCAGGAATGTGTCAATAAAGTTTCCCCTTCCTGGGACAATGAATTCACGGTGTTCTTATTTCAATTTCCAGGAGTGTATTAATAGCACCCGACAATTAAAGCTTCCTAAAAGCAAATACACACGGAAGAAGAAGTGACAAGTAAGAAAAATACAGTTGATACTTAAATTAAGGTAGCTTTGTTGAAGAAGAAGCGTGGAAAGTTCGAATGAACAGCAGAATGTGAAGCTATGTTCGAAAAAAGGAGGCATTAATACTAGCCCTGGTTTGATCTTCCCAGATTTCGAAAAGGAATTAATTTTAACATGTGATGATAGCAATCATGAGGCGTGCTCCAATTCACGAAGTCAAGGGTAAGCAGCATCCAGTTGCTCATACTTTGCATGAAAGATGAATAAGGCTGGAAAAAACTACTCTCTCACTGAGAACGTGATATTAACCTCAATATATGATGTGGCGTGCTTTAGATGATTCCTGTATAGGAATAAATTTAAAATATTGATAGCTCACATACTATTGAAGTGGATGTTGGTTTCGAAAGCTCCATCCAGTAGACTGACATAAGGTGGTTTAAAACTAAGTAAATTTTGCGCTGAAGTGATTCACAGATCAGGTCAGAAACGTGGCAATGACAATGAGCTTAGTGGAACAATTTGTGTAACATGAGCACTGGGTTCTAGCCTTGCGGAATGGCAGAGAGCACACGCTGCTGATGTAGACTGAAGGCTATTCATAAGACAGCTGCAGTTTGCTGTTCACAATGGATTTCTTACGTAGGACGGTCTGGGCTGCACATAGTAGTGCCTGCTGCACTGTGGGAAGTAGTAGTAAAGGAAACATGCGGTCATGTATTATCTGGGCACAGAGGTCATAGAATCACAGGCTGGAGGGTAGCTGAACGTTGTTGGTGGATAACGAAGAAACAAGGTGTACATCCGTATGTAAGGAACTATTTGTCATCTGCAGATATAAGTTATTGACGAGTGCCACTACAGGAGTTGCCAGAGGCGACAAAGTCTTTCAAGATGATTGAAATTGATATTTTAGGACCTTTTAGGCAGACGCTGGTGGAAACCGCTATCTTCTGTCTGTTGTAGATCGTTTCTCGCAATATGTGGCAATACTAGCCATTTCGAACCAACATGGAGACATGGTAGTACATGCGGTGGTAAATAACTGGTTATTGAAGTTCAGTGTTCCAGAGACAATAATCACAGATTGTAGCATCACCTTTATGTCACTGATGATGAAGCACGTATGTCACTTGTTAAATATTTGCAAGCTGTGAACTAGCCCATTATGTCCACAGGCTAGTGGAAAGATAGAATGCATTCAATGCATGATGCTTAGTTATTACGTCAAATAGCCATCATAATGACTGGGATGTTTTCTTATCATAGAAAATAACAGCATACAATTCGAAAACGCATGATACCACAGGTCTGTCGTAATCCCAAGGGAGGGAGAGTGATTTCAGCTTCCTGTCCCCAGGTAGCATTATCAGAATCGTAAACGCTAGAGTTGTCTCATTTTGTTGAGAGACTGAGTGCATTATGAAGAATTTAGCATTCGCATTTTTCATGCGTACGACTTTTTGTTGATCATGGTAATAAGAGCGTTCTTCATTGTATTCCGTGTGTTCATTTTTTGTGACCTTTAAGGAATAAACCTATCCCAAAGATTGTGGGAATGGTGGGAGAAAACGTAAGATAGCTTGCAGATGTTGTTTCTTTTTAAAAAAACCAAAGATAATCAATACTTAGATCTGCAAAAATGATATCCATAAATACATGTGATAAGCTCTAGGATTTAGTGTCTCTTATTGACTACATTATCATTAATGAAAAATTAGAAGGCAAAGTGAGAGACACAAGAGTGAACAGGGGATATGACGTAAGTTCTTACTATTCTTTGTGATGTCTCACATAGATATCTACAGGAAACCGAGAAAGAAAAAAAGTTGACTGAAGAAAAGGTGAAGGAAGAAATGAACCTGGTGTAGAAGTATGAAACAGGAATTTCCCTTTACATGATGCTAGCCGTCAGTGTAGGGCCCGTGAGACCGCGTCTGCAGCGCCATCTGCTTTCTGTAACGGCTGACGACGAATATCGACACACAGTAATCTAAGTTCCATACATCGATATGTGTTGCAAACTCGTGAACATGTCGAGTTCTGTGTCTACGAACTACGATTTGCGGACAGCATTGGTGTTCTGTTATCATTTGAAGAAAACTGCTGGAGAATCGCATCGAATGCTTGTCGAAGCTTTCGGCGAGCATGCTCTTGGAAAAACACAGTCAGTGTTCCGAGTGGTTCTGAGTAACGACGAGCGCGGGAAACCACCGCAAAAGTTCGAAGACAACGAATTGCAGGTCTTATTGGATGAAGATGATGCTCAAACTCAACAGGAACTCGCGGAACAATTGAATGTGGCGCAGAAAACCGTTTCTCTTCGGTTGGAAGCTATGGGAAAGCTGCAGGAAGTGGGAAAATGGGTTCCACATGAATTGAATGAAAGACAGCAATTAAATCGAAAGACCACTTGTGAAATGCTGCTCGCTAGATACAAAAGAAAGTCATTTCTCCATCGAATAGTGATAGGTGATGAAAAATGGATATATTTTTAGAAATAATGGGTGAATCCAACAAACCATCGACATACAGTGCAAGACCATACAGCTTTGGAAAGAATACAATGCTCTGTGTTTGGTGGTATCAGAAGAATGTCATCTATTATGAGTTACTAAAACCTTGTGAAATCGTTAATACTGATCGTTACCAGCAGCAAATGATCGATTTAAATCGAGGATTACGTGAAAAACGACATGAATATGGGAAAAGGCGACACAGTCATATTGTTCCGTGATAACGCTCCATTGCACACAGCAAAACGGGTCAAGGAAACGATCGAGGCGTTCAGTTGGCTTATTATCCAGACTTGGCTACGTCCGATTATCATCTATTTGCATCACTGGGACACGCTGGCGCTGAACAACGTTCAGTTCGTATGAAAATGTACGAAAATGGCTCGCTGACTCGTCGCTTGAAAATAATATATATATATATATATATATATAGTGTGGCATTCATAGCCTGCCGGAGAGGCGAGAGAAATATATAAATAACAATGTAGATTATTTTGAATGAAATATTGTTTATCAGTTTCAGAATACAGACGTGTAATTGTTGCAACCAAATTCCGGTTTCATACTTCAACACCTTGTACAAAGCACATCTGCTAACTGAATATAGCATACGAGATTTATACCAGAGGAGACTCAATCAAGAACTACAGCGGGAAGGAGAAGTAGAAGAGAGAGAAGTAACGGAAAAACATAGAAACTGCAGTTGAGAAAGCAGCTGAATGAACAATCGGAAAAAGGAAAAACGAAGAAGGAAGAAAAGGTTAAAAATTTGGAGACCAGAATTACACAAAGTTACACAAAATTACAAAGAATGTTAAGAATCTGAGTGAACCAACAGAAGAGAATGATCAAATTTACGAATAAGAGAGAAATGCAGCAAATCGAGCAGTGAAACGAGGTCATAAAGAATCTTAAGATAGGGTGATCAGCGTAACAGAAGCCGATATTCACGGAAGTATTAGTATTTAATTTAGGGGCGACTAGACACTTCAACAAGGACAACAAACAACAGGATTAGCGTTGCCACAACTTAACAATTAGTCTCTAGTCCCCTAATGTTACATCAATGCCCGTTTCCAACACTCCATGGTTGATTGGTTAATGGAGATGGGTGCCTTCAATAACTGCTTACACAACATTACTGATTTACGTAATTTATTAATAATAGTTCACTGAAAAACACGTCTTAAAACACTTCATAGAAAGCCTGGTTAAAGAACTGTTCCTTTGATTAATCGGGTAATAAATACTCAACCAATAACAGTAGCAAACAACATCACTTTCAAATAAAAACTTACACAGTCGTAATGGTAGAAAGGTACCTTACAAACTTCAAAATTCACTTTTATTTAACACTCAGATATAAAAACATATCCAAAATTCACAGTTGGCATATTTGTCAAATTCCATTGTTTATAACTCGCTTAAGAATGGGAAGAGATGCAGGTCTTCAAGAACAATTTTCGCAGTATCTCCCGGTTGATTCCTACCTATTGTGCAGCTCGTCTGATCGATTTCCTGGGGCTGGTTTGACACACAGAGCGTGTCTTCTCGATATTTTGCAGGCGTTTCCACCCTTTTTGGACGACCGAGATTGTCAAACTTTCATAACGAACACTACCAGTTCTCTCAAATTTGCGAATCAAATTTTTGATTGTTAGCACACTTTGACGGATTGTCTTCAGCTTGAACTCGCTCGCAAACTTCCTTTGAGCCGCAGTTGGGCTATTATTGCTCGCATAGGAGGCCTTCACAAGTGCTGTCCCCTAAGGCATGCTGTACCGTGACATTTTCACGTGCAAATGACGGTAACAACAAGGCACGTGCGCAAAGTGATTCCTATCATGCTCCGCGGCCAACCCTCCAGTTTGAAGGTCCTAACGCAAACGGTTCAGAAATTACAACCATTTCATTTCTTATAGTTTAATAATTGTCACCCTGTACTTAGCGACAGTATGTACTGCCCCCAAAGACAAGGACACAATCTGAAACGGAAGACTTTTCATGCCGTCAGAAGGAAACTGAAGCAGAATGAATTACTGAAGACAGTGAAATGTAGCGTGTAGGTTCAAGGATGATACGTTTGCATATCATAGAAAGATAGAGGGCTTCACATTAGTTGGAAGAATCGTCAACACTGAGCAGCCGTCAGACTGCTCGTGTTGCACACTGTTTTAGGTAAATCTGTGACTAGTTTGAGGAAACAACAAATACTTAACTGCCCTTTGTTGCAGGGCAAGAAATGGAGTCAAATTCCACATATAGATTTGACCTGTCATTTGTTCAATCATCTATGTACTACTGTTCTAAAAGCTTGATAGACATATATTTGTGCCCTGATTACCACTTTTGCCACCTGACGCCTTTCATACTTTTGTTTCCTATCTGGAAGTACTGTAGCGGTCACTCCTCGGGTGAGGAGTTTTTGTGGGCGTGGAGTTTGAGCAGGTGATCTGCTGACGCTATTAGTGTAGGAGGCCGAGCTCAGGAGCCGGTTCTAGGCGCTACGGTCTGGAACCGTACGACCGCTACGGTCGTAGGTTCGAATCCTGCCTCGGGCTTGGATGTGTGTGATGTCCTTAGGTTCGTTAGGTTTAAGTAGTTCTAAGTTCTAGGGGACCGATGAGCTCAAAAGTTGAGTCCCATAGTACTCAGAGCCATTTGCACAATTTTTTTCAGGAGCTGTTATGGGTAACTGTCATACCCCCAATGGCATCTGTGAAGCAGCGTTATCTGGAATCATGTTTCTCACTGGTGATAGTACAGAACAGAATGTCTTGCCCGGTGCTGTGAAAGGGCGCTGATTCGCACTCGCGTTGCAATCACATCGCTGCGCCGGTTGCGTCCGTTGTGCCAATCCGGGCCCTGCAGCGATTTAGTGCAGGCAGCTCAAACAGGAGTTCCTAGGCGCTTATCTACCGCGGCCTACTGGCTGCGTGTGCTGCACGCCCGAGCGCTCTCCAAGAGTGACGTGTGCTTAAGCGAGTGCCGACAGCATATCGTGGACGGCAGATGTCGTGACGGCTGAAGCCCTAGACCCAGATCGGCGACACAGTTTACAGTCAGGCGGGCGGTACACATGTGTCACTCCCAACAGGTTGCAGACGGAAGTTTGCACTCAACTGGTGCGGCACTTCACCGTGGAAGACCCTGGCTCGCCCATGTCTTCAATCATGGCAGCGAACAAACTGCAGTGGCAGTTTGCAGCGGCAAAGTCCCACTACAGGCGGCTGGCTGTGGTCTCAGAGGCGAAGTCTTCTCTTGCTCGCCGTTAGCACATCAAAATTCGCGTCAGGTTATTCTGTAACTACGAGACCTGACTGAATCAAAGATACAGACGCAATGACCAGACACTGAGTGTGAGACTTCAGAAACGGTCGTATTTAAAGCTAGACTTAATGTCATCGCGGCCGGCGATGCGGTCATTCGCCCTCATTATCCTGAAGTGTGTCAATTATTGCCTGCTCCCCTTGCCTTCACACTTCCTGTCCGTGCTATGACGACGTGTAGCAGCCGCGCACGGTGGCTACATGTTACGGCTCAGTAGTGCAAGGCTCCTAAAATGACGCATTAGTTGCCATCATATTGCGCCGTTTGCACTTCCTGGCTGGTTCGGCTCGATGTGGCAATGTCTTAGCAGCAGCGCTGTGCCTTCTGCAATTTAGTACTCGCTGCGTGCCCCAGATACCGATTGAACAACACAGTATGAGCCGGACCTGATTGCCGCCCACGCTAAGTAATAACTTTAAAAATTCATATGCGCGTACGGGAATTGAATTTGCTGTGCAACAGTACTGATTTGGGACTTTGCTACTGCCAGTCTCGTTACTCCGCAAGCCCTCGTACCACTGTTAGAGCAAGGGAAAAGCGACTCTCTTTAAGCCTCCGCATGAGCCCTAATTTCTCGTATCTTCGTGATCATTCTGCACAATGTACACTACTGGCCATTAGAAATGCTACACCAAGAAGAAATGCCGATGATAAACGGGTATTCGTTGGACAGATATATTATAACTGACATGTGATTATATTTTCACTCAATTTGGGCGCATAGATCCTGAGAAATCAGTACCCAGAACAACCACCTCTGGCCGTAATAACGGCCTTGATACTCCTGGGTATTCAGTCAAACAGAGCTTGGATGGCGTGTGCAGGTACAGCTGCCCATGCAGCTTCAACATCATACCTCAGTTCATCAAGAGTAGTGACTGGCGTATTGTGACGAGCAGTTGCTCGGTCGCCATTGACCAGACGTTTTCAGTTGGTGAGAGATTGGAGAATGTGCTGGCCAAGGTAGCAGTCGAACATTTTCTGTATCCAGAAAGGCCCGTACAGGACCTGCAACTTGCGGTCGTACATTATCCTGCTGAAATGTAGGGTTTCGCAGGGATCGAATGAAGGGTAGAGCCACGGGTCGTAACACATCTGAAATGTAATGTTCACTGTTCAAACTGCCGTCAATGCGAACAAGAGGTGACCGAGACGTGTAACCAATGGCACCCCATGCCATTAGGCCGGGTGATACGCCAGTATGGCGATGACGAATACACGCTTCCAATGTGCGTTCACCGCGATGTCGCCAAACACGGATGCGACCATCATGATGCTGTAAACAGAACCTGGATTCATCCGAAAAAAGGACGTTTTGCCAGTCGTGCACCCAGGTTCGTCGTTGAATACACCCTCGCAGGCGCTCCTGTCTCTGATGCAGCGTCAAGGGTAACCGCAGCCATGGTCTCCGAGCTGATAGTCCATGCTGCTGCAAACGTCGTCGAACTGTTCGTGCAGATGGTGGTTGTCTTGCAAACGTCCCCATCTGTTGACTCGGGGATCGAGACGTGGCTGTACGATCCGTTACAGCCATGCGGATATGATGCCTGTCATCTCGACTGCTAATAATACGAGGCCGTTGGGATTCAGCACGGCGTTCCGTATTACCCTCCTGAACCCACTGATTCCATATTCTGCTAATAGTCATTGGATCTCGACCAACCTGAGCAGCAATTTTGCGATACGATAAACTGCAATCGCGATAGGATACAATCCGACCTTTACCAAAGTTGGAAACGTGATGGTACGCATTTCTCCTCTTTACACGAGACATCACAACAACGTTTCACCAGGCAACGCCGGTCAACTGCTGTTCGTGTACGAGAAATCGGTTGGAAAGTTCCCTTATGTCAGCACGTTGTAGGTGTCGCCACCGGCGCAAACCTCGTGTGAATGCTCTGAAGAGCTAATCATTTGCATATCACAGCATCTTTTTCCTGTCGGTTAAATTTCGCGTCTGTAGCACGTCATCTTCGAGATGTAGCAGTTTTAATGGCCAGTAGTGCATATTAGCGGCAGTAGAATCCGCTGGCAGTCAGTTCAGTTGTCGATTCTCTAAATTTTCTCAGAAGTGTTTCTCGAAAAGAATGTCGCCTTCCCTACAGGAATTCCCATTTGAGTCTCTGAAGCTTCTCCGTAACACGTGTTTGAACCCATCGGTAACAAATCTAGCAGCCTCCCTCTGAATTGCCTCGAAGTCTTTCTTTAATCCGACCTGGTATGGTTTCAAAAATCTTGAGCAGTAGTCAAGAATTGGTCATACCAGTGTCAAATATGCGATCTCCTTTACACGTGAACCACGTTTTCCTAAAATTATCCCAATAAAACGAAGCCGACTATTTGCCTTCCCTACCAGTTCTCATATGCTCGTTTCGCCTCATATAGCCTTACAACGTTACGCCCAGATCTTTAAACGACTTGACTGTGTAAAGCAGGACACTAGTATCCGAACATTACAGGTTTGTTCTTCCTACTCATCCACATTAACTTAGATTTTTCCACATTCAGGGCTAGCTCACATTCATCACGCCAACTGGAAATGTCGTCTAAGTCCTACAGTCATTCAAATTCTACACCTTACATCGCAGCAGCATCAGCAAACAACCGCAGATTGCTCCCCACCGCCGGTCGGTGTGGCCGTGCGGTTCTAGGCGCTTCAGTCTGGAACCGCGAGATCGCTACGATCGCAGGTTCGAATCCTGCCTCGGGCATGGATGTGTGTGATGTACTTAGGTTAGTTAGGTTTAAGTAGTTCTAAGTTATAGGGGACTGATGACCTCAGATGTTAAGTCCCATCGTGCTCAGAGCCTTTTTTTTTGCCCCCCACCCGTCCGCCATATCATTTATGTACATAGAGAACAATATCAGTCCTATCACACTTTGCTTGGATCCTTGTCTTTGATGAACACTCGCCGTCGAGGACAACATACTGGGTTCTATCGGCTGTTGTCCATAATCAATCCACTTAGCATTGTACTTACTGACTCGTTCTCAAATTCCAATACAGGAAATTACAAAATAAGGGAGTCACATTGATCTGCTCATTGATGGGTACTTCTTAATACTCGATTACATTCAGTGCGAAACCAATCAAAAATAAAAACAGAGGTACATGGGTGTCACCTGCGACGTGAAATTCACAGGTAGCGTCTGTTGTTGTAAGTGAGGAATGTCAAGAGCGCAGAACGGTCAGTTTCCCGAAGCTGAAGAATCAGATGCGGTGAGGCGTCAAAATGACAAACGATTATCACTTGGAAGCGAGAGATTGCTTCTAATGTGACAGTGAAACGTTGTTACGGAGTGTCCGTGACTCAATAGCTACTACATGGACCGGATATTTGTACTCCGGAAAACGTCAAATACTGAATACTATCATTCTTAAAAAATTGTATGCATCCATGCCTGACATCACTAGCTCCACTTATTACATCCTCAGGTGTGAAGATAACGAAGAACTTTATTTCTTGCATTATGCTTTGCGTACATCCGTACTCATAACGGAACACCAGTATGAGACAGAACATATTTTTGTCCGTCGTGCCGACTGTGCGGTTTGCGGTGTGTCATTTCCTCAACAGTTTATCAGTAACGGAAGAATGTCTGGACCGCGCTTTAGTTTCAAGCAGACTTAACAATAATGCGATGTTCTTTAAACACATCATCACAGATATTGCGTGGTAACAGATCTTTGCTAAGAATTGGTTACCTGCGATATGATCATAGAGCTGAAAGACATCGTAGAGATGAAGAACGGATCAAAAGCGTGAGAGTTGACAGAGCCATGAGAAAAAGGCCACTTCAGCTCTAGACGTGAGTCCCCATAATTGTGGTCAATGGTTTGCGAGCCCTTCCCACTCCTTGAAAGACTGAAATGTTGATTACTTGTTGTTAATTTGAATTAACATCTTTATCTGTACCTACCGAGTCGATCCCAATTTATTTACAAAATGGTTCAAATGGCTCTGAGCACTATGGGATTTAACATCTGAGGTCATCAGTCCCCTAGAACTTAGAATTACTTAAACCTAACTAACCTAAGGACATCACACACATCCATGCCCGAGGCAGGATTCGAACCTGCGACCGTAGCAGTTGCGCGGTTCCGGACTGAAGCGCCTAGAGCCGCTCGGCCACTCCGGCCGGCTATTTATTTACACAAAAGGAATACATGTAGTAAACCCTTAATACACTCTAAGGAGAGAAGAAAAACACGCGTCACGAAGAACTTACACGAATGGGACGGAAGTCGGTGAATATGACGTACACGTACAGACAAAAAATCATTACAACTTCACAAAAATTGATGATTTATTGAAGAGATTGGGCTTCACAAATTGAGCAGTCAGTAACGTATTGGTCCACTTCTGGCCCTTATGCAAGAAGTTATTCCCTCGGGAAGATTTCCAGCAACTCAGTCAATGCCAAACCGAACAGTTGCTTACGTACAGGCCAGAGGTGGACCAACACGTTATTGACTTGCTCAGTTTTTGAAGCTCTTTCTGTTGAATAAATTACCTGGTTTTCTGAAATTGTAATGATTTGTTTATCTTTACAAGTAAATGATTACATCTTCCGAACTCCGTCCTATTCGGATAATACCTTCGTCGTACGGTATTTTAGAATGTACATGCGATCTTTTGACGCTGTGAGTTGCTGTATACATCTCACTCTTCTTGACTCAGGTTTGTTCGTCTCATCCATCTTCATTACATAACTCACTGTCCTTTCTTGGTAGGAGATTTTGTGCTGATTCATTTGTCCTTGGTGAAGTTGTGATGAGGCTGGACTTGGAAATGTAGCCGAAGTAGATTTACAATAATGCCACGTGTTTCCATTGCAGAAACAGCTACACTGTTTTACACAGCGAATATTTCCAACATACGAACGAATTTATGTATCCGTATTACCATTTGATGGACTGAGATGTACATTAATATTAAGTGGTTAAGTATGCATGTCTTCGAAATATCTGTTCCGGTATTTCAAATTGTATGCCTTAGCTCTAGATAAATGAAGGAAAGGCAAAGTATAATCAAATACTATGAATGCTGGTGCACAGATTGAGCATAGTACTCAAAGAATTACAGGTGTTGGAGTGTGAATTATTGTTTACCTACTTATTTCTCTTCATACCTCGAGGTTAAGATCAGTGAGTTTCAAACTTTTTTGTTAAAGAGCCAATATTGATACTGTGGACGTATACCTCGATTCACGTTTTCGCTGGCTCTACTATTTGCTTTGTTTTACTATTACTCGCGTAAGAACTAATATATAAGATAAAATATGT
Organism: Schistocerca piceifrons; assembly: GCF_021461385.2. NCBI lineage: Eukaryota > Metazoa > Arthropoda > Insecta > Orthoptera > Acrididae > Schistocerca > Schistocerca piceifrons. Next base: position 701,978,170 of record NC_060138.1, read on the forward strand.
TGCTACGAAAAGAGCCCCGAAATACCTTTTAGTGATGCTGTGCTATGACTTTCTTTGGATCATTAATTTTCAACAAAACAAAATATATTATGTTCTTATTATTCTGGATCTGGCTTTCTATTAAAGGAACATTTTTTTCGTTACTGTAACTCGCCATAAAGTTCGACATATCTTCCTTTCTTTATAGTTATTGAAAAGTTTAAAGAAAATTACTTCGTTATCAATACTGATGTTACAGTACGCAATGATTGTTCAACATCAAAATTTTGCAGTGGATTTTTGTTAACAGTAAAACACCAATAATTACCACGACTAACACGAGAACGTGAGACTATTGTCATAGAAAAAGATGTTTTTACTATAAGGTTTGCCAGACCAGAACTACGCACAGCAAGATTTATTTTATGTTATGGAGGTAAATTATCTTTTTGCACTGTTAGTAATATATTATCAGCAGCCCGCATCAACTTGTAAAACACATCATAAAATTTGCTGCTCTGCTCTGCAATTCCAGGAGCTGAAAGAAATAATTTTTGTTCACTATTACCTGCCCGCTTCTTTGCGGTATGATTGATTTCATTTAATGTAGTTTGAATGCGCCGTGGCAGCGGCTCGTTCGTTCGTAGCGCAGCTCTGCACCACGAATAATATTTAAATAACTGAAAATGTCTTAAAGGGATGGGATAAAATACCAGGCAAGCTTATTACAAATCATAATGCAAGGTTTCACTAAGTAACTCTATTCAAAACATTTAAACAAATCAAGTTATTACACACGTTTCCAAGGCTATGTCTAATGACGTCCCTCTCACAATCTTGACAAAAGAATGCTACGCACTCGTACAAAATAACGTCACAGGCTCTTCCTACTCACGTAATTCCAAGAAGACGACAGAGAAATTAATGTTCGTTCTGTACTATTTACACTAGTCACATATTCTCATCTTTGTTTGATATTTAGTTAGTATCGTCTGTGGCGGTTTCAGTACTCGCCTACACAGATATTATCTAAATAAAAAATACCAGTACATAATTCTATACAAGAACAAAACATGACACATAATGCTTTCTCTTTATTACATAATATGTCTTTAGCTAAGAGACGTTACAACGTATGTGTTACGAGCCCCCAGTAGACTAGCTGTAGTACGGGAGCGATAAGTTAGCCACCGGCCCCAAAATACTGATAGTTTAAAATCTGCACTGTTTGGAGTATTTCGTGTCGACTGTTCTCTGTATGATTCCCTCGGTGGCACCAAAATTGCGAGACTGTAATTGCCTGAAGAAGTGTTGTTGTATTATCTGTATGATCGGATCGTTAATTGATTAACAACAGTAATTGTACTTATATTAAAACGCATTATGCGGTATGATACACGGTCAGAAAATTTACCAAATGTTCCGAATATTTATCGCTTAGTATTTCAACAGCTTTGATTTAGTTTCATATTTCTTGCTAAAAATAAGTACCGCATTTGAAGACGATAGTCTGTAATGCGCATTCACAATTCCATGTTACTTCCATGTCAGTATTTATACCCTAGCAGCTGATCGATAAAAATCGCGCACACCTGTGAGTTTTCAGTTGTGGAAGACAAACAAAAAAACATTCTCCTCACACATCCCGTAACCCCACAGTGGTCGCGCTACTTTAGCCCCCGCCTCGTGAAATAAGCGGCCAACTTAGCTTGCGGCCGAATTCACCAGTCTCAATTAAAATTAAGCACATCTTAAAATATTGTTCTCTCCGTAAGTAATTTTGTTCGTTACTGAGCAGAAAACAACACCCTGAAGAAACTCTTAACGTTAGTTGACTTTTTCAGCTCGGGTGGTAGTTGCCAGACGCGTATTGTTATAAAATACGGCTAAGAACCACGGGCCGCACAAATACTTTATTCATGCCACATACGGCTCGCGGCGGCGATTTATTTTCCTTAACCCTCACGGATACTGTCACATCGTGTGATGCAGTGACGTGAGCATTGCACTAAGCCAGTGATAGAAGCGTCGCCAGGCCATCACAAACAGTAACGTATGCAAAAATTGTTGCAACGTACTCAATTTCCAATGAAATAAGGTTACGAGGTGTCAGTAACCTAATAGCGAAAGTCCGTGTTACACCAAGCTCAGTCGTCATATGAATAGCATGTGTCGATGTGTCGGTATGCCCCGTAGACATTGAATTACGCGTTTCACTGTCTGAATGTGAATGAGGACGTAAGAGGCAGAATGGCTGGCCTCCGGGAATTGGAGTAGTACAGGGCGGGCATATTGCTACGACAGTGACCTTTGTGTGGTTAGAAAGGGGTCATACACAGCGACTAGTGAATACAAAACCATGTGAAGCGCTGACGATATTGTGTGCATTGCCTTAACGGTTCTTGTTTCTACGCTTACAGTGTTTACCTGACGTAGGAGCACTGCCAAGTAATTTAGACCTGTCCGCGTCGAGGGTTTGGCTCTGATGCGCGCTGGACGTATGATACTCCTTTTTTGGCGGATTGTGTGGCCAAATGTGTATTAGTCTGCCTGTTCCTGCTATTTTGTAGTCTGTATTGTTGAAATAGCGCAGAGGACAAAGGCAAGTCTGCAGTCGAGTGCTACGTATTGTAAAAGAAAACCTATTGAGCTCCCGCTGTGTTGAGATGGTTTTACAGTGCGACTCTAAAAGCCAGTTAGATCAACAATTTTTGCAAATCACGATGAATGCCATTGCATCAGTCTGAATATTTATATTTATTGATTTCGGAGAGCGCTTCCGTTGAAGTGTTCGGGGAGGGAACCTAAATGCAGGAAAGCATCGAACGAGAGCATTCCATACGTGCTGAGCAACAAATTACCGAAGGTAATGGTTCAAGTGGTTCAAATGGCTCTGAGCACTATGGGACTTAACATTTGAGGTCATCAGTCCCCTACACTTAGAAACCACTTAAACCTAACTAACCTAAGGACATCACACACATCAATACCCGAGGTAGGATTCGAATCTGTGACCGTAGCGGTCGCGCGGTTCCAGACTGAAGCGCCTAGAACCGCTCGGCCGCACCGGCCGGCGAACGTAATGGCTAATGCGAAGTTTTCAGGACTGGTCACGAGTCGTGCTTGGGGAGCTCTATAGATAAGAACACAGCCCGCGCAAGGCAAAGTTTTTGGTTCGAGTCCCATTACAGCATGCAGCTTTAATCTGCCAGAAAGTTTTAACGTTCAGATAGTTTTGACTGAACTGTACTAGCGGAATGTAATGAGCCTTACGGTTACCTAGATGAAAAATACGGACTGCATTTTGCAGTGAGGTTGAAACGCCATGCATAGAAGTAAGTACCCATTGTATCCTTCTGTGAGATTGGTTGCGGTCGTCTCGGAGCCTGGTTAATCTAAATGCCATCATTGTACTTCGGTAGTAATGCCAATAGTATTTTTGTGCGTCGAATATCAGCACAATTGAAGTGTGTGATGTTTTGTGGTGACATCGCTGTAAGCTGCTGTCTTACCCTGGCCTCTGTCTAACACTGTCCAGTAAATCAGGCGTACCAGCTGCCAGCTTGAAAAGCAGTGCTGCAGGTGGCGGCGTGTGGAAGCGTCGTCCCAGGGGCACCCTGTGTCACACGGCTGGAGCCCCGCAATCACCCAGCTACTCCGGTCCCGCCTCCTTGTCTCCCACGTGTCACGCCCAATTGGCCACCGAGATGTCACTGCACGAGTGACCGGCTACAAATGGAGCGCTTGAAATAAGAAACCTTTTTTAACGCCAGAAAACTCTCTCATCTCGAATGTTTCAACTTGCAAGAGTATTAGACAGGAAACTGTAAGCGCAAGTTAACATAGTAACAAAATACACTGAAGTGCCAAAGAAACTAGCATAGGCATGCGTATTCAAATACAGAGATACACTACTGGACAATAAAATTGCAACACCACGAAGATGACGTGCTACAGACGCGAAATTTAACCGACAGGAAGAAGATGCTGTGATATGCAAATGATTAGCTTTTCAGAGCATTCACACAAGGTTGGCGCCGGTGGCGACATCTACAACGTGCTGACATGAGGAATGTTCCCAACCGATTTCTCATATACAAACAGCAGTTGACCAGCGTTGCCTGGTGAAACGTTGTTGTGATTCCTCGTGTAAGGAGGAGAAATGCGTACCATCACGTTTCCGACTTTGATAAAGGTCGGATTGTAGCGTATGGCGATTGCAGTTTATCGTATCGCAACATTGCTGCTCGTGTTGGTCGAGATCCAATGACTGTTAGCACAATGTGGAATTGGTGGGTTCAGGAGGGTAATACGGAACGCCGTGCTGGATCCCAACGGCCTCGTATTACTAGCAGTCGAGATGACAGGCATCTTATGCGCATGGCTGTAACGGATCGTGCAGCCACGTCTCGATCCCTGAGTCAACAGATGGGGACGTTTGCAAGACAACCACCATCTACACGAACAGTTCGACGACGTTGGCAGCAGCATGGACTATCAGCTCGGAGACCATGGCTGCGGTTACCCTTGACGCTGCATCAGAGACAGGAGCGCCTGCTAGGGTGTATTCAACGACGAACCTGGGTGCACGAATGGCAAAACGTCATTTTTTCGGATGAATCCAATTCTGTTTACAGCATCATGATGGTCGCATCCGTGTTTGGCGACATCGCGGTGAACGCATATTGGAAGCGTGTATTCGTCGTCGCCATACTGGCGTATCACCCGGCGCGATGGTATGAGGTGCCATTGGTTACACGTCTCGGTCACCTCTTGTTCGCATTGACGGCAGTTTGAACAGTGAACATTACATTTCAGATGTGTTACGACCCGTGGCTCTACCCTTCATTCGATCCCTGCGCAACCCTACATTTCAGCAGGATAATGCACGACCGCATGTTGCAGGTCCTGTACGGGCCTTTCTGGATACAGAAAATGTTCGACTGCTGCCCTGGCCAGCACATTCTCCAGATCTCTCACCAACTGAAAACGTCTGGTCATTGGTGGCCGAGCTACTGGCTCGTCCCAATACGCCAGTCACTACTCTTTATGATCTGTGGTATGGTGTTGATGCTGGATGGGTAGCTGTACATGTACACGCCATCCAAGCTCTGTTTGACTCGATGCCCGTCGTATCAAAGCCGTTATTACGGCCAGAGGTGGTTGTTCTGGGTACTGATTTCTCAGGATCTATGCACCCAAATTGCGTGACCAGCGCGAGAGTGCGGCGGTTGGGTGGAAACTCACACCGGAATCAGTCACCGTGATGGCGGGGTTTGAGGGCGGACACAGAAATCAAGTAGCCTATTCCGATGGTTTAGAGACTCATTTCACTCAACCCATTAGGGAACAAAAAACTAAGTTACCATACAAGATGTTTATTTGTCAGTAATGGCAGTGTCTAACCATATAACCTAGTGTAAAATCACATTTGCAACGCCCAAGTAACGTTTGAATATCAGTATCAACCATTATAACACAAGGGTTTGCAGTTACATTGTAAATGAAGTGTAGAATCAAATGCGTCGGTTTCTATTTGCAAAAACAGGCACACTTGATATTTGTCGATTACAGCGCCCTCTATCACGAATAGAAAACAATGGTGTTAATAAACGATATATACTTTCGAGCGTAGAATCCGAACATGCAATAGAAATGGAGGGGTTCCCATTTGAAAGTACGAAGATGGCTACGCCCATGCAGGAGGGGGGGTTAGGTGGTCCCCATTACCAATATTAACTTTTCACTTACCATATTTTTTCGTACAGTGTGTCGTTTTCGAAATTCGTAGTTGTCTGAAGTTAAAATACACACCTTGTATAACTAGCCAATGTCCAAACACACGATGTTTAGAATGCTTTGTGTAGCAGGAAATAGTTAATATTTGGTTAGAAAGGTCCGGAAGAGGTAACTATAATGTTTTGGGGAGCATATGCTAAATTCAAGGAGAATTAGCCCCGATACAAGAGGAGGAAAGTGATTTTGCTTATCAGTGTATTTAAAGTTTTAAACCACTTGGTATGCACATCGTGACGTCGGACAATCTCACTTTCCTTAGAAACGTTACTAAATAATGTATTTTAGATATAACGCCTATTTTGAGATTACCGAGTATGAATTACAAAATTCGATGGAAGTGAAAGGCAGTGTAGAGACATAGCTCGACGTTCTGCATCAGCCAGCGATGGAGATTGCGCAGCGGTGAAATGGCCTCGCATTTGGGAGTAACAGAGCTTCCCTTCCGGCGATCCAGATTTAGTTCGATCGTGGTTTTTGGTGAATCGCTTAGCACGGTTTCCTGGATGGTTTTTTCGAAACGGTCACTGTTGATTTCCTGACCCATCTTCGTGGAGTCTTGGGGCCCTTATTGTCGGAGGAACGTTAAACTGTAATTCTTTTTCTTACTTTCGTTTTACTGAAACTTTTCGGAAACAACATGCGCGTAATAGTTATCAGTAATTTTAGGTAATCATAGAACTAGTTAGTATAACTGTGGGAAAACTTCACTCTTCTGAAGCAGCTGTGTTTTTAGTCTTAAAGTTAGGGTCGTTTGGAATTAGAACTTGTCAATAAATGAATTTCTACACTGTCACTTCCTTTCTAATTGGTTTCGTGAATTCACGGAAGAGAGAAAATAAATTCATGTACTTCATTTATTCTCTTACTGCATTAGGATACATGAAGAGAAGACGTCTTAGACGGTGTCTCTTCTAGTTTCTCTTTGCTACTAACATAAGGAGTTGTGAAAACGGAAAATTTGATTTTAATTTTGACTATTTGTTCCCAGTACCTTAACTGCTCCAAATTGCAGTTGTTCAGCCTTGTGTAGGGTAATGATTTCATGAGCAGAAGCAGGCTAATTGATTTAATGTAATTAATGCAGTATTACAGTAATCCCCGATCGTCAGATAAAGAATCACTGCATTCATTTAGCTTTTAATTTTTCCAGAATTTCTTAATCTCGCCAGTTTTTAAAGATTTGCTTAATGAGTCTTTACAAAACTGTATCTGTTAATTTCTGTAGATGCTACGCAAAATGATATTTAAATCGATGTCTAAAGCTGCGACGTGCTGCGACATTGATGAAGGAGAACTGGGAAACGCTTTTAATGTAGTCTGAATGGCCCGCGCAGCACTTTCAGTTTTAATGAGGTCGTTCGAAGTGAACTGCGTATGAAGTACCATCTGCGAGAAGCTATAGCGTGGTGTTTCTGTGCATTCATCAGTCGTGTTAACCACGTAGATTTTCTCACTGCATAAACACGTTTAATCTTCCACACAGATTTTTCTCGTCCTTTCGAGTTTCTTTGAGCAACATCTAATTGGTACCTTCGCGATATGAAATACAAGTTTATGTACGACTTCCTTTGCTAACGTTACTGAGAGTTGCAACGGTGCTGGAGAAGTAAGTACTTTTCCGTCTCATATGATCCCTAATTTTAATGCCGTACACTTGGGATCTTCTTCTTCCTTCCTTCCGACTGTTTACTTCTGACAGGATACAGCCGAGGTTTTCTGCACGAGATACCATCCCTGGATCTAGTTCCTCATGCTTATTACAAACTTTTGTCTTATAACAGGAATACAATCCAAAAGCACGACACCATGCTCCACAGCAAACTACTATAGCACAAAATGACGAGTGATGATACATACCTCAAACAACGTTATGAGAATTGCCACATTAACTGACACGGATACATATGAAGTGTGCGATCACGGAACGAGTGAACTGTAGTTTTATCATAGAACAGCTAAATTTTGTCTCTTTTGTTCGAAATTAATTATCATAAAATAATCAGGGGAGAAAACATCGGTAATTCGAAACTAAAACCATAGTAAAAGAAATGAAACTACAGCAGTTACTGCGCTTCCATATCTGACCTACCGAAGAAGACGATGCATTGTAGGTGGATCTTGTTTTGTATAAAGACAATAAGTAGCTGGATGATTTGAAAAATATGCACGAGTCCTTCATTTACTTGGGAAATAATACGTGCGATATTTTTGTGCTAATTGTAACTGGACGAACGTTACAGAATACAGAATGGCTCGTATGTTCGCTGTCACTCACTCTTTCAGAAGCGGTAAAGGAAAATCCCACAGTGTTGAGGCAGTCTGCAAGTGATAAGCGTAGTTGCCATCGTACTTCTAACGTGACGGTTACAGAAGAACGAACTACTGAATCTTGGTTCTGCAACACCAGTCATCAGCATCCACAGCTTCATTGTTCAAACTAATTTCTTCTAACAAACATCTCTTTCTTTAGTTCAGAGATTAGGATAATGTTCCGAGGTGTATACTGCGGTTTGAAATGACGAGGTTAAATAGGTTCTGTGATCGATAAGACTAGGAGCATTGTCGTCCAAGAAGAAACACTAAAGAGGAAGGTTTCGCTTGGCTTGGATTTCATAGCAGCCCTGTTTGGGTAAGTGATCGCAGAACCTGGTTCTATGATGTTCCTCCGCATTTGATTGCTGAGGCTGTGCTGCTGCTGCTGCTGCTGCTGCTGCTGCTGATGATGATGATGAAAGTTACTAAAGTTGCAGTGCCTTTGTGTACTCTTCCACTCTCGCCTTCGAAATATTTTATACCAAGTTTCCAAACATAAAACAGTTACGTGCAAATTGTTAGTGATACAGCCTTCGACAATGTGTCAATATTTGGGCTACTTAACAACAAATAATTTCGTTAAAATCCGAATAATATCGTTTGTTATGTCAACAGGATAATCTAAGTGTCCTGAGGCTGTACGTGCTACCACTTGAGCGTGGCTGTTAAACACGACTGTTCATCTGCTCAGTTCTTTACCGTGGAATACGAATGTTCTTTATTCGTCAGTCTCTGGAGCTTCAAATGGCTCTGAGCACTATGGGACTCAATATCTGAGGTCATCAGTCCCCTAGAACTTAGAACTACGTAAACCTAACTAACCTAAGGACATCACACACATTCATGCCCGAGGCAGGATTCGAACCTGCGACCGTAGCGGACAATCGGTTCCAAACTGAAGCGCCTAGAACCGCTCCGCCACCCCTGGCCGGCGATTATGACTTCTACTAGTTAGGTTTCCATCTCGCTGTCTATTATTTCTGCTCCTATAAAAGAAATAGTTCATTAACTTTCACTTCTCATACCGATACCAGCCGGCCGAAGTAGCCGCGCGGTTCTGGGCGCTGCAGTTTGGAACCGCGAGACCGCTACGGTCGCGGGTTCGAATCCTGCCTCGGGCATGGATGTGTGTGATGTCCTTGGGTTAGTTAGGTTTAAGTAGTTCTAAGTCTAGGGGACTGATGACCTCAGAAGTTGAGTCCCATAGTGCTCAGAGCCATTTGAACCATCATACCGACACCAGTAATACTCAGGAGATGTACTACAAATTTTGACATAGTAGGACGTGCTTTAGAACACCTAACTCTTCGTATGCTTGTCGTAAAATTATTCTGGTAAGGAATAAGAGATTTTTATTTGGAGATAAGGGATCTCCGGATACATTTTCAGGTAGATGATAGTAATTATGACCGTGAAATAAGGCAACGCACATGTGAATTAGGACAACCATCATTTGTAGTAAGAATTTACTTTAGTAACAGTACGCCTAACAACACTTCTGGCCGAAATTAGGAAGCTATCCACGTCTACTGGATCCTTGCGCTGTTGGAGACGTAGAAAAATAATCCATCTAGATAAATACGGAGAAACAGGGTGCCAGCACATTGTACTAGTTGAAAGAGCAAACCTTCGAGTTCCCAAAGTGACTAAGAGAGCCATAGAAAAGATAACTCAAAGATGAATAAGTATTTATACCTCGATCCTTTTGAATGTGAGCACGAAGTCACGTAGGATGACGATACATTTACGTGTTGTAAATACTTCTTAATAGTACCTACAAAATGAAAGCTATTTCTAACGTTTCATCAGGATTAAATACTCTGTCAACAGCTTAAAGCAGTGCAGTCAATTTGCTGTATGTCCACGTTCAGATATTTCTCTCTTTGATTTGTCGCAGAGGCAGTATTATACGTTTGTTTCCTCTGCTGAATACTACAGTCTCCCGGGGTGCTGCAGCAAGCAGTCACAACTTCCGTGTGAATTCACTGCCAAAAGCTGAATTCCGCAACAGGAGTTGGACCCTGCCCAGTCGTTTAATCCACTTCTCACAAGCGCTTAAACACTGAAGCACACGCTTTTGTGTGTGTGTGTGTGTGTGTGTGTGTGTGTGTGTGTGTGTGTGTGTGTGTGTGTGAGAGAGAGAGAGAGAGAGAGAGAGAGAGAGAGAGAGAGAGAGATTGGGGAGAGGACTATATGATGACAAATAATAAATGAAGACAAAAGTGTTGCTTTCTTTACCAGACTCATTGCAACATAACAGGCTGTATCCCTTCTAAGAGGCAGGAGATGATGTAATTATTCTTACATGAACTATAATATTTACAGATTTGTAATTATCGGTCATAACTATTTTGGGGACAGAGTGAATTTGGTGGGTGCTTGACATTCTGTTTATTTATTTATTCCTGGTACATATACAGGTCCGTTACCCTGGAAGCATTGCGGACGCCAATTTTTATAACAACACATCAACCTAACAAATGACTAAGGTTTTTTCCTTTCTGTAATTACGATTATTGCCTACATCCTGATCTATACACTACTCATAATTATAGTAATAATAATAATAATAATAATAATAATAATAATAATAATAATAATAATATAGCCTGATGAGTATATTAACTTTTAATTTATAGAAAAATCAAGGTAGTTTCATAGTAATCAGAAATAAGAAACGATAGGGCCTTGTTTCAAGCATTTAAAATCTGTCACTGCAATATTGTTGTCAACTAGTTTAAGTGTATTTTGTATCGCCCAGAGTGGGCAGCGCCGTGCACCATTGAAATGCTTCTATGCTTGCAGAAAAGGATCTAACGCTCCGCCATGGCGAGCGTCCCTTCTAAATATTGCATCTCTTCTATACTATACTGTAATACACGGGTATACGAAAATCGCACCACCAAAAAATAACTATTATAGAATAATGATTTCGGGAGTACATTTGTCTAGGTAACGTATTTAAGTGATTAACATTGCAAGATCACAGGTTAATGTAAGAGCGAGATACACCATTACAAATGTGAAATGCTGGTACATTTATAACCGGTGTAACCGCTAGAATGTTGAATGCAAGCATTCAAACGTGCGGGCATTGAGTTGTACAGACGCCGGATGTCAGTTTGTGGGAAGGAGTTCCATACCTGTTTGTTGCACTTCGTCATTAAATACAGAGACAGTAAATGCTGTTAGTGGATGATACTGAAGTAGTCGACCGATGTTGTGCCACATGTACTCAACTGGAGACAGATCTGGTGATCGAGCAGACCAAGGCAACATGTCGACACTCTGTGGAGCATGTTGGGTTACAACAGCGGTATGTGGGTGAGGGTTATCCTGTTGGAAAACATCCCCTGGAATGCTGTTCATGAATCGCAGCACAACAGATTTAATCACTAGAGTGATGTATAGTTCTGCAGTCAAGATGCGTGAAATAACCACGAGAGTGCTCCTGTTCTCATATGAAATTGCTCCCCAGACCATAACTCTAGGTGTATGTCTGATTGCGGGCTCTCAACTGGCAACCACCTAAACAACAAACGGTCATCAGTGGAACCGAAGCAGAACTATCTTTCATCAGAAGATGCCAGAAACCCCCATCGTGCCCTCCAAGAGCTGCCACTTGTACCACTGAAGTAAAAGATGTGGCAGTGGCTTGGGGCTAGTGGAATGCACGCTACAGGGCGTCTGGCTCTAAGCTCTCCGGGAAGTGGCCGATTTGTAACAGTTTGTTGTGTCAATGTGGTACCAATTGCTGCTCAAATTTCTGCTGAAGATGCAGTACGATGCGCTAGAGCCATACGCGTAAAGTTGATGGTCTGTACTGCCACCTGGCCGTCCGGAAGCTGGTCTTCTTGCGAACATACGTTCTCGTGACCACCGCTGCCAGCCGATTGTGTACAGTAGCTACATTCCTGCCAAGTCTGTCTGCAATGTCGCAAAAGGAATATCCAGCTTCTCGTAGTCCTATTACACGAACTCGTTCAAACTCAGTGAGGTGATGATAATTACGTCTTTGTCATCCTAAAGGCATTCTTGATTAACCTCACCTCACCTAGTCCAATCTCAAAGAGAACTAACACTCAGGACTGTTACAGCGTGTATTTAAAGCAAACCCGATTTGCAGCCGCAAAGTGGCGCTAACAGTTTTTGTTCATTTGCTGCCCGTAGGGTAAATTGTCAAACCCATGTAGAGCTACGAGGAGATACACAATCTGGTATAGTCTGATTTTAAAAGTTTTCGAAAGGCTCTACTGCACAGTAGGTTACCTAAGCCAAAATTTGCTCTATATGCCGTTGCAATTCTTGCCTTGTTCTCCATTTCTGTTCTGTTCTGTTCGCTGAACATGCTTTCCAAATACACTGCCAGAGAAAAAAATCTACACCCTCAAGGAGAATGCCATTTTACTGATACGTGATGTGATAAGTAGTTCATCATTGCAGGAGGTGTGATAAATTCAGAGCAAAGAAACACAAATGTCTCAGTAAAGGACGCCTAAACAGTCGCATCAGTACCTACCTAGTGTACTCCACTCTGGTGGCAACGCATGCGTGTATTCTCTCATGCAGATGATCGTAAAGAGCTGAATGGCGTCCTACGATGAATTGTCGCAAGCTCGTTCCACCTTTCGTTGTATTTCGGTGATAGTTACGCAGATTATCGAACACTAATAAGTTTCCGTTTCACCGTGTCTGACACGTGGTCAACTGGCGAGAGATGGGGTGATCTTGCTGGCGATGGCAGGTCTTGTGCATCATGGAAAGTACATTGAGTCATAGCAACCGTATGTGGACGTGCTTTGCCCTGCTGAAAAAGCTCATCTTACTGTCGAACAAATCGCTGGGGTGACAATATTTGTAATATAGCGGGCACTGGTTACTTTACCCTCCAGAAACATAGAACGTAATGTCGAATTGTAACTGATTGTCCCCCACACCATGAAGTCTGGGGTGGGAACTGTACGCGTTTGGGGAAGACACTCCAGAACAGGTCAACAGACAGAAAGTGATCTCATCACTGAAAACGGAAGTACCATTCAAATCTCCAACTTACTTTTTCATGACACCAGAGTAGCCGTGGTTGGCGATGTGATATCAGTGGTAGCCTGCCCAGAGCTAAATGTGATCTTAGTCTTGCTGCAAGGAGACGGACGGTTCCCAGTCACTCATGGTGACACATCAGGTGAAGCATGAGCTCAGATTTCTTCTCTAATTGATATTCCGTCTGCCACTGCTGATCTCGCAGTGCGTCGATCTTGCTATAAATCTGTGTAACGTGTTCGTTTAGAACCTGATTTACTGGGGCGAGAATGTTCCAGAGACCAGTGCTGAAAGCATGGAGTCCACCACCGATGTATTGTGCTGAACATGTGCAGCAGCTCGCTGGTTCATCCGTCCAGCTTCCTGACGCCCGCAATACGATCCCATTCAAATGTCTGATGTTTTTCAATAGGAGTACGTGTTTGTCGGTGGGGCATGGTTGTACCCGAGAGTGCATATTGCAGACCCTGTTTACGTCTAAACTCAGCACATTTACTTCCTGCAGAGCAATAATAGACGGCGCACAGGCTGGCCTCTAGAGCGCCATCTTATCGCCGATGACCTTGGCATATGAATCACTAATATTACAAGCTCTCATTATGCACGTGCGGTAGCCTGGTGTCACTGAACACAGTCCTTGAGGCTACTGCATTTTTTTTTTTTTTTTGCTGGCATTGTATTTAAATATGTCTGCTGTTTAAAAGTGAATTCATCAGGTATCATGGGGTACCATCATTGGGTGCCTTGTTCATGCCCATATACTTTTCTCCCCTCGTTAATTTGTAAGCGCTCTTCCCTTGCAGCATGTCGTGAGCTGAAGCTCATCTTTGCTATAACTTGAAAGAACCACATTGTCCTCACAAGCAAGCCGACTTTTTTGTTATTACCCAGTCTTCTTCGAACTGGGCTTCATTTTTTGTGTCATTAAATTAAAAAATGGTTCAAATGGCTCTGAGCACTATGGGACTTAACATCTGTGGTCATCAGTCCCCTAGAACTTAGAACTACTTAAACCTAACTAACCTATGGACATGACACACATCCATGCCCGAGGCAGGATTCGAACCTGCGACCGTAGCGGTCGCGCGGTTCCAGGCTGAAGCGCCTAGAACCGCTCGGCCACACTGGCCGTCGAAGCATGATGTTGATGAGACATTACACAGGTAGGGATTGTGCTTGTGCAATTAGAGAGGAGCTGAGTCCGTCTCTCTCTTTTCATTCTAATTCCGTAATAGTCAAGAACAATATAAACACAACAGTACATTGCATAAGTGCAGATCACAAATCATCCAAACGGTACAGATACATCTGGTACTTCAAATACTGTCGGAGTAAGGTAATCACAAATCAATTTCCCGTATAAGGGAACTACCCCAACGCGAAGGGCTAAAACGAAATAAAAATGGTCTTAAAATACGGAGATAAGTCTCTCCTACAACCATTCAAGGTCAAGGTCATATACACTCTGCGTTTGTGTGCAATAGACATTTGATGGTGAGTAATCTAAAGACTACATGAGCACTATTCGTTATAAAAATGATACCATCTACCAGAGAATACGTGACTCATAAATGATGCTATGTTCGGAAAAAACATTGGCTTGGCGCTATGTGCAGAGTGAACTTGAATTCCACCAACAAAATTTCGAATATTGTCGAGAGGTATATTCATAAGCTTTATACAGTACTGCTCGCTTCTGTCTCTGGTTTGTTGTTCTCGGAGTGACAACTGCGCGTTAAAAGAGTGATAAATAGCAGTGGCTCTGAGCACTATGGGACTTAACATCTATGGTCATCAGTCCCCTAGAACTTAGAACTACTTAAACCTAACTAACTTAAGGACATCACACAACACCCAGCCATCACGAGGCAGAGAAAATTCCTGACCCCGCCGGGAATCGAACCCGGGGACCCGGGCGTGGGAAGCGAGAACGCTACCGCACGACCACGAGATGCGGGCGATAAATAGCAGTCTGGGTATGTTTATAGATGAGTAGCTACCCGATATGCACGTCGTTTATTGGTTCACTGAATGCAGTGGAATAGCGGCACAGCAAGGCTACGCTGTGCTATTCATGCTTTCGAGGTATGCTCCGTGACACTTCGGTTAATGAAAAATGGACTACAAACAGTGTCGATCGCAATAAAACCTTTTTTTCAAAGGTTACCGGTTTCGGCCCCTCATCGGACGCCTTGTACCATGATAATAGGCGATAGACGTGACTGGAGCAGGTGTTATGATTCCACGAATGTCAATTGCTGTTGACGTTCGTGGAGCCATAACACCTGCTCCGTTCACCGCCACAGCCTATCATCATGGTGTAAAAGGTCTAAAGATGACCACATTCTGACTTAAACCGGTAACCATTGAAGTAAATGTTTTATTGCGGTCGAGACTGTTTGTAATCCATTTGTAAAGTTGAACGTGTTGGTGATTGCATATTATAGGCTTTTCCACAGTTGTAGAGGTAATTGCATAAAAACAAAAGTAATTGTGGTAACAAACCGAATAATTCATAATTAGTTTGAAACAAGTCACTCTTATACTATATCTCTGAAATCTCATCGATAAACTTAAGGTTCATCCAAAATAGAAGTTCCTTTCATATATTTATTGACAAAGTGCAAGTACGGAGTTTCAGTGAATTGATTAAAACACAGCAGAACGTAAAAGTATGCACACGTGACGTGGGCGAATTCAGCGGGAGGTAAAGTGTGTACAATTGACATGGACAGCATGTGGATAGGCTTCATCATTTTCGGTGCGCTCGACTATCAAAAGCCACAGTGATTACATCATCAAGTGAACTATACAGGATCATGAACGCCGTAACCAGTTCTTTTCCACGCATGTGTTGACATATCTCTGTATCTCTGCGTAGATATTAGTTGTAGATAACAGTGTGAAGACAGATGGCGAAAGACCCCTTTTTAACGTAATCTGCATTTGCCATTTTGCATGCGTACAAAATCAACATGACATGCAACAGAGAGTTTGGAATGTCTAAAAACAATCTACTTGCTTTACTGTATGGTTTCTTAGATGAATTGTGCGTATGTAGTCTCAAAATACGTTTATCTCGAAAGATCGATTGTACACAAATGCAGACTTCACAAATAGATGGCCTTGCTGAGTGGTAGAACTACCGTTTCTCCATATTTTAAAATCATTTTTATTCGTGTCTAACGGTTCGAAATTGGATAGTTTCCTTATAGGACATAAGCCAGGGCAAACATACTGTTATTTTCTTTAACCGTACTTTACGAATGTTGGACTGACTTAATTATGAAGGCAAAAAGAGAATCTAAATTAGCAAAGTAGAGGCGGAGAAAAAGAATAGTAGACTGAAGAGAGGATGAGAGAAGAAATGTAGAATAAATAAGGGATAGATGCCCGTATAGTGGTGAAAATGAAAAGGCGACTTAAACGTTGAGAATAGAGCAAAACTGCGTAAGATAGCGCGTTGCCAGGAGCTGTTGTGGCATAATCACGAACATTAGATGACTGCTCTGTTAACTTTCTCCAGGCCTAATTGATTTTTTCGATCATCGTGGAAAGCATAGCCCCGTCGAGCAGTTGCTCTGGAGATGGGGTATTGTGTGACAGCGTCGCGTCCGGCTGCCTCCTGGACTGTGCGCGCATCGGTTTCCGATCGCGGTCCGCGGTCCCGGCGAGCACGCGGTCCCCCGCATGCCCTCGAGCGCTCGCCGACCCTCCGCCGTCTGCGGCCACGGGCTACGCAGTCGCCTCGCGGACAGGGACGCGCAAAGCGTCTGAACACTCGCTGCCGGGTGCCTCCAATCTAATTCTGTTGGTCGAGTTTTTGGTGTTCTAGGCAGAAGCCGGCAAAACGTTACTGCTTCCTCCACAGGTGTCACAGCTGAAGGTAAGTTTCGAGTAATGTTCACATCACTCTCGTAAAATACCTGTATTAGTTTCGCGGGAGAAATATTCACTTACGTATTCAAGGTCTTGTGTGGCTATAAGACCAATGATATGAAAGCTGTGCTCCGCCGTGTACCAATACGACAACGAAAAAGGTTAATACCTTTCAGAGTCGAATAGATCTTGAAGTAATGCTGTGACTGAACGTGGGAGAAGGGGCGCTGTTGACTTGTAGTTGCTCACCAGCATCGCCTTGTGATTGGTTGCCTTCGTCTCTTCTAGTCTTCGCAGCACTTGAATAGAATCAGTCAAGTAATTGGTTAATTTTGCACGCTGCACTGTGTTTCTTTTTAAGTGTACTAAATAGAAATACTTCTTCCCTTAGCGATGGTGACCACTCTCTGAACCCTCTTTTAAGGAGAGCGTTGTCTGTTTGGGAACGAATCTCACAAGTCGCCGTTATACGCTTCGAATTTCTTTGTTTAAAAGAATCGCTACAGAGTCAGCTTTAGACCAAGCCAGGAAAGTCAACGTAAAGGCGTTTGATACTAAATGAAGAAGACATGTGAGACAATCGCTAGTTAACTGATAAATGGGTACAGTAGGCTAGAAAGGAAAAAGTAGGACTTTCCGTAGACGTCGAGATCATCAGAGATGACTTTAGACAAAGAGAGACGTTCAAGTTAGTAGCGAACTTAATTGAAGGAACACGCCTGGAATAAAATGAGTCAGCCACATACGACCTAAACTGGGATGAGTGTAAGGTGATGAAGATGTCGCACCTTTGGAATTAGAACACGTGAATGCGGTGTCGTAGCCACGGCGCCCGAGAGAGAGAGAGAGAGAAAGAGAGAGAGAGAGAGAGAGAGAAGTCTGGCGAAAGTGTGGAACGGTTGACTACTTAACGTGGGTAGTAACTGAATCGGTCAATTTTTATTGCACCCAGATACGGAAGAAATTTAGATCTGCAAAAACAAGGCTAGAAGTGATTTAGAGTAAGAAGGTTAGTAATACTTAACGGTACTAAGTTTTAGTCATGTTTGATTGTAACAGTAATGATTTTGCTTTCAATGTGTTTCTTTTGACCAAATCCACCAGTCTAAATTTGTTTTAAAGTAGTAACGTAAATTCACTGCAAGTGTGTATTCTACGCATATTTGAGACCTTTCCATGTGAACGTACCGCTCTTACTGCCTCAGCAACTTAATATTCCTGTTAAAGCTTTATAATTATAGAGTTAAAGTAATGTAGTAAAATTGTGGTTAACTTGTAATTTAGTAAGAAAATATGTTCTCTTTCGTCACAACTTTCGTAGCTGTAACAGTAATTCCGATGCAATTGTAATACAGGAATACAGTCGTAAATCATATCTTTCCGTACTAAATTGCATGGAAATTTATATTTTGGATGATCGTTCTTTAGACAGGACCTTGCATATTTCGTTTACAGTAACTAGCAGATATGATATGAACTTTTGCTATAATGTCAAGCGGATGGTAACGTCGTTCCTGCCTAAATGTTATGTACAACTAGAAGCTCTGTTATAGATCATTAGTGAACCAGAGGACATACATTTAGTCGGTCTGATGAAATAATGTCTCGTGAAAATTAGTTCTTAGAAAAATAAACTGAATATACAGATGTTCGTGACGTTGTTGTATAACAGAACTAAAAATTCCTGTGGGCGTTAGAAATGCATTTGCTTCAGCATCATATTAACAGTAACCATCACTTTCAAATTGTATGAATTAATATGATCAGTAATATCGTTAGTATTGTTTCTGTTTATGTAACTTGCCACTCCTAGCAGCTATGCTGATTTCATTTCGTTACGATAATAATCTCCTATGTTTAAACAATGTTTTTCCGTTTTACCGGCAATACTGATGCGGTCCACCAATACACATTTCTAATGTAACATGGCGGTGCACAACAAGTTAGCCCTGCAAATGTTGTTGTTGTGGTCTTCAGTCCTGAGACTGGTTTGATGCAGCTCTCCATGCTACTCTATCCTGTGCAAGCTTCTTCATCTCCCAGTACCCACTGCCACCTACATCCTTCTGAATCTGCTTAGTGTATTGATCTCTTGGTCTCCCTCTACCATTTTTACCCTCCACGCTGCCCTCCAATGCTAAATTTGTGATCCCTTGATGTCTCAAAACATATCCTACCAACCGATCCCTTCTTCTACTCAAGTTGTGCCACAAACTTCTCCCCAATCCTATTCAGCACCTCCTCATTAGTTACGTGATCTACCCACCTTATCTTCAGCATTCTTCTGTAGCACCACATTTCGAAAGCTTCTATTCTCTTCTTGTCCAAACTGGTTATCGTCCATGTTTCACTTCCATACATGGCTACACTCCATACAAATACTTTCAGAAACGACTTCCTGACACTTAAATCTATACTCGATGTTAACAAATTTCTCTTCTTCAGAAACGATTTCTTTGCCATTGCCAGTTTACATTTTATATCCTCTCTACTTCGACCATCATCAGTTATTTTACTCCCTAAATAGCGAAACTCCTTTACTACTTTAAGTGTCTCATTTCCTAATCTAATCCCCTCAGCATCACCCGATTTAATTTGACTACATTCCATTATCCTCGTTTTGCTTTTGTTGATGTTCATCTTATATCCTCCTTTCAAGACACTGTCCATTCCGTTCAACTGCTCTTCCAAGTCCTTTGCTGTCTCTGACAGAATTACAATGTCATCGGCGAACCTCAAAGTTTTTACTTCTTCTCCATGAATTTTAATACCTACTCCGAATTTTTCTTTTGTTTACTTTACTGCTTGCTCAATATACAGATTGAATAACATCGGGGAGAGGCTACAACCCTGTCTCACTCCTTTCCCAACCACTGCTTCCCTTTCATGCCCCTCGACTCTTATAACTGCCATCTGGTTTCTGTACAAATTGTAAATAGCCTTTCGCTCCCTGTATTTTACCCCTGCCACCTTCAGAATTTGAAAGAGAGTATTCCAGTTAACATTGTCAAAAGCTTTCTCTAAGTCTACAAATGCTAGAAACGTAGGTTTGCCTTTTCTTAATCTTTCTTCTAAGATAAGTCGTAAGGTTAGTATTGCCTCACGTGTTCCAACATTTCAACGGAATCCAAACTGATCTTCCCCGAGGTCCGCTTCTACCAGTTTTTCCATTCGTCTGTAAAGAATTCGCGTTAGTATTTTGCAGCTGTGACTTATTAAACTGATAGTTCGGTAATTTTCACATCTGTCAACACCTGCTTTCCTTGGGATTGGAATTACTATATTCTTCTTGAAGTCTGAGGGTATTTCGCCTGTCTCATACATCTTGCTCACCAGATGGTAGAGTTTTGTCATGACTGGCTCTCCCAAGGCCACCAGTAGTTCTAATGGAATGGTGTCTACTCCCGGGGCCTTGTTTCGACTCAGGTCTCTCAGTGCTCTGTCAAACTCTTCACGCAGTATCGTATCTCCCATTTCATCTTCATCTACATCCTCTTCCATTTCCATAATATTGTCCTCAAGTACATCGCCCTTGTATAGACCCTCTATATACTCCTTCCACCTTTCTGCCTTCCCTTCTTTGCTTAGAACTGGGTTGCCATCTGAGCTCTTGATATTCATACAAGTGATTCTCTTCTCTCAAAAGGTCTCTCTAATTTTCCTGTAGGCAGTATCTATCTTACCCCTAGTGAGACAAGCCTCTACATCCTTACATTTGTCCTCTAGCCATCCCTGCTTAGCCATTTTGCACTTCCTGTCGATCTCATTTTTGAGACGTTTGTATTCTTTTTTGCCTGCTTCATTTACTGCATTTTTATATTTTCTCCTTTCATCAATTAAATTCAATATTTCTTATGTTATCCAAGGATTTCTATTAGCCCTCGTCTTTTTACCTACTTGATCCTCTGCTGCCTTCACTACTTCATCCCTCAGAGCTGCCCATTCTTCTTGTACTGTATTTCTTTCCCCCATTCCTGTCAATTGTTCCCTTATGCTCTCCCTGAAACTCTCTACAACCTCTGGTTCTTTCAGTTTATCCAGGTCCCATCTCCTTAAATTCCCACCTTTTTGCAGTTTCTTCAGTTTCAATCTGCAGTTCATAACCAATAGATTGTGGTCAGAATCCACATCTGCCCCTGGAAATGTCTTACAATTTAAAACCTGGTTCCTAAATCTCTGTCTTCCCATTATATAATCTATCTGATACCTTTTAGTATCTCCAGGATTCTTCCAGGTATACAACCTTCTTTCATGATTCTTGAACCAAGTGTTAGCTATGATTAAGTTATGCTCTGTGCAAAATTCTACAAGGCGGCTTCCTCTTTCATTTCTTCCCCCCAATCCATATTCACCTACTATGTTTCCTTCTCTCCCTTTTCCTACTGACGAATTCCAGTCACCCATGACTATTAAATTTTCGTCTCCCTTCACTACCTGAATAATTTCTTTTATCTCGTCATACATTTCATCAATTTCTTCATCATCTGCCGAGCTAGTTGGCATATAAACTTGTACTACTGTAGTAGGCATGGGCTTTGTGTCTATCTTGGCCACAATAATTCGTTCACTATGCTGTTTGTAGTAGCTTACCCGCACTCCTATTTTTTTTATTCATTATTAAACCTACTCCTGCATTACCCCTATTTGATTTTGTATTTATAACCATGTAATCACCTGACCAAAAGTCTTGTTCCTCCTGCCACCGCACTTCACTAATTCCCACTATGTCTAACTTTAACCTATCCATTTACCTTTTTAAATTTTCTAACCTACCTGCCCGATTAAGGGATCTGACATTCCACGCTCCGATTCCTAGAACGCCAGTTTTCTTTCTCCTGATAACGACGTCCTCTTGAGTAGTCCCCGCCCGGAGATCCGAATGGGGGACTATTTTACCTCCGGAATATTTTACCCAAGAGGACGCCATCATCATTTAATCATACAGTAAAGCTGCATGTCCTCGTGAAAAATTACGGCTGTAGTTTCCCCTTGCTTTCAGCCGTTCGCAGTACCAGCACAGCAAGGCCGCTTTGGTTATTGTTACATGGCCAGATCAGTCAATCATCCAGACTGTTGCCCCTGCAACTACTGAAAAGGCTGCTGCCCCTCTTCAGGAACCACATGTTTGTCTAGCCTCTCAACAGATACCCCTCCGTTGTGGTTGCACCTACGGTACGGCCATCTGTATCGCTGAGGCACGCAAGCCTCCCCACCAACGGCAAGGTCCATGGTTCATGGGGGGACGGTGCACAACAAGTTAGCCCTGCAAATGTATGGAAGTGTATAATTATTCGGGTGCTATGTGGGTATTGTATAATTGCATAGGTGTTTCCTACGACGGCAGCACATGCGTCGTGCATCTGCTTCACTTTGCTTTCGGAACAGGAAGAACATGTCATGTGCTTTCTATGACAACGATATCTTAAACATAGTTAATTTTGCAAAGAAGTTTGTCGTTAATCCCAGCCCCGTTGTGGTCCTTGTCTGTCTGTTGTAAGCCGTCTAGTGACCGTCTGACGAAATGGGTTATTTACTTGGCTAACTACGAAGTATTTCACCTGAAAATCGGTTAAGCCATTAACTTAGCAGGAATCTAACAAAAAATCTTTGCATTGAAATTTATGTCATACTTAATAGAGCATGTCGTTTTTGTTTACGTATCTTGGATTTGCTGTCAACAGTGTGAATATGAAATTGACTGTTGCAGTCTAGTCTTCGAAATGGAGTTAGCATCACAGTTGTTGCAATTGACAGGCTATCGATATGCGTGGACTGCACGTCGTGTTGGCTCATACCTGCACCTATTGACATCTCACGAGAGATATCTACTGATTACTGCAGATCAATAATCAGTTTAAAGTATTTCTTAATGCAGATTTCGCTCGGGCAATCACTAGAGTGCAGATGCCGGAAAAAGAAATTACGCGGAAGTACTAACACATTCTGATTACTGCAACTAATCGATGCGAAATTCGTAAAAAGTCATATTGAGCAAACTGAAACCATTAAAGGAGTCTCGAATTTTTTTCTGAAGTCCTTGTTTCAGATTATGAAGAATTAAAAAAATTAATAAATGCAAAATAACTTCCGAGAAAAACCCTTAGCCAAGTAAGTGTACTTGTTACGAAACTACGAATGTGAAGAAATATTATTGTCCTTTATCACTCATGACTTTTGAGGCAATGCTGTTGCAAGCACCAGGAGAAGAATATAATAGGAAAAACTGTTTTGTGTCATTGGTTTTTCGTGATTTATGGGAAACGGAGATACAGAACTTCGTTGCGAGTTCTAGCATAGTCCTTGTAGAATCAAGAGGAAACTTCGTACAGTGGAAACCAATATGGTAAATACGAAAATATGCAACGCTGCCATTAATAGAAAGCGTTAACACATTACAAACCTTGGACGGATTATAGGAAGATACTACTACTGTGTTAACGGAATAGAAGAATAACCATCGGAGAACAAAATGCTTAAAAAAGTAGAAGCACATTCCGAAATTTAAAAATTGGATCACTTTAGAGAAGTTCTACTCTTTCGTTGCTTTCTTGAAAAGAAGAGAGATTCTTCTAGACGGAACAACCAGCTCACGCACTCCAAGTGTTTTACTGTAAGTTTGTTCGCGTTAGACGTGTATGAGTCATATTGGTGAGTTAACTGAAGATACTATCGAATTTAGTAAAATTGTTAACAAAAGTATTAGAATTTCTAACATTAATGTGTCTGGTGTCATTAGGAAGTCCAGAACAAAAATAGAAAAATCTCACTGACTTCACAGTTCATTGTAACGGGCAATCGTTGTGTACTCGAGAGTTACTAAAATAGAAGGAAGGGAAGAAGATGAAAAAGAAGAATAAGAAGAAGCCGCAGTAGCAGTAAGAAAGCTCGGTGCAATTGTTTGCTCGTGATAATATTCAGTATGGGAAAGATGCACGCCAGAGAGTGCCGCTTGGTGCAGTTGACCTCTACTCATAAACATAAATAACACGTTCTCATAAATACTCGAAAAGACCCTTTACAGGTCATTACTTTGTTGGCGATGAATTACAGGAAATAGAAGCCTAAAAGGTCTAGAATTCTGCGTCTACAGCGACTTGAAGTAGGAAAACATCGTAAAATGTAATTGCAAGAAAGGAAGAATCAATAAATGGAAGAACCCTAACGTAACCCACCCTCTTTCTATCGGTTCATGAGTAATACTCGTCTGTATTGCACTTTTGACTGGTAGAATTAGAGAAAGAGGCTGAGGAAATCCAAAGAATAGCTGCTGGTTTCTGTGCTGGTTCATTCAGTGAGCACCAGATCGTCATGAATACGCTTACGTCACTCCATTGGCAGACGCTTCATACGGGGAGTCGTGCATCACGGGGAGGTTCACTGTTAAATTTCTGAGAGCGTAGTTCCGAAAAGAGTCATGCGGTATATTGCTTTCTCATATATACATTTTGCGAAATGACCGAGACAGTAAAATCAGGTAAACTAGAATTCTTATGTAGGTTTACTGACCGTCTTTGTTCATGTGTCCAGTTTACGAATAGAATAGGAAAGATAGAAACAGATAATACTCAGTCACGCACCATAGAGTAACTCGCTGACTGTAGATGTTGGTGAAAATGTGTGTGAGAAGGTGCCTTTTGGGATGGCGCAATTTTCTGTGACTGTCACGCTGTAATGTAGGAGGAAAAATGTACTCATGCTTAGAGCCAGTTACAATAAGCCGAATTTCGTATATTTTGCTGATAACTCTTATTTACAAGGGGAAGGACGCTATTTGCATCTTCCATTGGGCTGTTACCACAAACCGATACGAAACTAGCTTACCATCTGATACTGGTAAGTTACCTTCGTGCACTGGAGCTACATACTTCATTGCTTTCGCCTTTTTAGGGTTTTCCGAACACAGAGAACAGGATTAGCGGGTATGAAAAAAGTGGAGCGGAAGAAACTACTCACCGGTTTTGTTTTCCAGCCGACTTGGTCTATTGTACGAACTAGAGTTTTCCGAAGAGAAAGTTTTTCTATAACACTGAGCAGACTTGGAACTTCAGAAGGAGAAAAGAAAGTTCCTTTAATGCTATCATGCAGAGCATTATGACTTCATTTCTAGACTAGAGCTTGACAGTGATTCTTCCTAAATTTTAAAACACTGCATCCCACGATTTTTTGGGCGGTAAGTTCATTAATTCGCTTTCACCTGCGAAGTGCGATTAAGACATCCTTGATATATGCTGCATTTGGAGAAGTATTATCGTACAATAAAATGAAATTTAGAACGCTGTAAGTGACGCAATTCTGTCGCTGCTCATATTATAAAAAAACTGTTGTATGTTAGAATTGTTATTCGTTGGCTATGTTTTCGCAGCATGTTAACATAAATTTCCTGATGCATGAATTTAGTTCCGTACGGATTTTGGGCAAGACGAAATGTTGAAAATGGAACAACACTTGACGCGCTTCGCATATTAAGCGCGTTATTCATTGGCTCGTTGCATTGGATATTATCTTCAGAGATCTTTACCCAGCTCCTAGTTGCGCCTGAAGATTGTCTCAGTGAAAGTGTGAAATTTTTCGGCAAGCACTCGGATAAGCTTTTTCTGTTCATTAAATATTTCATATAACCCACAGAATCGACAACTTCAAGAAAGTTCACGATTAACATACCTAGGACGATGCTCTCATTAGAGATTAAGCACAAGGTCGGACTGTATATGGCTGGAAATAGGCATAGCCCTGTGAGGTCTGATTTAGAGAAACCATATACAGCTTTAGTGCGGGTGACACGATTAAAATTTGAAGCCTGCTTCCGGAATGCTTGACTAGTACTGTAACTACTGAGCTGCTTTCCCTTCAGTGACGATGCAACATGAAGCTGACGATAATAGCAAGAACGACAATCAGAAGAAAATCTGGAAAAGGCTCAGTTTTTGTTTTTGCTCGATTAGGGAAGCGGTCACAATTCTAACTTTTCACACACATCACTATGAGTTCGTAACAGAAAGTACTAGCAGATGCGGTGTTCCGAAAAACTTGTGGAGGGTTCGAGAATAATTCCACCAATATATTCGAGCATGGTCAAAATATATGCTAGTATTTTAACGTGTCATTTGCAATCGTCTGGGGCCGTGTTTTCGCAAAAGCAGCTGTCTGATTCGAAAAAAAACTGAGGCAATAAATATATCTTCATTTGAACCTACCCTGATAGATGACCGCACCTTCGGACATGACCTTAGCAATAATCAAAACAGAAGTCAGTCAACATCTATAGTTGTTTCCACGAATTGTTTTCAGGCCCCATGGACTATGCGACATGATTCTGTCGGTAACGAGGGGCTGCTTGTTCGATTTTTACAAATACACAAGTGTCTTACATATACAATATTAGCAACATACGCTGAATATTGTGATTGGTCCTGCTTCGCGCATAAAGTTTAGAGTTTTTCCGATGACGTCAAGTCTTCTCGGAGTGCCATAAATCGTAAATAATAAATGTGAGAAATCCTTCTAAGACACATCGCGCTATCAGAGAAGAGTTGTTAGCGGGAGGGAAGGGATGAAAATTGAAAATGCAGACATTTGATTTCTGCAGTTCAGGTCTAACTGGCTAAAATGCCTGAATTTGTGGAGTTGGAACATGGTGAATAAAATCTTCTGCCCTTGCTGTTAAAATATCTTTATTAAAAAGTCACCACTGGTTTCGCATCAATAGAGATTCATTTTCAGATGATCTGTACAAGAAATTAAAACATTACGGAATTCCAGTGACTTGAGGATTAAATGGGTATTACCGTAAAGTCCTATATATCAATGAAAGCTGTGTACTCACAGGTTTTTTAAACAGTCACGGCGCGGTAGATTGCTTAGAAGCATGTCCCATCGTTCATCGTCAAGACGGAAACATATACCAAGTTGAAAGCGGTAGTTCATGATTAAACACACGAAATCTATGAGTCATCAGCAGCCCTCCTAGATTTAAGAGCCAACTTGTGAGCATTCTGTGCTGGTAGAGATGTTCAACGTTTTGTAGAGATTTCTGAGAAACTTGCAAAAAACAATTTGGAGGCAGTATATCACTGTTAGCGGTGTACGTTTTCCAACTTGGTATCGGGCTTCGGAATGTTTCTGAGAGCAATTAAAATGTTGCTGGCATTAATCATGGTACTGGAGATGTTATTATTTTAACGCTATCATTTGGTTCAAAGTGAGGTTCACTAGCAGTACAAAGACTATTTCACATGTGTTGCAGTTTCGAGATTGCTTCTAGTACGCCGATAAAGGTTTGTTTGCTAATAAGTTACGTAAATCATCTCGCGCACTGTACGGTACTAGGAGCACGTGGGTTCTGGCTGTGGACGCGTGAGATTTCGAGCAACACCTTGGCATCACAGAGGACGATTCGAAGGAGTGTTTCGGCATTTTGGCGCTATTGGGTTATTGCGGGAGAAACCGACATAATTGACCAATATTAAAAAAAAAACGCAAGAGAGCGACAGGTGTTTTTTGTTGTGCTCTACCTTAGCAAAATTAACGGTGGTTGTCTCCTGTTTACAACAGCTGAACACCATGTTTTCCATGGCAAAAAATTAAGTATAGGACATAATGGTAATGCATTAAGTTCTTAGTAATGGGTCATTCCATGTCAGTTCAACGTACCTCTCAACCTGAGGCTCTCGGATTTCTTCCAAATTTGGTGCATTCAATGACCCAGATAAGAGATGGAAAAATACCAGTGTGCAGATGTGTATTACAACTGTGAAGAAAGTTACAGGTCTGGAAAGTTTAGAATTTTTGCTAAATTTACATGCATATGTCACAACATAAATTACAGTAATTCTGGTTCTAATTCAATTACAGCAATGAAAATGGTACCATTGGAAAGCTAACGAATAGACATTTACATTGGTATGCTATATGGCAAGTTTCTGAGAATTTTCATACTATAGGTCATTGACCTTGAATATCTCAAAACACCCCATCTTCAATTTTTCTGAAAAAATATATTTAATTGCCGCAGTATGTTACTATAAATATGAGAAATTTCAAGATAACACATCAAAGGCATCATGCACAAAAAATTATTTTGTCAACTTCAGTACATCATCAACATGCAGTAAGCAGCTATGTATCCACTTTTTTCTATAACACCAGCCAATAGTAGTTACTTTTATTCAGACCAGTTCCTTAATATTTCTAGCTGTGAACAGGGATTGAGAGACACTTTTATTTCAACCAACCAACATCAGCCTGTTTCAGTGAACAGCCAATGAGAGACACTTTTGTTTCAATCAATCAAAATTAGCCTGTTATAGTGAACAGCCAATCAGAGAGATTTTTATTTCAACCAATCAACATTAGCCTGTTTTAGAGAACAGCCAATCAGAGAGACTCTTATTGCAACTAGTCACCGTTAGTCCACTGATCTCTATATATTATGCAAATTTTGTTTCGTATGTTTTATGGCCGTGGCTTGTTCAACAAAATGCAGTGTAAATGTGTTGTAAAGTAATATTTAGCAAAAAATGGATTTCAAGTCAAAATTGTATTGTTGCAATCCGTTTAGGGAAGAAGGTCATGCAAGAGTGCAGAAGAATTTAAGGGATGTTCAGGAGTGGATGATAAACAAATATGCTAATGTATCGTTAGGTGGAAAAATTTTCAGTAAATGTAGAAAAAAATATAGCAAAACCCAACAATCACTGCAGATGTTGCCTCAGTTGTGCCAGGTACTTCCAGAGAAGATTTAAGTGAAGATGAAGTAGCATCAGATCTGGCACTCGATGCTTTAAATAGTAGCCTTCAGTATTTAGGCGAATCTCCTGTGAAGAAGAAGAGGCTTCAGAGTGAGAAAAAAATCCCAAAGCAAAAACTGAAAAAATAGACCCTGTGTTGGAGCATACTTATGTGGTACAACCGGAAAAAAAGAGCGTGAAAATGGAGAATGTGAAATTATTACCCAGCTGAAAGATAAGTTTCACAGTTCAGACCGTGTGTGCGAGAAAACACAAATTCTAACTGTACTTCCAAAGATTTGGAGTATAAGGAAAACTATGTAAGAATTTTCTGCTTCAGATTATATAGTACGGAGAGCAAAACAGTTAGTAGCAGAGCATGGTGTATTAGTGACACCAAATCCAAAGCCAGGTGAGACATTAAGTAAGAAAACTGTTCCGTGTGTGCATGATTTTTACTGTGATCATGACGAGAGCCGTATGATGCCAGGAAGAAAAGACTTTGTGTCTGTGAAAGAAAATTGAATTACAGTACATAAACAAAACCAGCTAGTGTTGCACAACCTTATGGAACTGTGTGCATATTTCAAAGATAAATACCTAGATATAAATATTGGATTCTCCAAATTTTGAGAGTTGCTGCCAAAGTACTGTGTTCTTGCCAATGCCAGTGGAATGCATGCTGTTTGTGTGTGTGCCTTGCACCAGAATTTCAAGTTAATGATTGAAGGTTGTAAACTTAAAGCACTAACAGAGAGTGAAGAATAGACATTACCATCATACAAGCACTGTGTAGCATTTGTTACACATAATACTGCACTACCAGCATATTTCTTAGGTTAATTTCCCTATTGCCCAGGCGTGACAAGACTGATTATCTGTATGGTCTGTTTGGTAAGAACTGCATTGACGAAATTGCATGTAAGTGTTGGTTGACTACAGGCAGGGTAGTTCTAGAGGCTATAAAAGCGTCAACAAATGATATCATTGAGGTGTTTGTATCGAGTTTACAACAGCTCCTACCGCACTCATTTATCTCCCAGCAGCAGTTAAATTTCTGTAAAATCACTAAAGAAAGTCTCAGAGTAAATGAGTTTCTTGTTCTTAGTGACTTTGCAGAAAATTACTCCTTCACCATTCAGGATGAGGTACAAGGATTACATTGGAAAAATTCGCAGGCTACAATTTACCCATTAGTTGCTTACTAAGGGCTCAAGCACTAATGAAATACGACATGTATCATACGTAGAAATATCTGACTGCCTTCAGCGTGATACAGTGTGTGTTTATTCTTTCCAGATAAATGTCATCAATTTCTTAAAATGTCAGTTTTCAAATCCAAAGCACATTTATTACTTTTCTGATGGATGTACTGCCCAACACAAAAACAGAAAGAACTTTATGAATCTGTCCTACCATCAAGAAGATTTTAATGTTACAGCAGAATGGCATTTTTTTGCTACAGCGCATGGTAAAGGACCTCGTGATGGGGTAGCAGGGACTGTAAAGAGATTAGCAAGACGTGCCAGCCTCAAGCGACCTTACAAAAATCATATTTTGGCGTCATGACAGTTGTTTGAGTGGTGCAAGGAAAATATTCCTTAACGTGTCTTCCGTTATACATCGGTTTCCGGCCGTGATGAAGATACGGCCAAGCTGAAACAACGTTTAAAATGTATGACAGTCATTGGTGGGTTGCGCATGTCTTACAAACATGTGAAGAAACAGGTCAACTTCTTGCATCCACATGGACCATCTCTGTCATTTGTGTTTCCTGCAAACCAGACACTTGTCATCAGAAAATGTGACATTATCACAAGAGTGGATCCAGTGAAACCAACTGCAAGGACATACAATCTGCCTGCATCAGATCTGGCGAACATGAGTAATGTAGTTGGAGAATTGTGAGGAGAGATCTAATAACTTTTCGTTGCCTTTTAATTAAAAAGTAACGCAAAACTGATATTGATTCTCTTGGAGTAGCGCACAGTGCGGGTACTCTGGTTAATGTAACTCGTCTACGTACAGGAGTTGACATAAACAAGTGGCAACAAAAGGCAAATGCAGACCGATCATTCAGTCAGCCGTCTTCAACTGAATATTTGTGTGAGTACTGCGTACACCAACGAGGACAGGGAAGCAATGCTACTCGTGTACGGAGAACGTAAGTTAAAAGAACAGTAGTTCCAATAATATTTTCTTATTTACAATATGGGTACATGTAGCATAGTAACTTATATTCTCCATAGACGAGTAATACGTGGAAGCCGCATTGTAATTAACTTTGAACTGAAAACGGATGGCGAAATGACCGGTGTGCACTGTCCTTGTGTTTCGATTTTTTTCCCTGTCTACTGCAGCAGGTGGATGAGTTACGTCACCCCGAGTACCTGCACTGTGTACTAGTACAGGAGAGTTAAAGTCAATTTGTACTACGTTTAGAATAATGTCGTGTTTACGTGAATGGTTCACCGATATCTTCTTGAACTAGTTTTGAGAGAAGGAAGTAGATTACACAATGAAAAATGAAGCATGCTATAAAAAAAGACGTACTGCCGTTAATAACTTCGTATCAAATAAAGTCAGTATATTTTGTTTTACAGAACCCATGTTTTGGTTTTCAAGCCCATTTTCTGGTGTTGCTGATCCAAAGATGTTACTCACGTCTTCTGAATTGATATAGAATAGAGTCAACAGCCACGAAAAAGATTAAGTGAAGTTTTCAATTTGTCGGGAATGAAAAGACCAAAACCTACTGGTCTTTAAATGAGTTCGTATTCTATGATTTATTAGATGCCAATGTTTGTGTGTCGGACTTGATAATTATGTTTCACCGTCTCACCTACGCTGAAACTGCGTAAACAGGCGTGTAGTTACTATTATAACATAAGAGCGCTCTGTTGTCCTGTATCTGCTGTACCCGTTGATGTAACAGGGAATATCGAAATATAAAAGAAGATGCATAAAAATTGAAATGCAACATTAATAACCCTCTAACAACTATGTTCTCAGTTTTCGGGGGAACAGATACTATTACTTTCATTGCCTCACTTAGAAGTTACGACTTAAGGTGGTAGCTTGCATAGTAGCGGTATACTCCCTCCTCATAGATACATACTAGCTTTCTAGTCATGATGCTGCTATGTATAGAGATGTACAAGGTGGCATTTTCCCATTATTCAGATCATCCATTCACCCCGTCGCAACATTCGTTCCCTGCAGATCATATGCGCTGCTGTGGCCACGATCCCTTTGTCTGCTGAAAACAGCCACCGACCGCAGGGACTCTGGTGTCCTCATTAAGTTCCTCCCCCTTCCTGGCCTCTCGTTTAGCCAGAAAGCGCACCAATCAACTTTTGTCTCTTTTTCACGCTAGGTTTTTTTTTTTTTTTAGCAGTATCGAACTCTGGTGGCAAGCTTGAAATTCTCGAGGGGATACCTGGCCTTCCCTCGAAGAGAATTGCATTTACAAGTCACATTTTCTGTATCTGTAAATCGAGGAAACGCTAGAATCATTTTCGTCTGACCAGGGCTCGAGAACAGATGGACCATCCATATTTAGATTTTCCACGGTTTACAGACTACACATGATCAAGTGCTAGAAAGTTTCCTACGTAACGACCCACTCAATTTATTCTCTAATTGCTCTTTACCAATCAGGCATAATTCTTATACATAGTGATACGATGATCTGTGATTGGAGGCTGATGCGATTCACAGATTAGTTGATAGGAACATGTACCCGGTCATGTCACAGCAAACTTTATGGGAACAAAGAATGTGAGTGCACAGACTGTCGAACGTACAAGCGTACCTGATACCCCAATTCGCCGATTTTCTCGTGTTCAGGTAGCGTATGAAAATTGTGCCAGGTTTAAGAGTCTCGTCAAAGGAAAGTTTTTTAATTCGCTCCTCTGTAAAACATATAGATGGACGTTCTGACAAACATGGTGCATACACATTAAATGAGAATCTGTGTGTGTTCTATGAAATACACTATTTGAATTATCACCGCCGATATCTCGTCAACAGCCATGTTATTTGGCGACGAAATGCTTCAGACGCATTTTATCTCATGTTTTTAAATGAACACATCGCCATTTCACTATATTGTTGTTTATTTAATTACTACCAAGGTGTCGGCTTTTTATGTCATTTTCAAGTGATTGAGTTTGTGTCATTAACATATATTACAGGACATAAAGCTCAAAATTGGCCATAAAACTAGGAAAAATGTTTCGCTCCTCACGAACTGCCAGATGTAAAACCATCATCTTGTAAAAAGATCAGTAAATAATAGTGGGAGCACATCATGTTTAATATTATATAAACATATATAATATTTTAATATTTTTTTTATTAAATATGACCTGCTCACAATGTTGTTTACTGATCATGTTACAAGATGATGATTTTACATCTGGCATTTCGTGGGGAACGAAAAGTTTTTCCTAATTTTATGGAAAATTTTGAGCTTGATGTCCAGCAATATATGTTAATGACATAAACTCAGTCACCTGAGAATGACAGAAAAGGCCGAAAATTAAATAAACAACAATACAGTAAAATGCCAGTGTGTTCATTTAAAAATTATTGTGTGACTGTTGCTCAGCAACAACAAAAACTGTTTACCAGATGTGTCGGCAGACATTTGCAATTTCGTTTTGCAGTGAGTAACCGGAGTCATCCAAAAAAGATACTGTCTATCGAATCTTTCATACGACGGAGAGCATCAGTTTGTTTCCCGTTGCAACCAAAATGATTTTTAAAAATCTTATGTGCCCATCCTGTAGGGTTGTGTTGGGTTGTTTGGGAGAGGAGACCAAACAGTGAGGTCATCGGTCTCATCGATTAGGGAAGGGTGGGAAAGGAAGTCGGTCGTGCCCTTTCAAAGGAACCATCCAGGCAGTTGCCTGGAGCGATTTAGGGAAATCACGGAAAACCTAAATCAGGATGGCCGGACGCAGGATGGAACCGTCGTCCTCCCGAATGCGAGTCCAGTGTGCTAGCCACTGCGCCATCTCGCTCGGTCATCCTACAGAGGCGTCCACAATTAGTGTAGTACGGTGCGGGCCATGGCGATGCTGTCGCTGCTCGAGTATCGATTAAACTGTCTATTTTAATACATATCCATAAAATGAATAGCAACCCAGACTTAATTTTGGACCGGTCTATCAAATGGGCACATAAAATTCCACTTCAACAGCACTTCGCTTTCAACTGGAAGAAAAAACGACGTTTACCGTCGATACTGGGCATCGTATGAAAGACGTGACGAGCAGTATTTGTTTGGACGACTTGAGCTACACATTGCTAAAAAGAAACTGCTGATATCTAGAGAAACACCAGAGAAAATGAGCCTGCTGACTCTTAGGATGCACACCCTGTATACATCAAAGAAGATCGAATGTGAACCTTATACGAAGAATACCTGCGTAGAAAATCAGATTATGTATTCAGGAGAAGTGTTCAATGTACAGGATGTAACATATAGGAGCCCGATAGTGTGTTCCGATTTTCAACACACAGCTGTACATTATTCAAAGAAACAGCTATGATTATCCTCCGTCCTGTCACGTTTCTTTGACGCTAGATTACAGGATTATGTCACAAGAACCATAAAAATAAAGAAATAATATTTAATGACGATAGAGGTGGTCTCTCACATAAGTGGACGCCTTGTGGATCGGATATTCCGTATTGGTGATACCGACACAAGTAATCATGCAGTAACGTGCGGAATATCGGTTAATTTTTTTAATCAATCAACAGTAGGATTACTTGAAGATCACTGATCCGCTAATGCAATCTTCCTGTGTTAGAGAAACTTCCTATGATGATGCACATGTCAGTCTATAGGGAGACTTCGTATTTCGTAACAGGGTAAAGATGTAACTTCCATCCTAAATATACGATCTGTGAAATGCTTTTGCTTTTTAATTGTTATTTAACTGTGTCATTCCATAGAAATGAGATGACCTAGATGCAATGTCGTCATTACTCAGTATTTTAATTCAGTTTTCCTGTACAGAAAGGAGCTATTGATTAATGAACTGTCTCACATCACAGTATCTGTTATTTGGTACGTCAAGTAAGCCTTTGGAATCATATTTACTTCTCCGACCTGTAGTCGCCATTAACGATTTTTTGACATTATCTCCATCTGGAATCTACACACATCAAAAAAAGTTTTGCATCACCCCGTTCCCAGAACTCCTGAAGATAGACGTTGACTGTGGATATTGTATCACAGACACAGTCCCATTGACTGTTCAGAGATGTCACTAAACCCGCCCAAAGATGTAAACAACAATGCATGAGCAGCGCCTATTAGACGGAGGGGTCCGACAGCCGATCAGTTCGTCATTCCACCAGGTAGGAGGTACACGGCTCGTGTTGTCTGCAGTTCAACCATGACTAGACGGTCAATGCCGCGGTTCGATCGCGTGCACATTGGTACTTCGTGCCACGAAGGTCTCTCAGTAAAGGAAGTGTCCAGGCGTCTCGCAGTGAACCAAAGCGATGTTGTTCGGACTTTGAGGAGATACAGAGAGGCAGGAACTGTCGATGACATGCCTCGCTCAGGCCGCCCAAGGGCTGCTACTCCGGTGGATGACTGCTACCTACAGATTATGGCTCGGAGGAACCCTGACAGCAACGCCACCATGTTGAATAATGCTTTTCATGCAGCCACAGGACGCCCTGTTACGACTCAAACTGTGCGCAATAAGCTGCATGATGCGCAACTTCACTCCCGACGTCCATGGCGAGGTCCATCTTTGCAACCACGACACCATGCAGCGCGGTACAGATGGGCCCAACGATACGCCGAATGGACCGCTCAGGATTGGTATCACATTCTCTTCACCGATGAGTGTCGCATATGCCTTCAACCAGACAATCACCGGAGACGTGTTTGAAGGCAATCCGGTCAGGCTGAACGCCTTAGACATACTGTCCAGCAAGTGCAGCAAGGTGGAGGTTCGCTGTTGTTTCGGGGTGGCATTGTGTGGGGCCGACGTACGCCGCAGGTGGTCATGGAAGGCGCCGTAACGGCTGTACGATACGTGAATGTCACCCTCGGACCGATAGTTCGAACATATCGTAAGTATATTTGTGAGGCATTCGTCTTCATGGACGACAATTCGCGCCCCCGTCGTGCACATTTTGTGAGTGACTTCCTTCAGGATAACGACATCGCTCGACTAGGGTGGCCAGCATGTTCTCCAGACATAAACCCAATCGAACATGCCTGGGATAGACTGAAAAGGGTGTTTATGGACGACGCGACCCACCAGTCACTCTGAGGGATCTACACCGAATCTCTGTTGAGGAGTAGGACAATCCGGACGGACAGTGCCTTGATGAACTTACTGATAATATGCCACGACGAACACAGACATGCATCAATGCAAGAGGACGTGTGCTACTAGGTATTAGCGGTACTGGTGTGTACAGCAGTCTGGACCATGATGTTTATGTTGATCTCTATTCCAATTTTCTGTGCAGGTTCCCGAACTCTCGGAACCGAGGTGATGCAAAACTTTTATTTTGATGTGTGTGCATTAGAAAAATGAAACAATTAGCATTGATGATTCAGAAATTACACTGTTTTAAATCACAGAAATCAGTTTACCATTATATAGTGATCTTCATTCACTCAGAAAGACGTGCGAAATTTGGCTGTCGTTGTATGATGTACTTTGAAAAACTTACACTCAAGATCCTATTAGATAATAAAGCAGTCTATCATATGAAGGCCCCTCTTACTTTCGTTGTTTACTTCCTACACTCATAAAGTTGCCCAAATTTCTGTTGATAGTAGCTGTCTACCACTTTTGTCAAGAAAAGCGGTGGACTCAAAAGAATGGCTCTGAGCACTAAGGGACATAACATCTGAGGTCATCAGTCCCCTAGAACTTACAACTAATTAAACCTAACCAACCTAAGGACATCACACACATCCACGCCGGAGGCAGGATTGGAACCTGCGTCCGTAACGGTCGCGAGGTTCCAGA
Organism: Schistocerca piceifrons; assembly: GCF_021461385.2. NCBI lineage: Eukaryota > Metazoa > Arthropoda > Insecta > Orthoptera > Acrididae > Schistocerca > Schistocerca piceifrons. Next base: position 702,014,924 of record NC_060138.1, read on the forward strand.
CTGAAGCGCCTAGAACCGCTCGGCCACACCGGCCGGCGCGGTGGACTCCACGTGATTAAAAGAGACATGTCTCTTCCTTATTAAAAGATATGATACGGTTGATCAAAAAATCATAATGCTAAGTAGATGGCGTCCGCTAGATATATAGCTCTAATGCACGTTCTTTGGTCCGACAACGTGAAAGATGAGCGTTTATAATTAGTTTTTTTAATAACGTAGTAGTCAGATGTTTAATGACTGGTAATTGTAATCACACGTGGCGGTGTAATTTGTGTACGAAACATATAGCCAGTAAAATATTTGTATATTATATTTAGGATGTATGTCCTAAAAGGATGGATTAAATTTTAACGTGGATGGCGAGACAGGGGTTTGAAACAACTCATCCAGAATGCGAATGGAGTATCCAAACCACTGCACCACCTCATTAGTTTCTGTGAATTTGGCGTCGTACTTCTTGTGTAGAGCTAATTGTAATATTCAAAATCTTCGGCGAATCTACGATCGAACTGTTTCTCTCGAGATACACTTCGTCTAATGACATGAAGTCTGAATATTTCTAAGAATTGTATCTCATACATAAATGTGTAGGCAATCCATTTTTCGCTAGTATTAGTTGCTAACGGGATGTGAAGGGTTAACGGAGGGCGGACCAGTGAGTAGTACCGACACCGATGAGTTACAGTCTATCGATAGCAGGAGAGCGTTCAGCCTTTGCATTTGTTGAGCTCTTGGAATTAATAGTTGTTAGTGCTAGTTGCATTCGCCATGTTAACCTGTTGTGTGAAACGATGGTATTTATTTTTGCCTTATGTTCCTGCTGTGCATTAACACTACACATGTGCCTATGAATTTTCTGCCAGGGCGTGTTTGCGAGTGTCGAAATCCCCCAGTGGGGGACGCATTAACCGACTTTTCTGCTTACCTGCAAGTTTGCACATGCACCACGGAAAGCTTATTGTGAGTAAGGAAATACACAGTTAGGGTGGGGCAAATAAAAGTGGCCCGGAGAGCAAGAGTTCTAGGGTACAAAGGAACACAGCAGAGGAAAGGAAATACAGAACTAACGTGAATATAGCAGATGTTGAAAGTGACCACGATTCATTTCTTTGCACTTCTGAGACCTGTCAACAAGTCGCTGAAGGCAGATCGAGGTTGAACTGCTGGAATCGGTGCAGTCTCATCTGAAACGTTCTGCTGCTGTCCTTGAAGACTATGAGGGTTGTTGAGATACACCTCAGATTTGAGGGCTTCCCACACAAGGTAATCGCACACTGACAGATCAGGTGACCTGTGTGGCCAGCTAGAGCCGCGACCAGATTGACGTCTGCTAACAACTCTGTCGGGCGTGAAGCACTGGACTCGCATTCGGAAGGACGACGGTTCAATCCCGCGTCCGGCCATCCTGATTTAGGTTTTCCGTGATTTCCCTAAATCAGTCCAGGCAAATGCCGGGATGGTTCCTCTGAAAGGGCACGGCCGATTTCCTTCCCCATCCTTCCCTAATCCGATGAGACCGATGACCACGCTGTCTGGTATCCTTCCCCAAACCAACCAACCAACCAGGCGTGAAGATTGTGTAAACGTGCTATTAATCTCTGAACCGATGAGGATGATGCGACTTGCGTACACACGGTATTCGCGTCACGGGGCGTAGGTACATGCACACATTCACGTCCAATCGCATCCATTCGTTCGGGCCAATTTTTGTGCCCACTCTGTATATCTAGGTTTACGGCAGGTGCGTGTAGGAATGAATAAATAGAAGCATTCGTACATGGATAGAACATTAAAGCAGTATACATTCACTTTCATTTGATTGTCAGATTTGTGAGTTGTTTGGAGACAAAGTAATCGTTAAAGTTATTCATAGTTAGGATGGAGCGGTCTTATATACCGTTCCTTGCAAATGAGTGATAATTTATGCATGAACACAGGGCTTTTGCACCGATGTAGGGAAGTGTATGTTACTTGATGGGCCATGATGTAGACGAGATGGTAAAGGGAAGGCTCTGCTTCAGAGCTGAAAGTAAAATTTCAGCTGTACCATCACTCGGAAAACTGAACACTAATCTGTGGCGTGCTGCTTGGAGGTATTAGTTGTTTCCTAGCGGGGTCGTTAACCAAATGAAACAAGTTGTCATGAAATGGTTCCGTTACAACGGTAAATTTCTTCCACGAGAATATGTAACGTCAGGTTTCGTTTTGTTCTTCAGTAGTAGCAGTTACGCTATAGAAAGAAAATTATTAGGACCTCTCGTATCATCGACGACGAGGTAATTAGAGATGGAGCGCACGAGGGAACCGGAAAATTATAGAATATTCATATTGAATATTTAAGGGAAACCAGAGAAAATATAAATTATGATGGACGAAAGAGTATTTAAACCCTTCTCGTTTTGAATGCCAATTCAGTTCTTAGAGGAACTTTGATTTGGAAGCTCTACCATTGGCCCATAGCATCTGGCGGGTGCTGAATAGTTGTACAGTACACTCCAACACATTATTAATTATTGACATGATGCTGGAAGAATCTGTGTGCTCTTTTCAACGTTGTAATGCAGTTCAGTCTTTATAGTTGATTTCCTTATTTCTCAGTAGCTCTCCGCTCCCTCTCTGTGCTGTTAAACTATGGCGCCTATGTTTTAGGAAACATCCTTAAAGTGAAGAGAACTCGTCCTTTTTGTAGTAACTATCTGCGATATTGCACTGATTAGGGCGCTGAAAGCTTCTTCAGGAAGAGTGGGTTGAAATCCTTGTTTCGATATACTGATTTTGTATTTCCTGAGCTTTTCTAAGTCGCTTCAGAAAAATGTAGAGGTCGTCCCTTCAGCAACTTAGATATTTGATATATGAAATTCCTTCCAGGAATAGAAGGAAGATTACTGACATAATTTCGAGTGAAAAACAAGTTTTTAAGCAGTAACAACATCGCAGTTGTTTTTAACGCTTGTTAAGGGCGGATTTAATAAGGTTTCACCTATTCAGTTGAACCTGTAAGACAGCCAATTTGTAAACCTGTTACTGATCCACGTGTCATAAGATCAGCTCTGATTTTGCGACGTTGTAGTTGCACATTACAATGTCTTCTTTTCCGTTGCGCTTTTTATGCAGTCTGTAGTTCACTCTTTTCCCAGATTACAGGTTGTCTAGAACACTTCTGATTAAACAAGAAATACCTTCAAGAATAAGGGCACTGGGAATGCCCAGCAGTAGCTGTAAAATCTGCGTCTTTCGCAAAACGATACAGCCTAACACGTACAACTGAATCGTCACCAATTTGTGTGATAGATGTTGAAAAGCTGTTTAGAGATTAAAAAGGTGACTGTCAGGCGAATGTTTCGCAGTTGTTGGCCTGTTAATGAGAGCGTGATGCAGTCGTCGGAACTTTCAACAATTACGATGTCCATACTGGTCTTCTGCTAGTGTGTATTGTTGTTCCGTCGTGGATAGAAATACAGGAAAGGGATTGTGGAATCGTGTGTTGCTAACTGTAGCTTTTATTCCTAGCGGCTGGCATCGTATTTATTTCACCGCTGTGTTTGAATTAATTACATTTCTTTTTCATGAAAGGAAACGACTTCTTAGTTTTAGATAGTGTAAATAGTATCGTGTCACCATTAGGTTCCTTCGATTATAAGTATTTAATAAATGCGTATAACATAAGTTGTGAACTAAATGCATTCCTGAACCCTCTTCATTCTTGAAAGTATCATGGCAAGAAGAACAATTTGAACCTGGCTTAGAGATGGATTTATGTCAGTGATTATTTTTGTTGTTTTTGTATGTGTTCCAAAAGGAGTTGAAGTGTTAACACGATTTGCAGAATCGAATCTGCTTGCTGTAATACTTGGGGTCTATATCGAAGAGCATTCATAACTAAAGAACTAACTTTTTTGCTGTCAAACTGAGAAATTTTCTTCTTGCTCTCGGGAACAACAAAAACACATGATCCAGAACCAGTCTTTAGAACAAAATTTCAATGCCTACATATATTCTTAGCTAACCAATGTACAGGGTGTAAGAACATTAACTAGCGAGAGACTAGAAAATCTGCACCGTTGTCAGTTTCGCCAATAAAAATTTGAGAGATAAAATCCACTGCTCCCTCGAACGTCGTTAGAATTTAATAGAATAATTGGTCGTGCAGGAACTTTAGACAAGTTGGCCTTAAATCACCACTTCGAAACAAGACACCCAGTTGAAGCGTTGTAGGAGACGGATAGTCGATGCGCTTCATCATTTGTTTGGTGATCGTTTGATGGGTAGGGGCCTGAGACATGAACATCAGCAGTTAATAAGATGATACCCCACCGAGTAGTACTAGGTGACAAGTAGCCACTGTGCCTCAAAATCTGCTTAAAGTCTATAAACGAATTTCCTTTCGGGGTACTTTACTCCACCGTTAATAGAAATCTGCGTGAAACTAGCTTTAGTAACTTTGTGAAGACTGGTGACCTATTTATGAGTCGGTCTACGTTTGCCATAAAATTCTATTTTGAAATGGTAGCTAGTGTTTGCGCTCTCCTCACAAAATTGAGACAGAAGTTACTGCTGACAAAATACGGATATTAATAAGTGCAAAACAAGTGAAACGTCGCTTATGCGGGTCCCATGAAGAATTGAGACCACACACACAAAAAGTTGGAACTACACCAGAATGTTAGTCAAAAGGATCGATATATTACACCTCAGGTGCTCAGCTTTCGTTTACTGGGTACGCACATAGCGATCCCGGGGTTCGTGAGCTGAGCACTGATAAGCGCCGCCAGTTCTCTATCATTTTAAGCTCTGGGAATTCGTCAGCAACCCCGTGCGGCGCAGCGGTGGAACGTTGTGTGTCGCAGGAAACGGGGATCTTGGCTTGACCGCCCTGTCGCAAGGATGGGACAGATGTCTATAAAATAACACTCAATGTCAAGGTGTGGTGTACGTCTATGTGATGCATGGCTGTTGAGTTGGACCAGTTATTAACGGGCAACCTCAGTAGAAAGTGCCGCACCTCAGTTGTATAAGGCTTACTCATGCAAGCAGACATCTGCCTGAGTGCACCCTCATTTCCTTGGCTGCTTGGGGAACCGAGATGGAACCTTAGAAATCTTCTTCTCCTTCTTCTAGCCTGATGGATGTACCGCATAGGAGTACTCGCAACTACTCATCCAAACGAATGAGGGAGACTAGTCCTCCCGATAATCAATTTGTCTTTTGTAATGGGGGCCAACTAGAATGTTTTTGTAGTGATCAAAAGGAAGGAGGGGACGTTTGAAAAAAGTATCTCCTTTCTATATCCATAAAGGCTTAGAAGGGCTTGCTGATACCTTAGCCTATCAAGCGGTTGCGCATGGTTCCTTACTGATGGAGACTAACTGAGCAAAGCATGAGGAACTACTAAGAAAGACACAAAAATTTGGCGACTTTGACATAATTATTGAGTTGCATAACTCCCTTAACTCCAGCAAGGGTGTGGTCACGTGCCATAACATTGTGGACCTAGATGTAACCGAGCTGAAACAAGAATGGGGATCAAAGCCAGCGTTTTGTCCATACAACGCTGAGTTGCGAAGGCGAAGCGACATGTAGGAAGTATGGAAGGACAGCCCATTTAGCTGGGACTGACTGTCCATTTCCAGCAGTCTACATTAGCTGCTCTTGAGCCACCCAGTCAAGAGCCAAGTCTGCCCTATTTTTGCTGAGGAACGCAAAATTCGGGAAATAACAGTGACGAAGTGGATCTCCTATGCAGAAACCAAAAAGGCGTATAAGGTGACAGAACGCATTGCCTTTGCCACTTCTTATGACCTTTACTTGGAGCTGCACAAACGAAAACAAGGTTACTAAAGACATAGCGATCCAGGCAGCTACGACAGAATAGAATAGGAACGTTTTCGCTGTGAGCATCTTCTTTCCCCCTCATCCTTGCATGGAAAGGTTTCAGCTTCAGGTCGAAAACTGGCTCAGTCTCCATCAGAAGACATTCTGACTGAGGACGAGGACGTTATAGATTTTGATGCCTCATCACCGGAGCCAGGCAACTCCTCCACCCTTATCACTCTACAAGTGCCTCATCCACCACCCTGCCGCCAATGAAATGGCTCGCATACTCCAGTGGAATATGAAAGGACACAGGACTGATCTGCAGGAAATGAGACTCCTTGTACAGAGCAGACCATTTTGCCTCTGTCTCCAAGAGACACATTTTAAACAGACTGACGCATCTATACTTGGAGGCTATCATCTCTACAGAAAGGAATACCTTGCTGGTGACAGGGCGAAAGGTGGTGTAGCAATGTTTATCAAGGACACTTTCCTCTCCTTGCTTGTGCCCTGTGTACCTACCGCCCCATGAACCCATTGACAGTGAAGTCCTCACACATCATCTAGATGATCCACACCGCTCCTTTCTCCTTTTAGGGGACTTAAAAGCACACAAGATAGGGTTTTTAACACCACTTGCCCCAAGGGTGGGATACTTCAGGATTTGATAAACACTACAGATATCATACTGATGAACATGCGTCAAGCTACACATTTCAGCACTACGACCGATTCGTCTACAGCCATAGACATCTCCTTCTGCTCGCCTGCAATGACACTGCTCAGTCGGGAGTGGACGACGATCCTCATGGTAGCGACCACTACCCTATCTGGATCCATCTGCCTGGTGGAGCAGATCTCAAAAGGAAGCTGTCGAGGTGGTTGTTTAGAAAGGGTAATGGGATGCTTTACAGGCAGTAAGCTGTTTTCGAGCACTGTGACAGCGTCCGGAGCAGAAAGGATCACATTGCAGCCGCGATTCCAACTGCCACGATAAATCTATCCCAAAGTCAACGGGAACACCTAGGAGGTGGCCTGTTCCTCAGTGGAATAATGAGTGTCGTTCTGCAGTGAGGGGCAGGAGGGCGACTATGCACAGATTCAATCGGTGCGTCGAAGATTCGAATCTTTCACCCTTTCGTATGGCGCCAGCAAAGGTGAGGAGAATAATTCGAGGGAGTAAGCAGAGGTCTTGGCAAGAGTTCATGAACTCCATCAATAGATCCACTTGCGCAAGTAAAGCATGGAAAGCCATCAGGAGTACCTCAAGGCGCAACTCAGGACCGCTAATAGTAGCTGTACGAGTGCAGGAGTCTCTGCTAGCATCGCTAGAGGTATAGCTCAGACAAAGGCTGAATCGTACAAGTCCCTTACGGCGGATTCTGATCAGGATCCAGCTTTTCGTCGATATAGGGAGAGACAGGAGAAAACTGATTTTGGTTTCCGTTCCGTCAGCATGGAGGAATACAACTACCATTTCTCTCTGTGGGAGTTGGTTACTGTGTTGGCAGCAGCTCGTGTTACGACACGCAGACACGACCTGATAACGTACAGAATGTTGAAACAGGTGGACCACGTTCGAAGGAGGTTTTCCTTCAGCTCGTCAATGAAATTTGGATGACCGGAGACTTTCCCAACTCGTGGAAAGGATCTGCTTTAATTCCAGTTTCAAAACCAGGAAAGGATCGGACGAAAACGGGTAGTTATCGTAGGATTAGCCTGACAAGCTGTTTAGGAAAGGCATTTGAGCGTATGGTCATCGGCGCCTAGTGTGGGTTCTCGAAACAAGGTCCCTACTAAGTCGGTCCCTGTGTGGGTCCATGAGGTATCACTCCACACTCCATCACCTAGCCCTGCTCGAAGCGGCAGTTCAGCAAGCTTTCCTTCGCAAGTTACACATTATTGGTGTCTTCTTCAATTTGAAAAAGGCCTACGATACTACCTGGCGGCATAATATTTTATTGCAGATCTATCAGTGGGCTTTCTGTGGACAACTGCCCACCTTCATACGGTCCTTCCTCTAAGTTAGATATTTTAGATACAAAGTTGGAATATTCTGTATCACCGTTGTAAACAGGAGAATGGTGTCCATCAAGGGAATGTTTTAAGTGTCACAGTAGTCGCCATTACAGTATTACGTCCGCAGTAAGACTACCGTACTGTGTTACTTGTTTGTGGACGACTTCTCAATTTTCTGTGCATCCTTCAACCTTGCAACGGCTACTTGGCAATTGCAGCTGACGATAGGGCGGTTGGAAGAATGGTCTTACACCACAGGTTTTAAATTTTCTTGGGAGAAAACTGTTAGTGTTGATTTTAACTTATCCCTCTCTCTTTTTAATTTACTCGTTGTAGATCAGGAGATGTCGTTCTCACTTTGAAGGAGTAGGTGAAGTATCTGGGCCTCACTTTTGATGACAAGCTGAAAAGGATTGCTACACCTTAAAGACCTGTAACTGAGATGTCTCAAGGTCTTAAAAATCCTTAAATCCGTCAGTCATAGGTCTTAGGGAGCCGACAGGGCACTTCTGCTCCAATTGTATTAGGCATTTGTGCGACAGTGATGTGAGTACGGATGCCAGATTCGTGGGTCAGCAAGGCCTTGATACCTCAAAATACTGGGCGCAGTTCATCAAAAGTGTATTAGGCTGTCAACAGGGGCCTGTCGCAAGAGTTCTGTTGTTAGCCTGTGAGGCTGCTGAGCCTCCGCTGTCTATTCGACGTCTTCCACTCATGATACGCCGAGCACATAGGGCCTTGTCCGTTCCTACATCGCCAGCATCCATATACATTGCGCAGTCACCACTGAAAAGACTGTTCAGTCGTCAGCCACAGGCAACGAGGCCATCTGGGATCCGTGCAAGAGAGAGCATTGAGTTATTACAGGTGGAAACATTAAGGACCAAGACCAGTGGTGGAGTAGGGCTCCAATTCTGATAGTGGCTTTCTCGGTTATCTCCATTGATCAGATGTACCCAGCAGGTCGGAGGGTGCAAGAAGTGCAGGACGCTCTTCTTCTCTTGCAAAGACAAGACGAGGAGATCATTTTCTGCTGGGTTCCAGGGCACATAGGGATTGGGAGAAACGAATTCCCTGATGCGGCTGCCAAGGAGGGTAGCTCCCTTCCACCCCCTGCTCTCTGTTCAGTCCTCCTGCAGACTGTCACCTCATTTGTGACCATGAAGGTCATGTGTTGGTGGTAGGCTCATTGCCTGGAAGTGAGGAATAATGAACTACGTTCTGTAAAACATTCAGTGCGACTGTGGTTTACTCCTTCCGTCCACGACGGTCCCTTACAAGACTTCAGAGTGGATCATTGCCGATTAACACTTGACTTCATCTTACGTTGCGAGGAGCCTCCTGTATGTACAGATGCGGAACACAGCTATCAGTACGACATATTTTAAATGAATGTGCTTTATATGACGATCTGAGGGTTGATTTGGGACTCCCACAGGGCATGTAGCCCTCTATTTTAACTGATAATGAGGCGAGTGTGGTGTCCTGAACTTTTCCAAAATAATGAGTGTGAGATTGTAATGTGCCACATAGTGCCACGGTCAGTTATTATTTATAGGTAGTCATTCAGCCTCATTCATGCATCCCCTTCTTAACAGTGTGTTTACTGGTCTTTCATCCAATATTTTGTGTGTGTCTCCCACCCTCCCTGCCTCCCTCCCTCCGTTCCTCCAAAGACAGTGACGATCGGCCGATAATTTATATTGCGTAGATTGTTATATTGGCCAATTTTCCGATCGTCCATGCACGCTAAATAGTCGATGGAGCTGAAAAACTGTTCATGTGAGCCACCTTAACTATCGTTGAACGGCTAGCAACTAAGAGATATACGTACAACTCTTTAAAAAACCTACGTATACAAAATTTTAGAGTTTTTAAAGGAGATAAAGAGAAATTCTTTTCATGTGACAAGAATATCATATGTGCACTTCTTCCCCGCTAGGAGTACATGGGGGTTTAGACGCTAGTGACGTTCATAGACGGTGTTTGCCCTGCCACGTGATACTGCCTCACTCGTATGGATGTCGTTTAGTGTGGGGAGAGATATCAATAGACACTCCAGAAGAGCTGATTGCCCGTTGGCTGAAGTTACCGCCATTGTTTGTGAAACAAATGGTTCAAATGACTCTGAGCACTATGCGACTTAACTTCTGAGGTCATCAGTCGCCTAGAACTTAGAACTAATTAAACCTAACTAACCTAAGGACATCACACGCATCCATGCCCGAGGCAGGATTCAAACCTGCGACCGTAGCGGTCGCTCGGGTCCAGACTGTAGCGCCTAGAACCGCACGGCCACTCCGGCGGCGTTTGTGAAACACATGACTGTTTTGAGCGTGTCATACAATCGCTAGCAGACAAATGGCAACATACCTAAAACGGTTTTCGTAGCTTGGCAGTCTTGAACACAGTCTCTGAACACCACTATAGTAGCCGTCACTAAAATAACTGTCATACCAGAAAAAGTTACACCTCTATTTTTAGTCTAGAATGTTATTGAGTACTTTCCAAAATAAAATTCTTGCCAGTCATAACGAAAAAAAACTGCAAGACATTTTCAAGAAGATAATTTTTCATTTCAACACGTGAAAAAACGGAAACTCAAACACATTTGGAGTGGAAAAATGTATAAACATTGTCAAAGTTAATAGATGGATATAATATATATTTCGTCGTGAAAATATAAAAGTAAATTGAGTTAAAAATGTAGCATACCATAAGAGATGTGAAACTGTTTTGCCTGCATAACGAAAAATGTTGGCGCTGATGAATTTGGATCCTGTTGGACCTCAAAGAAACTTCCAGGAAGAAAGTGGGTAAAGAAACTATAGAACTAATTGTTTTGGTGACTTTTAAGATATTACTGTATCGTATCACCTATGAACGCTGATTTATTTACGAGAGACTCCGTGCATGGCAGCGCGCGAGTACGTGTATGCCACCGCTAGGAGTTTTGTTCCAATGGCTCGCCTTAGTAGCACCGAGAATATTCCTAACTGTCGAAAATTATTTGCAGCTGTTACAGACTATTGTAAGATGGCTATTTTTTGTTGATGTTATTGGATGTGTTAATATTTGTAAAGGAAAATAATATATATGAAGAATTGTGGTCAGGGAAACACTAGTTAAGCAAAAGTGGCTGTCTCTGCGATGGCAGCACTGTTGGAGTCGTAGAATCTTCGACGGTCAGTAGTAGATAGCTGAGGCGTGCAGCAGGCGGGGGTCGTTGAGTGTACAGTGTAAATGCACGGACGCACTTTCCGAACTGTGAGAGTTGCAGATTTATTACGAGGAATGGTGGCTCATGATAATGGTTAGAGAGCACACGGATGTAAAAAAGGTTTTGAAATGAAGAACAAGGTATTATTTGATGAGGTGAAAAGTTTATTTTTATTTTTGTAGACTTGTATTATTCGTCTACTTCACCCTCATCGCAGTCGAGTTTTTGACAATTATTGTATCGATTGATCTTCTGAATTAATTTACTGTACCATGGAAGTTATTAGGTTAAATGAATTTTCATATTAGAGTCTGTAATTGTTTTCTTTGATAAGTTCCTTTTTAACTGAAATTTCAGAACTTCAACGTTGAGTCATGTGTTTAACTGGCATTCTGTGTCAAGATTATGAACCCAGTCCTCCTGGACCAACTGTACTTAGTTTCTAGCAGTATTGTTTAGCTTTTGCGGAGTCTTGATGTGATGCTGTTTCTCCCAGTACTTCATTTTGCAGGTGGGGTTGATAATACCGGATTGTTTCGTTTCCTCTGCGCAATGTAGGTTCTGTCAGTTTCTTTATGTTACCAGGGTCATATGTCTGTTCAGAAATTTTTGTGTGTTTGAGGTTATATTCTTAAACAGCTCGACATTACAGTTTGGCTTTTTTTTATACAGTTACGTTTTTTTTAAACGGTTCGCAATGACCAAGTCAGCTGAGCGTGAAATTATTTGTTCAAATGGTTCAAATGGCTCTGAGCACTATGGGACTTAACATCTGTGGTCATCAGTCCCCTAGAAGTTAGAACTACTTAAACCTAACTAACCTAAGGACATCACACACATCCATGCCCGAGGCAGGATTCGAACCTGCGACCGTAGCAGTCGCGCGGTTCCGGACTGAGCGCCTAGAACCGCTAGACCACCGTGGCCGGCGAAATTATTTGTTTGCCTATTTATTTGCTTATGAATGAGATCGATTTTCACACACCCAGGATTCTTTTCAGTTTCATGTAAGTAATGTTGCTGCGAGCTGAGTAGCACATTTAGGTTTTCAGTTGACATTCTCAGGTTTGTATTTACGATTTACACACACACAAGTAAAAGGTACTCACTTAACCCTTCATCACTGCACGCATCACCCAAAACGCCGGTATAAGTTGTACAAAAGTAAGTACAGATATTGGGAAAAAAATCGGGCATTCCGTTGCAATCGGGCAAAATGTATTTCTTCGCATGTTTTTGTGAAACAGAAGTTTTGTCTAGCAAGTGAGTCTACTACAGGCCTGCTCTCCTCAGCACGCAGTAAGTGCATTGTACGCAAAACTTCGCTGTTGCTGCTGCAATGTCTCTTCATCTCGTTAAACATTTTCGTCCATCAGTATAATTTTTAATTCAAAATCAAGTGAGCGAAGAGCACGAGGACGGAGGTCTTTGAGCCAGAATAACGATCTTTTTCGTGGAGATCACTCTGTACTTTAGTAGCCGTCAGATACTTCCCTCCTTCTGCGCACTAATTTTTTGTTAAAATTGTCAGATTCCAAAGGTTTACATTCTTGTTTATATCCCCCTCTTGGTTAAACAAAATTCTTGCTGGCAGTTGGAGATTCCCCCAATACAGCACTGTTAATGCAGCATACAACGGATTCCGAAATCGCACAAGCTGTGGCTGGCTGTTTGTGACTTGTGCAAAATATATATTAATCCTGGTTTGTTCAGTGTTGGCAATCAGTAAAAATATTCAGTAGGTTTCGATACGACAATTTTTGTTTGTTTTCGAAAGTGTAGTCGCCCATTACGCACACCGACCGTTGTAGCACTACACGTTGGCCATTGATTCTGCATTACGCTCACTAAACAACACACGGAAGACCACACTTGGACACACGATACGGGAATGTAGAACACACACAGCTGTTGCTCTAACCCCTTCGCTGTTACGGTGTGTGTGTGACAACAAAGCTGTCAAGCGGACAAATCACAGCGCTTTGCGCATGAAGGTGTCATGAAGCGGGTGTGGCCTTCAGCTGCATATTTTGGTGACGGTGATGTAACGTCGAAAGCCTTCACGGATTTCTAGCGGGAAACGACGCACCTCTGATATTTTTGTCACATAGAAAAGGGTTTGTTTTCATCGTTTCTGTACACTCTAAAATAAGCATGCTGATTTGTATGCCCGGTATATCACTAGCTAGATATCCTGCTGAAAAGCTCTGCGTGACTCCCGACCTAGGCGGCGAGGGCGCGGAGAGCAACACGTTATACCGCAGCGGCCGAGCCGGCCGATGGAGCGGCGGGGCGGCTGCGGCCGGATCGAAGCTGTGGCGGCGGCGGCAGGGTGTGCTGCGCGGGTGGCGTGCTTAGAGGGGGCGGAGGGAGGGAGCGCGCCCCATTCAGTCTGGCGCGGAGCGCGGCGCGCACTGCACGTGGCCTGCACGCGGCGCCACGCCACGCCACGCCGCAAGCCACGCGAGCGCAGCTCTCTCTGTCTCGCCGCGACCGGAAGTGACAGTCTCTATCGCTAGGCTCGTGTCACAGCGGAACCTTACCACGACGCACCTAGGGTAATTGTCGTCGGTGTTTGCGATGTAACTGGACGTGTGTATCACGCATGTTAAATCATATTATTAGGCACGTGGGAAGTTCCAGTCGTGAACAGTGGCGAAACGTCAGTTTATATCTTGCATTCAGAAGCGCGATTCGTCATTGCAGTCACACACACACACACACACACACACACACATACACACACAGCGACTCTCTTGAGATTATGTCAGACTTACTTGCTTTGTAGAACTAGAATTACAAATCATTGATTTGATTTTCCGAGTAGTTTTGTTGTAAACTAATGGTGTATTCAGTAAGAGCGTGTGCCCATCCCCTTTACGTTACCATATTAATATGCCATAAGAACGTATGTATAACTATTTTTCGAGACTTTTCTGGACACGGTATTGTCTGTTGGTTTGCTGTGGATTTTTTTTTTTTTATTTTTTTTTATTTTTTTTTTTTTTTTTTTTTTTTTTAAGACAATACACCATATATACCTTTAGTCATATACAAGCCAGAACAGTTATCCATTATTGGGTCCGTCATGATTTTGAGAGACGTAAAATTCTTGTCTTCCACTGTCAGGAATTTCTTCTTCCGTACGATTCCATGTTATTGTAAGAGTTGCCTACCTATATTTGGATCACGTTTAAATATAAATTATTTCAAGCAACTTTTGTCTCTTAACTGTCAACTGTACAGCTCTTAGTAACTTCTGTGCCCTAGTTTCGTGAATAATTTCTGTGTAAAGCCGAAAAATTGAGTTTAGAGAAACCTATGCCATTTTCCTTTTCTATTGTCAGGTGACACCTGTCGGAGGTGAAAATGTGTAGGTACGAGCTTCTTATGAAACGCATGTAATAGTTACTACCCCTAAAGAATTACTCATCAAGTTAATCTGCAACGTCACACCTAAGTGTTCATTACCACACACTTTCTCGTTGTACGCTGTCGAAGAGCCTAAAATTTTGTGTACAAAAACGTGGCAAAGTAGTCCGTAAACTAAATAAAATTATAATGCTGTAACGTTGTTATAAACTCTGCTCTTAGCCTCTTAGGATTCTGAAGCATGTATTTATGTCTACTGATACTGGATCGGATTTCGCATTCAGAAATACGGCGTGTATACGCCAGTCAAACTAAAGGTTTAGTTTATAAGAAAAGGAAGTATACGAAAAGTTCGAAAAATCACATGGATTAATCGATTTTCTTACTCCGGCCTGTTCCTCAATATTGATAGCACTATACACTGTTATGTACCGCCATGAAGGGTATTTTCTTTTAATTGCTTGCTTTGATAACGTGCTTGTATATGTTGACAGCAGTTAATGCTACTAAACATTTTAATTATTGTTTTCATAAACTGTCGACCCTTTTTCATAACACGCAAACGGCAGAAGTTAGCGCGTGTAATTACACTCATGGTCTTCCTGAATAACATTATCGTGTGTTTGGATGCGTGTATTACACGTTGTCGCCCTTGTCGGTTTTGTCGAAACCATCTGAATCGTTTACTTCTATTAAAATGTAAACTAGAAGACCCCCATCGTTTCTAATATTTAGTGTCGTGATGAGTTAGTCAAAATAGCGCATGATACATACATGTCTAAGGTTTTTAGGTTACATTTTTATCATGATATTTATAACTCAGTTGCTCATGCTCTCGACGATTCGTAATAGAAACGTAATTATCACATCACCAGTTCGCACGAGCTAGGTGCTTTCTCGTCGTCGTCATCGTTGTTGTCGTCGTCGTCATCGTTGTTGTCGTCGTCATCATCGTTGTTGTCGTCGTCGTCATCGTTGTTGTCGTCGTCGTCATCGTTGTTGTCGTCGTCGTCATCGTTGTTGTCGTCGTCGTCATCGTTGTTGTCGTCGTCGTCATCGTTGTTGTCGTCGTCGTCATCGTTGTTGTCGTCGTCGTCATCGGTGTTGTCGTCGTCGTCATCGGTGTTGTCGTCGTCGTCATCGGTGGTGGTGGTGGTGGTGGTGGTGGTGGTGAGGGTTGCTGCCATTACTTCGGACACACTGCACCGTTTATCACGCTGTTTGTGCCTTTTCACGAAACGACGACGATCCAACCTGTATTCCTACCTTTTTCATCCAATTATTTTGCGTTTGAGCCATGTAATTTCGAAAATAAATCTTTCGGATGTGTTCAGTCCATTCCCTTGCCTCCTCTTTCCGAATGCTGGAGATGCTAATTCGAAAGGGTCATGGAAGAGACTACGAACTGCAGGACGTATACATTGACAGATAGAAGCTTTGATTTGATTCGTTAAGGTTGTGCGGGTAGCTCAGTGGAATCAGCGCACACTGTCGTGAGCAGGGTTTGTCACACTATTCTAGTTCATCATGAAGTAATGAAAATTCGTCGATTGATATCACGTTGCGCTCCTTTATTTTCCGTAGTGGACTGTACCGTATATGTGTTTCCTGTGAGGAAAACTACAGATTTCCTTTCCCTGGCGTGTAAACGCGAGTATGCATGGAATGGAACACAGTGTCACACTCTGTAGGTACAAAGGGTTAGATCGTTTCGTACAATATTTTTGTAATTAAATTAACTGTGTAACCGTAAAGCGACGTTCTGTCGTCGAAAGGTGAACTGAACGCTTTCTACGTTGCGCAACTTGCTTGACATCTTAGTCATCAGTTACGGCCGAAGTTGATTTATAATCACAAAAGTTCCAAGTGAATGAGTGTATGAAAGGTATGGGCAGTGTCAGTTATTGTTTGTTCGTTATTGGTGATGTGGGAGAGAGTGAAACCCAGTGGCGAACTACAGCAGCTCTTCTGGCAGCAAAGCTAAGTTGTTACATTGCAAACTACATTAGACGAATGATCGGCAGCAGTGGCCTGGTTTAACCAGACAAACTGTAAAGAGGTTTATACGGTTCATTCACTAGTAATCCATTGGTCAAAAAGCGCTGCTCACGCTATCAGAACCCCGAAAGTGAGCTATGGAGGAACTATATTACTTGGGAAACAGTTCTCGAAATGCGCCACGATATATATGTGGCGCACAGTTGTAAAACTGAATCAAACAGCCGGCCAGTGATATTCCGGAGACAAAGTACTTATATAAGTAGAAGAGGAAATTTATGAAACGATATACAGTGAAACCTTAGTTCATATAACGTTAAGACATGCAGTAAGTTTTGCGAATTGGAAGCACTCGATTCATGTGGCTTGTGCCCTAAGTTTGCGTTTCTGTGAAGTTGAAAGAGGCAAGCAAAGACAGCCGCCAACGGGACTTAGTCGTCACCATGCTATTTTACGTTTGAGCAGTTGGGAAACAAGAAAAACGTTGGAAGTAGTTCTCCAATTATGATTTATGACGAAACTGAAACAAAAACAATAAAAATGAGAAATGCGTTGTAATTTTCTCAGTAATTTTCTCAGCTTATTATATATCACCTACACAGTATTTCCCTTCCACTATCGGCAGCCCGCAATGTAGTGAATTTATAGCCAGAATTACAGAGCCTCCAAAACATTAAAGGCGAGTTATGATTCCTTGGATTATTGTTAATCAATTAGGTATGATAAATAGGCGGCTAAGTATAACCGGAAGGTCTCAACTGCGAAACTGTCACAACCTTTTCTGATAATATTGTGGTGGTCTTTGCTGTTTTTTCATTACCATCGATCCTACAACAGCAATCACAGATATCACGCTGTTTGTCATCGATTCAGATGACTGATCGCTTTTGATATTCGCCTGCGTAACAATTAACAGTTAAATTCTTTTGCCGGCCGCGGTGGTCTAGCGGTTCTAGGCGCTCAGTCAGGAATCGCGCGACTGCTACGGTCGCAGGTTCGAATCCTGCCTCGGGCATGGATGTGTGTGATGTCCTTAGGTAAGTTAGGTTTAAGTAGTTCTAAGTTCTAGGGGACTGATGACCACAGATGTTAAGTCCCATGGTGCTCAGAGCCATTTGAACCATTTTTGAATTTAAATTCTTTTTCTTAGACATGATTTGTGGGTTTATTATTTTCGTGAGATTATATTCTTGTGGGAAATGCTACAATGGTTTGCAAATACAGTTAGCCGTTGAACATGTGGATTATGAAAAAAGACAAACTCATTAGTCGTAACTGTGTCGTAAGAGCGACCGCGTCCGCGTGTACGTGCACATTGTATGTGCATGAGCTCTTGTATGTGGCCGATGGTACGCGTTTGTGTGGATGCTCGTAGTTACGTGTGGACATGTTCGTCTATTCGTTAGTGAGCGTTTAGTTGTAATAGTGGTTATGGCAACAGATGCAGCCAACAGCCTTGTCACGTTGGTGACGCTCGCTTCCGCCCGACCACCAATATCAAGGAGCACTGAGCCGGCTAGTAGGCTACTTGGATGGGTTACCGTTCGGGGAAAACCGGGTACCGTTAGTTTTAAGGACACGCAAGTCGCCGAAGTGGCGTCGAATCGAGAGATTTGCACCAGGCAATGACGCCAAACGATGTTTACCTTTTATCGTTCGTGTGGCTGTGCATGCGTGTGTTGGGAAGTCGCTATAATATACAGAGGCAAAATATTCTTCTAGATTGCATTAAACGATGTAAAGTTTTCACGGGACACTGCTGCTTTTACATTTGTTGTGATTGTGTTGATGTTCTTGTTGGTGTGATGTGCTTGGATCAGAAATACTTCCTCGCAAGACCCTTCGTGTTCGATTTTCGTTCACACACCTTCCTTAGCCTTCATTTTCGGTGATGTGAATCTGCTTAACGAGCTACGATGAGATCTCTTCTACGCCACTTACCACAATAATCATCGTTGTACTGCTTTATTGCTTCTGTTATACAGTATGAAATACCGACTGCACCCCACAGTGAGGACACTTTAATTCGAAAACTGAGTCGTGTGTTCTGCTGCAGTAATGACGGTGCAGCGAAGTTGTACACGTTCGCGGTCTTGCTGGTTGGCCGGCGTTAGATAACGTCGCAACCAGATAAACGCGTCACTCGAGACCCCCACAGCACTCACACCTAAGCAGGTCCCCGGGTGTTGCCAGGGCCTAAATCTCTTTTCTTTACATCCCAGGAGCTTTCTTTATCAAGTTAACGTACAGAAAAGGGCCGATGGTTAGAACACGTCGTTCTCATAGTAACGCTCTAGGTGCAGTTGTTGACCTCCTGTGTCAGATAACGCGGCCATTCATAGATCAAGCAGCTGTATCGGAAATTGCTTGTAAATACACTCAAAAAGAAAGGCAGGCAATAGCCCTACGTCAGATTGTAATAGAAGTTTCTTCCGAACTGTGGAACATCTCTTCAATTTTTATTTTTTCTGTTCCAAGACAACACTAGTGGCTTGCGCTAGAGTTAAATTTTGGTTAACTGTAGCTATTCCAAGAATAGTGACATCGTAAACTGTTTCCGAATTACGTATTAACCGGCCGGCCTGAGTAGCCGAGCGGTTCTAGGCGCTTCAGTCTGGAACCTCACGACCGCTACGGTCGCAGGTTCGAATCCTGCCTCGGGCATGGATGTGTGTGATGTCCTTAGATTAGTTAGGTTTAAGTAGTTCTAAGTCTATGGGACTGATGACCTCAGATGTTAAGTCCCATAGTGCTCAGAGCCATTTGAACAATTTTTTTGTATTAACATACACATAATTCCAACTTTGTTCCATAGCAAACGACATTGGTGTTTCGCTAGCTGGAGTATAATTCCAACGAAATAATGACTTACACGTGGGGTCGTGGAATGCTTGACGTTCTTCCTGATACTGTCTTCAGTTTTAAGAATGGGTGAATTATGATAATACTTACGTTACTCCAGCTGGAGTAAAATGTGCGGCTAACTCCCACACATAGGGCTTCGGTTACCATTATTTCGCGCGACAGTCGTCAGTCTTCGAAAGTTGCATAAATTGTTCTAGTTTTCCATGTATAATAATTGCTATCAGTCTATGAAAAATGATTATTAATGAAAAAATCTAAAAAGTAGGCTCGTTTACGCTGTGTCCCTGAGACTGTGCGTGTACATCTTTATATTTCTTTATCCTCGAAAGAATCTGAATTCAAACAAGTACTTCCCGATGATGAAATAAATTTGAATTAGCTGCCATGTGGGACAGTAAGGGCTCTCATCGCGTCAATGAGTGGATTACGTGAGTGTCGAGCAGACCATGGTTGTAAGAGTTTATACCGACTGACAGAGTAAAAGTAGATATAGCCTAAAAGTAAACAGAATTCTGTGCAGCGTGACCAGATGAAAGAGCTACTCCACATCCGAAACAACACAGCCGATATGCTTCTTGGTGCAACAGAATCAAGATTCTATTAAATACCAAGAGAGGTGACCTCAAGGTCAACTTTTGTGGTTGTCAGTGCGTGGCTGATAGGACTAGCCGTAGAGTTGTAGCGTGGTATCGAAGGGCCACGATGCAGTAGAAGACTTGTCCGTTGGATGGTAGACGAAGTTCAAAAACCAATTTTTCAGACGCTTAATGTTGTTAAATGCATGCCCTTCGATGTGAACAACGCCGACCAGACCAGAAACACAGTGCATGTTTCGTGCGAGTTGTTAGGAAAACACAAGAGGCGTTAGAGTCCTTTTTCCAGAAGCCTACGCAGTCAGAGTTGGGTAATAATTATTAGAGATAAAACAGTGGCCATTGTATTAAGGGCAACCAAAACGATTCTGTTTGAAGGCCGTACAGTCCAGAAACGATTTGACAGTCTGACAAAATCGCCGTGAGCATTGAGGCAATCATCCTACCGACGCAGCAGGTTGAAGGTACCCGTATGGAAAACTCCGTGTCCTGCTACGCGAAGAAATCCGTAACTGCTTGCTGCACATCCCGCCCTATAGCAACCGTTGACCTTTGAAGGCCTTAATTAAGGGACCTTTTTAGGCCGTGATAACGGCATGGGGAGAGATCGGGATTATAGGGCGGGTGCTCGAGTGTAACCCACTTGTGTTGATGTTATGTCTGCGTTAAGACATTTGCGATCGACTGACATCTTTTGTCGAATTGCAACCAGCACAGAACTTGCAGAGAAAAAAACAACAGCACGTTGGTCCTTTTTTGGTCGCATTTGGTAATAAAGTCACCATGGTTCACGTTTCCGCATTTACCGCAGACACGTCGGAATGACACGAATGGCACACTAATCCTTTGCGTAAATGTCGATTCTATATACCCGCATCGGAGACGCCCTACGTTGCGTATACGCGGTACCAATGTTCGTTTTCGACTAGCGAATCTTTAGATACGTTAAAAAACTCAGCACAACACGAATAACCAGCACCGATCGTAGGTTTACATTCACAGGACGGCAACTTCGAAGACGACCTGTAGGCCTGATTCCCCATGTGTACTAATCGACAGTTTCAAATGGTTCAAATGGCTCTGAGTACTATGCGACTTAACTTCTGAGGTCATCAGTCGCCTAGAACTTAGAACTACTTAAACCTAACTAACCTAAGGACATCACACACATCCATGCCCGAGGCAGGATTCGAACCTGCGACCGTAGCGGTCGCACGGTTCCAGACTGAAGCCCCTAGAACCGCCCGGCCACACCGGCCGGCTCGACAGTTTCGGAGATGGTAGATTGGGCTGGTGGGAGATGTCCGCTACGTATCGCTTATACATTTTCTGAGATAACACGTGAAAACGGTTTTGTAAAGGCGTACAGCAAAGGCAGAATACTACTTACATTGCATGTCGTTTCTGAAAAATATTTTACAGAACTTAGAACTACCAAAGACATTATGGCAATACTCAAACAACTATTTACTGGATAAGCAAATTGGATGGATATGAAACCAAATTTCTCTGTTATGAACTGCCTGTAGCAGTAGTATGCAGAAGTTTCGCGAGAGCTCCACGGTTCTTGCCGAAGAGTAAAATATATTACAAAACCTCCGATTCGAATTCAGGTGCGGAGTTGATCTCAAGGCAGTTTAGATGTCGTGGAAACTATTACCTTGTAGGCGTGATACGCATTAACAAAATTTCCGAGGCATACTGTATCAGCACCTGTGACCGAAACACTTCTCAAAACCCGACCACTACGCAGGAGTTAGTCCCCCGCTTTGGAGTGGTCAGCAACAGGTACGCCGAAGCTCGTCAAACTTGATAAATCACATAGTCTGACCCCTCATTGTTGACGACTAAGCAATATTCTTTCCCATGTAGCCGGAAACACTGATGGGCTAAATCGAAAAAAAATACACATAGTGTACTACACTACTCAGAGAGTATCGTCGTATGTTTTTGGGCACCTATCCCTATTCGTTCCAGAAACTCAATTTCTTTTTATAACTGTTAAACAGTTTCATCATTGGAGAAAACTTTCCACCAGTTTTCGATAAAATACAGGCGGTAATTGTTTCCAGTGTTCTTGAAGCACTGCGAATAGATTAGCTAGATTTTTGAACTAATTGATCAGTAGTGGAACCAATGCTCTAGTTCAGGCTAAGGGTGTACTATATGGTTTCTGTGGAAGTTTTTATTGTTCTTATTTTGTAACATGCAGAATTCAGTGAGATCATTTTTGCAGTTGAAGAGATGAATCACGAGCAAATAAAGTAATATGATTCACTTTCGTGGAGCAATAACCACAAACAGTCCCTAGTACGCAGCTATATTCGAGGGTAGTTCAGTAAATAATATCCCACAATTTCTTTTTCTCAGAACGTATTTACTCTTAAGACTTAAAATTTGATGACTATATTAGTCAACATTTATTTTTCTTGTAGTATTTTTCTCCACGTTCTATTGTTTTGCGCCAGCGTTGTGTAGGAGCATGTTTTCTATGTTGTAAAAGCTCTTGTCCTGTGATCTCAGATTGTTTTCAGTACCTGAATTACGCTCTCATCATCTTCGAAGTCTATCCTTCGTAGATAATCCTTAAGTGGCCCAAAGAGATCATACTCCAAGGATGCCAAGTCTGGCCTTAGGGTGAATAAGGTCTGGGCTGCCGGGTGGATGAGGCTGTGACAGGATGTGGCCCTCAAGGAGCTTAGTTTCTGCACCTCCTGACGCTTTAACTCGCTTTAGCCATTGCCCAACAGCTCTTCATTCAACTGCATCATTACCGCAAGCAAACAGTTTCATTTTCCGCAACCAAGAATTCAATTACAGCATGTTGCTTGTAACGAGTGTCTTGCGTAGACCCCACTGTAATAGTTCACTGCGGCTGTGCCATCTGTCGGATTTGTTTGAAACTTCGCACACGTGCGGAAGAAGTATCAAATTTTCGCCAGGTTATAGCGGACAATAAGACGTATTTTCTGACGTTTGTAAGTATTTTTTTATCGTTTATAGTCGCCGAATGACGACACCGATTTCGTTTTTTTACTAACAGAGCTATATACTTTTCTCATTGGCATTTGGAAAGAATATTCCAAGAGACTTCCAACGACATGACATGTATAGGACTTCATCAAATAGTATCAAGATATCAGCATCGCAAACCACTGTCCCTTTGTCAGGAGAAGAGGTTCCAGAAACGTGTGCCCTAGTATACCAAATGTAAGCAAACACATAACTCACCTAAAGTTCGTATGTTTATCATCTCCGCTGTTTTTCCAAGTGCTCAAAATGTTGACCTAAAGTGTTGCTAAAGGCTATAAAGTGGTTCTGGAGACACAATACTGCACGTTGAATTTCATCTGGAATTAACGGCAGCACAGACCGGTGTTATAAGGCATTTAATGCCTTCGAGAGTCGTCGGTGTTTCCTAATGGACCTCTTGTTCTAATTTTCGCCATGGATAAAAGTATAGAACTGTTAAATTTGGTGAGTCTGCAGAACATTTTGCGTTTCCTGGCCGACCTGTTCAGTGTTCTCCACACTTTCTGTTAAGAGGTCTGTTATTACGTGTGCGGCATAGGAGGGAAATCTGTCATGTTGGGACAACGCTGAGTGCCTTATGTCCAGTGGGATGTCATCCAATAACTGTGGCAGCAGCATATCTTAGGAACTCAAGATAATTGAGTGCATTCAGACTCCCATCAATAAAAGAGGAACCAATAATGCGGGTCTTGAAAACACGCATCAAACGTAGATAGATCAAGAGCGTTATTCTTATTCACTTCTTTGATTCTGCGTGGATTTTCAACTGACGAGTAGTGCATTTTGCGGGGATTGACTTGTGAACGATGCTTCTTCCTTAAACTTAATTTTGTATGGATATGCCGCATCGCTTGACACTTTTCGTATATAACATTCGGAGAACAGTATCCAGTTTTGGAAGTCACTACCATGATGCTGTAGATGCAGCGAAATGTGAAGAGGAGGAAATTCGATGGAATGTAGAGTTCCAGAACACTTATTTGGATGATTCTTCACGTACTTCTGAAATGCCTGTTAGTGACATTTGCGTTGTGTGTTGATGTTGCTAAAATGTTAGTTTCATTTCTTTCATCAGTTGTTCTTCTTCTGGCGCGTATTTTACTGTCCACACTTCCAGTTTATAAAAGGTTTTTAACGATGTTTACAAGGAAAGATCTTGCGTGCTTGGCATAACCTGGATACTCTTTAGCAGTCAACCGCACTGCTGGTCTAATAGTTTGTCGACATTCGCCATAAGCGGTTCACTTTCCGACTATCGTATACATTGTGACTGTCTCAATAGTTTCTCGAGCAAGTTATCTGATTGCTACAACAGCAGAACACAGACTGATGACCTTCAAGCCCACACGTAAACACAAGAACCATACCTGAGTTACCTGTTCGCTTACATTTCGTATAATTGGGCAGACATTTGTGGATATTGACGGTGGGACGGTGGTTTGCGGCGATGTTCTCTTGATACTGTTTGATCAATTCCCATGCGTGTTATGTAGTTGAAGTTCTCTTCGAAACTTCTTTAAACGCCAGAGGAAAAATTATGTAGTTCCGTTAGAAAAAGAAAACAACAACGAAGTCGATGTCGTAATTCGGCGGCTATAAACGATATAAATTACTTGCGAACATTAGGAATTTCGCCACATTGCCCCCTATACTTGACCAGACCCACAGACCCACACCTCGATATAGTTTTTCATTCTGGATATATGTGGGATGGCCTGTCGCAGCTCCCTCGTTCTGTATTTTAACAGCTGTGTAAAAATGGTGCATCATTTACCAAACGACGCTCGTATTATTCAGCTGGAAAGTATACCGCATAGAACTCCATTTGTAATGGCAATGGTGAGTGGTACGCGTGATTCGTCCATAGAATCAATTTTGCTGATTATAAATGCAACAGCGTATAGGAGCCAACCTTCAAAACGAGCATGACAAATATTAATATTCATAAATGTTTTCATACTAAACTGCTGGCCATTAAAAGTGCAACAGCAAGAAATGTAGCGCATAGTGAAATTTTAATTGTTCTGCGTATAAGTAAGGTAGGAAGAAAATACGAGTACATTTTCACGCGATTAGCGTCCATGCAGTGTCTTAAATTCAGTAATTAGTGGCACTAATCCGGCTGGACATGAAGTCGAATTGAGCTTGGGTGACGGATATCGGTATGTCATTTCGTGTTGCTTCAACTGTGTGCGATTGCTCATCAGCCACGATGGCTGGTGAATCGTGGCGAGGCTGTTCTTGCAGCCCATTGGGGGATGTTTTCAGTAGGCAGAGAGCTTGAGAACGTGCCGATCAGGCCAACCGTGGAACACTTTTGTATCGAGGTAGATGAGGACAGCACGGACAATGTAAAGCCTTCCGTTATCTTCTTGAATGATAACGTCGTAGCGACTACGAAGGTAAGGCACAATCACCGGCCATAAGACGTCAGAAATGCAGCTATGATTACTTTGCGTACACATTGGCACTCCCTTTCATTACCCCCAGGTGAAGATGACGAATACAGTCTGGTAAAGCTCGTTCGCCTCTGTGCTTCCACAGCTATCGTGATGGATCCTGAACCACGATTTGCCTGAGAAGACTACTTGGTGGATCTGCTGTGGCCAGTGTTGTCATCGAGCGCATCACTGTCTGCGCGCTGTTGTCGTGTTAAGTGAAGCAGCATGAAAGTTCGCCATGCTGACTTTCCTCGTCGCTCCAGACGTTATCGCATTGTCCTTGTGGATACTCGTCTTGTAGCAAACAAGCCCATGTTCTGACTCGAGGTACGGGACATGGCTGTACGATCCTGCACGGCCGAGGGAACAATGTGTCTCACTTCTCAGGCGCTAGTCGGGTGGGGTCGTTCTTACAAGATATTCTCACAAACAAAACAACCGTCATTTAAATCCGATTCATGAACGAGAAACCCACATCGTAACCTTTCCTTACACTGTGAATGTAGAATGCGGATGGCTTTAATCCTGCAATTGTGTCCGGTTGCGCTGAAATACTAAGCATTTACATATGCGAGAATGAAGTTCCCTTCAAACCAATTTGATATTTGATTCAGTATTGTGGATTGAGTTGCTGCGTAGGCTTTCAATCAGGAGGTAACTGATTAAAAATCAACAGTGGAGGCTGACTGCGCTGCGTAGTGGTTAAAACACTCGATACATTTCCAGAAGTAACCTGGTTCAAATCGCCTTCCGGTCCTTCTGATTTCGGTTTCCGTGTTCACTTGTAAAAATTTCCAATGTGATTTCTTCCAGAGCCTTCAATTGGATTGCTGTGCCTTCCATCTCCAACTAATATTATGCTTAGTCATTCCAGACTTGTACCTATCTTTAATTTCGGAATTCATTACAATAAGACAAATACCAAAGCGTGCTTTTCAAAATTAGTTCCAGCTTCCGCATTGTAAAATTTGGCATGTAATATATATGTTACAGAGGATGTGGAAGTTTCAGGGAAAGTATACCATCACTGGTGATAGTACACCTTCGCTGGCCCACTTAGTGGAAGTGGATTACTAATTTCATTTCTGTCAAACAATACACATTGAGTACGGATAGTGCACTATCACTATTGAATGTATACCTTCACTGCTAAGAAGTAAGGAATGTGCACCATGGCTATAATAACAAAACAGTCGTACTTAGGAACTTGCATTTATAATCTGTAGTTTGAAAACTTAGTCATACTACGTAAAATTCATTTATTGCAGCAAGGACGTGTACCATGGTACTTTTGAGTTACACAGCACATTTCTATTTTTGCAAAAGCATCTGAGAGTAAAAATGGTTTAAATGGCTGTAAGCACAAAGGGACTTAACATCTGAGGTCATCAGTCTCCTATACTTAGAACTATGTAAACTAACTAACCTAAGGACATCACACTCATCGATGCCCGAGGCAGGATTCGAACCTGCGACCGTAGCAGCCGCGTGGTTCCGGACTGAAGCGCCTAGAACTGTTCGGTCACCGCGGCCAGCCCATCTCAGAGTAAGACATTTTTGCTGGCAGTTGCACTTGAAGAATCCTTGGCCACTTCCCGTCGACTGAGATGTCGCAACGGTTCTCACGGTAACAGTTTACTCTGCTGGAACTTCCTCCTCTGAGATTTTTCTTAGAGGGCAAGTACTGAACTGGGATCTGAGACAAGATGTTGTAGTTGTAGCCGCAGTGACTTACCGTATCGTCCCTTCCGGAATTATTTAAAAACAAACAGTTTTGTGTATAGCTGGCTCAGCACGTCAAATCTCGTCCCGATTCGGTAGAAGCGATCTGCCGTTGTCTCCAGGACGACACCCAAGATCGACCTAGCATCTCCTCTTCCTCTATCAAAGTCGGGAACTGGAACACTCACAGTGCAGCCCTTTTCCACTGTTGGTAAGCAGCGATCTGAACACTGCCGCGTTCTTTGCGCTTGTTCTTCTAAGCACTTTTACGCTTCAGTTTTTTTATTTTTAATAGCACAAGTTGACTCATCTAAATCAGTCAGGCAGTTGTCATTATTGTCAAGAATACTTTGTTCCTCTCTGTTCTCGACCTCTGTTCCTGATGGAATGTTATCCTACAACATTTCAGTCCCTGTCTCACTGCTAACACTCACTTCATTAATTATATTTTCAAGGTTATCCTCAGAGTGAACGTTCATCAGTGCTTCAGGACGTAATCCTATTGAATACGAAACATGTTGAGGAGGGCAGCCAAACATCGCTTCATACGGAGATTTTTTGATTCCAAAATATACAGCGCTATTTTCCATTAGCTGCACAAATCTTAATGCACGGCTCCACTCCGCGGTTTTGTGCTCCTGCATCCATGTAAAACTAAAACCAAAATCCGCCCGAACAGGCCATGAAGGCGCAACGGTACTGACCTGACGCCGTGTCATCCTCAGCCACAGGCGCCATTGGATGCGGATATGGTCAGCACGCCGCTCTCCCGGCCGTTATGTCAACTTACGAGACCGCTGCATCCATGTAGTTAGCACATTTTGTATGTCTTAATTTGCTCGCTCTACGCTGCCTTGGCTCTGACTGTGTCTGGGTTAACCGCGGACAATCTTAAAATTGGGCCGTAATTCAGCTAAGCTGCTCATAATTTTGCTGACGAACTCCCTACCATTGTCAGACTGAAATACTGAGGGACTGCCTAACAACGCAAAAATGTCAATAATATTATCGCATACCTCTTCAGCTGTTTTGGACTTCAGTGACCTGAGAACAACGAATTCAGTGAGGTGGTCCTGATAAACCATTACAAATTTGTAATCTCCATCTGGTCGTGACTGGAAGTCGATGACATCAACTTCATGTCTGGAATTTAGTTCCTTGAACAGCATTGGCTTCACTACTATTTTTTTTCTGACTGTTTTTGCTTTTGTAAACAAGGCTCTCACATACTAAGGTAAAATTGGACATCTCTGCATGTTATGGTTCAAATGGCTCTGAGCACTATGGGACTCAACTGCTGAGGTCATTAGTCCCCTAGAACTTAGATCTAGTTAAACCTAACTAACCGAAGGACATCACAAACATCCATGCCCGAGGCAGGATTCGAACCTGCGACCGTAGCGGTCTCGCGGTTCCAGACTGCAGCGCCTTTAACCGCACGGCCACTTCGGCCGGCCTCTGCATGTTATACTACAGAACTTTGACTTCAAGCATTTTATCATTCGGTCGTGTCCACCGTAGCCAGTCATTACATGAGCATCATGCAGAATATCATACAGTGCTTCATCATAAACATGGTGTTTAATCTTACCTTTTTCAGTTACATATTGTGTTAATCTGGTTACTCCATTCACTTCCAGCACTTCATATCTCTTCAAAAACTTGTAGTTGTTGCCGTCCCTCTTTCGTCCACATTTTACTGATTTAACCTTGCTGGTAAGTGACTCGTACATTTCTCTGGCCATGAAGACAGAATTATAACGGAGATTTGCCCGTTCCAATCTAAGATGTTCGTAGAACTTCACTGATTCAACCATAGCTGCACTGATGTGAACCGTAACTGCACTACTGTCACCCACAGCTGCGCTACTGTAAACCGTAACTGCGCACTGTCAACCATAAATGCATTACTGTATAACATAAAAATACCGAGTTGACGCCAATTACATTCATGCTCATGCGTGGTAGCGTTGTCGGGTGCACCGTTAATAATAAGGGAGCAGCAATGGTGCACCTTTCGTAGTGGATGTGTTTTTCCTGTCTGTGGTAAGCTCTCACTTACCATTTTAGTGATGGTGTACATCTACTAGAGAAGGTTTACCTTCCCTAATCTTCCACTGTAACATATACACACCGCTCAAAAGAGCACCAATTGAAATTGTGCGAATTTTCGGACGTTCCTACGTTATCACAACACCCGGTCATTTAGTAGACCACATTGTTTGCACTTTGCAATAAGTTTCAGCGCACATATCGACTACATGTCTGTTAGCGACGACTTGCCCTATAGTATCAAAATAGTATACACTTAAGCTGATTTGACGGAAAACCTCGTTACCTGAACAATTGTTCATCATCATTTAATTGCTTGCTCATGGCAGATAGTGACTTTATTTAAGAGCAGGTATGAATTTATGGAAAAGGCAATTCATTTAAAAGAAGAAAAAATGTATGAGCTGTTCACTTGATGCACGAATAGGCAGACGCTAGCTAGGCCAGTGTTGCGATGAGCAACGGCACAGACAGAGAGAGAGAGAGAGAGAGAGAGTGCTGGCGCCATTGGTAATAGGTGGTGCACCACCCCCGCACAGCAGCCCTCGCTGCTAGTAAATTGCAGCGCACTCCCCTGACTGCGCGACCCGTATATCATCGGCGCCAAGAGCGAGCTTACCCGTGACTGCCTTAACTTGCGGCCCACTGCTAAAAATTTATACCTGCGCTGCCGCAGAGAGCGAACTTGGAGAGATGTGGAGGCCTCTTCTCGGCGGCGTCGGCGGCGGCAGGAGCATTATGAAGAGCCCTTCGTGGCTGTGTTCCTTACCTCGTCGCTGGAGAACGTGCGCGGACTATATGCAAAGAACCATGTCGAGGCGTGCACGCTGCCAAGACAAACGGCAATGAAGCGGCAGCGTTGCTGCGCCATGCCTTCACAGGCGCACATTACAGCTTTCATATCACCATGTTGTAACAGACAGATGTCTGTCAAACAGAATCGTTGCCCTCCGTATGCGCTAGTTGTTGATATAAAGAAAGAGGTCACAAAAATACTAATCGATGCGAGGAATATTAAGTGATTTATAAATTACTTCACAGTTTTTTAAAGTACTTTTTTCTCAACTTTAAGCAGAACTTGTAGATTTTTCTATCAAGAAGCGCGGATTATGCTGCGATGTTGCGCATCATAATACGATCTGTTTTACGGATTTATGATTTTAGAATGTGTGTTCTTTATGTTTTCACTGCATGGGACATCCGCAATTGAAAATCCTAGATTCTGCTTCCCGTACTTTTCTGCAATCTTGCGGTACTCTTATACTTCACTCTCTTATGTACCTATCGTGTTCGTAATTGAATCTACTTTGCCGTCTTGTCAGTAATCATGAGCGGTTCGTATTACTTATGTCTCATGGCATTTGGAGATAATTTATCTTTGATTTGTAACTGAAATGTAATCATGGATTTTGAATTTTGAAACTTCTTGAGTACACATATTATGTGGATCTAAATCTTTCTTCACTAGCGACTATATTCCATTTCAAGTACTCTTGTGGTATTTTCGGATATACATTTTGTGACAAACTTCGACAGTAACTTCAGAAGTATCAAGTCTGAGTTAAAGTTATGCATCGAGAGGGTAGTGGGGCGAAACTAGACGCTTGCAGCTTATCTTCATTCTTTCACATGCTACACAAATGTGTTTAACAACCAGACTTGTCCAGTTAGCTGCATTTTACTGAAACCCCTTACGCTGGTCTCTCTTGTAGATTTGTAAGGAAATGCATTGCAATGTCAGTAACGGCGTAGTATTTAAGGTGGAAGAGGGAAAGAAAGGAAGGAAGAAGGGTTAGGGAAGTTACAGAACATCATCTCGTCCATGTGTAGCTGTTACAGACAGAGAATGGAGTCAGGAGTCTCCGTACTATAGTTAAAATAATCACTCCAACGGTAAAGCAGTGCAGCAAAACTGGAAAAAGTATAAATCGGTATAGTTAATTGAAGTCTTTTTTTCCACATTACAAGTCCTTTGTCTTCACCACTGCGACATTTCGTTTTGTATCATCAGTAGAAACTGAGGAGACAGACTGTTCTTCTACCTGGTTGTAGCTGTATGAGAAACGCTTTCTAATTGTCTGCAGCATTTTATTGACACTCGTTACTATTATTATAATCATAATCATTATTGCTGTTGTGTTAATACCTTTCGCATAACATTGAATGTCAGTCACTTAAAGATCGTCGCCTCGGTAGTTTACCTGACGTTCTTTAAACACAACGTCCTTCAAGCTTAGTTTCATTTCCAACAAAAAAAAAAATTAAGTTACCTCACTTCACTAATCGGCAAGAAATACAGAAACAATGACAGACAGAATTTGCTCTTTGGCAGAACATACCGATAACGTTGATTGATCAACGATAATTAAAAAGTGTATACGAAAACACTCTACAGAGTTCACTCATAATCGTACTTCTTTTTCCTTTGTATAGGGAACACAATGAGCTTTTCGTGTTCAATAGTTTCTCTACACCTAGGTCATAGTATACAACAAAATCAAACTGGCCGTAATGAAACATTCTCCTCTAGACAGCGTTTTAAGGAGTAATCTAGAAACACACTTCTAATGCCCACCGTTCTCTGTGGACTGTAACAAACAGGAAACAGGCAGCTATTTGCTCAATGCGAAACGTTATTTAGAATTGTAGCAAAAAGAGTGGGAGTGTGCAGATTATTGGTTAGGGTACTTACGTTAATTTACTGGTCAGCGCCTATTTAATTTTCTTTAGAAAACCTACAAAATATTTGAGATTGTATTTTTTAAATTACGAGACGGTAAGAGGAAATGATAAAACATCCGACTGGTTTATGGGCGATTATGAGTTTGTCACTGACGATTTTTAATGATCAGTTTGAAAACTCGCTGTGAGTGCGTTTCTTTTTTTGATCCAACATTTGACCAAGAAACAGATGCACATAATGAAAGACGTACATCGCTGATTTAAATCTGTTGTCGAGTTACGGAACATGTCATACGTCACGAATTATGACGTTTTTGGAGATAGAAAATCTCTTCCATATGAGTTAACATGGATTCTACGAATATAGATCTTGAGAAACTCAGCTCGCTTTGTTGCTCCATGAGATCATCAATGCTGTAGTCAACAGCGCCCAGGACGATGCTGTGTTCGTAGAGCTCAAGAAGGCCTTTGACACCGTCCCACACTGCCGTTTGATGAAAAAATACGAGTTTATCGAGTATCGAAGCAGATTTCCAACTGGATTCGAGGCTTCCTTGCAGACAGAATTCAAAGCGTCGCTCTTAACTGATCAGAGTCGGTAGATGTAAAGTAATTACAGGTGTACACCAGGGTGTGTGATACAAACCTTTTTGTTTACAGTGTATGTAAAAATGGTTTAGCAGAAAATGTCAGAGGCCCATAAGGCTATTCGCAGGTGATGCGGTTGTCTACAAGAAGGTATAAAATGGAAATGTCGTGTGGCTAGGGCCTCCCGTCGGGTAGACCGTTCGCCTGGTGCAGGTCTTTCGATTTGACGCCACTTAGGCGACCTGCGCGTCGATGGGGATGAAAAGATGATGATTAGGACAACACAACACCCAGTCCCTGAGCGGAGAAAATTTCCGACCCAGCCGGGAATCGAACCCGGGCCCTTAGGATTGTCTGTCACGCTGACCACTCAGCTACCGGGGCGGACTACAAGAAGGTAGCAATAGCAGAAGATAGTAGCGATTTGCAAAAGGACCTGCAGAGGATTGATGAATGGTACAGTGAGTAGCAGTTGACCCTGAACGTAAATACATGTTACATACTGCGCTTATATAGGAGAAGAAATCCACTGCAGTACAACTACTCTACTGATGATAAATTGCTGGAAACAGTAACGTAAACCGTCTAGTAATAACCATCTGGCGCGACCTTCAGTGGAATGAACACACAAAACAAAGTAGATGCTAGACTCACATTCATAGGAAAAATATTAAGGAAATTTAACTCACCCACTAAAGGTGTGCCTTACAAAACACTTGTTCGACCTGTTCTTGAGTACTGCACATCACTCTGGGACCCTTATCACGTAGAACTTAGAGAAGGGATAGGGAAGATCTGTTATGAGCAGTACCTTTCGCCGTAAGGTCGTTTAATCGGCGTGAGAGCGTTACTGAGATGCTCAACGATCTCCGGCGTTGCAAGAGAGGAGTTGTGCACCACGGACCGGTTTACCATCGAAATTCCGAGAGAGGGACAGGTTATTACTGCCGCCCGTCACGAAGAATGACCAAAACGAGAAAAGTCGAGAAACTGTTGCTAATACAGAGGTGTACCGGCAATCATTCTTTCCACGCGCCGTTCGCAAGGGGAAGAGAGAAAGGGGGAACAGATACTGGTACCGGAAGTACCTACCGCTACACAAATTCAGCTGCTTTGTAAAGTACTGATGTAGATGCAGATGTAGAAACGTAAATGTGAATATACAAAATCATGAGTCCAAACACTGTGAAACACTGGCTTATTTTTCACCACACACACTAGTAGTTGCAGTAGTACTCATTTGCTTCCATTTAACTACACTGCCAATAAAAAACATAATTCAGGGAATATTCTTCCGAACAGATTCATGCAGAATTAGTTCTTATTTATCATGTTAGTCATCAGTTGAATTATTATGTGTGATGTATGTAGTACCTCCCGTTTGTCTTACAGGTATGTCTGTCACAAGTCAGGAATCTCACGCAAAACGTGTTTTCTTGCCGCCTCATTTTTACCCTCCCCTCTTACTAATGGACACAGTGTCTAATTTGGGTTAGACAAGTACTAAGATTGCTTTCAGTAAGCAAACTGTGTCATTTCGTGATGATTGTAGCGGTTCTGCTTATCGTGTATCTTCTCGAAGAAAAAATCGGTGTTTATCACGCTTTTGTGATTGATTAAATTTCGATAATGTATCACAGGTTACAATAAATCACAGTGCAGGATTAATAATTGAGTACATTTATGCAGCTCTAATGTAATTATCGAACCCTTAGAAGCACACAACTTTCCTTACATTCCGTGTTATACTGCACAGATCGTAAGTTTTGTTCTTGGGGAAGTTTTCAAAAGCGCATTCTTATTCTTAAACAACGAAAAACTTAATAACGATTTCCATGTTTCACTTTTTATTCAAGTGCAGGCATAAAAATTAATTCTAGAAATATATAGTTCTCCGTGACTACGAAGAGTACGATCTTGTCAAGGTAATGGTTAAAGAATATCTGAATAATTTTCTATAAATGTTTGAGTGCATACTTCAGTGACATGCAGTTTCCACAATGCACAGTCGGATGTTTAGCTGCTATTTGTCACTACCTTCCCTATTTTTCCCTGCATGAAACCCGGACAAAATGTTCAAATGTACCTGTTCGCATCTTAATTACTTTTATGATCTTTACAAGTGTTTTTATCAGTAATTTGTCAAAATGTTCGTAACAAAGATCCAGAATTTACAGCCGGAAGTATTCATTACAGTTGACGAAAATGTCTCGACTGTGCTCGAATTTCAGCGTGACTGCGAAGTTATATGGAAGCGTATAACAGGTCTAGTCGAAATCAAGTTAACTATTGGATGTTTTTATTGGCCACCCGATTCCGCTGTGTCATTTTTACAGTCATTCAAAGAAGGTTACGGTCAGTAGCGCGTTAATACCCAGATCATGCAAGACTAATTGGAAACATTTTTAACCTACCGAGTCTACACAGGGACGACTGTTCACTCATTGCAGGGGATACATACAGTCAGTCAGTCTTGCAAAGTTTTCTGACAACTGGCTTGAGCAGGTTTTTCGGCAGTACACACGCAGCGGAAATGGTTCAAACGGCTCAGAGCATTATGGGACTTAACTTCTGAGGTCATCAGTTCCCTAGACTTAGAACTACCTAAACCTAATGAACCTAAGGATATCACACACATCCATGCCCGAGGCAGGATTCGAACCTGCGACCGTAGCAGTCGCGCGGTTCCAGACTGAAGCCCCCTAGAACAGTTCGGCCACCGCGACCGGCCGCAGCGGAAATATCTCAGACCATGTAGCTACTAACAGGCTGGACCTTGTCGACAGCGTTAGTATAGAGATAGGGATTAGTGATCATGGTGTCATTATAGCAACTGTGGTTACTATGATTTAACAACGAAATTCAGAAAATGCTGAGGGAGCAAAGCCTGTTGCAATCTCGGTTCAAAAGAGAACGTGCAATGGTGACAAGCATAAGTTACTAGGATTCGTGTGTCTGTAAAAAGATCTATGCGTGAAGCATAGAAGTGGTACCCTCATCATACCTTAACAAAAGATCTTGCCGATTACCCGAGAAAATTCTGGTCCAGCCTAAAATCGCTAAGCGGATGCTTCTACCCAGTCACAGACTCCCGTACAGAGGATATAGTAGGGGATACTCCTGGCGTAGACAAGCAGCTGAGCCGGCCGGGGTGGCCGAGCGGTTCTAGGCGCTACAGTCTGGAACCGCGCGACCGCTACGGTCGCAGGTTCGAATCCTGCCTCGAGTATGGATGTGTGTGATTTCCTTAGGTTGGTTAGGTTTAAGTAGTTCTAAGTTCTAGGGGACTGATGACCTCAGCAGTTAAGTCCCATAGTGTTCACAGCCATTTTTGAACAAGCAGCTGAAAGTGTCAAAAACAAACAATCCGCCAGGACCAGATGGAATCCTAGTTCGGTGTTACAGAGAGTACTCCGCGGCATTGGTGCCTTGCTTAGCTTGCATTCATTGCGAATCCCTCGCCCAGCGATAAGTCTCAGGCGACTGGAAAAAAACGCAGGTGGCTCCTATGCATAAAAAAAAGAAGAGACCTGCAAAATTACAAGTATTCTGAACATACTCTTACGTTATATCTTGCCAAGGACAGTAGGCAGTAGGCAGATTCCATATTTATAGATTTCTGAAAAGCTTTTGACACAGTGCCTCACTGTCGACTCTTACCGAAGGTACGAGCATACTAAATGTTTCCTGATACGTGAGTGGCTCGAAAACTTCTTAATTAATAGAAGCCAGTATGTTTTCCAAGTCAGCGAGTATTCATCAGAGGCAAGGGGATCTTCAGGAGTGCCCCAGGGAAGTGTGATACCACCGCTTTTATTCTCTGTATACATAAATGATCTGAGGGACAGGGTGAGTAGCAATCTGCTGCTGATGCCGCGGTGTACGGGAAGGTGCCGTCGTAGAGTGACTGTAGGAGGATACCAGATGACTTCGACAAAATTTACAGATGATGTGATGAATGTTAGCTAGCTCTAAATGTAGAAAAATGTAAGTCAACGCAGATGAGTAGGAAAACCAATCCCGTAATGTTCGAATGCAGCATTAGTAGTGTGGTGCTTGACACCACGTCGATTAAATATCTAGGCCTACCATTGCAAAGCGATATGAAATGGAAAGAGTATGTAAGAACTGTAGTGAGGCAAACGGTCGACTTCGGTTTATTTGGAGAATTTTAGGAAATTATGTTTCATCTGTAAAGGAGAGAGCTTATAAGATACAAGTGCTACCCATTCCAGAGCGCTGCTTGAGAGTTTGGCATCCCCACCAGGTCGGATTAAAGAGAGACATGGAAGCAATTCAGAGGCGAGCTGCTAGGTTTGTTGTCGTTAAGTTCGAACAACATGCAATTATTACGGAGATGCTGCGGAAACTGAAAGGGAATCCCTGGAGTGAAGGTGACGTTCTTTTCGAGGAACACTGTGGAGAAAAATTAGAGAAACTATAATTGAAACTCAATGTAAACCGATCCCACTGCCGCCAACGTACATTTCACGCAAGGATGACGAAAATAAGATAAATTAGAGCTCGTACAGAGGCTTGTACACGGCCATTTTTCCCTCGCTTTATTTCCGAGTGGAACAGAAAAGGAAATGAATAGCAGCGGTACAAGGTAACCTCGACCTCGCACCCACCATACGATGCCTTGCGGAGTGTGTTTGTGTGTTTGTTTGTTTGTTTGTTTGTATGTATGTCTGTATTTATGTCTGTGGGTCGTTATACAATCATCTTGAATTCCGTGACCAATATGCAGGGTTTCACAGAAACGTTGAACTTTCGAGGGGCTGTAGAGGGTGTCTTGAGGAACAAGTAGTAGATAGGGACCGGTATCCGGATGTCATTCAACGACGCTACATAGCGCCGAAGATACAGCCCATCCCTGCAGCAGCAAACGTGACTTTACCGCTGACGGACCGTAGGAGGAACATCTCGTAAAGCTTTTTGCTGTAGAGTGATCGCGACTGATAGCTACGATCGCCAGTGGAGAAGATTGCACTATTTGCTGCCTAGAAAAGCTTTGTTTTCTATGAGTGGGCTGCTCTTGTTGCCTTAATGGATGACGGTTTTGGTCACAGAATTCCATCCGTAGTTTATTTTTCTGTTGCAACCCTATATAATCTGCAGTGTTCTTCTTCGGTATATAGGAGAAAACCAAACTGTAGATAGATGACCGTGTCGGAAACCACCATCATCCAAGGCAACAGAGGATCGCATTCACATTAGACAAGGTCTGCCAACAAAGCAGCTAGCTCTATTTTCTCCACAGGCGATCACTGAATAACAAACATTTCGAGACGTTCCACGTACGGCCCGACGGCGTACAAAGTCGCGTTAGCAGCCGAAGCGGTGGCCTCGTGGCAGGCGCCGGCGCCTGTAACTTCGACCTCTGTAGCGCCGTTAGATGATGTTTTCTGACCTTGGCCCGTACCCTCAGTTAATTTCTCAAGACGCCGTCAACATTTCTGCGAGACCCTGTAGATTGGTTAATATTCCCCAGCAGTGTTTTCTAACGGAAAAGGTATGTGATTCTTCCCAAAGATTCCCGCGTAAGGCCCTTGGTCTTCCTTGCAATACTTACTCGCAGGTTCTTAAAAAAACTACCATCTATAAATGTACACATTCTCCAATTCCTCCAATTATTCGAAAACTGATTATTGTGCACTCAGCCATTATCAACTTTACTTGTACATATAGAGTCGCCATGATTAGTCCAGCGAAGTACCAATAATGTTGCCATCAAAACGTAGCGTATTTTCTCTCTAGTTCATAAACAGGCCCATTTATGTAATTACAGAAATGCAAGATGCCAGTCGTTGTACTGGTAGGATAGTTTGCCTGAATCGATGTGAATTCCTTTTCATTTACATAACGAGAGCACTTCCATGTATACAGATGCGTTATTAAGAAGCTTTCTGAATGTCAGCTGAGGTTGTTCTTAGCATACTGCATGTGAGAGCGGCCTTATGTTTTTAGGGGACTACAGACGTTTCTTTTTTTGTGAGCATTCGCCATCCAACAAACACACTGGGTTCCATCATTCATTCGTTCATTCTTTAAGCTAATCAGATGATGGTTTCACAGAAAAAGTTGTTTCTGTATAATAGCGTCTTTGTTAGTATTACAAAAAATGTTTACATATTTGTGGTGTACACTACTAGTATTGCTAACTATTCTGCAAAGTAGAATCGTTTCTGGACTGTACACATTTTCTGTGACACTGTCTACCTTGCTCGATACATTACAACGAAAGCGGGTTCAAATAATGGGTTCTGCCGTCAAAGTTTTTAGAGCTCGGGTGATCGGCCGTGTTGCTGACTTACGGCGAAAATTTGAAGCGACTGAACCAAGCATTTCAAGTGGCCGGGCGGATCGATCAGAGTAAATACCATGTACTGGATCTCCCCATTAATCGAGATGAGATGCAGTGGGAAGACACTGGAGACGCCTTCGGGAGGGCGGCGGTTCAAATCCACCGGTTCGGCCATTCAAATTTAAGTTTCCCGTGTTTTCCGTAAATCGCATAGGCAACTGCCGGTATCACCTCTTTGATAAGGTCACCGACAGTTTACCTCTGCAATTCGAACACATGTTCCTCTCGAATAACAACGTTGTTGACGGATGTCAAATTTTAACCTTCTCCGCTTCCTTCTGACTTAGAAAATCCCCTTCGTGGAAGCTTTCTATTTCTATCCATTGTACCAAAACTTTACATTATTGTAAACATGTGTTAGAAAAGAGAAGTGGCCGAGCGGTTCTAGGCGCGCAGGTTCGAATCCTGCCTCGGGCATGGTTGTGTGTGTTGTCCTTAGGTTAGTTAGGTTTAAGTAGTTCTAAGTTCTAGGGGGACTGATAACCTCAGAAGTCCCATAGTGCTCAGAGCCATTTAGAAAAGAGAATTGGGGAAGCCCAATTGGAAATAAGACCGCGAAGCGTGCTGATAAGACTCGTGAGTACTACAGCTGTGACCTGCTAAGTAGCAGAGCAGGGACGGGGCACAGGGCCACACATCGGAGAAAGCGGTTAATGGCTTAATGTCACCGAATACAGTACAGTTCAGTAGATAGGACAGCTGGTCGTTATCAGCCGTGAACGTTAGGCGTGCATGTTTAGCTGCGGGCGCCGCGGCTGAGCGAGATCGCGATCGGGCAGCGTGCAGCTGGCGACTCGGTGTCGGCGGCCTCCCGTGGAATGAGGCGATGGGCGAGCTGCGCTCCAGGGTGGCGTTGCTGCTCGCGAGGCTGACGCGCAGGGCGCGCTGGAGGCGCCTCTTCCGCTACCACAAGGTGAGCGCACTTCCAGCTTTCCACTTCCAACACACAGCTTCGTTTTTTGTGTGTCTGTAATAATCTGCATCTGGGTCGCCTTGATTGCTGATGTCCGAAATTCGTTACAAACTAACGAAACGATTAAATTAGCGACTAGAATGCTGTGGTCTCTGTATTGGGTACTGTACCCAGTGTGTCATCTGACCAATGAGCTTGACAACGCCGAACAATCTGCGTGTTTGTTAACTGGCTCCTACCCCAAGTCTACTCTCCACTTGACACAAGACTCTCTAGTGGAAAACTTCCACGAATCAGCGTACCTGTGACACGAATCGTCAACCTTTGTTGTCAAACAGCACCTCAGCACCGGAGAATCCATATTCTCACTGTGCAACATTTATACTTTAAATTACAGCTTTGAAAAAAAAAAGTTTTCCATTACGCTATTCCTTTTTAAACAATTTAATGTAGACTCAAATGCAGCATTTAAATGTTCGATACCACTACATGTCATCCCTATGATCAGCAACAGTGCAATAGTGACATGGTATTGCTTTACAATTTCTTCTCCTCGCGCCACACGACGTGCTCCCCGCATCCCCCTGTGAAGTCAAAGAATAGAAACTGTTTACACTGTGCATAGTAATTAAGTTTCATTGCTCTTTCGTGAAAGATTTTGCACTTGTGCTATCAGCGCGTGTTCCCTGTATACCTTGGCTTCCTGATACTGAATCAGCGAAAGTAAATAAATTACAAAAATTACACTCACATTTGGTCGGACGAAGAAACGTATGTAAATGGTAAGACAGTATTACTTTGTGGAAACACTTGAGAATCAACGTGCCATAGACGTATCTATATTCCTTTCACAGGTAGAGAATAAACCAAACCATAGAAAAGGTACTATGTAGTATTCCATTTTTCATTTGCTCTGATGCGAAGTATATTTTCATCTTTCTTTGCAAAGCCTAACAAGGCTTAAAGCAGTACACGTAGCTCGTTTGGGCTCCAATTAGAGCGCTAAAGCGCTTTGCTATACAGATTCCCTTTATGTATCTTTAATTATAATCATCAGGAAAACTGCCAGCTATTAATTACCAAGATCGATCTATCTATGATACGTCAAAAGATTTCGTGGTGGCTATACCTTACAGGACAGACAGAGTTGACATTTTTGCATCTGAACACGTATACTCAATGAACTAAGACAAATTTGAATATTTGAGAGACAAGTGCAACTCAAAAGGACAAACTGTAATTCTTAGCACCCTCTCCTCATAAGATAATTGGAAGCAGCATGTTGGAAAACAAAACAAGTGAAGCTTCCCGTGTAGTAAAATAAATGAAACGCGGATTGATCGGATGACAGATGCAGATTCTGGTAGTTTATCGATAGTTAATGTACCCCTTCAAAGTTAGTTTTAAAAGAAAAATGTGACGTGATGTGGAAAACTGCTACAGCTGTATCTCGTAAATATTTGCAATAAAGTCATAAGATCATGTAAGCCTCGGAGAATACTGGTGCCTTATCCATACGACAGACGTTGAATGTGGTGAGCAACGGTTGTAAATGATTCATCAATGCTACTAGCCACTGAAGAAAATGTGACGTAATAGTTACGAAAACATGTTATAACTATCTTCTAATTCGGCGAATACTGTGACTTTATTTAAATACTATTCGTATTTTGCTTTGGTGTAGTTGGTGAAGCACATGAGCGCTGCTGATTTTGAGAACGAAGTCTGCACGAAGAGCTTTAAGTTTCTCTCTGTTGTGTTATTCTTTCCAGGTGCGAGGTCGAGGGCACCTTGTACCGCTACTACTTATTTCCTTTCCTGTTCCACTCGGAACTTTCCATGTGGCATACTCTCATGCGCGTCGGCATGTGTCAATGTGATGTTTCAGCTTTGTGCATTTATAGCTCGCTCATTACGTAGACGCATGCGTTGAAACTGCCAGTACTGTTTTCATGTGACTTTTTTGTATTGACGTTTGCTGTATTAGTAACTCTTCAACTACCGAGGTGATAAAGCACTTATGTTTTTTATTCAGACGATATACTTTTTGTTATTAAAAAGTTTTTAGCAGCTAATTATCGTAAACTGTTAACCTTTTGTAATTTATCATTCATTTCGGTAGCATCAGTGTATCTAATACTTGCAGTGACGAAGCCTGGCAGGAGTTCCTCCCACGTACCAGCCGCCATGATTCCGAATTGTAGCAGCATTTCACAAATTAATCAGAAAAAAGTTTTGACACCTACGTTAACACGGGGCATAACCGTACTCATATTTCTAAGTCCTTTCGAATGCCGCTCTAAAGTATGCAATTCAGTTTTAAAAAAAATCATACTTGTTGCAATAAGACGGTTATACGGGAGTTACAGGGTAGTAACCATAATGAAGCAGAGAAAAAGTAACTGCCTTACTTGGTACTACCATTTGCTTTAACTGTATGCAGGGTGCTTCGCAATTCCTACTACAGGCTTCTAGGGGTTACAGAGAGGCTTACTAGACAAAGTGTTAAGGAACCCTGGTTCAGCAGAACTGTACCATTTGGACGTAAATTAAATTTGAAGGTTGGATCACTTTCAAATCTCCCGCTTCACCGGACCGTCATCACCCTCAAAATCACTCCTACGCCGGTCGTCCTACCAGACCAATGATCGCTTATTTGTCGTATGGACTCGGTTGAGATGTGACCCGCCTCCGTGTCTGGCAGTTATTTGGCCTTCACATTATAATACGAATAATTCAATATAGGTATCATGTTTACATTGCACTGATTAACATGTGACAATTAATAACATCAGATATCCAAAATAGTAATTACTTCAGTAGCGTGCTTTATAAAACCAGTTGCGAATCAATATCTCGCAAAATTGCCCTTGTATCATGTGAAGCTTTCTATTACTAAAAAATATATCCGCAGCAGCGCTTCTCTCTACGAATTTCCATCTTCTTCCCTCTTTCAGATTTTGTGAGCTAGCAGAAAGCTTCTGAGGCTTTTGGAGTGGCTCCAGTTCCTGAAGTTTGCCGATTAATTGGATGCTGTAAGTGAGTTACCCTAATAGCGGCAGATGAATCGATGCCTGTGTGCGGATTTCCTCGCGCTCAGCGGTTTTTCAGCTGAGGCCGCTCTCCGACAGCAGCACAGGGGTGCTCTTATCCCGGCACTTCCGAGCAACGGACTGCGGAAGTAGACTGATCTTCTTACGTCGCATGATTACACATTAATCGTTCCAGTTGAGTTGTAAATCACAGATACTAGTTTCATATATAGTAGAGGACAGTGAATCTTAGGAGCTCACAAGTGTTTACTGTAAAGTCCTGGACATGAGTAATGCCTTCTGGACATGAAAATAAATGCTCAACAGAGTTTCGTTGCTTACAACTAATGGAAATATAAAGTTAACCTAAAAGCGTTATTGCGAAACACTACATATCCAAATCCGAACGACTCAAGCATAAAATTATTAAAATGATGATGAGTTTCTGTGTAGGCCACTGTAGATGCTCAAGCATAAGGAACTTGCGTTAAAAATAAAATAAAAAATTTGCAAAAGACGATAATAGATATAGTTACCCAAGCGATGAAGAGTACATATCTTTGCAGTACTAAGAGTTTCTAGATTCTGGAATTACTTGGTGGGATGTATCTGGACGTCTTGCACAAACTTATTTAGAGATTTGAAGGCTTTGTAACTGAGGGACGTTTTCTACTGTAACCCCTGTAATACACGCAGCTACTGTTTCACTTCTTTCTCCACAGATGTGCAAATGCTGCACCTAGGAATGTATTATTAATGCTTTAATCGTTTCAGGACTCATTTTCAAGGATGTCCACCGTGGTATAAATTTGATACATGTTGAAGTTTTACAGCTGTTCGTTGATCACTTGGATGGGTACAGAGTAGAAAATTGTGCTTCTCATTTTATTTGGATTTCCCTACGGATACTATCTCCCCTTGTTGATGAATGACATCTTCAAGAAAGTTGTTGACAAAATAATAAGTGCCAAGTAAGTTTAGTTTACTTCATTTGACGATTACGGTAAGAGTCGTAAAAAGAAGAGAATCTTCTCTTGTCCTCTAACAGGCAAGCAACGGCGACGTAGTGCCTTAGTCTTGCATGCATTTCCGGAAGTACCTGCGGGCATACGTAATCGCCGTTCGGCCATCTAGATTAAGATTTTTGTGTTTTGCATAACTTATTTAAGATGAACGTTGCGAAAGGTACCTCTGTGAGGCCGCGACTGATATTATACCCCGTTCCAGTCGAATTACGGTTTGTGCCCCGTCTTTAATGACCTCTTCGTCGAAAGGATATTAAACCCTGATTTTTCATTCCTTTATTTTTATCTGATTCACTACAACTGTCGCCAACACCAACGATGAACATTTTACGAAAGGCAATAAAATAAATCTATCTAACTTGCCCTTTTTGCAACGTAGGAACTACAAAAACATTACATTTCCAGCTTTTAGGGCTGTCAGGAGCATCGTGGTATTTTTATTTTGATGTACATTTGTCCCGAAGTTCTAAGAATGGTACAACTGTTTCGAAATTAGCGGCAGTGTCTTCCTGGTCATATCGTGGCATGGTGTCATTTGAATAACGAAAGAAATTAGTTCCCTAAATGGCACAAAGCTCGCATTGCATGTTTCAAAGTTATATATACTACAGTTACTAGTTTCCCTGCGCTTTGGATTAAGTTCAGATCAGTGCATTCCTCTGCAAGCTGTTTTGGAGTAAGATGGTCTTTGTCTGCGAAACTGCAGGTCTGTCCCACAGGCAAAGAATGCCACGGGTCGCAAGTGGAAGGGCGGATGCAGTTTAAT
Source organism: Schistocerca piceifrons (assembly GCF_021461385.2). Classification (NCBI taxonomy): domain Eukaryota; kingdom Metazoa; phylum Arthropoda; class Insecta; order Orthoptera; family Acrididae; genus Schistocerca; species Schistocerca piceifrons. The sequence continues at coordinate 702,059,426 of NC_060138.1, forward strand.
GAAGCACATCGCGGCACGCAACGAACTTCACTAAACAAGATTGCCAACTTTAACTTGCTTCGCGTCCGGGACTCTTGGCTGCATTCTATCAGACATTCCATTTGCGTCGGCTGTGCTGCGTGAAGGGTCTGCGTGTGCTCTGAATGTAAAGAAGCACGCACCCGCTCCGCGGCGCGAATGCGTAACTGCTCCAGCTTTCATGGAAAGGGGGGGGGGGGGGGCACTCCTCGCTATTGCGGCACGCCTGGGCACTGGCCGTTAACTGAGGCTTTCAGCCGAAAAATGGCCGAGGGCCTGGTCCCGCGCTTACTTTTATTGTACTTGTTTCTCTATGCTCATTTACCAAACAGTTTTTACGAAGAGCTGTAAAGTTATATTCCAGTAATATTACAGACCTTGCTAAACCTAGTCGCTTATAGAATGGCATACGAGAACTGAAGTGGAATCAATGAAAGGTTAATGGTACAGAATGCTTAGCTCACAGGAGTGTTCCTTTGATCTGCTTTTCCATATTCGTTTGCTTGATTACGGATCTGGTTCTGTGTGGTGTCTCCTATACGTTATGCAAACAGATGAAATATAGAAGTTAATTACAAAATTGTTAAGACTTTCGGGTCCATTTGTTGACATATTCCCTGTTTTCTTCTATCTCGGGCTGTTGGCCGACGTATGTTTTATAACTTTTCTGACGTTTCGCCAAAGACCATTTGACAGTCCATTTGTCAGAAATTAATTAGTTTAGCCTATTGTAATGGCGAAGATGACGTGCACAACAAGTATACGCGTGCGTCATTCCTCATTTGACATGTTAGAATATGGCCAGAAACGACGTATGACCCAGGACAAGTACGGGCAGATGTGACGTTCAGTTATTATCTGCTTGCTAAGTGATTAGAAAGTGTCTGATTAAGACTCATTTTAAAACAGAAAGGTATATGAAGAAAATATGTCGAGGGCAACTCTTTTTCGGTAACTTACAATTCTACTTGTCAGTTTGTAGTTAGGTAGTATTTACGCAAATAAAATGAAGAAACCTCATGGTTCGCTGACTCAGCTTTACCACTAGGCTGTTGTCAAGTCTATGCAGCTAGTTGGACAAAAGAAAATTACACTTACAACGAATACTTAGGACGAAACAGGAGCCTCCTTGATATTACTTACGCCAGAAATGACGGCGTTCCTGTAAAAAACCGGATAATAAAAGTAGCTGATCTTCCAAATTGAAGCAGAATTTAATAAAGAAGTGTTAAAAATGAAGGAAACCTGATACATTTCTAATGAAACGACTATAGATCCCTAATATGCAATTTTTGAAAAACTAAAAATATAACATTTTGACTGTTGCCGGAATGCAGTGAATATCGCACTAATTGAGACTGAAACAATTACTGGTATTCATCAAAAGAGGTAAGAAAGGTCCCCTAATAGTGCTAGAATACTGTGGTACGACGAGTTCTGGGGTATAAACAAACTTGAACCAATACGCGTCTGTCACATAAAAGTTTTCATGTGATCTAAATGCATCACTAATGAAAATTAATGTAGTCTTTCCTGGATTAATGGCCGATGCACGTATTTCACTAGCACATTAGATAAATCAGCAGTCCGACGTGCAGTTTTGATAAACGTGCAAAAAAAGTGAGTAACACTCAAAATCTGTAAATACACATTTGTTGTTGCCGCCTTCAGTCCGAAGACTGGTTTGATGCTGCTCTCTAGGCTCTTGTGCAGGCCTCTTCATCTCCGAATAACTACTGCAACCTACTTCCTTCTGAATCTGCTTAGTTTATTCTGCTTAGTTTATTCATCTCGTAGTCACCCTGTATGATTTTTACTACCAACACTTCCCTTCAATACTACATTTGTGTTCGCTTGATGTCTCAGGATGTGTCCTATCAACCGATCCCTTTTGGTCTGTCAAGAGATGTCCGTTCCGTTCAACTGCTTTTAGAAGTCCTTAGATGTCTCGGACAGAATTATGTCATTCGCAAACCTCAAAGTTTTTGTTTCTTCTCTTGGACTTAAAGTCCTACTCCAAATTTCTCTTTGGTTTCCTCTACTGCTTGCTCAATATACAGATTACACAACAACGGCGACAGGGTACAACCGTACCTAACTCTCTTCTCAACCACTGTCTCTTTCATGCCCCTCGATATATTTAGCAAACGACGAAGAAAACACAAAATTAAATATTTTATATCAAAGCATATGAACATATAGCTCCCGTAAATGCTACAAGAATGGAAGCAATGTGAAAAAGAAAATATTCACAAATATATAATATTTTGCAATGAAAAAGAATTTAATAAAAGGAATTAGTTTCTGTTTATCTCTTTCAAATTACTGAAAGAATGGTTTAAAAATCCGGGAATTGAGTAAAACAGAGAAATCGTAAATGTAATTTCTGGGAGAAACAATGTTAATTAAACACTTCCTTTGGAAATAGATGTACGAGAAGAGAGTTCCATGATGTCCGATGATGAGACACACAGCTGTGGACAAATTGGGGTATCGTCATCACACGTTGGCAGCCCAAAACCAGAAGCGTATTCATTATTATAACAGCCACTTCTATAACGATGCAGTGGAAAGTGAGTTATTTACAGCCTCATCGTTGACTGCAGTATCTGTCGATGGAGATGTAGACCAAACGTATTTCACTCAGAAAAAAAAAATAACGACGTCACTGTGCTAAACTTTTCTCATCACTGTTAGAAAATTAAACTTTTATGTTATTTTCTTAAATATTTGTTTATGGCGAGAATCGTATCAGTAAATTTATATGCTCAGTGTCAAAAATAGTCCTCTTCGTAAATATGTTACTCCACTTTCCGAATATCGTAGCTTTCAAATTGTTATGTGAAACAGTAGTCCGTGAGAAGAAACACTTCCATACATTTACACTCTGAGGTGACAAAACGTCATGGGATAGCGATATGCACATATACAGATGGCGGTGGTGTCAAGTACACAAGGTATAAAAGGACAGTGCATTGGCGGAGCTGCCATTTGTATTCAGGTTTCCGAAGTGATAATGGTCGCACGACATTAATTAACGGACTTTGTACGCTGAACGGCTGTTGACGCATGGGCCATTCCATTTCGGAAATGGTAAGGGATTCAGTATTCGGAGATCCACAGTGTCAAGAGTGTGCCGAGAATACCAAATTTCAGGCATTATCTCTCACCACGGACAACGCAGTAGCTGACGGCTTTCACTTAACGACCGAGAGCAGCGCCGTTCGCCTTGAGTTGTCAGTGCTAAAAGACAAGCAACACTGCGTGAAGTAACGGCAGAAATCAATATGGGACATAAGACAAACATACCCATTAGAACAGGCCGGCGAAATTTGTCGTTGATGGGTTTTGATAGCAGACTACCGACGCGAGAGCCTTTGCTAACAGCACTATCAGTTGAGTCGCAATATTAGTTGGTAAGAACTGATGGTAGGGATCGAGTGCGACGCAGAACCTACGAAGCCACGGACCCAGGTTGTCAACAAGTACTATGCAAGCTGGTGGTGCCTCCATAATTGTGTGGGCTGTGTTTACATGGAATGGACTGTGTCCTCTGGTCCAACTGAACCGATGTATGATTGGAAATGGCTATGTTTGGCTACTTGAAGGCCATTTGCAGCCATTCGTGGACCTCATGTTCCCATACAAACGATGGAATTTTGGTGGATAATAGTGCGCCATATCATCGCTTTGAAGAACATTCTGGACAGTTCTAGCGAATGGTTTGGCCACCAAGATTTTTGGGACATAATGGAGAGGTCAGTTTGTACACAAAATTCTGCACTGGCAACACTTCGGCAATTATGGACGGGTGTAGAGCCAGCATGGCTCAATATTGCTGCAAGGGACTTCCAACGGTTTTCTGAGTCCGTGTCACGTCGAGTTGCTGCACTACGCCGGACAACAGGAGGTCTGCTCGATATTAGGACGTATCCCCTCTTTGTATTTCACAGTCTGCGCAGTGCACTCATTAACACAGTCTATAAAGCTGCTACTTTGAACACTCCATTCCGCCACACACATCAGTGGTCAGTCTGCCCAATTATCTCCAGACTCCTTGGTTGCCGCTTCACAAAGCGTTCTACCAATACTTTTCAGAGCTCGTCTCTCCCGTAAAATATTTTATATTTGGAATTTTGCTTTAATATGCAATTTTATGCATATGTAAATATTTTATTCAAAAATAAGTACATGTTAATAGACGTGCAAGCATACAACATCAGAAAATTAAGAACAGTAATTCCTAGGTGCTAATTACAGAACATACATAGAAGGAAATGCACTACTGCAGTTCTGTCTTCAATGTTAAAAGAAAGAACTTATTTTAACTGATTATCGTAATATCTTTACACATTACAATTTATTACCATTATGAATGAATGCACTCCAGAACTTCCCGCTTTCGAAAAGACCGACCATGTACGGTATGCTGCCGGTCGTCTCTAAAGTCACGTAGCTTGCACCACGGTCCATAAGACGGTATATCCTGGTAAGGGTACGACAAACTTCAAAAACAGACACAGCCATGGGCGCGCGTCCTGTTGTAACGTTAGGAAACGAATCGGTGAGCGTTGCGACACCCGGGAGGGCGTGTTTTGGCAGCTGTGGAGGCCGAGCTGAGCCGCAGTAGCTTTGCGGCGTCGTCATCATGTCGGCGCGTCGATTGTCAGAGAACAGAAAAACTCCCCATCGCGTACCCCCCCCCCCCCCCACCCTCCCCTCGGATTTAGTGGTAAAGTGGCTCAGTGGATATCCCGTAAAAAGCTGAACATTTGTCAAGCATGAAAACAGGAAGTTAAACTGAACTGTGAAAAAAGAAGCAAAATAGAAACAGTAAACACTCCAAGCTCCTGATACGCAACATCGAGCAAGATGCACGAGCCGCGCCGTCGCGGCTGTGTCGTGATGGTATTGGACTGCAAAGCGGGAGATCAGTGTTCAGAACTCTAGAGAGAGAAATTTACATTTTCTCTTTTGGAGTATATGCTAGAATCGCAATACCAACCTGTTTTCGCCTCGGCAGTGCATTGCTACGGTACATGGTATTATTTATTTATTGTATTATTATTAATTTTATGTTTCTTGGCTCAAGTCATCAAAGAAAGAAGTACGAAGTGGGAAGTGATAAGATTTCTCTCATTTCGTTGTCCATTGAATACTTGTGATGGAAACAAGATGCTCGATGTATTCATTAATTACCGAGGTAGATGGTTCAGTGGTTAGCACACTGAACTCGCACTCGGAGGAACGACGGTTCAGATCCTCGTTCGGCTGATTCAGGTTTCCCATGATCTCCATAAATCCCTTCATTTATATAAATGAAAAAATAAAGTCCGTCGCGCTCAGTCCTTGATAGGGAATAGCCTCTTTACGGGTGGGGTGTAGTCTTCGTTTCGTCGTGGCACGGAGGAGGAGGAGGAGGAGGAGGAGGAGGAGGAGGAGGAGGGTAGCGAGGCCATCACCCTGGCGGCCTTTTACCTCCGCGAGAGATTCCCAGTACTCAGTTTGAAAAGAGACGGAGTGCAGTATAGGAATTCGAACGAGGAAAACTCCCCGCTCCTGTCCGGAATTAAATCCGAGGCATCCAGGACCGGAGACTAGCGCTTTACCTGGTAGACCAGCATGACTAACAACAAAAAACATTAATAATGTTGATAATATTGATAATGATGAAGATGATGATGGTAACAGTGAGGTAATAGTTAGACAAGGAATATGATTTTAAACGTGCTACCGGTTGGCAATATGACACCAGAATAGCAAAAGAAAATTTGTGATTCTCTGTGCTTGTATGTAGGATTGGTGATAGAACGTGATACCTTTCTGTACTGCGTATTTCTTTGTATTTCCGTTCGAGTGTTTTCTGCGAGAAACTGTCTCTTATTTTCCATATATCAAAATTATTTTTAGGAGATGTTCCTTATGGTCGTGTGATTATTTGCAAAACACGTGTCTTGTAATGAAAAATTCAAACGTCTTTATTAGACGAGAAGTGTTTTAGAACGCTGAAACGGAGGATATAAGTTACATTTGTACTTTTGGGCTGGAATGAAATGTATCTAGGAGACGAGTACTCAGCCGTGCAAGACAGTTAGACGCAGCGCGCGGTTTGATGTTGCAGCTGTACGACCGCATCTCGAGCAAGGTGGTGAGCCCGACGCGCGCGCCTCCCAGCGACGCGGTGCAGAAGTGTCGCGAGGTGTGTGAGTGCCTGCGCGAGGTGGAGCGCGCCGCGCCGCCGCCCACGCCCGACACGCGCGCCGACATCGCCGAGCTGCGCGAACTGCTGGCGCGGCCGCATCTCAGGGTGAGTGCGGGCCCCTTTCTTACACTCTGTAGCTACTCACTCATTTAGTTGCTTCTACTTCTTTTTCAGACAGCGGCGGCTACTTCATTTCAGACTACAGCATAGTATGTCAAAAACGTCGATGATAAAAGTTGTACTTTTTCAGTATAACATCAGTAATGCATATACTATCATCTCACGTAACACGATATTTACAGAGGTACCACACTTCTCTCTAGCTAACAGGCGACAAGTCGAAAGAACATAAAATTAAATAATGATCACGTCATGCGAATTTGGTGGAACTGCTTCATCCAGAGAAAGCACATTGATCACAAAGTGCGTGAGAACTTCCGTTAGTGAACCAAGTGAAAGAGTCAATAAAATTCTTCTGGGCTTGAGGCCGCATTGTCAATGATAAAATTCCGAATTTTATGATTGCAATGCAGCCTCAACCCCAGAAGAATTTTATTGACTGTGACAACGGCCGCGGAAGCCTACTTTTACAAGTGAAAGAGAGCCCTTCTATTTCCACTGGCATTGGCTCATCGACCGAATGCCACACACTATTCCTTGTACACATCGGCCGCGTATTGTCAGCACTAACCAGCACATCTCCCACAGCGATGCCTGTCCCGACGTCCTACACTGACTACCTGTTATAACCACATCGGTCTCCGGCGGCTCGTTACGGTGTTAATGCATGTCGTTTGGGTTCTTGCTCCCAGTTAGCTTTGTCTCTGTAATGTACTGAAAATAAAGCACAACAACGCAAATATCGACGGTCTGTACTGTGTGCCATGTTTCGAAACGAGCTTGGATCATTCACTGACGGTACTTCCCATTGACAATAGTAATGCTCACTTTACTGTTCGCCCTCAACCTTAAGTTCAGTAGTGCTTGCTTCTGTCTCGGGTTTGCTTTCTTGGGAGCGTGAAGTGGTGCGATGGCAGGGATACACTGCAGTATGGATAGCTTACCTAATGACGAGTTGGCCAGCATGCACCCCGTATATGGACTCCTCGAACGCCACAACGACGCTGTGCTGAGCTGTTCCCGCAGTGATGGCAACCACATCACAGAAGTTTTGCATCTGTCTGAGAGTTCTTGGACAACTGGTGTGTCTGCAGCTCGTGGTCGTGCGGTAGCGTTCTCGCTTCCCACGTCCGGGTTCCCGGGTTCGTTTGCCGGCGGGGTCAGGGATTTTCTCTGCCTCGTGATGACTGGGTGTTGTGTGATGTCCTTAGGGTAGTTAGGTTTAAGTAGTTCTAAGTTCTAGGGGACTGATGACCATAGATGTTAAGTCCCATAGTGCTCAGAGCCATTTGAACCATTTTTGAATTACTCGGTGTTGTGTGTTGTTTATTTTGGACGCTGCTTATTAGGTTATTTTTCACTGACGTGAAGATATTTTCGCAGAACAAGGGTGATTTGAGTAACAGATTGAATAATTATAATTACATTATTACCATGTAACGACCTGCCGAAGACTGTGGCTCCCTTATGCCAAAATACTCAGAATGTATCTCTTAACAGCCACTCAACATTTGTGGCTGGAGTTTTACACACATTGAAGAAAGTTCTCCGCGATAAACGAAAGTTGGAAGACGTGTTTCTACATCTGCACCATGTCTATTCTAATTTAGCGCCCGCTGCATAGGAGTGGCGCTAGTAGCACCTCCGTGAGGACACAAATCAGGTTTGCTTTAAATACACGCTGTAATGGTCGCGAGCGTTAGTGGTCTTTGAGATTGTACGTAGTTAGTTGATGTTAGACAAAAATGGCTTTAAGAAGACGAAGACGCCATTAACAAAAGCTCACCGAGTTTGATCGAGGTCGGCTACGAAAAGCGATATTGCAGGAAGACTTGGCGGGAATGTAGCACCTGTACATAACTGCTGGCAGCGGTGGTCACGGGAGTGTAAGGTCGCAGGAAGACAGGGCTCCAAAAGGCCACGTGGCACTTCAAAGAGTGAAGGCCGTAATGTTCGGCGTGTGGCTGTGGTGCATCGTATTGCGTCTGCAGCAGCATCTCCAGCAGCAGTTGTCACCAGAATGACTCAAGGAACTGTTAGAAATCGGTTACTTCAATGATAGCTCCGAGCCAGAGGCCGGCTTCAGTGATGTCAAGCGAGAGCTGATTGTCGGTCGGAGCGAAGGTCTGTTCTGTTTCCTGCTGAAAACATTGCAGCCCAGTCAGCAATCGTGATAATCTAATATATAAGAAACTATCAGCCTGTTCTAACTAGTTGGCAGTGATGAGCGTGTATTGGTTCGAAGGAGACGATGTGAGGGCCTGCAACCAACCTGCCTGCAGCGTAGACGCCGTGGGCCTATACCTGAACTTACGGTATGGGGTGCAATTTCGTATTGCAGCAGAAGCAGTCTCGTGGTTATCCCATGCATCCTGTCTGCAAATTCGTCACTCTGCTGATTCGATGAACAGCGTTCAAGGGGATATTTTCCAATGGGATAACTCTCGCCCATGTAGCGTAACTGTAAGCCAACATGCACTACACAGTATCGACACGCTGCTTTGGCATATTCGATCACCAAATCTGTCTCCAATCGAGCACATATAGGATATTATCGGACGACAATTCTAGAGTCATCCACTACCGGCATTAACGCCCATGAATGTCCTGGTTAATTTAGAAGCAATTCTAGGCTTAATTTGTTAACTTTCTGTCAATCGGACTTCTGCGAACGAAATCAATAAAAGTAATACTAGATACTACCCTTGTGGCAATCACACTGCAGGCGTCCTGCTAAATCCCCCGTTTAACACACAAATGCTGTAGTGATCTTGATATCCAATGAGAGTTGTCGGACAGTACATCACTATAGTTCAGATCACACCCTACACCTCAATTTGGCCTGGTATACTAAGGTATCTTACACCACAATTCTGTATGAAATAATCCCTACGCAATGTAGGTCAAGCCCAATATTCCTTCTTATACGGGTGCTAATCCTGCTAAGTAATTTTTCAAGTTTCTCAGAAGCTATCAAAATTGACTGGGAGGGCAGGTTGTGCCTTGATGGCTCAGTCGACAAAAGGCAAGGTTCCGGCTTGAGTCCTGTCCGGCATACAGATTTAATTTGCCAATAAATTTCAGTCTCTCTCAACTTTATTCGACTCCTTCTGTACACCGACTCCACAGTTTACTGTGCATAACCACCTCATTCACTGTTATGGGCGCCCACTCTTCCCTGAGTATTTCAGAGTCATCCTATTCAGGCGTTGGACTTAACAAATTTACCAACTTTTGCCAATATTTCTTTCTCACTTTAACCATTTATCTTTTATAGAACATGAAGTCTGCCTTAGTTACGTGTTTTCTAATGTGAATTATTCAACTTCCACGTGCAGTATTTAGGACAGTGTCTACCAATCATACTCCTCCTAAACCCACTTGCTACAATTGATTCACACATTTGAAGGGCATGTTAGAGTGCATGTGACTAAAAGCGTTCTTTATTGGGCCGTATGGAGGAACTTAACTGCCTAACCAAAAAATTTGGATGTGTGCCCATCTAAAGATACAACACACCAAAAATAGACCGTACCTCGTCCTGACTTAGGCCTCGTTTCTCTGCGAAGTAACTCGCTTTCATATTAAACCGTGTCAACTTGGTAAAGAGAATAGATATAAACGGACGGAAATGAAAACAAAAGAAAAAAAACGCAACCAAGTGATGAAACAATATTTTCATCTCTTTGGGATATGTTGTTCAAAACTTCAGGAGCTTATTTTCAATATTATCGGTACAGAAAGAAAACATTCTGTGCAGAAAGAATAATGCGACTGTGCGAAAGGTACTGTTTCTTTTTTTTTTAAGTTACTGGAAAATTTCAGTTGGTAATCGTAGTACGGCAAGCCCAGAGGACGTGCACGTGTATTTCTGCTCATCGCGATCTTTTGAACTTAGAGAAGGAAGAATCATTGAAATGAGAGACATGGAATCATCTTACTGACAGATTGCACAGACAGTTGACTGTTGTTGAATGACAGCAGAACGAGTAGTCACGACCAAGACTCAGGACAACATTGCATTAGGAAGAACGGGCACGGGTCCTTCCAGGAGGACTGCAACACAAGTAGATCGTAGGATTGCTCGAGTAACTCTGTCTGCTAGACTGACAACAACGGGTGAAATCTGGGCAGAGGTGACTGGCAGAGCATCACTGTTAAACGTAGGAAATATATTACCGGAAACTGGGTCGAAATCTCAGGTTGTCCTGCGTCGTTTACCACTGACATTGTACCACAGACAGATTTACACGGTGTTGAACTGAAGTTGGCTGAGATGTAGAGCGACATTCTACAGTGTTCATTGATGAGTCGAGCTGCTGTTTTTGGTGGTCAGATTGACGCCAGCACCCCTGTAGACGATGTGGTAAAGGCTCACGGGAAGCAATGATTCTCGAGACCCATATCTCTCCTGGAGTTATGGTGTGGCGAGCCACTTCATCGGGGGTAATTTCAAATTGTTGAACAGAGACTGAATGCTCCCTATTATGTGACACGAACAGTAAACCCTTTCGTGAACATCGTATCAAATGACACATTTCAGCAGAATAACGCAGGAGCCTTCGCTACAGTTCGCACAATAAACATCTTGCGGAATGTACGAATCCCATACGGAGCTTACTGGTCCCCTGATTTGTCACCGGAAACCTTCTAGGTAAGTTTAGAGAATCGTTATTCAGTAGAAGAGACTATATCACACTATGAAAGATGAATAAGTGCTCATAGCTCTTGAGGTATGCACTTTATCGAGCCCATATTTACTTGACTTTTTTTCCTGTTTTGATCCATACTATCTCCTATCAGATACGGAAAGCACAGAGCTTGCAGTAGAAGAGCTCTACTTGTGTCATACGTCTGTACGCGATATTTCCACACTCCTAAACATCCCTAGGCCCACTGTTTCCGATGTGATAGTGAAGTGGAAACGTGAAGGGACACGTACAGCACAAAAGCGTCCAGGCCGACCTCGTCTGTTGACTGACAGACACCGCCGACAATTGAAGAGGGTCACAATGTGTAAAAGGCAGACATATATCCAGACCATCACACAGGAATTCCAAACTAGATCAAGATCCACTGCAGGTACTATGACAGTTAGGAGGGATGTGAGAAAACTTGGATTTCATGGTCGAGCGGCTGCTCATAAGCCACACATCACGCCGGTAAAAGGCAAACGACGCCTCGCTTGGTGTAAGGAGCGTAAACATTGGACGATTGAACAGTGGAAAAACGTTGTGTGGAGAGACGAATCACGGTACACAATGTGAAGATCCTATGGCAGGGTGTGGGTTTGGCGAATACTCGGTGAACGTCATCTGCCAGCGTGTGTAGCGCCAGCAGTAAAATTCGGAGGCAGTGGTGTTATGGTGTGGTCGTGTTTTTTCATAGAGGGGGCTTGCTCCCCTTGTCGTTTTGCGTGGCACTATCACAGCAAAGACCTATATTGATGTTTTAAGCACCTTCTTGCTTCCCACTGTTGATGAGCAATTCCGGGTTGGCGATTGAATCTTTAAGCACGATCGAGCACCTGTTCAAAATGCACGGCCTGTGGCGGAGTGGTTACACGATAATAACATCCCTGTAATGGACTGGCCTGCACAAAGTCCTGACCTGAATCCTACAGAACACCTTTGGGATGTTACGGAACGCCGACTTTGTGCCGGGGCTCACCGACCGACAGCGATACCCATCCTCAGTGCAGCACTTTCTGAAGAATGGGCTGCCGTTCCCCAAGAAACCTTCTAGTACCTGATTTAGCATATGCCTACGAGAGTGGAAGCTGTCATCAATGCTAAGGGTGGGCCAACACCATATTGAATTCTAGCGTTACCGATGGAGGGCGCCACAAACTTGTAAGTCGTTTTCAGCCAGGTGTCCGGATACTTTAAATCACATGGTGTACGTTTACGCTTTGCCATTATCCCTGAAGGTTTGTAACATCGCCACGGAATTTCCCTGTCTGTGTTTGCAGATTGAGTTTGTAGTACGTTATTTAAATGATGCTTTGTTGCCGTTAGATCAGTTGGATTATCTGCGGGTTTTTGTCCCACTGTCACAGCGTCAACTGCCGTCGACTCTCAGACGTGCATGTGTTTGCCATACACACGCATCAACAAAATTGTTGCAGCATTCTGATTTGTCGTGAAAGTGTGTTGCTATTGTGGCTGTTAGATCATCGATCGGAAGATCACCTCCAACATAAACACACACACACATTAAGAATGAGCTCTCCCTGCGGGCAGTACGCCGAACTCGTGAGGACTGCAGCAATTTAATTAAAAGTAAAGCACCAGTAGAGACGCGTTAGAGACACCTGTTGAACAATGGAGTGAACACCCGTCATGCCACGAATGTCAGTCGAGACTAATTATCGGTTCAACATCATCACATTACGCATAGAATCCTGGCGCGCGGTGAAGTTGCTCGACGTGTTCTCCGGGATCAAAGAGATCTGGTGCGGGCATGGAATCAGTTCCAATTGACAGGCAGTGTTGAGGACTTCGACCGCACAGGCCGTTCGTGTTCGGCAGGTGCACGGGATGATCGATGTCTACGTTTTTTGAGTCACAGAAACCATGGGATGACTGCTCCAGAATTGAAATCAGAGTTCTAAAAGACTACAGGACGTCACCTAGCGCATGAAGCTGGTTGGAGACGATTGCACGACACGAATCTCGATGCCCGACGAACATGGCGAGCACCCCGCCGTACACGAAAACACCGTGGACAGATGTGCAAAAGCCGGCCGGAGTGGCCGAGCGGTTCTAGGTGCTGCAGTCTGGAACCAAGCGACAGCAACGGTCGCAGGTTCGAATCCTGGCTCGGGCATGGTTGTTTGTGGTGTCCATAGGCTAGTTAGGTTTAAGTAGTTCTAAGTTCTAGGGGACTGATGACCTCAGAAGTTGAGTCCCATAGTGCTCAGAGCCATTTGAACCATTTTTGAGATGTGCAAAAAATCATGCAGAACCGACGCCCCATATTTGACGTAGGGTGTTGATTTCAGTCGAAACTTGGAACTGTTTGTATCCTGGTAATCGCAGTAATTAGAGATATGCCGATAATATCGGACGCCTCCTACAGTGTGTCCCAAATGTTCAACAATGCAACGGTGGAGTGATGTCCTGCGGTCGCATTCCATGGGACCACCGTACACTTCTCAGGTATCTTGAGGGCAATCTCACTGCTTTGTGGTCCAGGACGAGATTCTGCAACAACCATTCAGTGACAATTTCATCTTAATAGGTGATAATTCGTGTGCTCATCGTGCTGTTCTCGTAAGCACGCTCCTGCAGCATGCTAGGATCACCAGAACGGAACGGCCTGCCTGTAGCTCGGACATCACCCCAGTCGAATCTTTGTGGAGTCGACCGAAACGAGCTGTTTTTGGGCGTCGACGATGACACGTACTCTCCACAACTTAAGCAAGATTGAAGAGACGTACAATTTGGATCAGGACTGGCTTGTGATGAACTCATCGATGGTAAGTCATGGCGGATTCAAGAAAGGGGGCGGTCCACCACTTGGTGACGTGACTAAGGAATGCCGTGAAAAACTCCCCACCTGTAACAGAAGATTCTGTCCTTACACAAAAATTCGTATTTTTCATTAGGTGATGTGGACACATTACGAATCAATATATATGCATGCCTCAGAGCCAATTTTAGTTTTTTGTGCCATGAATTTCGAAATAAAGGAGTGATGCAGAACTTTTTTTGATATATCTACATGTGACACAAGCGGACTGATTCGCCTGTGGTTTATATACAGAATTTTTGTGCAAATACTGTGATAAAAGTGTTCACTTCTTTCGTAGTAATTGTTTTGTGCTTCCCAGATTACTATTATTTTTGTTTTGTCTAAATTAGTGTAAGTTATTTGGATTTACGCTTCAGATACTTATTTCCATCTCATATTCTCAGATATCTTATTGTGTATGGTCAGAAAACGACAGAGAAGCGGGAACAGATGTTGGAAATCTTCGTTAATATAAACATACATGCTGATTTGCTGATCAGATCGTAGGCTACTGACATTTGATTGTATTGATGCAATTTCTGAATAACATTCCTGACGGAATTTTAAGATGCTTTTATCGTAAATGTGTTTGGAATCTAGCTCAGAATAGGATGACGGTGACCTATTTTTTGATGTCAAACGGTTATGGAATCTTAGGATTGCATTATCTGTTAATACAATCGAGTGCGGATTCGCTGTAGAGTGTGTGATTTTCATTGTCTGTTATATTTGTTTTAGAAAAGTATGTACTTCAGCAGGCACGGTGGCGTTCAGAAACGAAAATTAAGTTCAGTGAAGCTCTACGGCTAAAATTAACCAATTTCTTAACAGTGGAACGGTATTCGGTGTAAAAACAAATAATACGATGTGTGAAATTCAGCATAAATAATTATATAGAAGATGTAACCAATATGTCACAGTGGTCACGCAATAACGTTTTGTTTCACAATTTGTTGGAAGAATTATCGCCGGCCGGTGTGGCCGTGCGGTTCTAGGCGCGTCAGTCTGGAACCGCGTGACCGCTACGGTCGCAGGTTCGAATCCTGCCTCGGGCATGGATGTGTGTGATGTCCTTAGGTTAGTTAGGTTTAAGTAGTTCTAGGTTCTAGGGGACTGATGACCACAGATGTTGAGTCTCATAGTGCTCAGAGCCATTTGAACCATTTGAAGAATTATCACAAAACAAATGGTCATCGTAAGTAACGAACCGTTCTGATTAGTGTGAGGAGGACCGAACGCCTCGTTTCCGCCGCCGCAAATAATTCGCTCTAATTCGTTATTTCAGATGTATACAGGTTATATTTTCCATTGCCTAAAACAATAAAGCCTCAGGCGCTTCGTCCTCGTAGGTGTCAGTGTCCCGCAACTGGCGCGGAACGAGACGACTACCCCCGTAAAATCGTCATGTTGCTTTGTATGTTTAAACAGCTCCACACCCCTCGCCGGCTGTTAAGTTGCGATTTGACGTCATCCTGTTCTGCTTTGTGCTGCCGTTAAAGCAGCCAAACTACTACACAGACGACAGACGCCATTCCTTCTCAGCGTTCACGACGTTGTCGGTCTGTGTATACTATAGAGTTCATGGTTTCCGTGGCGATCTCTTTCTTCTACTTAGAACTTCAATTCTTTCAATTTTTATCTTTTTCTTGTCCTCTGATAAATAAAACTTTGAATCTGTTTCCATGTAGTTTCTCCTGGAAATTATTGATGACTTTGGCGCAGCTCTTTTTCCCAATTCTGTTAAACGTTTTCTGGGCCGTGATACCAACTTCTTCTATGTTGTTCTGGCCTGCTTTACTCATTTAGTGGTCATTCTCAATTCATCTGTATACTTTTTGAAATATATAACCGCCACTTGACTGTACAAGAGGTTTTATTCCACAATCTAGATTTCGGCCTTAGGTCATTACCAAATGTAAAAAGTATAATAAACCTTCAGACTTGTTTAGAACAAAAGTCATCAATTTCGATTTCTCCCGAAGGGGGCAGGCTGGCAGCAGCTTAGTACTCAGCTCTTCAGCCTACAGAATTTTTAAAACATAAGAAGAAGATAAGAAATAATAAAAGCAGGCGACAAAACGGTGACTTAAATTGTAAAACGGCGGAAAATTGTGGAAAGTTAAAACGTGAAACAAAGGGTTGGCGATGCTAATAAAATACACAGGAAGCAGACAAGTAAAATAGTAGACAGACAATTAAAAAACACGGCGACAGTCTGGTTTCTGTTCGCAAGAGATATAAAAATCACAGCCAGCAACAGTATGATTTGCGTTCGCAACACTTCCAAAAAGACGCACAACACTGAACACTCACTGGAAACATTGCACAAAAAAGTTGGCACGAAGATGACACTCCACAGCCAAGGCCAGATGAGATGGGGGGGGGGGGGGGGAGAGGGAGAGGAAGCCCAGGGAAAGGACAGAGGAAGGGAGGGGGAGGGGAGAATCAGAGTTAATAGGAGGGATAAATGGATGGAGAGAGGGCATCATCTGAGGCGGGGGGGGGGGGGGGGGGAGTTGCCGGGAGCCACCTTGGGAAAAGAGGGGAAGGGTGTAGAGATGGAGGGAGGGGGGACACAAGGGTGTAGAGATGGAGGGAGGGGGGACACAAGGGTGAAGGTGCACCAGAGGGCAGGGGTTGGAGATGTCAAAATCTTTTTTTTTCTTTATTGTAATTTTAACACCTTATACAAGGTCGGCCGGCAGCGGCAAAACTACGCCACTCTTCGGCCACAGATAATACATTCAGTACAAGTGGAGACATCGAAATACGAAACAACACGGTGGATAGACAACAGTAGACACATATATTTGAAATACGTGAAGTCGTTCACAGGTGCAGCGTCCAAATAAAAACGTGCAGCACTTGGACACTAACAGAGACAACAGAAATAACACACGTGAACGAGGGAGCACAAACAACGAAACACTGCATCACTAACATGATGGTACACAGAAACATTGGTGATGATCTGTGGCATGCGAATGTTCACTGTACATGTATGAGTCCGGGGACATGCCAAAAGGGGAAAAGGTGGGGGAGGAAGGAGAGGGGAGAGTGGAGATGCCAGTGAAGATGCCACTGGCAGAGAAGATGGGAGGGGAAGGAAAGAAGGTGGGGGGGGGGGTAGGGGAAGCCTGAGGGGGAGGAGGAAGGGAGAACGGAGAGAGGGTGCCCTTGGGAAAAAAACACAGGGGGTGGAAGGGGAGGATCAAAGTTGGTAAGAGGGGTAGATGGAGGGGATGAGGGCATCATCAGGGAGGGGGAGTTAGTGGAAGCCACCTTGGGCGAGGGTATGGAGAGTGGAGAGATGGAGAGCAGGTGGGATGTGGGAATAGAGGTGTGGGAGCGGACAGGGGTGGGAGAGGTTGGGAGAGACAAGCGAGTGAGGGAGATCAAGTTTACGGGAGGTATAGAGGATCCGTATCCATTTGAGGAAAAGGAGGAGGTGCGGGAACGGAATGAGGTCATACAGAATCTGCATGACGTGGGGGAGATGGATGCGATAGGTGAGGCGGAGCGCATGGCATTCTAGAATTTGAAGGGATTTGTAAAAGGTAGGAGGGGCAGAGATCCAGACAGGGTGGGCATAGAAGAGGATAGGGCGGATGAGGGATTGGTGGGAGGGTCCACACCCCATGTGCAGCCAAAACGGAGCTTGAGGAGACTGAGTCGGGAGCACTTGGCTTGGATTGTCCAGAGATGGGGGGTCCAGGAGAGGCGATGGTCAAGGGTGACGTCAGGGTACTTGAGGGTGGGGGTGAGTGTGATAGAACGGCCATAAATGGTGATACAGAAGTCGAGGAGACGGAAGGAAGGGGTGGTTTTGCCTACAATGATCGCCTGGGTCTTGGAAGGATTGACCTTGAGCAACCACTGGTTGCACCAAGTGGTGAACCGGTCAAGATGGTATTGGAGAAGGTATTGGGAGCGGTGCAGGGTGGGGGCGAGGTCATTGGCGTACTGGAGAAGGTGGACGGGGGATGAAGGCCGCGGCATGTCCGCCATATACAGAAGGTAGAGAAGAGGGGAGAGGGCGGAATCTTGGGGCACACTGGCGGAGGGGTAGAAGGTGTAGGAATCAGTGTTACGGTTGGTGACATAGGAAGGACGTTGGGAAAGAAAGGACCCGATCAGACGGACGTAGTTGATAGGAAGGGCGAATGTTTGGAGCTTGAAGAGGAGACTGGAATGCCATACACGGTCGTAAGCACGCTCAAGGTCGATGGATAGGAAGTTGGCAGATCGACGGGAATTGAGCTGTTGGGAGAGGAGATGAGTGAGGTGAAAGAGAAGGTCATCGGTAGAGAAGGATGATCGAAAACCACACTGGGTAGCGGGAAGGAGGCGGTGCTGGCGGAGGAGGAGACGTCAAAATATGTATCTTCCACAATATAAACCAATTTTGTCGAAATTAAATGCGAGAACGTGTGTGTAATAGGCTAATTTACTGGCAATTAGCGTAACTTCATTTGATATGGTTGTGGAATAAAAAGATGACCAAATCACGGGTGCCGGCCGAAGTGGCCGTGCGGTTAAAGGCGCTGCAGTCTGGAACCGCAAGGCCGCTACGGTCGCAGGTTCGAATCCTGCCTCGGGCATGGATGTTTGTGATGTCCTTAGGTTAGTTAGGTTTAACTAGTTCTAAGTTCTAGGGGACTAATGACCTCAGCAGTTGAGTCCCATAGTGCTCAGAGCCATTTGAACCATTTTGAACCAAATCACAGGTTTTAAACTTCGCTACACTGTGTCTAAGCAGCCACTGACATAAACATGAGTGAAACGAACGTCATCCCTGTTTGCACCAGGTGATCTGTGGTATCGCAGTGGCTCCGCAACAAAATAAAATCATCTGTATACTGGAGACTCTTTTTAGTCGACTTGTTTTAGCTCATAAGATGTTGCAATCAGAATAGCACAGGCACTGCAATATCGTATTTATCTGCCGATCCGGGGAGTTCGTAGACGCGTGGTTGACGACATGTGGGAGTTGGGATCTCGCCATGAGTCACGCATGGACAGCTCAATTTTGAGGCGAGCGCTGGCGATAAGTAGGAAATCGGGATTCGAGTCCCTCTCTGGCACAAATTTTCATTGCCATCATTCCACTTTAGAGCAGACGCTTATCCTAATTCGCAATGCCGAATTCATTTATTGTTGTGTCTCATGTTTTCTGGTCTTCCGAAGCTCCTTCAAGAAGCCGAGCAATGCTTTCTGGTCATTTAAGACATAGCCCCCTGTTTTCAAAGTCGACCAAATCTGAATAAGTCTTTTTAATATTTTGCATTGTGTATGCTTAGTAGTTCAGTTACTAACCATATCTCTAAGAATGTCTAAGCTTTTGAGGGAAGTTACATTGTTTATTTATGTAAACTGGCTTGGACGTTACATACACTTAACTGGACAAAACTAAACTTACCTACTCACAACTAGCTGCCGGAATTCAGAGGTAACATTGAAGCTCTGTGCAACACTGACACGAATCGGATGCAGTGTAACTGTTGTTCCCTTTACATTGCGAACGCGCGGAAGAGGAATTACTGCTTCAAAAATTACACAAAACATGAACTGCCAGCGTTCTGGACGTACTAAATAAAGACATAAATACTTTACTCTAAACTGAGTGTGCTGTTACAGTGCACTGGACTAGACAAAATGGTCACGTTTCGCCGGTGGTTTTTATTGCTGATTGTTAGTTCGTACTGTGGGACTGCTTCTATTTACTGAATGTGAGCACAGACGTGCTTGTTAACCATAGATATCATAAGTCGAAGGTGTACAAGCAGGCTCTGTTTCCACGGTTATATGAGTTATTGCCAAAATTGTGGAAATTTTGGGGCCTTGCAAAACGAGCGCCGCTTTATGTAGATCGATGATGATCAGCCTTGGCGAATACAGAGATGGTATGAATCTCGCTTGAAAATATTTCCCAGCTTCAGCAGGGTTTTCGATAGGATAAGCCACCGATATTTGTTGACCGCATGAGCGTATTGGTTTTCTGCCCATCTTTCATCCACTTGATGAAAGAGTTGTATTACACGAACACTCTCTATATTTAAAAGCAACAGCCTGTTAACTGAGGCCGCGCGGGATTAGCCGAGCGGTCTGGGCGCTGCAGTCATTGACTGTGCGGCTGGTCCCGGCGGAGGTTCGAGTCCTCCCTCGGGCATGGGTGTGTGTGTTTGTCCTTAGGATAATTTAGGTTAAGTAGTGTGTAAGCTTAGGGACTGATGACCTTAGCAGTTAATTCCCATAAGATTTCACTTTTTTTTTTGTTAACTGAGTCACTTCTCGTTAGGCGACCGCAATCGGACACCAAGAATTTTTCGATCATAAGCGGCTCATGTGAAAGCTCTGGAATGTGATGAGGGAGCTGCGCAGACAATTGTAAAAGGTAACGAAAATAGAAACAGCGCACAGCTAAACTTAGTCAAATCGACGGTTCCTCCCATACGCGTCAGAAAAGTCATTTTATTCATCTCTCTTATCTCCGTAAGGGAAGCATTTCACATGAACCTCTCAATAATTTATGCAACTTATTTTGGGAATCTAACCTGTTTGTGATTTCGTAACCCTTTCGGTACCAAAACTTTGGTTCTATCAGTTTACCATCCAAACCGCCCAACATTATGATCCTACGTGTCATTCTTTATTTCTGAGCAGCCAAGGTGTTACAGGGGGCAGTTAGAGCGCTGTGAGTCCACCGAAACTGTCGCCAACCGAAAGATCTACACATATTTTTCATGTGCCTTAGTCCCACATCTGCGCAGGATCGGCACTACTATTAACGGATTTTGTATGGTTAATTTAAGGGGTGGCCGGTGCCCTTTCTGCCGCCATTCTTTTCCTCTCGGGACGGAAACTGTGTTCCCTAAACGTCTGTGTGAAGTGTTGCTTATGTGAAAGTAGGTGAAACTTTTCTAAATGCTTGCGAATCTTGTAGTTGAGGCTGGACTTGCGTACCAGCCCGATATTCACCTAGTCGGATGTGGCAACCCATCGAAAAAGCACATCCGGGCTGGCCGGCAAGCCTTCGTCATTAATCGGCCGTGCGTATTCGATCTGTGGATGGCACCCCATCCCGGAAGGGGAGCTTTAACACGCAAGGTCGTCAGGTCGGGTGAAAGACGTACACATGCAGCGCCATGTAGTGACTGGATGATAGCATCTGTCTTGGTTTGTGTGAAAATAATTGTCGTCGATGAAAGGATAAGTTCTCCAAAATGTTAAGAGTTTTGATCGTGCACCTAAAATGAAACGGCAGGGTACACTGGCGACGTGGTTGAACGGACAAGCGGCATTTTTGCAACGGCCATAGTTCAGCCAGTACACTATTATGAAAGATGTTGGGCCTTGGTGATTATCTCGAAAAATAGTCACTATGTGTTTTGTACATGTACATGAAACCTTTCTGGTGGCTGAACTTATTTCTGTTTGTGACCGTGTCGAAGGTTGAGAGAAGAAAAGACCTCATGAAGGAGGAAGACCCAATGATGATTTTTAAGTACTTACTGATGTCACAAGTTTCTAGACTATTAAAGAATAAAATGTAGGTCCGTTGGTGTTGTGTTATAGACAGCGTTAGAGACTCATATAAAGTTTAGCCTAGTAATGCTAAATAAGAGTATATATCGGTTGTCCCAGGAAGAATGATCAGTATTCAGTGGTATGCCAGGAACAATAATTCGAAGCAAAAAAAGTATGCCAAACAAGGGCTCTAAAATCCATGTATTAAGAGCTATGAGCAGTTATTGATCTTCGGTGCCCTGAATCATATCTCTTATACTGCAAGCTCTTTCGTTTCCATATTTTGATAGATGATAGTATGGACACATATAAAGAAAAAACATGCCCGGTAAACACGGACTCGGAAATGTATACCTTAAGAGCTATGAGCACTTATTCATCTAAACTATTGTGAAACATCTCTCTTCTACTCAACAAGTGCTCAATGCTCCTAAGGTATGTATTTTAGAGCCCATGTTTACTACTCTTTCTTTGCTTCGAATGATCGTGCCTGTCATATCAGTGAACATAGACCATTCTTCCTGTGACACCTTGTATACAGTATTGCTTATGCGTGGACTCGCTTGCAACATTGGAAAGCTAGATTAAGAAAGATAAAAAAATAGGGCTATCGTAGAACGCTATGAAATTACTCTCTCCACAGAAACAAAAATGCAAGTGGAATATTATGCCTTAAGCTAAGAGGGGATCGTACATTCCAACTATCGAAAAATATTGTAAAAGCTCTCTCTAAATGTTTCCGATGTTCTTAAGCGTTACGTCAGAGGGTGCCGCTGAACCTATGGAACATCACATCTCTTTTCCTATTCAGTAAATTTGACATCATAACTAAAGAATTTCAGTGATAGCAGTTGACACATCAGACAGCGTCACCAATATCAGCAAATATACTGATAACTTACTTATCACAGACAAAAATTAACTGCTGAAACTAGAGCTTATAGGAAAACTAAGAGATTTTTGTAAAAGACATGAAAGATTATAACATCATGTTTGGCCATTCTACTTCCATCAATAGTAGTGCACAGAAACATGATCTCTCAGAAATTTGTTTTCTTCTTTTGCCATAGTGCTTCTGATTTGAATTTCGACGATAGCACTAAGAACTACCATTTATGGAAATTTTTTTCTGGGTTCCTAATTACTCCGTATTCTTCGACGTGCCGAGCTCTTAGCTGTCTGTGGTCGTCAAGCAACGGTTCCCATGTGGTTCTTTACATTTAAGAAGACGTCTATGAATCTTCCTTTGTGTGACTATTTCAGATGCCAGTTTCACCGTCAGTTGTTTTGCTTCTTTCACCAACGCTAATTCTTGTACACTTTTGTCACTTAAAGGAACCTTGGACTAGTAGTATAACCTCTCTGACAGTTCGGTTGTTTCTACACACCCTATTTCTTTGATTTCAGTGACACCGTTATCCTTCCGCCAAGTTTAGCGCTTCGCGAAAAATATTAATGGAACTTGTTTTTTTAGCTGTTATTGACTGTAAGACAGATTCTGCTGTGAGCTTAATGATTCAGGAAGGCTGCCCGTGTGTTTATAACACAGATACTATGTCAATGATGCGAACAATGTTTTGCAAGTGATACAGGTGACTAGTTTAGCTCTGAAAACTCACACCTGTTATAACTGCAATTATTTTCTGAACCTTATCGCTCCTTGTAAAAGTATCTATTTTCTCGTAATTTATGTTTAGCGAACATGCTTCGAGTGTGACTTCAAACACGTTTGGTCTTTATTGTAGTTTATTTTCGGATTTTTCAACCAGAACAATATCTTCAGCAAGCGTCATGGCATACTCATCTTTGTTTCGATGCATGGGAAATCGCGCGGACGTGTTTTAACAAAGGTAAATGCTTTCTCTTTGATTTGTTGTTATCTTCAGTCGCTGACTATTATCTAGCGGTTAGGCCAGCTGTGTTGCACTATTTACAGTCGATGAAATAAGGATTCCTGTAGACCAATATTAAAAAAAATTTCCGAATGTGTTAGAAACGTTACCTTTTTCCAGAGCTGCACTATACACCGCACGGCAACGCAAAATGTTCCTCAGCATACCCTGTTATTTATCATGGGTCTGCAAATGGGAAAGAAGTTGTTACTCGGTTCTGTTACCAAACGAATTTCCCTTCATTTGAAATAGTCTATGTTTAATTTTGTTATAACTTTCAAGTGTATGTTTCATTTTAATTATATCGTACCTTATCTTCATCGACTCTAGAATGTCATTATTGCACAGAATTTTCTGTTATGTCGACTCTCTGAAGTTATTGAATGTCACTTCTGTATCATTTATTGAAAACATCTTTGTTAGTTATGTAGAAACCTGTTCTTACTGCATCCATCGTATCAATCTAATTGGGCAGATTTAGACTTCACTTTTAATAGATAACTACCATAATTTGAGTTTTATTACAGCGGTGTGTTATTTTTTTCACATTGCTATGATGTAATTTTCAAAATTCTGTGGCGTACTTTCCAAAGGCTGAATACTATCCTTCTCTCGTGTAATTTATTTAGTCCACTCTTCGTCTTCTCTTCTTCACCATGCCTTTTCTTCAATGTTTGAGACCTGCCAAGATAGAATAATGAAGAAACCAAGGTTGAGAACCTGCCTCGCTACTTAGTTTCGTTCTCTATTGCTTCAGAAAATTAATCAAAATACTCGCCCCCATATGCAGTTTGAGTGTCCATGTTCAACAGCAGTTCTTGACAAAAACTTGAAGCACTCGGAAGACACGGTGTGATGTCAGTGTAACTTCTTATGCATACACACTATCGTTGGGTACGTAATTATTGGAGTTGTAGTTCTCTGTGACCGGTAGAACAGACACCAGAGTGCATTAGGGTTGTTGGTTTTTATTGTTGTCATGAGACCTGTTAAGATATAAGGGCTGTGAACAGCCTTAAATATAGAGTGAACACTGTGAAGGAGAGAGTTGGAAAGGGGCCTCGCTGTGTGTCTCCATTTGGCCGTCTGATCGAATCGTGTGATATCCAGATTTTTGGAGCATTCACATGTGATAGTGGTCAGATGTTGGACTGCATGGGAATATAAAGGCAGACATACTAGTTTATGCGCTCTGTGCACCATTCTGTGTCATCCCGCACCATTGATCAGAAAGTAGCAGCAGCCGAAATAGGTAATCATCATCCCGCGCACTCACTACCATTAACACACCACAACGCAAACGCCTACATTTGACGACTGCTGAATGGTGTCTCCATTGCGCTCAGCGATGTACCCTGGTTCATCCGTATCCCGGATGACGATCGTCATCGACGAGTAGGGCAGCGACTTGGGAGAGGTCCCATACTTCCAGTGGTTTGGAGGAGGACAGCAGTCATGATAAGGGGAGCCAATAGGTATGACTTCGGGTCTTGGCTGGTAGTAACTAACGGAACACTGACAAAACGGTGCTTCACGGACTTTGTGCGTACTCACTTGTCACCTCTCATAGGACAGTATAGTCGAGCCATTTTTCAACGGGACCACGCTGGCCCTCGCGTCTCTACGGACTGTCTGCGTGATGTCGAGGTCCTCTGGGACCAACACGATGCCCAGATCTGTTTCCGATAGAACATGTGTGAGGACAAGCTTGGATGTCCACTCCGTTCGAGAGCCAGTATCCAGGTAATCAAGGACCATTTACAGCAGTTACGGGTCACCTTGCTTCAAGGAAAGGATACAACGGCTTTATGACACCCATTCCAACCGAATCAGCGTATGCATCAAGGCCGGAGGAGGATGCACTGTCATACTGATGATAGGCTTTCCATTTCTTTGTCCTTACGTGGTGGCAAAGACAGCACGAAAATAAGTCGGCTCCCAGGGTACATTGAAAGGTATTGGTAAACGCATATATCGACAACTCGCAATTCTGATGTGATAACAGAAATAATAACCGCTAAAAGTGGAATGCTAAAGTCTCTCAACAGGAGTCTTGGTCCGTTTTCTTAGCTGGTGCCCAAACAGCGTCATAGACAGTGCCCGGCCAGTGTCCAGGATGGTGTCCCTTCTGGGATCCGCCGGTAGGTGATACCTCATCATCGGCGGAGGTCAGGATCCGCCGGAAGATGAGTCCTCCTTATTGGCGGAGGCCGGCGATGTACAGGTTATGTGGGCCGGCGCTGACTTGACGTCTCGTCGGAGTCCTGGACTGTTCTGGAACTGCCACTGATGAATGCGACCGACAAATAGGCTGCTAGGCACAACCGGAGTTAAGCCCCTAGCATCTTAAGCCTTACAGTACCGTTTATGTTTGAACCACCATTTCATTAAATTTGTTTTGAAGTATCAGTGCCTTTAGCATGAAACAACCGATGCTGTTGCAAGACGGAGACAGCTAGTGGTACAATGAGGTACTTCTGTGAATATAGTGCATAGCCGCTTACAGTGTTCGCATCAACATTCGGCGCAGAGTACTAAGTGATTTTAGGAGATGGTGACATGAGTGGTTTTTTTCTTTTATAGTGCCCATACTGAGGAGATCATTGACAGTGAAAGTAAGCACAGCTAAACGATTGTAACGTAAGTTTGAGTTTGTGCTGCTGCTTTTATGAGTGGTTGGTTAGTTCGTTGATGCAGGGTATGGGACCAAACAGCGAGGTCATCTGTCCCATCGGGTGAGGGAAGGATGGGGAAGGATGTTGGCCGTGTCCTCATTCCGGCATTTGCCTGTAGCGATTTAGTGAAATCAGGGAAAACCTAAATCAGGATGGACGGCCGCGGGTTTTAACCGTCCTCCTCCCGAATGCGATCCAGTGTGCTAAGTAATGCGCAACCTCGCTCGGTCTTTTGTGAGTGTCTTCGAAATGAAACCACTAGGGTAGCATGTAGTTTTGATGCAAAATTTATTAAATTTTAGGTCCATTTTGCTTGCTTTTAGGACTATAATTTGTTTTACGCGTTATTATTATTTTGAGTTTCGAGATGTGTGATTTTGTGTAGGTTAAACGGGGATTTTCTTTCTGATCTATCGCATGAAATGATGGGTGATTGTAAACTGTGTTCCCAATGATTCCAAACTGAAACCACCTCTAAAAAATAACTGGTTGTTTACTTTTTGCCAATTTCTTCTTGTATTGAGTTGCTCACTATGATAATAAAGGTTAATTATGTGAAAAAATTTAACTTACACAGTTTTCGTATTGTTGGGAGTCAGAAGGTTAAATAATCCGGTGGAAGGATTTCTGTGAGTTATCACGTAAAGTGCTAACGCTTATGATGTGGTGTGCGGGCGATATGTAGTGTCATGGTCGCAGCGCCGCTGTCGGACGCGCGTGCTGTTGGCAGGTGCCTCTTGTGAGATCCACTGGAATCTGGGGTGTATGCAGAGCGCAGTGTTGCCGTCGGGCATGCTCATTGATTGCCGTATTGTTATTGTTATTAGTCCACCTAGGTTATGAAGCACACCGTGTGACGGGCCGCATATGGCTGGCTTCGGCGAACAACGCCTGGAGTCTAGCAACGTGCCAGTCGCGGTCGTATGTACAGGCGGTAGTAGTGGATACGCGATTGGCCTGGCTACAGTACTCGTATGTCTCATATTGCCAAGTTCATTGAAAACTGGACTGCATACTGTAATCGCTGATATAACGCCACATACACTCTCAACTCGTTTCCATCCCCCATTCTCCATCCTTCACTTCATATACACCGGTATGTATGACAAACTTATGTCCCAGTTATCTAACATTATTTTAATTTTGTTCTGATCAATAATTCGTCTACAGTTGGTATAATTACGTACTTCATGTCTTTAGTTGGAAAGTTTTCTTAATTTTTTATTTATTTAGGTCCCCTACAGTTTTTACCTTCCACACCTCCCTCTTGTACAGTGGAAGTTGTTCCCTGATGTCGTAACACATGTCCATCCTTCTTGTCAGTGTTTTCCACATATTTCTTTCTTCACCGTATCTGCGGACAACCTCCTCATTCCTTATCTTATTTTCAACATTCTTCAGTAGCACCACATCTCAAAAGCTTCGATTCCAGCTGTCCATGATTCACTACCATACAATGCTGTGCATCATATGTACATACTCAGAACTTTCTTCCTCAAATCAAAGCCTTTGTCTGATACTAGTGGATTTCTGTTGGCCAGAAAGACTTTTAAGTCTTCGAAACTTCAACTAACAAGCACACTGCGTGCGAAAGGCAAATACTGTGCTTTGGTTTCCATCATGGCAACTGAAGTTTGTGACGAACCATTTAGGCCTGGTTGCGTAGTTGTAGCTGAAGGTTTCCATGCAAATTCTTCTTTCTCAAGCCAGTATTTCTTTTTATTTTTTGCCATAGGTCACGACCATAAAATGGACCTTCCTTTGAATACATCCTGATACTAATATATAAAACGAAATAAATGCACTAAAATGAAATGAATGGCTTGATGGGGAAGAAATCATTGAAGCGCAATGACTCGAAATGATATTAGTGCAAATCTTACAAGTATGCTGAACTTGCAATGTAATGAATATGGCAGACTAAGTCTCTAACCTGGAGACCGCTGTGGCCGAGCGGTTGTAGGCGGTTCAGTCTGAAACAGCGCGACAGCTGCGGTCGCAGGTTCGAATCCTGCCTCAAGCAGGGATGTGTGTGATGTCCTTAGGGTTGTTAGGTTTAAGTAGTTCTAAGTTCTAGGGGACTGATGACCTCAAATGTTAAGTCCCATAATACTCACAGCCATGACTTTTCATCACAAGCAATCACCTTATCGATTTACTTATCTGGGATCGTGTATAATCGTGCCTCAAATTTTAATCCTCACTGATGCTCCCACATACGATTTCTGGTTAGTACTGTATGATGTTCTCATTCTGGGTACTCGTACGTGGAAATAGCGCTAATGGGGCATTGAAGTAGGTTGAAGACCGTGGCTACCCTGTTGAAGGGATATAAAGGGTGTTCATTTTAACTGAAGACATTTCAGTATCTCGAAAACTACATATCGGATCAAGAAAAGTTATAATTCCAATTTGTTTGTCTCGAAGTGGGGCATCCAACGATACCACTCTCGATCAGCCAGCTCTACCCGTGCATGGGTGGCGGGGGCAAATTTGAAATCTTTATTGAGGATCCCAGTTCTCTTCTTTTATTTCAGATTACTATTCTACTGCAAAATCTACGTACGTTTTGTCTGAAGTATTTTCTTCATTTCACTACAGGTGGCCTTGTAAACGGAGGAAAAGAAATCGATACACAGCCGTAATTTACGACATGCTGCACAGTGCCCTTGAATATCCAATGGTGTATGAGACCCCACTATGCTGAGAGGGTAGGACACGGCAGTGTTTCATAACTTCTGATTGGAAATCCCATTCGCAACATTGGTTTCCTCGTACACATTGAACAGGAGACTGTTGGACGCGCAACCGTGGCCCTGTAGCGATCTACGACGTATCATAACAGTCCGTACAGTCCGACCAGAGCTCATGTATCGTGCAGACGTAGAAGAGATAGCAGTTCTAAACATTATTACTTGCACAGTGTTTATTGTCTGCACACCTACCTATCATTTGGACAACAAGTGGATGATGAATGTTGCTGCAACCGCAGAAGAAATAAACTGAAATGATCATTATTTACGGAGAATGTAGGAGGGATGTTGAGGATGCATTTGCCTTGTATGCCGAGCGTTTCCCAGCGAAAGCTCGCTCTCCTTTGTTCTTTTACCTGGTTGTGAGCGCCTTTAAGTCTGATGACAGGGTGCAAATCTGCAAAAGGAAACGAAATGAAAGTGTTACAGGAGAAGGTAATAAAATAACTGTATTAGTAGCAGTGCAGCTCAATCCACGGATGAGCACCTGGCAGTTACACTGCGATTCCTGTTTGCCCGTAGGTAGTATTGTCACAATATTGCATCGTCATAAGTATCATCCATACCATATATCACTGCATCAAGAACTTCATGGCCCCGGTTTCCATAACCAGGTGAATGGGCACGTCAACAAATGCCAACGACCCCGCACGTTCTTTGCCGAGACACTGATTTTTGATAAGTCTACATTCACAAACCATGTTAGCGTTAACATGCATAACATGCATTAATGGAGTATAGACAATCTCCACTGATTACTGCTAGTTGGCCATCAATATCCTTGGTCGGTTAACGTATGGTGTGGCATCATAGGGAGCAAACCAGTTGGTTTCTATTTTCTCGACTGCACGTTGAATAGAAGTAAATACCGAACGTTTTTGGAGCAGGAACTACCGGTGCTCCTACAGGATGTTACCCTGGACGTTCGACAACGTATATGGTTTCAGCATGACGGCCGCCCAGCGCATTACGCAATTGAAGCACAGGAGGTGTTAGACCGCGTTTACACTGGTCGGTGGTACGGCAGAGGTGGCTCTCTTATTTGGCCCGGCAGGTCGCCGGATTTCGTTCTGTGGGAATATTTAAAAGATAAGGTTTGCCAGCTAGTACCAACAGGCAGTGAAGATACGGTCGATCGTATAAGAAAAGCCTTTGGTGACCTCCCGCAGATGCGCTCCTGTTCTGTGTACGGCTATTTAAAAAGCACTTCACTAAGTGTATTGAAGCTGGCGGTACTACGTTTGAACACCTACTCTTGTTGTAAAAGACGAGCAGCGTTCGCCTCGAGCCACGACCAGTGTACAGCATGTTATGATACGTCCTAGTTCGCTACACGGCCACGGTTTCGCGTCGAATAGCCCCCTGTTTGATAGGTCGGAGGAATACAGCGTTGAGAATGGGGTTTCCAATTATAAGTTATGAAATACTGGCCTGTCCTATCCTCGCAGCATGGAGGTGGGGTCCCAAGTGCCGTTGGATATCAAAGGGCGGTTGAGTAGCACGTCGTAAATTACGATTGTGTACCCACTTCTATTCCTCCAATTACAGCACCATATGTGGCGAAACGAAGAAAATGCTTCAGACAAAACGTAAGTAGATTTTGCCATAGAATCGTCGTCTGCAATTAAACGGCAGGGGTTCCCACTCAAGAGTTCAAAGTAGCCCCCGCCACACACGCACGGGGTGGGGTGAGACAAAGAAATTGGAATTATAATTTTTTTAATCCGATATGTAGTTTTCGAGATATTTCAATGGCTTCAGTTAAAATTAATGCCCTGTATATTTAACTAGCTATTACTCACAGCTCTGCTTGCATATCAATTTTTTTGTTATAAAGAGTGATGGTGTTCGGGTTAGCATAGTTCGCAGTGTGCTCCGCCCCCCACCACCAGTTTGTTTTAGTGCACGCCGACGCGCCACGTGCAGAGTCGCTGCCAAGCAGTGTGTGCAGAGGGGCGTGGGCAGGAGCGCGCATCTATGCGCTGTGCTATTGAAGTAGCTAAGCATTATACAACATGCACGAGCTATCTCCAGACCAAATTTCTGCCAGGCGTAGAGCAGTGTGCTCAGATAGTCTACGGCGACGTCGATTGCTTCCGATAAGGAAGTAATACGATTTCAAGTCTCTGTCTGCCACGGATTCTTAATTGTCACTGCATATTTAATATTAAAATACTTACGGTCGATGCGTATGAGAGGCGTTCAGAAAGAAACGAGCCGGAGGCATAATTACAAAAACCAGTACCTGTATGTTAGAAGTATTGACCCTGGCTGTTGAGACATTTGTCCCACTGTGACATAAGGCGGTGGATGGCTGTCTCATAAAATTCCCGGGCCTGCAATGTTAACCAGTTCCGCATGACCGAGCGAGGTGGCGCAGTGGTTAGACACTGGACTCGCATTCGGGAGGACGACGGTTCAATCCCGCGTCCGGCCATCCTGATTTAGGTTTTCCGTGATTTCCCTAAATCGCTCCAGGCAAATGCCGGGATGGTTCCTTTCAAAGGGCACGGCCGAATTCCTTCCTCGTCCTTCCCTCATCCGATGAGACCGATGACCTCGCTGTCTGGTCTCCTTCCCCAAAACAACCCCAATTTCCGCACGTACAGCTGAACGTCGTCGTCCGAGGTGAATCGTTTGCCCCTCAGATCCTTTTTAAGGGGACCAAAAATGGTGCAATCACAGAGAAAGAGGTCCGGACTGTGTGGAGGGTGGCCGAGAACATCCCATTTCAATTTCTATAGGAGTGCATCGGCTGTGTTGGCCGTATGAGGCTCTGCATTGTCGTGAAACAGAATGACTACATGGGTGAGATTGCCTGGTCGTTTTGATTTGATCGCTTGGCAAAGAGTGGTCAAGGTTTGCGAGTAACGCTGGGCGTTCACTGTTGTCCCGTGCTGCAGGAAGTTAATCAGAAAGGGGCCATCTTGGTCAAGGAAGAACGACAGCATATCCTTTCCTGCACTCGTGTGGATGGCCTTCGCCCCTCTTTTTTTTTTTTTTTTTTTTTTTTTTTTTTTTTTTTTTTTTTTTGTGGTGACCCTGGATGCTTCCACTGGAGACTTGGTCGTTTTGATTCTGGTTCGAAGTGATGACACCATGACTCATCTCCCGCCACTACTCGTGCCAGGAACGCATTCCCTTCCCGAGAATAGCGCTGCGGAAGAGCAAGACACTGGACCATTCGACGTGCTTCCTGGTGTGCCGATTGCGCACACACTTTGCGCATGTGCAGTCGTTCCTTCGTGATGGTGAGAACACTTCCGACGTTCAATCCGACCGCGGCGGCTATGACTTTCACTGTCATTCGGCGGTCCTGGGTAATGAGTGCAGCCACCAGCTGGACGATGTCATCGGTAATTCAGTGTGGTTCTCCAGACCGTGTATCATCGGCTAACGACACCCGTCCTTCACTGAAGCGCTTGTACCACGCCGTGTCCCTTGCAAGGAACGTGCGGGGTTCGCCGTACGCTTGTGATATTCGTCGATGTATGTCCGTTCCTCCTACTCCTTCCGCTGCCAGATACGAACAACACCTCTTTGCTCTTCTTTGTGCCCTCTAACGATGGGCTGTGAACTTCGACGCTCTGGTCGGAACCACACCTCGTTACACACGCCACGATATTCCCTCTTGTCACCGGTTTGCGCATTCCAGACGCCGGCTCGTTTCTTTTTGAACGCCCCTTATACTTTGGCACGATTATTCCATGTGGTACTTCGGTGTTTCGTCCCTGATCCCTTGTTCGAATACAGCTTGCTGTGGATCTTCACGATTAACAGATTGTCGTTATAGTGGTGTTGTTGTTATAATTTTAAATGTCATTCATGATGAGAGAGTTTTTCGCTGTACTCAGTGCTTAAAACGTCATACCTCCTGAACTAGTAGATAGTGTCGGAAGTTCCATGCGGCTTTTCGCGGATGATGCTGTAGTATACAGAGAAGTTGCAGCATTAGAAAATTGTAGCGAAATGCAGGAAGATCTGCAGCGGATAGGCACTTCGTGCAGGGAGTGGCAACTGACCCTTAACATAGACAAGTGTAATGTATTGCGAATACATAGAAAGAAGGATCCTTTATTGTATGATTATATGATAGCGGAACAAACACTGGTAGCAGTTACTTCTGTAAAATATCTGGGAGTATGCGTGCGGAACGATTTGAAGTGGAATGATCATATAAAATTAATTGTTGGTAAGGCGGGTACCAGGTTGAGATTCATTGGGAGAGTCTTTAGAAAATGTAGTCCATCAACAAAGGAGGTGGCTTACAAAACACTCGTTCGACCTATACTGAGTATTGCTCATCAGTGTGGGATCCGTACCAGATCGGGTTGACGAAGGAGATAGAGAAGATCCAAAGAAGAGCGGCGCGTTTCGTCACAGGGTTATTTGGTAACCGTGATAGCGTTACGGAGATGTTTAATAAACTCAAGTGGCAGACTCTGCAAGAGAGGCGCTCTGCATCGCGGTGTAGCTTGCTCGCCAGGTTTCGAGAGGGTGCGTTTCTGGATGAGCTATCGAATATATTGCTTCCCCCTACTTATACCTCCCGAGGAGATCACGAATGTAAAATTAGAGAGATTAGAGCGCGCACGGAGGCTTTCAGACAGTCGTTCTTCCCGCGAACCATACGCGACTGGAACAGAAAGGGAGGTAATGACAGTGGCACGTAAAGTGCTCTCCGCCACTCACCGTTGGCTGGCTTGCGGAGTATAAATGTAGATGTAGATGTAGAACATGTTTCGTACAATGATATAATGTTGCTGGTACATTCAGCTGTAGATGCGACTACTGTGTTCAAAATATGTCGTGAATACACTTAGTAGTAACTAAGTAATAAATTAAAATGTCATGCTTCATGCGGAAGTTTTGCTGCACGAACTGCGAAAATGTAGTAAACGATAAATTATTTTCATTTCGTCATTTTGTGGTGTAGCGTCAGCGAGAAGTGGTTTCGTAAAGGTTTGATATTATTTACAAAGTTTGGTACTGCTCTCTAAGTGCTCTCATTCTCAAACACTGGATGAATAAAGTATGGGTATTCGCCCGTCGTGGGCTACTCTTCATATTAACCCCTACCCCCTTTTGGTAGGTAGGTGTATATAAGGCGTTTTAATTTAAGATACAAACTATCGCTATGAGAAAGTTCATCTAGAGCCGTCCACCGTTTCAGCGTGAACGAGTGACAAACATACAAAACACACACACAATCAACTTCTGCATTTATGAAATACGGGGTTGTGAGGAACAGTCTGAAAAGCTTATAAGAATGTTGCAAGGAAGGTTGTATGGAGAATACTTGGTAAGAAAAAAAATCATGACTTTGCGCCGTTTCAGAGTTTTTGGCATTAAAGTTAGCCAGTTAGGTCGTAACGCGCACAAGTTGTGGTAATCTGCCAAAGGCGGTGTCGCCAAACGTGTGCCTCGTTCGGTTTTCTTAAACTGAATAAATGTAGCTTTTCACACCTAGCTTAAATTTGTCACTTCCGAAAAAGGCACATTTAACTGGTAATGAGGATTTCAACAAGTGGCAACTCAGAGACCCACATACGCCCGTGCATTACCGCATTTTAGTGCATGAAAATGCTTGAATTTGCGTACGCAACGTCCTAATTGGCGAATTTCATTGCTAATTAAGTCGGAAACGGCGTAGTGTATCGAATTTTTTTCGTAACAATTGTTTCTCAGCACTGCCTCACCTGCAACGTCCTTACAAGCCTGTCAGACTGTTTCTGACCATCCTGCATATAACATTCGTTTCAAGTGTTCCTATTTGCCACAACTAAATTTTTACTTAGTGACCAACATACATCGTCCTCGTTGCTACACCTTGGGATAAACAATTCTTGACTGGGATCTCACATTTCAATGACGTGTCATGGACTCATTTTGGCCTATAGATCATCATGTCAGTATATTGCAAAATGCACTTTAGTAGCAATAGCGTCTTGTAGTTATTAGATTTTTCACATCACCGAAGCAATCAATAAATAACAGCGGAAGAAGTACTTATTGATTGCTTCAGAATGTAATTACTTTAAACCGTTCGGATATGACCGAGTAAAGGGAATTTTTTCATTGGTTCAATGTAACGAGGCAACTTCTTGCGGATGCAACTTTTTACGTTACACCTAGTACAAGATCATACATCAGTACGTAGTCTCTTACTCGGTAGCAGAATGACCGTTGTTGTGAAACTTTCAGGGAGATAAAATTGTGTGCCGGACCAGAACTCCAACCTGGAGCGTAGAATTGCGCATACACTTACCGACTAAACTATACAGGCACGAGTAACAGCTATGGTGACAAGTCGTGAGATCTGCCTGAACATCGCAAACAAAGTTGCCCACGGAAGATAAGATGTTGGGGGCGAGCTCAGTTGTGCACGCAGTTATAGTCTGTCAGGAAGTTTCAAGTTAGTGCATCGCAAGTACAAATACACATATGGAAACTGCTGAACGAGAAATGTAGTTGTTGATAGAGTATAGTGTTTGAACAAAATACCTTTGACGCCAGGAGAAGGATATAATTTTATAGGTAGTAAGCCTTTTTACGAAAGGTGTGAAGCAGAGACTCCGGTTAGTTCCAAAAAATGCCAAGAATAGCAGCAAAACTTGGACTGTATTCAGGAGCACTCAAGCTTGATTCCTAACGCGACGAACTTTTACTTTAGTCTTTTTCTACAGCGGTGTTTCTTCTCCTGGCGCATTCAGACTGTTGACCCGAAGACTCGGATCGAGAGTGCAGACAGAGAGCAAGTGGCACGCGACAAACCGTGGGTGCGACTTCTGAGAGGAAAAAGTTCGAGGGAGGCAGTTCACCGTGGGGACCAGCTTGCAGCGTCCACTCCTTAGGAAACAAGCTCCGACATAGCGGCAAGAGGCAGTCCACTCTTAGATTGGATATCTCGTTGCAAAAAGTTTCCGGGTCCTCCTCCGTATTTTTTCTGTCTTTTCCTCCTTTACCCTCCTTCATCTGTACCTATCGTATATATTGCGGAGGAGTAACTGGAAAGAGAGTTCCGTATAATTTTCTTAAGCGAAGGTACAATATGTCGACAAGATACTGCTAAACAGTAACTACAATGCGGCAGTATTTTATTACGAAAGTGGCCATTTCTATCACTTTAATTACCAAACACAACGAAAAACTTGAAATAACAATAAAAATTTCACACCGGTAATATTTTTCCACATTCACAAAATATCAAGTTATATGACTTACAAAACATTTACAATTACAGATCAAAATATTATTTAAATTCCCATACTTTTGTTTAGTCGAAATTACACAGTAAAATCGAAGAAGAAAAGGAGGACTAATAAAAGACGCGACAATATTGGTTCAAAATGGTTCAAATGGCTCTGAGCACTATGGGACTTAACTGCTGTGGTCATCAGTCCCCTAGAACTTAGAACTACTTAAACCTAACTAACCTAAGGACATCACACACATCCATGCCTGAGGCAGGATTCGAACCTGCGACCGTAGCGGTCGCGACAATATTCTTTACATAATAGCGAGCAGCAAAACAAGCGTATTTTGTAATAATTTTAACAGACAAGATGCAATCATTTGTGCTACTTGTTCAAAAATCGTTTTATGATAAGTGTAAGAATGTATCAAATAAATAATGAAAAATATGTTCATGTAATTTTGTAAATTAACGATGATGATCAGTGTAAAATTCAAGTGCAGCTCCTGTGTGGTGCACAGTGCTTTATAATAAAGTCATACATCGTTAAAAATTTTGAAGAATGTTTTTATGGAAACTGTGTAAATTTAAAAAGAACAAACACATTTTATAATCTGGTGTAAATTAGCATTCTACAACAATATCTAAAGATAAAAATATGCACAGTGCTGAGGTGAGCTGTAGTCCGAAGACAAGTTGGATGTAGGTCTGTATACTACACTGTACTACGCAAGTATCTTCATTTCTCCATAACTACTTCAATTCCCCCCCTCCCCACCCCCCCACCCCCCTCCACAGCTGTTCCTGCCGCTACTAGAATAACTGTTGCTTGATGCCACAGGACGTGTCCTGTCAACCTGCCCCTCGTTTTGGTTAAGTTGTGCCGTACGGATCTTTTCTTCCCGAATCTCTGTAACAGAAGCTTCTGTTCTTCTCTAGTCTGTACTGATTATTGTCTGTGAATTAATTCCATATCGTACTACACGTCAGACAAATAATGGAGAGAAGACTTTCTAATTTGCAATTTATATTCGATGTTAGCAAATTTCCTTGCCACAATTTCCTAGTCTAATTCCCTCGGCAACGTCTTATTTAATTCGATTACATTGCATTACTAATATTTTACTTAAACTTACATTTATCATACAGGGTTTGGCAAGAAAAAGTGGCCCGGACGAGTGGGTGTGACTGAACGTGAATATATACGGAAGAGGAAGAGCCCTACAGCTGTTTCCAACAGGATGGAGTAACTGCCCATAAAGCCGACCGAACCCTGGAGCACATTTACACAATATTCACGCCTGACAGAGTTGTTAGCAGAGGGTAGTCTGGTGGCGATCTTAGCTGGCCACCCAGGTCAACTGATCTGTCAGTGTGCGATTACTTTGTGAGGGAAGCCCTCAGGTCTGAGATGTATCTGAACAGCTCCAAAGTCTTCAAGAACTGTACCAGAACATTTCGGATGATATTGCAGCAATTCCAGCGGTCCAGTTTTGATCCGCCTTCAGCAGCTTGTTGACCAGGGCGCAATAGTGCCAAGAGATGAATGAATGGTGGCCACTTTCAACATCTGCTATAATCAGGTTAATACTAATTTTCTTTCCTCCGGTGTGTTTCTTTGTATCCTCGAAGTATGTTCTTCGGGCCACTTTTATTTGTCCCATACTGTATAATCTCTTTTGAAGGTACTTCACATTCCGTTAAAATTGTCTATCAAGTACATTGTCGTATGTGACAGAACTGAAATGTCATGGGCGAACCCAAAACGTTTCTCTCTTGTTCCTGAATTTTAATTCAGTCCCAAACTTACCTTCGCTTTCCTTTACTACTCGCTCAGTATGTGGATAGAATAACGCCGGGGATAGGCTATAGCCCTGTCTCACTAACTTCTCTATTAATGTCTCCCTTTCATATAAACTTCACAGCACAAAAATTAGCCTGCGGAAATAGCAGCCAGAGTTATATGTTGTGTTTGGAGCTTGCGGCCGCTCAACGGCGAGGTTAACAGCGCCGTTACGCATATTAAAAGAAGCAAATGTGGATAAAATTATGAAAATGTTATCATACAGTGTGGGAGAAATCTATAAAATGACGCATTCACTCACTCCGACCTCACTCGAATTACCCACGCAATCGCTGTATAGCACACGCGCTAGGACAACGGAGGAGTAGTAAAAGGTGCTACACGTGAGACTAGAACACAAGTAAAAGGGCAGAGGAGCTAGAAGAAAGGAACAGGAAAAAGTCGCTGGCTGACAGCTTACAAAAAACATAGGTGAGCCAGTCACACTGTTAACACATTAAAACCATCTCCCAGAAATGTTGGGAAAAATATTGGACAATTGACAAAACTTTATAACTCTAACCACTTCCGTTTGAAAATTATCAATAATGAAAGACAGATCCGTCGGCAAATCCGCTGCGGTCCCCAGGTCCGAAACTAAAACAGAATACAACAAAATATGGCGCACAGTGATCTGTACGCCGCAAGTGGCACACATTGGAGGGTCCTCTCGCTGGAGCAAGAAGTTACGCATCGTAGGGCTGTGGCTTATGCGAAGACAAATAGGGAGCATCTCGTCCCGTCGACGTGGCTGGCAAGAAATACGCCACGGCTTCGTTGTGGGCTATTTTTTTACTCAGCATTCTTCTAACTGGTTTGGTGCGACCCGCCACGAGTTCCTCTCCTCTCCCGATCTCTTCATCTCAGAGTAGCACTTGCAAACTATGTCCTCAATTATCTGCTGGATGTATTCCAAACTCTGTCTTCCTCTACAGTTTCTGCCCTCTACACCTCCCTCAAGTACAGTGGAAGTCATTCCCTGATGCATTAACAGACGTCCTATCATCCTGTCCCTTCTCCTTGTACGTATTTTCCACATATTCCTTTCCTCTCCTGTTCTGCGCAGAACCACCTCATTCCTTACCTTATCAGTCCACCTAATTTTCGACATACGTCTGTAGTACCACATCTTAAATGCTTCGATTCTCTTCTGTTCCAGTTTTCCAACAGGCCATGTTTCACTACCACACAATGCTGTCCTGCAAACGTACATTCTCAGAAATGTCTTCTACAAATTAAGGTCTATGTTTGATACTAATGGACGTCTCTTGACCAGGAATGCCGTTTTGCCAGTGCTAGACAGCTTTTCATGTCGTCCTTGCTCCTTCCGTCGTTATTTAGCTGCCTAGGTAGCAGAATTCCTTAACTTCATCTGCTTCGTGACCATCAATCCTGTTGTTCAGTTTCTCGCTGTTCTCATTTCTGCTACTTCTCATTGCTTACGTCATTCTTAGATTTACTCTCAGTGCGTATTCTGCACTCAGTAGATTGTTCATTCCATTCAGAGGATCCTGTAATTATTCCTCACTTTGACTAAGGATACCCTCTCAGGGGGCTCGGCACTCTTTGGGGAGTTCGTGCTTGACTACCACAGGCCCCCACTCTTTGGAGCATCTTTTTCCTTCCTTGGGGAACATTTCTGGGCTGCTGTTGGGGATGTTCTGCATTGTGTGTCGCTGACATAAAACAGTCTCACCTTTCCAGAATGAGATTTTCACTCTGCAGCGGAGTGTGCGCTGATATGAAACTTCCTGGCAGATTAAAACTGTGTGCCCGACCGAGACTCGAACTCGGGACCTTTGCCTTTCGCGGGCAAGTGCTCTACCAACTGAGCTACCGAAGCACGACTCACGACCGGTACTCACAGCTTTACTTCTGCCAATACCTCGTCTCCTACCTTCCAAACTTTACAGAAGCTCTCCTGCGAACCTTGCAGAACTAGCACTCCTGAAAGAGCACTTGCCCGCGAAAGGCAAAGGTCCCGAGTTCGAGTCTCGGTCGGGCACACAGTTTTAATCTGCCAGGAAGTTTCAGTCTCACCTTTGTTTTTCGCTCCCTTTTCCTTTCTTCGTTTCCCTTCTCCTGTCGTTCCTCCGCTTCGGCGTTCGAGGTTTCTCTTTTTCTTCTTCCTCCCTGTGCGGTCCTGAAGGCCGGCCCAAGCGTCTGACGCATAACAGGTGACTGGGTAGTAGTAGTACTAGTAGTAGTAGTAGTAGTAATTCCCAGCCCCAGATCGAGAAGTAGGGTTCGCACGTTCTTCTTGGTACAGGCAAGGCCCAGGGAGGGGTGATTGCCTGAGCTGCAACCTTACCAAATTGGCGATTGGTCCCTCTGTCCATGAGGCGTGAACATCACGTAAAGCAGGAGCGCCCCCATCTGAAGGGGGCCCCCAGTTGGAAAGAGCGCGCCATCGGAAACGCTGACAGTCATGGGTGATTTTCTCGCAATTATTCAATCATCTTCACAATCAACATCTACGGAACGTAAAAGTAATGAGGCTGACGATTCAAAGGCCTTCCAGCTGCACCATGGTTTCTCGTGGTGTCCCATACTGAAGACGGTCAGTCCTTCGCCACAGTCAATCCGTTTATTATTCAGAAAGGTGTTGATGCAATTGCCAGCCCTGTGAAATCTTTCTCTCGTTTACGGAATGGCACTTTGCTTTTGGAGACTATTTCTGATTTTCAAGCACAACAACTGCTTTTCACCTCACTTCACCACAGCTATCCTGTTCATGTCGAGACCCATAGTTTTCTGAATTCTTCCTGTGGTGTTGTTTACACTAGGCTGCTCGACGGCCTGACCGAGGCCAAAATCCAATCCTACCTCTCTGATCAGGATGTCATTGCCGTCCATTGGGTGATGAAAAAGGTAGATTCCTTATCAGTGCTCACCTGCACCCTTTTTTCACCTTTGATAGAGTGGTGCTTCCATCCAAGATCAAAGCAGGCTATGAAATTCTCTCTGTCTGACCATACATACCGAACCTGATGCATTGCTACCAGTGTCATCGTTTCAATCACACTAGAACATCTTGTCGACACCCAGCCAAATGTGTAACCTGTGGTAGGGATGCTCACGAGGGCGATTGTCTGCCTCCTCCTCCCTTCTGTATCGACTGCAATGGCTGTCATGCCGCCTCCTGTCGGGATTGTCCCATGTATTTCGATGAGTGGACTGTCCGAGAGATCCAGATAAAGGAAAAAGTGCCTTACCCAGTCGCTCGCAAGTTACTGGGTAGTCGCAAACCCTGCCTTCTCCCGTGTGACACCTATAGTTCTGTTCTTGTTACCCCTCGCTCCATGGAGGATATGGCCACGCACACATGCAACCTTCAGTTCAGCTCTGAGGTTGTGATATCGCCAAGGTGTCAAGGTAGCATCGCCATCCCCCTGTCCAGCTGCGCAACAAGCCATCAAATTCTCGCCTCAAGGGGCGAAGCCACCAGCTACACAACCAATAGGTGGCAAAGAACAGAATGGATACTCCCATGAAGATTTCCTATGTCACTCCAGCCAGTCTTCCTCTGCTAACCGGAAAGGCTCTAAGATGTCCACCAAAGGCAAACGGTCTTCTCCTTCGCTGACTCGAAGATCCTCTTAGACGGTGTTGCCACGTGATACCTTAACCCGGCCGGCCTCCGTACCGCCGGTGCGCACCACCAACCGTTTTTCTGCATTTGACTCCACAACCGAGAGCACAAGCAAGCCAGTGCTTCTGTGGACCCCAAAGAGCAGGATCCTCCTGCTTCTGTGTTCTGTAGCAGCGACTCTTCGCCGTCTGTCACTCGGCAGCCACCAAGGTGACACCCCTTTATCTCTTCCTCATCATGACTCTCCTCCAATGGAACGTTCATGGTCTTCGGTCCCACAAAGAGGATTTACGTCTGTTTTTAGCATCGCAGCGTCCCCTTGTACTCTGCCTTCAGGAAATGAAATTGCGTCCCTACGACCACTTTCAGCTTTCACATTTCTTCCCAGTTCGTTTTGACCTTCCCCCTGACGTCGGCATTCCATCGCATGGAGGTGACATGCTGCTCGTACGGGATGACATTCATAGTTAACCGATCTCCCTGACTACCCATCTTCAAGCTGTTGCAGCTCGCCATTTCCTTTCCCACCTGACCTTTTCCCCCTCTACCATTTTTGTCCCTCCGACATTCGATGTCACCAGGGCAGACTTCCATCACTTTATCAGGCAGCTACCTCCCCCATTTCTGCTACTCGGTGACTTTAATGCGCTTCATCTCCTTTGGGTTTCTCCTAGAGCCTGTCCTCTTAGGTGATCTTCTTTATCAACTCAATTTCTTCTGCCTTAACACTGGAGCACCCACATCGCTTTCTGACTCCTAGCACACCTATTCCCAGTTGGACCTATCCTTCTGCACTGCCCAGCTTGCCCACCGTCTTG
Organism: Schistocerca piceifrons; assembly: GCF_021461385.2. Classification (NCBI taxonomy): domain Eukaryota; kingdom Metazoa; phylum Arthropoda; class Insecta; order Orthoptera; family Acrididae; genus Schistocerca; species Schistocerca piceifrons. The sequence continues at coordinate 702,101,576 of NC_060138.1, forward strand.
AGTGGTCCGTTCTTTCTGACACCTACTTGAGCGACCATTTCCCATTTGCTATCCGTTTGCTGACTCCTACCCCACCTGCGTGCACACCCAAATGGCAGCTTACTGAGGCTGACTGGGGGCTTTACTCCTCCCTGGCGACCTTAGAAGAACAGGATTTCCCCAGTTGTGATGACCAGGTGGACTACCTCATGAACGTTATTCTCACTGCTGCAGAATGTTCCGTTCCTCGCACTTCCTCTTTACCACGCCGTGTCCCAGTTCCTTGGTGGACTGAGGCATGAAGCGACGCAATTCGCGCTCGGGGGCGTGCTCTCCGCGTTTTTAACAGTCATCCTACGATGGCAAACTGCATTCATTACAAAGGAATGGATGCAAAGTGTCGTCGCATTCTTCAGGATAGCAAAAAAGGCTAGCAAAAAACTAGCTGAATTTCATCCAATAATTCTTTTAACAGTTCCACCGCTTCCTCTGTCGTGTGGGTCAACGGCCGAGGGCTCTCTGAGAGGAAGATCCATTCGCCATATTTTGGCCTAACAGTAGCAGACGCCGTTATCGTGGCCCCTATTGCTATCTACAACACCTTGAGCCGCCATTTTGCGGAATTTTGAGCTATTCCCACAATCACCCTGCCTTCCTCCATCGGAAACAAGTGGAGGCGGTTCGGGCCTTACCCTTTCCTTCTCAGAATCGTGAGTGCTACAATGCTGCTTTTACTATGAGGGAGCTAGATCATGCTCTCAGTTCATTCCGATCCTTCGCCCCAGGGCCAGACACTGTCGACATTCAGAGGTTGCAGCACCTTTCTCTTGCCGGCAAGCACTTTCTTATTAACAAATACAACCGCATCTGAGCAGAGGGCACATTTCCCGGACGTTGGCGTGAAGCCACCGTCATACCCATACTTAAGCCCGGTAAGGACAAAAACCTTCCTTCTAGCTACCGTCCTAACTAATCTCACCAGCTGTGTTTTCAAGGTGATGGAACGTATGATTCATGCACGGCTGGTATGGTGGCTCCAGTCTCGCAATTTACTAACTACTGCACAATGTGGATTTCGAGCCCGGCGTTCTGCAGTTTACCATCTCATTACTTTGTCCACCCATGTCATGAATGGTTTTCTGCGGGAATCACAGACTGTGGCCGTGTTTTTCGATTTGGAGAAGGCCTACAATACCTGCTGGAGAACTGGTATCCTCCGTACGTGGGGCTTCCGTGGCCCTGTTTCCTTCAGGAAGTTTTAAAATACCGAGTTTTCAAGATGCGTGTGGGCTCTGCGTTGTCGGACACCTTTATCCAAGAAAACGGTGTGCCTCAGGGTTCAGTCCTGAGCGTCGTTCTCTTTGCTATCTCCATTAACCCTATAATGGCCAGTCTCCCGCCGGGTATCTCCGGCTCCTTTTTTGTTGACGAATTTACCATCTATTGCAGTGCTCCACTGACCTGTCTCACTGAACCGTGTCTTCAGCGATGTCTTGATCGTCTTTACTCCTGGAGCATCGACAATGACTTTCGTTTCTCTACTGCAAAAACCGTCTGTATGAATTTCGGGTGGCGCAAGTGGTTTCTCCCACCATCTGTACATCTTGGTCCTGTTGACACTACGAAATTCCTGGGGCTCACGCTCGATTGGGAAACACTCTTGGTCCTCCCATGTGTCTTCCCTGGCAGCCTGCCGTACGCGGTCCAACTCTTACGTCTCCTCAATGGTGCTTGCTGGGGTGCTAATCGAACCACCTTCCTCGCTTTGTACCGGTCCCTTGTCGGTTCGAAACTCGGCTATAGGTGCTTTGTTTGTGCGACAGCACGTCCATGCCTCTTACGGCGTCTAACACTACGTACCATCGTGGCATCTGTTTGACCACTGGCGCCTTTTACAGCAGCCCAGTTGAGAGTCCGTTTGCTGCAGCTGCTGAACTACCACTGTCATACTACCGTGACTTTCTCCTCAGCATGTATGCACGCTGTTTGCCTACCATGCGTGGCCACCCATACTATACCTCCTCCTTCGATGATTCCTTTGATCACCAGTGTGGGGCGCGTCCCTCCTCTGTTACTTCCTGTAGTCCTCTTGATTCAGCAGCTTAACTTCACACTACGTGAAACTTCCCCGGTGGGTGTGAGCTCTTCACCACTTTTGCTTCGTGAAGTGACCCGTGTTAATCTTGGCCTTCATTCACTTCCTAAGGACACTATTCCAGCCTCTCTCTATCACCTTCAGTTTGACGACCTTCTCATGAATTTTCGCGATAGTACTTGTACCCTGGTGTCTCTCGGACTGACTGTGGTGTCGAATGTGCCTTCGTCATTTACAACCACGGTTTTAGATATCGGCTTCTGGCACACTGCTCAGTATTTACAGCCGAGCTCTTCGCCCTGTATCAGGGCGCGGAGTACATCTGGTGACAGTGACTCTTCAGTCGTGTCCTCTGCACAGACTCACTCACGCCCTTCAAAGTCTATGTACACTGTACACCGCCCATCCGTTAGTGCAACGGGTCCAGGAAAACGGTCACTTGCTCAGTTGTGGTTGAGCCACCGTGCAGTTTATTTGGGTTGCTGGTCATGTTGTTCTGTCAGGAAACGAGGCTGCTGGCTCTGCTGCCAAGGCTGCAGTCATCGTACCTCAGCCCAGTATTTCTATGTTCCCTCCAGTTATCTCTGTGCCTGTCAGGAGGTGGTGTCCCTTTGGCATCGCCATTGGTCCTCCCTTCAGGGGAATATGCTCAGGATTATTAAGCCTCTCCCAGCGGTTTGGACGACTTTTGACTAGGTTGCTTATTGGGCACTGCCTTTTTAGTCACCGTCATTTGATAAGTGGCAGTCCCCCATCACTTTGTACACATTGCACCCAAGTTTTAACTGTGCACCACTTCTTGACGGAATGTCCATTATTTAACGATTTAAGTTCCCGCTTGGGTTTGCCGTCTGAGTTTTGGCCGTTTTAGCAAGTGACGCTCGGGCTGTCGACTGCGTTTTACTTTTTATCCGTCAAAGCAATGTGGCGAAGGCCATTAAATTTTAGTTTTGGACCTACTATTCTGTATGGTGTCCTTAGCAGCCCTTTCTCCTCGTCCCTGTTTTTCGCTGTCTTCTCTGATGTCAATTGGGATTGACGTTTAGTCGTTTTTTAACTCCCCTCGGTTTTCGTGTTCTATAGTTTTGACGTGTGGCACGTGTGACCCCCAGTTGCTCTTGCGCGCTCAAAGAAAACAAAACAAAACAAAAATGAGGATAGCAGTGTCATCAGCAAATCGTATCACATTACACTTTGATTCCACTCCTCAACCTTTCTTTCATTTTCATGATTGCTTCTTCAGTGTACAGATTGAACAGTAGGGGCGAAAGACTACATCCCAGTCTTAAACCCTTTTTAATTCGTTCTTGGTCTTCAACTCTTGTTATTCTTTCCTGGCTCTTGTACATATAGTATATTGTCCGTCTCTCGTTCTAGCTTACACCTACTTTCTCAGAATTTCAAACATCTTGCAAGAATTTACATTGTCAACGCTTTTTCCAGGTTGAAAAATCCTGTGAACGTGTCTCGATATTTGTTTAGTCTTGCTTCCGTTATCAACCGGAACGTCGGAATTGCCTCTCTGTCGGGGACTGATGACCTTTGCTGTTTAGTCCCCCTTAAACATCCCAACAACCACACCACCACCTCTCTGTCGTCTTTACCTTTCATAAAGCAAACTGATCATCTAACACATACTCAATTTCCTTTTCCATTCTTCTGTATATTATTCTTGTCAGTAACTTGGATGCATGAAGTATTAAATTGATTGTGCGATAATTCTCGCACTTGTCAGCCCTTGCAGTCTTCGGAACTGTATGGTTGATATTTTTTCCGAAATTCAGAGTGTACGAGGTGCATTCAAGTTCTAAGGCCTCCGATTTTTTTTTTCTCCGGACTGGAAAGAGATGGAAACATGCGCATTGTTTTAAAATGAGGCCGCGTTCATTGTCAATACGTCCGTGAGATGGCAGCACCATACGGCAGATGGAATTTTACCGCCAGCGGCGAGAATGAGAACTGTTTTAAATACTTAAAATTGCGACGTTTTCCTTACTTGAACAGCGTGCAATCATTCGTTTTCTGAATTTGCATGGTGTGAAACCAATTGAAATTCATCGACAGTTGAAGGAGACATGTGGTGATGAAGTTATGGATGTGTCGAAAGTGCATTCGTGGGTGCGATAGTTTAATGAAGGCAGAACATCATGTGACAACACACCGAAACAACTTCGGGCTCGCACAAGCCAGTTTGACGACATGATTGAGAAAGTGGAGAGAACTGTTTTGGGGGATCGCCGAATGACTGTTGAACAGATCGCCTCCAGAGTTGGCATTTCTGTGGGTTCTGTGCACACAACCCTGCATGACGACCTGAAAATGCGAAAAGTGTCATCCAGGTGGGTGCCACGAATGCTGACGAACGACCACATGGCTGCCCGTGTGGCATGTTGCCAAGCAATGTTAACGCGCAACGACAGCATGAATGGGACTTTCTTTTCGTCGGTTGTGACGATGGATGAGACGTGGATGCCATTTTTCAATCCAGAAACAAAGCGCCAGTCATCTCAATGGAAGCACACAGATTCACCGCCACCAAAAAAGTTTCGGGTAACGGCCAGTGCTGAAAAAATGATGGTGTCCACGTTTTGGGACAGCGAGGGCGTAATCCTTACCCATTGCGTTCCAAAGGGCACTACGGTAATAGGTGCATCCTACGAAAATGTTTTGAAGAACAAATTCCTTCCTGCACTGCAACAAAAACGTCCGGGAAGGGCTGTGCGTATGCTGTTTCACCAAGACAACGCACCTGCACATCGAGCTAACGTTACGCAACAGTTTCTTCGTGATAACAACTTTGAAGTGATACCTCATGCTCCCTACTCACCTGACCTGGCTTCTAGTGACTTTTGGCTTTTTCCAACAATGAAAGACACTCTCCGTGGCCGCACATTCACCAGCCGTGCTGCTATTGCCTCAGCGATTTTCCAGTGGTCAAACCAGACTCCTAAAGAAGCCTTCGCCGCTGCCATGGAATCATGGCGTCAGCATTGTGAAAAATGTGTACGTCTGCAGGGCGATTGCGTCGAGAAGTAACGCCAGTTTCATCGATTTCGTGTGAGTAGTTAATTAGAAAAAAAATCGGAGGCCTTAGAAGTTGAATGCACCTCGTATGTCGTCAGACTCTACATTCCGTACACCAACGTGAATAGTCGTTTTGTTGCAACCTCCCCCAACGGTACATGTCTTTAATGCAGTGGATTCTATTGCTTTCTGCATCCTCATGCCGTTGATCATTGCTGATTCTTCCGCCTTTAGGGACAGTTTTCTACTCCAAGGACAAGAGTGTCCTGAGTCTCTGTCCGCTCCTACAGTCTCTTTTACAAAGCCGTTGGCCGAATGAGGATCATTTCTTATGCTGGAAGTCTTCAGTCGCCAATACTGTTTGTCAATCAAAATTAAAGCGGCGACGGTTTCCGAGCACGGGACCGAGGACATTTTGGTTGCTAATCAAAGACGCTATCCCAAGGGCGTGGGTGTAGAGGGATGGTACACTAAAATAACTGAGGATCACGACACGCCTCCTTGGGTGCTACGTCCGCCCTTTCGTTCCTCGCAGTCCGCAGCTCGTGGTCGTGCGGTAGCGTTCTCGCATCCCACGCCCGGGTTCCCGGGTTCGATTCCCAGCGGGGTCAGGGATTTTCTCTGCCTCGTGATGACTGGGTGTTGTGTGCTGTCCTTAGGTTTAAGTAGTTCTAAGTTCTAGGGGACTGATGACCTAAGATGTTAAGTCCCATAGTGCTCAGAGCCATTTTTCGTTCCTCGCAAGATCCATTTGCCCTGGGATCCAGCAGAAAAACACCACCTTCCCCAGTCGTTGTAGTTGGAGAGAATCCCAGATATTCTGGTTCAAAAATGGTTCTGAGCACTATGGGACTCAACTTCTGAGGTCATCAGTCCCCTAAACTTAGAACTACTTAAACCTACTGACCTAAGGACATTACACACATCCATGCCCGAGGCAGGATTCGAACATACGACCGTAGCGGTCGTGCGGTTCCAGACTTAAGCGCGTAGAACCGCTCGACCACACCTTCCGGCGGATATTCTGGACTACTTTGCCTGCTGGGTACGAATGTTGTAGAGTGAAGGGCACTCAGAGAATCGGAACAAACAAGAAATTGACCACTGGCAGAACGTCTCACCGGCTCCAGTGCCCGCAAGATCGCATATAATTCTGCGTCCTGAGGCAATCGGACCATGGGGACAGGATTCTGGGAAAACAACAAAGCAACCAAAGGAGTTCCCTTGTTTGGGCCCACCTACTGCACCAGATCTAAAACTACTCTAGGTCTTTACACTAACCAGGGCAGAAGACAGTTAAAACCTTGGATTTGGGATGTACTTGCTGCACAACGAGTGACTCCAGCACACGCTACACGCAGATCCCAGTAGGTATTGTGACTCGTGGATAATTGAAGAAAAGGCGTTCCAGAGGCAGACGAACAACAGTATGGTGAGCGGGTGAAATCGGACCTGCGAAGAACTAACATGCCTGACGCACCATGAGGAGCTGCCGCCGGATGGTGAGTGGTAGTTCCCCAGCATCAGAACAGAGACCGGGTATGAGCCTGGTCCTGTAAGCATCTGTGGCCAGCCTAATACCCTCATGGTCGATAGGGTCAATAATCCTCAGGTAAGGAGGCCTCTCTGATCCATACAGCATACATCCACAGTCTGGCCATGAACACTCAAAAGCCCTACAAAACAGGAGCGAAAGCCCTGTCAGGTCCCCAGGATCTGTGGCTAAGCCGCTTGATGATATTCAGCACCTTCTGGACTCAGGTGGAAGTGGGCTTCATCTTGAGACCAGAAACATGAGCAGTATTTTCTGTGTGCTGGAATGCTTCAAACTAGTCTCAGCTGCAGTTCTTCGGACGCATTTCCTTGGATTTTGCTGAGATTTTGCAGAAACATTGTCAACGTTTTCAGGAGTGACATTCCCCGCTAGTTCATCAACCACGCTGTCTGTCCTTTGGCGTTTGGCGAAAAGCTTGGGAACGGTTTTCGCATGGGGTCCTTTTGGAAGATTAAAATGTCTCTGCAACCTGCGCCTCGCTGTCGTAGGACTGTGTTCTAACTTGGGGTATTCCAGTATCAGAAAAATACGGCTTTCAGTGGAATACATGATTTCAGTGGAATACATGATTTCAGTCTCTTCCTTCGGACGCTAACCTCCTTTCACATATCATCGGTAGAACTGATAGCTCTGTGCTACGGCGCATAATTTATAGGCACTACGTATTGAGATTACAGCGTTATTTGTTAGCAGCTTTTCGAACTATTACGAAACTTCTGTACAAAATTCTTTCAGCTTTCACAATAAACATACCTCTTGTTGCACTGGTCTATCGATATTAGTTTTCGAGATTTTTAATTTGGAAATTAGGATCTCCTTCGCTGGACACTATATCTACACCCAGACGATTGTCTGATGTATCGGTAATTTTATTTAACTCTCGCAGCACCGGAGGGGAGTAATTTACTCCATGCCTACCATTTGAAAATATTGTAATCTAATCATGTAAGTTATATTTTTAAATTTTGAAAAAAATGATAATTGTTTTACATATTTAAGGAAAATTTAACAAAAAAATTTGGGTCTTAATAGTATGTGTTACTTTTTTTAACAAACATCATATTCATATTTTATGATTCACGCCTGTTCTTACACGTCTATATATCTTTAAAATATGTGTTGTGAATAAAAGTCAACTACAGTTAGTGAAATTTGTATTTTTTAAAATTTTTGGTGTGGTCGTAAAGTATCCCTCGCCTCGGTGTAGACGTTATGGAAAGTGCGCTGGTGTTGCTCAGATTGTGATAAATATTTTCAGATTCTGGACCTACCTATTTAAAAAGTATGTTGTTAATAAAAGTTACGACAGTTAACGTAATTTCTTTCTTTTCTTACTTTTATTTTATTGTATTTTTATATGTATTTTTTGTGGCGGACATAAAGTACTCCTCCTCTTCCGTTGGTACGAGACGGTATGGAAATATGGAAAACCCGCTGGTATTGTTAGGGTTAAGGACCACTGCGTAGAATTATGATGAAAATTCAGAGAACAGCTTGAGGTAACTGAACATCATTGCTTCCATATGACTTAAATGGTCTGTAATGGGCAGTCCTAAATGGTAAGAGGGAATGGTGTTGAATAACGATTAGTAGTGCGAGGGTTTGTGGAGCCAGGTGCATGTCCGATGGAAATCCATAAAAACAGGAATTACATAAATACGTTTATTCCGAGTGAAAAATACAATAGTCCTGTTTCTGACTGACGGCGTTCAAAGCCATTTAGACGCAAGGTTGTCTTAGTCACGCGATTGTGCTCAGCTCCGCAAATAGTCTCATGTAAATGACGACGCGCGACATCGCCTTTCGAGCGGGCGGTAGCCGAAGCGACGTTACGTACTCAGCACTCTGGCTAAGAGAGCACCATCAGGCCCACAGGCTGACGGGCTTCACACCGCTACGACGGACCCTGCAGTCTGTCACGTTGGTCGCAGTGGCTGCACGACTCAGTGCGGAAAGCACTTCAGCAAGCACAGCGAATCAGAAATACCAACGTAGCGTTGTACCACAATGGCCTTCAGGCGCAAGCCTGCTGTAGTAGCATGTTTCCGCACAAGGCAAGCGATAGCTTGACAGCTAGTCAGGCCGAGGCGCGAACCGTGGGCCCTTGAAGTATGTAGAAATCGGCCAACGGGGTACCAGTTCAACTTCCGACGACCTCAGATGAAGACACATGTAGTTGTTCCACAGATAGTGAAGGGGAAATCTAGTGGTATCTGCTAGATAACACATTTCTGTTTGACGACGAGCGTGGAGTACCTTTTGTAGCTGACTGCAGGAGGCACAGACGGTGTTTAGAAAGGATAGATTGCATGCAACCAGTGGTGGAGTGTTCGTCGCTGTTAGTAGTAGTTTATCCTGCAGTGAAGTAGAAGTGGATAGTTCCTGTGAATTATTATGGGTGGAGGTTACACTCAACAACCGAGCTAGGTTAATAATTGGCTCCTTTTACCAACCTCCCGACTCAGCAGCATTAGTGGCAGAACAACTGAGAGAAAATTTGGAATACATTTCACATAAATTTTCTCAGCATGTTATAATCTTAGGTGGAGATTTCAATTTACCAGATATGGACTGGGACACTCAGATGTTTAGGACGGGTGGTAGGGACAGGGCATCGACTGACATTATACTGAGTGCACTATCCGAAAATTACCTCGAGCAATTAAACAGAGAACCGACTCGTGGAGATAACATCTTGGACCTACTGATAACAAATAGACCCTAACTTTTCGACTCTGTAAGTGCAGGACAGGGAATCAGTGATCATAAGGCCGTTGCAGCATCCCTGAATATGGAAGTTAATAGGAATATAAAAAAGGGAGGAAGGTTTATCTGTTTAGCAAGAGTAATAGAAGGCAGATTTCTGACTACCTAAAAGATCAAAACGAAAATTTCTGTTCCGATACTGACAATGTTGAGTGTTTATGGAAAAAGTTCAAGGCAATCGTAAAATGCGTTTTAGACAGGTACGTGCCGAGTAAAACTGTGAGCGACGGGAAAAACCCACGGTGGTTCAACAACAAAGTTAGGAAACTACTGCGAAAGCAAAGAGAGCTTCACTGCAAGTTTAAACGCAGCCAAAACCTCTCAGACATACAGAAGCTAAACGATGTCAAAGTTAGCGTAAGGAGGGCTATGCGTGAAGTGTTCAGTGAATTAGAAAGTAAAATTCTATGTACCGACTTGACAGAAAATCCTAGGAAGTTCTGGTCTTACGTTAAATCAGTAAGTGGCTCGAAACAGCACATCCAGACACTCCGGGATGATGATGGCATTGAAACAGAGGATGACACGCGTAAAGCTGAAATACTAAACACCTTTTTCCAAAGCTGTTTCACAGAGGAAGACCGCACTGCAGTTCCTTCTCTAAATCCTCGCACAAACGAAAAAATGGCTGACATCGAAATAAGTGTCCAAGGAATAGAAAAGCAACTGGAATCACTCAACAGAGGAAAGTCCACTGGACCTGACTGGACACCAATTTGATTCTACACAGAGTACGCGAAAGAACTTGCCCCCCTTTTAACAGCCGTGTACCGCAAGTCTCTAGAGGAACGAAAAGTTCCAAATGATTGGGAAAGAGCACAGGTAGTCCCAGTCTTCAAGAAGGGTCGTCGAGCAGATGCGCAAAACTATAGACCTATATCTCTGACGTCGATCTGTTGTAGAATTTTAGAACATGTTTTTTGCTCGAGTATCATGTCGTTTTTGGAAACCCAGAATCTACTATGTAGGAATCAACATGGATTCCGGAAACAGCGATCGTGTGAGACCCAACTCGCTTTATTTGTTCATGAGACCCAGAAAATATTAGATACAGGCTCCCAGGTAGATGCTATTTTTCTTGACTTCCGGTAGGCGTTCGATACAGTTCCGCGCTGTCGCCTGATAAACAAAGTAAGAGCCTACGGAATATCAGACCAGCTGTGTGGCTGGATTGAAGAGTTTTTAGCAAACAGAACACAGCATGTTGTTATCAATGGAGAGACGTCTACAGACGTCTGGCGTGCCACAGGGGAGTGTTATGGGACCATTGCTTTTCACAATATATATAAATGACCTAGTAGATAGTGTCGGAAGTTCCATGCGGCTTTTCGCGGATGATGCTGTAGTATACAGAGAAGTTGCAGCATTAGAAAATTGTAGCGAAATGCAAGAAGATCTGCAGCGGATAGGCACTTGGTGCAGGGAGTGGCAGCTGACCCGTAACATAGACAAATGTAATGTATTGCGAATACATAGAAAGAAGGATCCTTTATTGTATGATTATATGATAGCGGAACAAACACTGGTAGCAGTTACTTCTGTAAAATATCTGGGAGTATGCGTGCGGAACGATTTGAAGTGGAATGATCATATAAAATTAATTGTTGGTAAGGCGGGTACCAGGTTGAGATTCATTGGGAGAGCCTATAGAAAATGTAGTCCATCAACAAAGGAGGTGGCTTACAAAACACTCGTTCGACCTATACTGAATATTGCTCATCAGTGTGGGATCCGTACCAGATCGGGTTGACGAAGGAGATAGAGAAGATCCAAAGAAGAGCGGCGCGTTTCGTCACAGGGTTATTTGGTAACCGTGATAGCGTTACGGAGATGTTTAACAAACTCAAGTGGCAGACTCTGCAAGAGAGGCGCTCTGCATCGCGGTGTAGCTTGCTCGCCAGGTTTCGAGAGGGTGCGTTTCTGTATGAGGTATCGAATATATTGCTTCCCCCTACTTATACCTCCCGTGGAGATCACGAATATAAAATTAGAGAGATTAGAGCGCGCACGGAGGCTTTCAGATAGTCGTTCTTCCCGCGAACCATACGCGACTGGAACAGGAAAGGGAGGTAATGACAATGGCAGGTAAAGTGCCCTCCGCCACACACCGTTGGGTGGCTTGCGGAGTTTAAATGTAGATGTAGATGACGGACACTGCATAGCTGAAACGGATAGTATTTATGTCAGTTAGGTACGCCACGGTTTTTCCAAGCCACCACTCAAGTAGAATAAGGAGTAGCCCGGCATGGGCCTGGACGTGCTGATATCCAGGTTGCTGTGGCTACAGTATCTTTCAGTGCTTACTCACTGTCAGTGATGTTAACACCCCCGCACTAGTTCTTGGTGTGCTTTTGAAGTCAGCTTGCAACTTCTTGTGAAAGTCCGCTCTCCTAGCTCCCAGCTTCTTCCCTTCGCTGAGGCTTCTTACATGAGCCTGTGGCGACATTTTTGTGCTGTATAGATAATGAAAATATAACACACTGGTTATAGATTTATTATGGAACTGTAATTGTGATCTACTTACTGTAGATTGGAAGAAATGCATTAGATGTTTTACAACAGTGTGACATCCCGGAAGTACAGTGAGCTATATATCTTGTTATTTGTACCTCCCATGCCTGAATGAACCTGCATGACAGACAGACAAGCGAAGACTTAGGAATTATAACCTTCAAGGGAGACAGTTATGTAACTGTTACCTCTAGTGGACGAAAATGAAGTCGTGTCCCCTCACCCAGTCTTGGCATAGGACGCTTTCTGAATGACCTATTTATAAAATGGGATGTGGCATAGGAAGGAGTTCAGAGATGCGAATAGACGAGCTGGTAAGGCAGTAAAATACACAGCTATGATTGAGACAGCTAAATATCAGTAAAACAAACAGCTTGGAAGCTCTGTGATTGGACTGTTTCCAAGAAAGTGGTAGTAAATAAAAACGGAGTTCACAAATGTGATTTGCGAGTAAAGTACGGACCAATGATTTGGAGAACTAAAAACATGTGTTGGCCTAAGAAAGGGGGAAGCAGGAAGTGGATGGCATGTAGGGTGGGGAGGTTAGGATGGGGGAGGAGAGGATGAGGGTGAGGAGAATGAAGTGGAGGGGTGGCCAGTGGAGGGCAGTTCCAGTGGACTGGATGGGAGGTCAACGACAAGTTTAAGGATCAATTTTGGAACAGGAACTGGAAGAGTGATGGGGAGTGGGCAGTGGAGATGTAAGGGGGTAGGTGGTCAGATTTAGACCAAAGTCACCATTGCGCTCGTACTGGTACTTAACCATTTCTGACCTGAATTTTTTCTGGGGGAAGGAAAATGTTTCTTTATGCTCTTAGGTGATTTTTTTTAATGATTTTAGATTCAAGCTCTATACAAAAATATGTTCCCGTTTTCAAAACATACTTTGCACAATTGGCTTCATTTTATGGACTAAAATAAGCAATTACGAAATATTCTGTATTGAAATAAATAGTAAAATTATCATTCAGTAATTACCATGCAGCCGGCCGCCGTGGAAGAGCGGTTGTAGGCGCTACAGTCTGGAACCGCGCGACCGCTACGGTCGCAGGTTCAAATCCTGCCTCGGGCATGGATGTGTGTGATGTTCTAAGCTTAGTTAGGTTTAAGTAGTTCTAATTTCTAGGGGACTGATGACCTCAGCAGTTAAGTCCCATGGTGCTCAGAGCCATTTGAACCATTTACGAATTACCGGTACCATGCAAAATAACAATAACAATATTCAATTATACAGTGGAATATGGCGAACCAGCCACATCCGTGTATTCTGGAGGTCACGAGCTGCTGCGCACTGCTGCATTGACTTTCTGATATTTTCGTAATGATACCCAACACACGGCAGCACATGCTCATGATGAAAAGTTGAACATTCGCAAATGTGTGTAACAGGTGTGTATTGTGAGAAAATTCTTCTGTTGCAGCTAAGACACAGTAAAAGTTAATGTACACAGTTGTAGCCAGAAGATCTGAAAGGGTTAAGTGCTGCAAGTTTGTCCAGCCTCTCCTCAACTGTGTCGACGGTAAAGTCAACTCTTACGTTACCCAATTCACCATTGTGTACTTAATGACTTAATGTTTCTCAAGGCGTATTTCGAGCACTCACTCTTATTAAATAAGGTGGCTTCTTTGATGTTCAAATGTTGAAATATGTGTGAAATCTTATGGGACTTAACTGCTAAGGTCATCAGTCCCTAAGCTTACACACTACTTAACCTAAATTATCCTAAGGACAAACACACACACCCATGCCCGAGGGAGGACTCGAACCTCCGCCGGGACGAGCCGCACAGTCCATGACTGCAGCGCCTTAGACCGGGTTTGTTTGATAAACACTTACGTTAACGTACAGTTCTGTTCCAGTATGTCTATGCATCAAGCACACAGTTAAACTGGCGTCTTATCACGATCGCAATCTCAGTGGTGACAGTAGCAGGTTTACGTTTTGGAAGACTAACTTCTTTACTTCCGTGCAGAATACGGACAGTTGTATAATTATATCGTGAATTAGACACAGGACCGGGAAACAACGGTTGTTGCTTTAATTTTTGACACCAGTGTAGTTTTATCATCCTCAGCACTCGCATACTTAACATCAACGCATTCTAGACATAGAACTGCTTCCCTTTTTTGGAAACCATCGCGCACATGCCCATTCATCTCGGCTGTCAATATTCGATTCACATAACATAGCGGATTGAACAAGTACTATTAAGCCTATGTGATCCCGACAGTAGCTACTAATGCTGGATTTAGTTGACCAGGTCTGGTATGTAAATCATGTATTTTGTCAAAAGAAGTGTGCTTACATTGTACCACCTCAGTCATTTCGCAGTTATTACTTTTATGTATGTCGAATAAATAGACCACCAGTCAGTAAGGCTGTCCTCTGAAATTCCAGTTCTCTTTAATTAGTGTTGTTCGGCAGGAATGTCAAGCACAGGAAGAGCAGAGGACATTGGGTCGAACCAGAGAAAAGAAAGTCCAGTATACGATTTAAAGCAATAATACGCCATGACATCTGTTATCTGTGGCGATACAAGAGGATGGCGGTTCGTGGATAGAACAGAAAGAGATAAGGTAAGTTAATAGGCAGCAAATGAAGATTTAAGAGGGTAACTACTCACAACGATATTACGAGTAAGACACCAAGTCAGGATAATTACGGCACGAATAATACTTCGTAAGGAATCCTATTCGCACGCTGAACCTGTCGACTGATAGCCAAAAGATGACCTCACTATCACAGCAGAAAAAAACCTACACTCCCAAAAACATAAATACACATGGTGCGAGCTCAGCTATAGGTCTAAAACGAACGAACGTTGTGTAGCTGTAGCTTATGGTAAATCGTTAATAAGTGTCGGCTGCCGTTTCTCTCTCTGTGTAATATGATACTGTTAGCGGAGACCTGGATCTGATTACTCATGATTAATTCAGGAGAACCACTCACATTTGTGTCACAAAATATTCTGTTCCCCCTTCGTGTATAATGAGATCACCGGGTGAAATCGTGTAACTTCCGTTTTGCATTACATGGAAGCGGACCGTTGAATGAAGACGAGACAGTATAAAAAAGATTTAAATGTATGTTCTACGAATAACGGGATAGCCAAATTAAGAAAAGGTTCCGAGGTACATCGAAGAATTATGAATTCTTACAAATCACAGCTATTTCAGTGGCGTACTCGTAATATAGCGTACTTAGTGCTACAAATCGTATCGATTCATTCGTTTTCGTACTTGACCATGACAGAAATGACGCTTCTTTTTAAAGACCGCCAAACTATTTCATCAGGGTCTTACTTTTATACAATATAAGCACAGTAACCGGAGACTACCGTCAGCTTCACAATTTAACTAGAACAAGCATTATTACCGTAATATTGATGATACTATTTGTCAACTTATAGAACTTCTGTAACCAAATACCGTTGACATTGTTAACCGATGGGACTCCCATTCTTGTGTTTACTTTCATAAGCTGAGTTATGTGGTGTAATATACTTGTCTCATGTGTAGTTACTTCTTGCTTTTATATGTAGCCTTCTTTCCATTAATTAAAATGTCTTGGTGTTATGACAGGAACCGGGAAGTCAGATATCTTCGGCAGACGTTAATTAAGAAATGTTAGAATTCTTGTTTCTTATTAAAAACGATTTGTTTTGCAGAAGGTAAATTAACCGTATGGGCAGACAATAAAACAACAATTCTACAGTGGCAAGATTCTTCGAGGTAGCTCGAATATACTTGAACATATGTATCTCATACTGTCAGACAAGGAGACGAGTCGATTAAAATTGTTGTATAGTAGATGCAGCTTTAGGAGCTTCCAGTAAGGAACATACAGCTTTTGTCTGAACCTGAATGGGTGCCTATTCAGGGTATGGGGACGTCATATGCGGCACAGAAACCAAATATTCACTGCGTAACAAAGCCAGAATAGATGGCGTTATGCCGTTTAACATAATTGCTTAAGGTTTCTTATTTTTTGTGTGGTGTAAGTATTTAAATGTCAGATACAAAGGGAACATTACGAAGTACCTACTAGGCTATCGTTAATGGTTCGCTTACTACCGGTGAATAATCTGTGCGAACATTGCTTACTTTCCTTTTATGTACAGGAACTCCCGTCCTTGTAAACACCCATGTTGGTCTTCTGCAGCTACCACAGGTCTTGGGCTGTATACTTAATTATGTTACGTAACTAACCCGTATCACGAGAACTGTACATATTTCTTTTTGCTAAGCTGATTCTATTTGAATCGACTTCTACTTCCCTAGCTCGTAGTAACAAATTAGTAATTCTTAATTGACGAATTTATCAATTTCCCAGCGTAACAAAGCACCATCTGAGAGCAGTAACAGTCAGTTCTAAATAAAATGTTATATTGCAGAGACTTCGTGAGAATAGATGTAAAAGAACCTAAAGTGGCGTTGTTTGTTATTTATAAAATTATTTTACTTGGCAAGATCAAGGCCTTCAGACCCTGTCTTAATCTAACCACATACCCTTACCAAATCACCACTACAGTTGGTGTAACATATGAGCAATATACATTGACGATCCGAAGAACCTGCTTTGCTTTACAGCGCGTTCATCCAGTTTTGTAATGCGGTACCGCGGTGATATTGTGTGGTATGGATTCCACAACTCCTTGAAGGTTCCCTGAAATATATGATGTCTGCGCGTTTCAGCGGGTTCAGATTAGGAGAATTTTGTGGCCAAGACAGCAACATGAGGTCGCTGTCATAATCCTAAAACCATAGAAGGCACGGATCTGTCCCAATCACTCGGCCAGTTATCATGCTGCAATACATCATCGCCGTCGGGGAAGACATAATGCAAGAGCCGGCCGGGGTGGCCGAGCGGTTCTAGGCGCTACAGTCTGGATCCGCGCGACCGCTACGGTCGCAGGTTCGAATCCTGCCTCGGGCATGGATGTGTGTGATGCCCTTAGGTTAGTTAGGTTTAAGTAGTTCTAAGTTCTAGGGGATTGATGACCTCAGAAGTTAAGTCCCATGGTGCTCAGATCCATTTTTGAACCATAATGCAAGAAGGAATGGACGTGATCCGCAGTAATGTCCATTCAGTCCATAGCACCCATGGTAGTTTATCACTTCAAGTTCGTTTCAAGACCAAGTGAATTACCCCCGTCCCCCAGCCCCTGTAGTATGATACTGACCGCACCGGCGTACGTCCGTGGTGCTTTGCGTGTTGTAAGCAGCACTCATGGCGTATCCGGACACGACCATCGTCCTGATGTAACAAGGAACGTGATTCGTCACACCAAGTGACACTTTCCCATTGATCCACAGTCAAATCTCGATAACCCCGTTCTCATTACATACGTAATAGACGATATCATTGAGTCAACATGGGAACATGTAGGGGTCGTCTGCTACGGAGCTCCATGCTCAGGAATGTGTGTTAATGGTGTGACACGAAATACTTGTCATTCACTCTCGCGGTGGGCTATGATCATAATGTTCTGAATCATTATCGTATAATAATAATTGTAGTAGTAATTGTTGTATGCATACTAATGAATATATCGAATTCAAGACATGTCAATCATTACAGTTATATCATTGTCCTCAAACGCTACACAAACAGCGTTTGCAGGAAGATATATAACTCGCAACTACAAAGTAGCCCTTTCAGACAGACAGACTACAACTGAGCAGTAACAACTAATTCACCATCGTGTCTATTAAAGGAGAAACCATAAATAAGAAACAGAAACACTGTAAGTGGCCAGACAATTATGCATCGGTCCTGAGTGGCGATTGAGATAATGATGCACGACCAGATGGCACAGATTTCGTTGTCGGCCCAGTCGAACCTTAAGGTCTCACCCAGAAATGTTGGAGCTTCACCATCTCATTGGGAGGGTAAGAGGAAAGACAAAAAGAAACGTTACCGCCAAGATGATTCCCTGTTTGCAATGAACTGAATCTGTGATATGAAGGTGTGTGGAGTAGTTCAGATGTTTAAAACAGGCCAGGGAATTGTTGATGTGTAAAGGAGGAACACATTCTGATACATCAGGCATCCTTGTGCTAAAGAATTCTTTCCTTGACTGGAAATGCAAGAGTTGAAGGAGGGATAGCGATCTTTGCAGGTGATGCAAACCACTCGTCGCCTCTCCCAAAATTATCAGAAATTGATTGTAACATAGAAAAACGCAAGCAGAGAACTTATATTACCTTCTTATATCTTCTAGTGAACCATGTAACGAATAGACGCTCTCTTATTTCATCACTGATATCACATTCATTCATCCATTCTCAATGACAGTTGTAATGTATACAGTAAGTTACTGGGCTCCGCGACTACCGTTCCCGACCTTGAACTTTTGAAAGCCTCCTACTGACAAGGGAACCTCCCCATCGCACCCCCCTCAGATTTAGTTATAAGTTGGCACAGTGGATAGGCCTTGAAAACCTGAACACACATCAATCGAGAAAACAGGAAGAAGTTGTGTGGAACTATGAAAAAAATAAACTAAATATACAAACTGAGTAGTCCATGTACAACATACGCAACATCAAGGATAGTACAAGCTCCTGATTGCTGTGGTCCTGTGGTTAGCGTGAGCAGCTGCGGAACGAGAGGTCCTTGGTTCAAGTCTTCCCTCAAGTGTAAATTTTACTTTCTTTATTTTCGCAAAGTTATGATCTGTCGTTCGTTCATTGACGTCTCCGTTCACTGTAATAAGTTTAGTGTCTTTGTTTTTTGCGACCGCACCGCAAAACCGTGCGATTAGTAGACGAAAGGACGTGCCTCTCCAAAGGGAACCGAAAACATTTGATCGCAAGGTCATAGGTCAACCGATTCCTCCACAGGAAAACACGTTTGATATATTCTATACGACACTGGTGACGGCATGTGCGTCACATGACAGGAATATGTTGTCGACCCACCTAACCTGTACACATGGTGAATGGGTAAAAAGATTCTTCTACCTTGCCCGATTTAGATTTTCTCGTGGATGTGTTACTCACTCCCAAAAAAGTGATGAAAACATAAGAGTTTGTCACATAAACTGCAACAAATGAATGCAACAGTTTCACAGTCGCACAGTTTTCTCTGTGCTCTGTAAAAACATGTTTTTAACGTTTTCAAATTTTTCCGTGTGTAGACCGTCAAATCCTGCATATGTCCAAGCAAATCTGAACATGTCCTGGAATTTTGGAGAGCGAAGTTGATTATGTGTGAGTGCTTGAACTTCGATAATTGTCTACAAATAAAAAAAAAACTTTTAACTCCAGGGAAGGCTTGAACCAAGGACCTCTAATTCCGCAGTTGCTCACGCTAACCACGGGACCACGGTGCTCCTCAGCTCATATTGTCCTTGATGTTGCCTATGTTGCGCATGGACTACTCAGTTTGTTTATTTTGCTTATTTTTTTCACAGTTCCACACAACTTCTTCCTGTTTTCTCGATTGATATGTGTTCAGTTTTTCACGGCCTACCCACTGTGCCAACTTATAACTAAATCTGAGGGGGGTGCGATGGGGAGGTTTCCTTGTGAGCGAAGAAATATGACTGTGCTAAAAGGGATGAACACGACCTTTACCCCTGATACGGACTTGTTTTAGCTATGTAACGCCCACTCGTGCTATTCTGCACGGTGACCGATGAAAAGTGGCAGACACTGACTATAGTTTCACATTCTAGAAACCAGGCAGAGCAGTTCCATAAAGAAAGTCTCTCAGATGGGGACTAAACGAGACAAACCGGACACTGTACAGCATACAGGCAATGTTCGGTAGACATACAGTGCGTTCTTATATTCCCGTTACAGATTTGGAGGATTTGTAAAGGGGAGTGAGTACATAATATTTTGAAAGGAACCCACGTGCTACAGAAGTTTGAAAACGTGTTTGGTATGTAGGAATGCAACTGAGTAGTTTTGGTGTGAGGTGGTTACCTCTGATCGGCTGATGTCACTTGACGTCTGTTCTACCCCTCTGACCTGGTTCGAACGTCATTCACGTGTCAGCCAGTGTTACAGCAACATCGTTGAGTACGCGTTTGCTGTATACACCGACACGATCCTTCTGAATTACAAAGCTCACTGTACTGGAAGAGCTGCTCGTCGTCTTTGTCAAGATCATTCTCCACAACGACCGACTCATCGCATACTCTTTTCGTCGCAATTACCGAAGAGGTTCGAGAAAGGGTACCTTAACCGTCAGCAGGCGTGACTGTGGTACTCCAAGGAGACGTCGCACACCCGAACTGGAAGAGGCTGTATTGCATCTCCAATTGGTCTTTCTTAACGTATGAGCTGGCTCGATCTTTTACCTGCAGCCAGTGACACATCGTCATCGCGCGAAAAAATCCACTATAAATATAAAATAGAATAAATGCTAAATAGGAATAAGCATCTGATAACAGAAGCTGTTTTAATTATCCTCCTGTAGCCTTTGAAGTGACATTCATGCCGAAGTGGCCGTTATGGTGAATGTCCTCACCAGCTACGTGACAAAAATCGTGGAGCGGATGGTCAGCCGCTACTTCGTCAGGAATTCAGAGTTGAGGCAGTTTCTTCTATGCTTCCAGAGATGGCCCAAGAGATATCATCACTCCACCATTGATGAGACCACTCAACTGGAGGCGGCTGTATAAACGATTTATCCATTCCGATACGACTGGAAGCTGTTTCGTATGGCAACGGTTTTCTTGCACCACCCTAGGCATAGTGATGTCTTTATGTTCGTGGTGTTGCCATGTTTTCGTACACTCCCTGTATGTGTGTTTGTTGTGCTTAATTTTTATAGATGAATATGAACTGTGCTGCTCTCTGATCAAGAGGAACATATCTGTGTGCAGTGGATCTGCCGTAAAGTATTGCCTAGAGTAAAATGAGTACACTAAAAAAGTTTGTATAGAGCTTGACAGAGGCTTCACCGCGGCTTTTTGCCTTATTGAGTTTTGTGATTAATCTACCTTTCAAACGCCATTAGCAGTGATTAACGTGTCAGTCAGCAGGGATGTGTCCAGTGAATGACAGCAACATTCCTTGATTTTCCTTACTTAGGAAAATTTGTAGATAGTATTCAACATCTCAGCTTGTATCATACAACAAAAAACCAATTCAGAGTTGCAAGTTCTACTTTTTTTTTCATTCAATGATTAATTTCGGGCCGAAACCCATATCATCGTAACATAATCAAAAATGGTATTTTCGAAGATGTGAAAATAAATCAAAAATGTATTCGTTGCACCTTTTTTACATGGTTTTCACATGTTCCGAAATAGCATTTTTCACTATGTTACGATGATTTGAAAATGGATCGCGGCACGTAACTAGTCGTCGAGTGAATAAAAACGTAAAATTTGCAACTTTGGGCTGGTTTTTCGTTGTACTGATCAACAGAAGTGTTAACCAACAGCAATTCCAGATGCAGTCGCAATTTTCTGTGACGCTCCCTATCCTTCCACAAGTATCTGGAAATTGATTGTAAGGTCACTACAACCGTTACATACGATGCGAGCCACGGGGAATAGTGCGAGGACGTGCTGAAAATTGCCTCCGAATTTATGCCAAAAGTCTTAAAACTTTTGAAATAAAACAAGTGGTATCAATATTCTACATCTTCGTTCTTGATGTCTACGTATTTATTTCTCAACATCGTCACCCTAACGACGAACACATTTCTCCCAAAGAGAGACCAGTTTGTTGATATCGTCATTGTTGAATGTTTGCCTTCGTTGGCACAGCCAGAACTTCACTTAACCTCTGCTTGCACTTGTTTATCACCATCAGGGTGAAGTCTCGGAGGTGATCTTTGTGTTTTGCGAACTGATGAAAATCGCATGGAGCCAAGTCGGGACTGCAAGGAGGATTATCTATAACATTGAACTCAAGGCGTCGTATTGTTGCAAACCTCGCAGCGCTCGCTTTTAATCTGGCATTGTCATGCTGAAGGAGATGGTACTCCATGTGTGGCGAACTCTTCGAATTCGAAACTCGATTGCAGCACTCTGTTTCTCACGCGCTCGACGCAGTTACGTTACACACCACCATGTTACACGCTGCAGTTCGGAGTCCTCTAGCGGCAGATGGTTGCAACTTGAGTCAGCGAAGCGTGTAATACCTCAATGTAATACCTCAACCGATATTTAGAACAGAATAAAAAAATTAAAAAATTACCAGGCATTACTTTTCAGAAAGCCCTCAGACATTGTCAGTTGGTCACACTGCTCAGGTGTAGGTGTGCTCATGCTATTTATCGCATCTGATAGGACCCACATAATATGCTATTCAGTGGAGTACGGAACGTTGGCCAGGACAGGTGCGTATTGAGGCGGTGGAGGAGTTGTGTAACGTGCAGATTGGTGCGGCTGTCCAGCTCACAATGCTCTGTGGAAGAGAGAGTGGCGTATTGAGGCGGTGGAGGAGTTGTGCAACGTGCAGATTGATGCGGCTGTCTAGCTCACAATGCTCTGTGGAAGAGAAAGCGGTTTCCTTGTTCCAAACAGAAGAACAGTATCCAGTCGCATAAAATAATGACGATAGATGGGTTCTGTAACCAAAGAGAAGCATAGGCGACCTGAAATGACAATTTGAACGTCGTAAGTTCGTATGACAATTTGAACGTCGTAAGTTCGTGCAACCCTGCAACGAAACCCATAGCCATCTGTCGATCACAATTCTAGAACATTACAAATCTCTTCAACAAGAGCTGAGGTTCCATCTCTATACTCGTAAGTTACAAATTGCTCGTCAGAAGAACAGAAATCCACAACGTCTGTCCAATGAATGCTGATTCTAAGTTATTGTCGCCACCGTAGTTAACAATTTCTTCATTCCACAGCCGCAGGACGTAGCCATCTAATCAGCATACAGTTTCAGTAATACAGACAACAACCCATACGACTCGTAATTAAATGGAATCACTGAGGCGCCAATTTCCCCTTCGATTAAATTCACGATTCGATTATATTCCATGGCCGGCGAAATCATCTGATCTCTCAGCCGGATGTCTTCAAGAACAAAGTTTTTTAGCGGCGATTCCACAATACTGAAAGGCCGAATACCGCAGTCCGGGAATAGATAGAAGACTTTTGTCAAGAAATGACTGACAACATGATGATTACATTCTTTGAAAGATTTCAGGAGTGCATCGACAACGATGGAATCCATTTGTATGATGCACTTTTTGAGAAATAAACTTAGGTTTGTAATATAAGCTACGTTGGTGTAAATATACTCTAAACATCATAATAACGAAATGAAATTGTTGTACTTGGAATTCACTGGAATAAGGCGAAATGAGGTAGCTGAGACAACAACCAAGGAAGCTTGTCAAAGAGATACAAAGAGTACTGCACCATTTCCATGCGATGTGTTCACGGAGAAGAAACAATTCAACAACTGCTGTACCCGCTTCACAAAACGGCGATACTGGAATAGATATTGCTGTTATTCAGCTATGAAGGGTCGGTACGATGCAAGTTATTGGACTGAGCAATGTGGTAAAGTGATTGGGAATAGTGTCCAGAGCGTTGTGTTTCAATGCTCCTCTCGCCGTTCTTATATAATTCAGGAAATGCACTCACAATTGCGAATCTGAGCCACCATCGGCCTTATAATCGAATGACGATAATGAAAATTTGCGCCGGACTTGATTTTCCGCTTTACGCGAGCTATCACCTTAATCGCTTCGGCCATCCGAGCACTAATCACTGCCAGACCGAAACCTCCTTATGTCATCACCCGTGTATCGGAGCCTGCACTCATATGTTACATATATTCCCGTCGAGGGAGGACATATATATTGAGAGTCGAGGACTTGGTGTTGGCGAATGAATACGAAATAGCGGTACCTGTGTTATTAAGAAGTAGGATGCAATGTTCATTCGGACATGCATAACACAGACACTGCTATTTCGTGCTGTTATTTAACTGTTTAGAAGTTTCCCTTAATCGCAAGGGGGAAATGCCAGGGGAATCCTTCCTCTGCCGCACCCCAACCGGACTAGTGCTCTATCTGTTAGACCTATATGTCGACGAGCAATTGATTTCTGATCTTCGTTTCTCGGTTTTTTTATTCTGTCTGCCGCTGTACACTGATGGGGCCCATTACCAAATGAAGTCTATAATAGCAACTGTTAACACTTTGCCTGAATGTGAAGGTTAAGTTCCTTCTGAAGGTGGATTTAACACAAAAAATAAATCACTTCCTCAAATTTGGGAATTCTGAATGCTCAGAGAGATCACAACGTACTGATACAGTTACTGGTTTTGTCTTTGTGAGTCGCAGGCGACTGCCACAAAGAAGAAAAAAGAAAAAAAATGCAATGCCCATTGCGAACTCTTTCGCTCTGTTTGAGTTTACCCCAAAAATCGCTTATCAATTTACGTAAAGAGGCTCCAGAAACACGGCTGTCCGAAATATTCTTGATTTGAAGTGCAACTCTGAAGTTGCTTCGAAAGCATTTTCGTATCAAGGTCACCTGATAAATGTCCACGCGTATCCCTCGTTTGGCGTGAGTTCTCGCTCGCACCCCCAGCCGGGATTGTCATTACCACCGACCTCGTCAGTGGCCCCAGAGTGGGGAACGGTCGGCCGCGCTAAGGCACCGGGGTGGCTGGATCGCGCGGCCACCTCATCAGGCCCGGAGCATTGTTAATTGGCGAAGTTTGCGCCGCAACGACTCGGCTGATGAGCGCGCGGCGCCCGCTCTCGACGCTGGGAGCGGCTGCCCGCGGCCAGCACTGCCCCAGTCGTTAGTGGACGCGCCGTCTGTCCTCCCGGCCGCAAGCGCTCTGCGCCTCGGGGATTAATGGCTGTAGGCGAGGGAAACGCTCATCAGATCACTGCCCGATCTAGTTGACAGCGCCGTTGCGGACTTCACCCGCAGTACGAGCCTTAAGCGAAAAAAAAAGCCTTAGAACTCCTGCTGCGTCACAGGTTCTGGCAAACAGAACATTACTATATAAGGTGTTATTCAAGTTACACATCAAAAAGCGTTCGGGTTAGCAACGCAGTCTTCTTCTGTGCAGCCTGACGATTTTCCATGCAACAGGGTTTGATTCTACATATACGTCGAAATCTATATCCAGAAAGCTACATCGTGGTACGTGGCGGAGAGTATTTAGTGTATCACTGTCATTTCCCATTTTTCCTGTTCCATTTGGGGCTGGTTCGCTTTACTGCGATTCCCGGTGAGCCTCCGTGTGGGCTTGAATCTCTCGAATTTTATCTTCATGGTCTTCTCGCGAGATATGCGTGGGGTGGAGATTGACTCTTCTAGGAGCGGACGCTCTCAGAACTTAGCAGTAGACCACACAGTAATCCAGAATGGCTGTCTTACACCGTCTGTCACTGGAGTTGATGAAGTATCTCCGTGACGCTTTCGCGTTTGCAAAATGTACCTATAAGGAAACGTACTGCTCTTCTTTGGATCTTCTCTATGTCCGTTATCTGCCGTATCTGGTGCCGATCCCATACTGACAAGCAGTATTAAACTACTGATCGAGCAAGTGCTTTGTAAGCTCCTTCTTTTGTTGCGGACTAGATTTCCTGAGGGTTCTTCAGTACATATCACCATGGCATCTACCTCCGTGGCATCTACCTCTCTTTTGATTAGTTTTATGATGATGTTCCATTTCAAATAGCACCGTACGCACTCTTGTAGGTATTTTAAGGAAATAGCTACTTCCAATGATTTGTGTGCAATCGTGTGATTATACAGTAATGGGCCTTTCCATTTTTGTATAAACGTTTCATTTCTTTATGCTTAAATTCAGTTGCCTCTTCCTGCAACAAGCATCGATCCTTTGCAGGTTTTGTTCCTCTAACACTACCAGCCCTTAACAAATTGTCAATCTCCGATTATGGAAACCTTCTGTGAAGGATTTATCCTGGCCGCGACAGTACTTACTGACAAGGAATTGGACTATAATTTCGTAATTGCAAAGTAAGTGAAACAGTAACAATAGCAAAGTAAATAGGTTTTGAACTTACGTTCTGCTAATACGAAAGTAAACTGTAATTATATATACATGCGGTCGCCAGCCAAATTAGGCAATTCGCTATCAAGTTTTAAGACAAAGTGGAAGTAAACTTCACCTGATAAAGCTAATCTCACTTGATACTCTATCAAATCTATTCTAACACAGTTACTTTCAATATTACACAGCTACTTGCCCTAGCAAAAAATACAACTGCTAACCATTATGCAGAACGTACACTCAAGCGTCAAAGAAACTGGTATAGGCATGCGTATTCCAATACAGAGATATGTAAATATGCAGAATACGGCGCTGCAATGGGCAACGCCTATATAAGACGACAAGTGTCTGCCGCAGTTATTAAATCGGTTACAGCTGCTACAATGGCAGGATATCAAGATTTAAGTGACTTTGAACGTGATGTTATAGTTGGCGCACGAGCGGTGGCAAACATCATCTCTGAGGTAGCGATGAAGTGGGGATTTCCCCGTACGACCATTTCACAAGTGTACCGTGAATATCAGTAAGCCGGCCGGGATGGCCGAGCGGTTCTAGGCGCTACAGTCTGGAACCGCGTGACCGCTCGGTCGCAGGTTCGAATCCTGCCTCGGGCATGGATGTGTGTGGTGTCCTTAGGTTAGTTAGGTTTAAGTAGTTCTAAGTTCTAGAGGACTGATGATCTCACAAGTTAAGTCCCACAGTGCTCAGAGCCATTTGAACCAATATTAGTAACCCGGTAAAACATCACTGCTGTCGGAAAATGATCCTGCAAGAATGGGACCAACGACGACTGAAGAGAATCGTTCAGCGTGATAGAAGTTCAAGCCTTCCCCAAATTGCTGCAGATTTCAATGCTGGGCCATCAGCCAGTGTCAGAGTGCGAACCGTTCAACGGAACATCATCAGTATGTGCCTTCGGAGCCGAAGGCCCACTCGTGTGCCCTTGATGACTGCACGACACAACGCTTAACGTCTCGCCTTTGCCCGTCATCACCGACATTGGACTATTGATCACTGGAAACATGTTGCCTGGTCGGACGAGTCTCCTTTCAAATTTTATCGAGCGGATGGATGTGTACGGGTATGGAGTGAACCTCATGAATCCACGGACCCTGCCTGTCAGCAGGAGCTACAGAGTGGCTCCGGGAACACTCGTCTGAGTTTAAATACTTCGGCTGGCCACCAAACTCCCCAGACATGAACATTATTGAGCATATCTAGCATGCCTTGCGCTTGCAACGTGCTGCTCAGAAGAGATCTCCACGCCCTCGTACTCTTACGGATTTATGGACAGACCTGTAGGGTTCATGGTGTCAATTCCCTCGAGCACTAATACAGACATTAGTAGAGTCCATGCCACGTCGTGCTGCGGCACTTCTGCGTGCTCACGGGGGCCCTACACGATATTAGGCAGGTCTACCAGTTTCTTTGGGTTTTTAGTGTAGAATGCTCAATAAATGCAGCAGTACGCTTTCTCACAGTAACACCTACTATTGGCAAAAGCTACTGTACAGTATAATAAAGGAATGCAGAAGCGCATGTAGACCTACTGACAACACTTGACTGTCAATAGCATGAACTACTGTTAATGTAATTAACTATCACAAAAAAGATCATGATTTTGAAATAGTACTGATTATTATGGGCTTCAGAAAGTTGCTCATGAAGTTACTCTGGACTTCATAGTTATTATTTATGAGAAACGTTTTGGCGCAGAATAAATGATTGTACTGGTTGCTGCACTAGCTGAGAGAGAGCTGTTACTTTCATTTATCACATACGTTAAGTAGCTTAGGGGGTCCCTTAAACTGGTATGGTTTGAAGAACCATAATCGGTTGTAGATGATAACGCACAAATTTGAAAATGGTAAGTACTTGTAGTAACAACTTTAATTATAGTGAATAGTGCAAAATTAGTCCAATAGTTAACAAGCAGCTACGCTCTCATCGGACTCAAAGTGAAACTGACTTTGTAAATGACTGCACAACCTGAAAAACTACTTTAAAACAACATATACAAAGAAACAGATAGTTAAAAGTTTGCAAGCCTGTTCAAAGTGAAACAAAATTGTTGTCTTTTTGTAACTTTTACTTACAGACAGCTATAAGCACTTTATATTTTTGTCATTGGTTAGTTTAAGGGGAGGTTTACTACCTTTTGGTTCAAAAAATCGATTTTTTAAAATTGGATTTTTGGTTTTTGAAACGGTTTTTGTCAATACGTAACGGAAATGTGTGTTATTCGCGGCTGAACAAAACAATGCACCTGCCTGAAATGGGCCTTTTTCGCACACCAATTTTTTTTCGGGAATTTCGACTTCGTAGCCGCGAAAAATTATTCTATGTGTTTGCCCATGAGTAAAACTGATAAAGTGATCAAGGAGCTTACGACGTACTACGGCTTGGCAATCCGACGGCATTCCAATGCGGTGGAACAGATGAAGAAGGCAATTTGGGCAACGTATTTCCACGAGTGTTTGACGGATGACCACCCACAACACCAAAATTGTCCTGCTGGGGAAACTAGTTGGTGCAAGTGGCGCATTGCAGAGTCTACCGGACGTCTGCACGAATATCAACACGACCAGCCGCTCTCCAAAGAAGTTCAAAAAGTGATTCATCCGATCTACGAGGCGCTTTCGGAGGGCGAGTTATTGTAGCGGTGCTTGGGAGGAAACACACAAAATTCAAATGAAAGTTTGAAAGCGTGTGTTTGGAAGTTAGCCCTCCAGCATTTGCATTCTGGTGCGAAGACTGTGGAGATTGCGACTTTCCTGGCATTGAGCAGCTTTAACGAAGGGTATTCAGCAATTCTGAAGACCATGACAACGATAGACGTCACCTTGGGACGCTATTCGACGCAGTTCTCCAAGCATTCGGACGACCACCGGATTCAAGCGGCCGAAAACCGCTTGTCCGCCGGCCGTACGAGCGGCTCTGGAGCAGCGCAGGATGGCTCAGATCGAGCAGAACGCCCTCCATGACGAAGAGGAAGGACTAGTTTATGGACCCGGAATAGCAGATTGAACGTAAGTTGCATAATATTGCATTTTTATGTAGTCAAAACTTCAAACGCTTTTTTCTCGAAATAACTTTTTATTTCGCGCGGTTTGGTAACTTCAGAGCTACTGAACCGATTGGCATGATTCTTTGTTTCCGACGAAGCCAACTAAATTGTCTAGGAGGTGTGTCACTTTTATTCCGATCCATCGACGAAGTCGAAAAATCAATGAAAAAAACCCTATTTTTCCAAATGGCCGCCGTTTTGTTTACTATGGTCCAAATAACTTAAGCGAGCTACAACTCCTAAAGAATCTTATATACTTCGCTATCGTCAACTCAGTTTTGATTTCAGACGAGCCAGCTGACCTGTGACGTACCGCGCGTTTTGACCAAATTTGACATTGATATCTATAACACATCCCGAGAAAAAAATTCTCAAAGAACATGCTTTTTTCGGGCCAAAGATAGTAAACCTCCTCTTACCGGCAGCTTCTTATTTAATGAAAAGCTTCTTTATGAACACACTTTAGGCAATTCTGAGATGAAAAAATACGTGGACTAAATTATTTACTTGTGTACAGGAAGCTAACCACACTTCACACTCCACAAAGTTAATCAAACTGCAAAATGTTTCACTGCCAAAGTAACGAGTTTAATAAAAATAGGATACTCGGAATTAATTCACTTGGAAAGGACCCTGTCTAGGAATGTGACTGTGGATAATCAGGGGTGTGCACACGTAATTTAGAAGTTCCACAAAAAATATTATTCAATACATAATACTTGGTTCATTGGGTGGAAATATTTAGGTAACAGTTCTGAGGAAGTAGTAGCGCTTGTGGCAAATCAAAGTGGCTATAAAATTGGCGATAAAGCAACCATGGTTCTTGATGTTTGCCATGGCCTCATATAACTCTTCTTGGCATCGTAAATTTAATCAGACAGGGCCAATGATGATACCATGGTCTATAAGCCACTTTACATTCCATCCGAAGCTAAGTTACATGCTCGCGAGCTCTTATACATCCAAATTAACCACAACAGCTGAGCAAGGTTGCCGCTGACCATTCAACGTCCGCGGGGGTGCTTTACATACCCTCCACAGCTGAAGTGTCTTCCACGTGCCGTCTCTGTGTGATCATTGCACGTTGACGTCGAAATAGACTGTGGTCACATTAATGTGACTGGACCGTATATTTGGTAGCAGTAAATATTTTGTTACGTGCAGAAATTTGAAAAGGCCTTTACATACTCCTTTCGTAGTGAGTGCTATGGCTAACTCCGTTGAAGGCTTTGTCTGAGTCAATCACACGTATTTTTTACCGGTAGGTTCAGTCGACAAGCAGGTATTAAGGAGATGGTCCGTGAACTCAGATGGGAATTCTTGTAAAGAAGACGACGTTCTTTTCTCGAAAACACTGTCGAGAATATTAAGAGAACTACCATTTTCATCGGACTGCAGAACGACTCTGCTATCGGCAGAGTTTATCTCGCGTCAGGGCCACGAAGAAGAGAGAGGACTGTTTAGTACTGCTGAATGGAGCTATGTCATATATTGTAACTAGCTGTGCACCATGATCAGAAAGACCATTCTCAACAGGCTGAGCATTTATCTGGTTAAACT
The DNA here is from genome assembly GCF_021461385.2 of Schistocerca piceifrons. Taxonomy (NCBI): domain Eukaryota; kingdom Metazoa; phylum Arthropoda; class Insecta; order Orthoptera; family Acrididae; genus Schistocerca; species Schistocerca piceifrons. The sequence continues at coordinate 702,132,104 of NC_060138.1, forward strand.
TATCTTGGTCTATAAAGAAGTTATCTATCAGTGAGCTGCTATCCTTTACAACCCGAGTAGGAAAATCAATAACGGGTGTCAAATTGAAAGAACCGAGTAATACTTCAAGGTCATTTTTCCTATTACCCTCTTTCAGAGAATCTATATTGAAGTCCCCACAAATAATAATTTGCTTCCCCCTGTCTGACAGATAGCACACCAAGGAGTCCAAATTTTTCAGAAATAGATGAAAATTTCCCGATGGGGACCTATATACAGTTACAATTATAAATGTGCCTTTATTTAATTTAAGCTGACAGGCACATGCTTCTATATGTTTCTCTACACAAAACTTTTTTGTTTCTATACTTTTTGCACAATGATAACATTTGACATATATGGCAACTCCTCCTTTCTCCATATTTTCTTTAATTACATGTGCAGAGAGCTTATATCCACTTACATTTACCTTATCCATATCAGTAACAATGTGATGCTCAGACAGGCATAGTATATCTATTTCATCCTCAGCTTCTAAATCTTCTAAACAAACCAGAAGCTCATCTATTTTATTCTTTAAACTCCCAATATTTTGATGAAATATACTTACATTATTTTTAATTATTCTTTTATGAGAACCTTTCCTTATTCTAACATTTGCAGTACTCTCCTGTCTGAGTTTCTCATTGTGCTTAGGCCTAGTTCCTATACCAGTGGTCACATGGTGATCAGAGAGGCAGATTATGTCAACTGGGTTGGGTGACTTTAATTCATCAATGCAGTTACCTAGGACTGAGATACAACTTGGTGGAGATAAAATTTCTGGTGATTGGTGAAAATTTATAATTGACAGTTGTGATTGGTGATCCAATGTGCTAGAATTGTGCTGTCTAATTTCTTTCCTAAACTGAAGATTTGTTTCAATCCTGACCTCTCGTAGAACTTGACATCTTTCTGTCTTACCTATCCTAAAAAAGGTGCTGCTCCAACACCTGTAACCACTGGTATTTTACCATTCATGGCAGTGCCTCCCCCCCTTAAATTTCCTGCTATTACCCCAGCCAGTTTACCCTTCCCTTCCCTTTCCTGTTGAGATGCAGGTCGTGCCTGGTATAGTCCCACCTACTGAGAGAATCAACAGGAAGCACACCAATATGAGCCCCCGCACCCGACACAAGCAGCCGTTCCAACTCCAAATTAACTCTCCCAACAGAAGAGTTCAAATGAGGCCGATCATGGCGTCTCAGGACGGATACAAACTCAACATTGGTGTGTTTCGATGCTGACGCAATCTTCACCAGGTCACACTCTATACTGTACCCAGGATCTCTGTCGATACTGTTCCCTGGCCCTCCCACAATAACCACGGTGTCTTCCCTGGTAAATCCTGTACAGAGTGAACCTAAATCCTCTGTCACCTGATCCAGACTAGCACTTGGTTTGAAAAAATTTGTGACCTGGTATTCTGGTCCTAATTCCTCCTGCAGAAGTTGGCCTACACCTCTGTCATGAGAACTGCCTAACAACAAAACACTTTCTTCCTTTTCAATGACTTTCCTACATTATTTTTCAATTTCCTATTGAAAGTTTGTTGTGTCCTTTCTACACCTACCTCTGCCTGAGGCTCATCAGTTTCTAACTGAAGCAACAGGTCAAACTTATTTTTGACATTCACCACAAAACTGTCAGACTTAGTTCTAGGCCTGTTCCTTCTGTTACCTGTTACCACTTCCCACCTCTCTTTGCCATTCTTGCTCCTTAACCTGTCCAGATCTTCCCTAGCCTGATCTAGCTCAGCCTGAAGGGCAGCAATTTTCCCCTCCTGTTCCACTATCTTCCTATCTCTGCTGCAAATCCTACGTAACCACTGATGAGCCTGATCCACTTTCCCGACACCCACGCCACTGCAGTCCCCCCAATGAAAAAAAAAAAACTACTGCATCCATTGTTATAGGCTTCGTGCATAGATCTTTTCACAGACGCCTGTATCTCTACTAACCTTCGCTTGTCATCATTGGTGTGTTCCGTTTTGAACCCAAAGTGCAACGGCCTCTGCTTCCTCAGCCTCCACAGAATTTCATTATTAAACCATGGTGGGTCTTTTCCGTCCTTTATCCACGTACTAGACATATAACTGACCAGACCACGATTTAAAATCATCTTAAACTTTGCCCATAATTCTTCTACATCCATCTTACTGGAACTAACTGATGCCAATTCACTGTCTAAGTGAGATGCAAATAACTGCTTATTTGCTCTGTATAGCAGAAACACTCTCTTAGGCTTCTTGACTGATTTATTAACTTTCGTGATCATAGTACAAAGCCTAAGATATATCCGTTACGTGTGGGCTGCCGACCTAGTTGCTCAAGACAGTGTTCAGAAAACGTGTTCAAAAGTATTTCGCATGGCTGTCTGTTTGTATCCCCCCACCCCCTCCCCAATGAATCCATAGACATATCAGTCTATATTCGACAGATTAAAGTCGCCTTCAACCAGTATTGCATGATCTGGGATCAGATGGCCGGTAAAAACATCGAACAATTAACGTGGGTTTACCTACACTTGTTATACGCTACCAGATGACTTCTCTATCACACTCCTCAACTTCGACTTCAATAGAGACAATATTTTTGTCAACTGCAATGAACACTCCCCGTCCTATGGCCTCTGATTTGTCTTCCCAATATACGTTCCAGGACTCGCTAAATATCTCAGAGCTTCCCACTTCGAGTTTCAGCCAGGTCTCGGTCCCAAGAATTTGAGCGCGAGAACTTTCCTGGAGGCAGTAAATTTGGAAACTTTATTACAAATACTTCGATACTTTACTAATAGAGTTGTGACGGTACGTCTTTTTTCTGAATACCTTTTGACTTCCGTTGCTGTACATCGACTGGCGAGTGTCCACCAGAGCACCTAGCCTAGAAAACCCTCATGTGCATTCCACAAGTACTCTGCTACTCGACTATCAGCTTCCCTTGTGTAGTGCAGACACTTCCGTATTCGTGCCTTAATCAATTCTGAATATTAATGCATGTAATTCTCCTCGATGATGCGCAAGAACTCTGCCGTTTTTATCTAAACTGCCCATCCACTGTCTCTGATGTCACCGATTTTCACAAATTTGTGATGGCGTAAGGACACAATGCGAGACCGGAAAACAATGACGCACTAACACACAGCGACTGTAGTTCACTCAAGTGAGCAATATCGTCTCATTTTTTATCGGAGCTATTTGCAGTTCGGAGAACAAATTACGCGAAGTTCTCGAAATGTGGATATCTAGAAGAAACTTAGCTTTTCCTGGGCGAAATTCTATTGCGTCAGTAGGGGCTCATTATCTGGGATAAAAGTAGGAACCGGCTAAACCGACGGTACTCGCCTACAGAAAATGTCGGATTATCGAGCGGCATTTAAAAATAACTGTGTGCGGAGTGTGTGAGACCCAAGATAGCGGTCTTTGATTGTTCCTCGTGCGTTCTCTGCTTCCGTTAAAGCCGTAAAAACTATAATAGTGTACAAAATATTTTAGGGATCATGTGAAAAAACTTTATTTCGTACATCCTGTAACGTAATTTTAAGATTTGATGTTACGTTCGGGACAGTACAGTGTTATACTGCAGTATTTTTTATATTACAGTACAAACATCATTTATGTATTTTATTCATTTAAAATGAGACCCTAACGTCGTGTGTTTTTATTCGAAGTTTTCTTCATCAACTCGTTACGATAGAAGACAAATTTACAAGTTGTGCAGTGTTGTACGATTTGCTGCTTTCAGCAAATCTTATACGTAAATGTATCAATAGCGGCAGCTGCTCCGTTCCAGGTAGGTGGAGGTATTGAGTTTGTTGCGTCAGCTCCTATTTCTTCATCGGAATCGATATCTGATGGTTGAAGTTCATGTTGTGATTGAATTTCATGTTGCGACCCTATCACACTTTATGCTAGCAGTTCGCGTGATATTTCTTCAAGTAAAGGTTCTTTATTGTCCATGTCCAACCAGTCCAGAACATCATCTTGCCGTAAATTTCTTATTTCATTTTGAGTGACATCTAACAGTTTGAAAATAGCATTTTTGATTGGAAGAGTGGTCTCTGTCTCTTCTTCGTAAGCGTGTGGCCAGCGTTTTCCCCAAGACTTTCGAAGTGCAGCAGGCTTAACTTTATTCCATGCCAAAGCATTTCCAAAAATAGCATTTTTTATGTAAAATTTGTAAAAAAAATTTAAAATTTTGAATTACTTCTGGATCCAGTGATTGAATGGGGGAAGTAACTTTTGCTGGAAGAAAACGGGTGGAAATGCTCCTTCAAATCAATTCAGATGCTGGAGGGTGCGTTGTATACTCATCTAGCAATAGTAGAAACCTGCTCTGTTCTGACAAAAAAAAGTCGCTTTGATTGTCTCTCACAGAAGGTACAAAATTACAGAAAAACCAGTCCTGAAACAATTCTGAAGTCTCACATGCACTGGGATGAGCTCCATAAATTACAGGAAATTTTGAAACGCCTGTGAAAGCTCTTGGCTCCTTGTACTTGCCAATAACATAAAGAGTCAACATGGGGTTATCTGAAGCATTTGAACATAGTAAAACTATCAACTGATACTTTAAAGAAAACCCTTGGGCGCATTTTCTATCTTTATCTGCCAAAGTGGGACTAGACAAACAGCGTCAAGGTAGGCCCGTTTTGTCGGTGTTGTATAACTGACTAGTAGTTACGAAGTTTTTTTATTCTTGTACTGTATTTTAATCTGTCGATCGTAACGCTCGACCTACGTCAAGCTTTCGAATTCCATGACGAGCTTTGTATCACTTATAGCCAACTGTAAGAATATACACATTCAGTTCCTGATAACCCCAGATATCATGAAACTGTTTACAATTTTGAACATGGCCGATAATGCAGCAACCGTAGACGAAGTTTATAATATTACTTGAAAATACAGCTCTTCGGTTGCACAGGTAAAAAATTTTCAACTTTACCTAGGTTTCAACTGCTCTAAGGCAGCCTTCATCACAAGTAAAAAATTTTTACTTCTGATGAAGGCTGCCTTAGAGCAGTTGAAACCTAGGTAAAGTTGAAAATTTTTTACCTGTGCAACCGAAGATCTGTATTTTCAAGTAATATTAGAAAGTGTTTACCTTTTTCCATAATCATAAACACGGTTATAGGTTTTCTTTCAGACCTTTTGGCACAGAACAAATCGTACAAAACTTCACGTAGCTAATCTAATGTGGGCTTTTTCAAAGTTTTCTCTGATTCAATGCCTTTCCTGTAACTGTCTGTGAGGCAAACTTTTGAAGTTACCTCGGATTTTTTTGTAATATCATCGATTGTTGAAGAATCAACTTCCGTAATATTATTTCTATTCTCACTTTTATCAGTCCGATTAATGTTGTGGAACTTTTGCTGTATCGTAAGCGTAGCATGTTTATGTTTCACTTCCACTTTGTTTTGAGAGGTGGTGCTTGGTTGAGAAACCATTCCTACAACAATGCGCAGCACCACTGTAATTGCGACATAGAAAACACTAATCGTGATTAAATTGTAAAATACCACTTTTTAATCGCTGTAGACAACTGGCGTGCGACAAAAGCTGTGTAACCATTGTTGCCAACTCTCCAAAACGAAATAAGGTAAATGTGTCTACAAAGAGCGCCAGTATGACAATTCAGTAAGGTAGCAGTTGTTATATAACTCCGACTGTGTGCAGAACAATTTTATCAAGTTTTATCTACAGACAAGCCAAAATGTAATCAACACTGATATTGTTTATATAGTAATATCTCTTAATTTGAAATCAAGCCCCTGAAAGATAATTTATCCAAATTTCTCATGTTAGGTATGTAACTGAGTTTAAAAGAAATTCAGGAAGCAACTGTTCCACAGAGTTTTGCATCATAGCCTGAATGCGTGTACGACGTTTCATTTTAATGGCTTTCGTAACCGAAGAGAGAATTGTGTAGATATTCAAAAATGTAAAGCTTCCGGAATACACAATAGAATAAAGTTTAGAGGCTTGCCTTTAATAACGTGGATTTTGGTGCTTTCCTATAGTCAAGGAAAAACGCTAGAAAAGAAGCCAAATGTTTGTGAAAAAAGCCGTACTCCCGGACCCCAGCTAAATCACTCATTTGCCATCTAATTTGTATTAAAAAGAAGGCAGAGTTAGCGCTAGGAAAGTTGAGTTTGGAACACTATGACTGACAGGTGACAAACGATTGTTGGCGCTACACGACTTGAAATTGTCGATCACTGACGAACTCGACGGAATTCCGCTGATCGCGTCCGAATTATTTAGTATGTGTGAAGTGATGTAAGATCATTGAATGTTCCGGACTCTCGGAAACTGGACGAATGGGCTTTTATTGTTCTGATCAGTGTTACCACACTATACATGCGACATGAATAGTTCCATTGCTGTTCCAACTCTACAATTCATTAACTATCCTATTTCAATCGAATGTTCGTAGCCTGTTGTTCACTTTACCTAAGCGTTAGAATGCACTCGCAGAAATTTAATGTTCTATTACGGGTCACACTATGAAGTTTCTCAAAATCCAACCTTTGTAAGCATTCTGGGTTGAGACATCAAGAGATCGCTCACACAGACAGTAAAACAAACTAAGTAGGGACATTATTTTTGTGATACCGTTGTCGCTGCAGTAGTCACATTGAGTGTTGAACAAAGGAGCTACTGAAAATTTAATGAATAAATTTCACTCACGTTTTCTTGAATATGAATGGATAAAAGAACCATAGATTTTACGAAGATTTTTTCACAAATAAGGTGTCAGCAACCAAATGTCTGTGTCGATAAAAACTGAAGTGATATTTTGTGGTTGAAAACGTGTGTGTGGCAATGATTTCTTTGTATATTGCTTAGTCCGTTCGTGAAAGCCTACTTTTCCATTTTTATGAAATAGCTTTATAAAACGACTGATGAAAATTGTATTATCATTATCGATTATGGAACTCGACAAACATTCTTCATTGGAACTCCAACATTTTTAATCCTGTATATTTTTCATTCCTACATATTCTACTTTGTTTCAATCAGACTTTGAATTTGGGAAACTGATGTACCAATACCAGGTTCGATCAAAGTGGTTGCAATTCTCAGGAAGTTCTCAAGGTGAATATCTGCGATTTTGGTTTCGTGTTTACTCTTTGCATGTTTTACTTTTGAAAATAACTGTTCACAAACGCTTCAAAACGAAGATGGCATGTATAATGCATGACTATGCAGCAGTTGGTATTTGTCTCGGGGCAGGTATGATTTGTAAAAGTTCATCAAAGATACATGATCAGATTTTTCTTTTAGTTGGAGGCCAGACTACAGTTCTATGCATTACATCTGAAAATCTTCTGGCAAAGTATCTGTATATAGAATTTTGTAAAAGGTGTCGCGTAAATCCAAAAATTTTGATTATGTTTTCGAAAATCTAGGAATCATTTCGCTAATTTTTGCATCAAATCGGAGGGTGTGACTGCATATTTCATACCATCTTTAGGATTATGTAAGGCCAACGTATTGAACCGAAAAACAAATTGCCTTTACTTGTGCTTGCTATAATTTCAGTTTAATTTGGAGCGCGCTTGTTGTTTGAAGCATTGTTCAAATGGCTCTGAGCACTATGGGACTCAACTGCTGAGGTCATTAGTCCCCTAGAAATTAGAACTAGTTAAACCTAACTAACCTAAGGACATCACAAACATCCATGCCCGAGGCAGGATTCGAACCTGCGACCGTAGCGGTCTTGCGGTTCCAGACTGCAGTGAAGCATTGTACTGAGTAGGTTTCTGCTTTGAAGATGCCTGTTTAAATCACGTAAATCAGCGATCAAAAATGCTAAATTTGCCACCCAGTTGGCATCGTCGAGGTCTGACACAGATTTTGCTTTTGATATCATGGACAATATAGTTTAGCCGGCCGGAGTGGCCGTGCGGTTCTAGGCGCTACAGTCTGGAACCGAGCGACCGCTACGGTCACAGGTTCGAATCCTACCTCGGGCATGGATGTATGTGATGTACTTAGGTTAGTTAGGTTTAATTAGTTCTAAGTTCTAGGCGACTGATGACCTCAAAAGTTAAGTCGCATAGTCCTCAGAACCATTTGAACCATTTTGAATATAATTTAATTAATTATGATACAAAATCTTTTTAACATTTGACCGCAACCGAGGCACATTACTTCTCTAAAATAAACGTTATCACCATATTCAGTATCTAAACTTCCGAGAATTGACGACGATTCAATCCGATTGGAAGTTAGCCCGTGGGCTGTAGAATGAAGAATTTGAATTCAGTTAAAACTCATTTGTTGGAACTAATAGTCTGCTATGTTAGAAATTTCGCAGAAAGTCCATTATAGACACGTTCATGATAAAATGTGATTCTTATTTGTGACAATGGATATGATACCAAGTTAAACCTGGTATAATAGAATTACGGTACTGTCAGATGGCAAACATTAGTAGTAATTGCAATGCACCAGAAGAGTTCTAACTTCTACCGACTGGTAGTTATCAGCTACGGTGAAATAGGATCTGTATCACAGTTGCACTGAAGTAACACAGAATTTCCTTCTATTCCCATAAATTAATATCATTATAAGTCTCTAAGTATCCCGTTCCGCATTTGCAACTGAAGTAGTGATAAGATAACTGACTGGCCGGTCCTACATGATAGGTGCAGTGGCGGCTTGTAGATATAAATTTTGGGTATTCAAAAATTTTTAAATTCACGTAAATATGAGAGTGCGAAATTAATAGCATCTGCTGTATAATAGTTACGCTCATTAACAACTTCAGCCGCTCTCGGTAATAATAATAATAATAATAATAATAATAATAATATGCATACGTTGACTGAAAAAGGGAAGAATTGTTTTTGTGGAATTTTGTTGTTTTGTACATAATTAAGTACAGTTTATGGCAAGAATGAAATAATGTTTAAGCTTTCGGTACTCTCCGTTTCGCATTTTTGTGTAAGCGGGAGTTTCCGAGATTTTTTTGTTTTTTACGGACAAATATCCAAGAACATTAATTCATGTATTAGTTAACGAATTAGCTTCTGGGGTGAAAATCAGGTATTTGAATATTCGCTTGTAGTCACGCTTATTTGATTTCGTCACTTTCTCAGCCAACGAATCTGACTCTTAGCGGCTAACTTTTCCTAGTAATTTTCTTTTCTGTTAGCGCTTAATACAGGTTCAACAGAGTTCATATTGACACTGCACAGTAGACTCTCAACTCCAAACACAAACTCTCGTTTGCAGAAATGATTAAATTCAAGTAGTACTATCTAACAACAAGGTCATTTGACTAGAATTCAAATGAGGCGTTGAGAGCCGTACATGTACAATGTGGACCTTCAGTACAGATAAACAATAAGATCAACAGATGTCTGAAGCACGAATAAAAGCTACAGTCTCACAGTCGTCGATTATGTGCTTTATGGTTCTCAGCGCTTCAAATGGATTACTCTATGATAAAATTCAAAGCTTTATGTACCATACATCATTCAGAATCTCACAAAATAGGTTTTTCTCTCAGTATAACCATAACATACTGATGTCCGATCTAATTTTAATATAACCGATCGAGGTAGCGCAGTGGCTAGCACACTGGACTCGCATTCGGGAGGACGACGGTTCAATCCCGCGTCCGGCCATCCTGATTTAGGGTTTCTTTGATTTCCCTAAATCACTTCAGGCAAATGCCGGGATGGTTCCTTTGAAAGGACACGACCGACTTCCTTCCCCGTCCTTTCCTAATCCGATGAGACCGATGACCTCGCTGTCTGGTCTCCTTCCCCAAACAATCCAATCCAAATCCAATCTAATTTTAATATATAGTGTGTGAATTCACATATCTGTGGAGTGTGCTACCACCTAGCAGGATTTATGGCGAACGTAGATAAAAATATGCTGCAGTATGCTACCACCTGCTGGCATTGATGTAAAGTTGTAGTTGAGTATTAAGGGCTAGCATTGCACGCCATGAACCGTGCACATCGTTTATCAAATCCGTGTGGTATTTGGCCCGTATGGCAATTACGTAACGCCAGTTGCGCATGCGCAGAAATGTTCTAATATGTGTGAATTCGTAAGGGACCAAACTGCTGAGGTCATCGGTCCCTAGATGTACACACTACTTAAACTAACTTACGCTAAGAACAAAACACACACACACACACACACACACACACACACACACACACACACGAGTGCAGGTGTGCTCCAGTGGAGCAATTGTAGCACGGGGCGTTAGATTTAGTGCTGTGTATTTCAGACTACCGCATGAACATTACTTTTAACAGCATTCAAAGAAAAATAACCAACAAATCCGCAAGATGTCAAAACTTAGGGGGATCACGTGCTCTTGTGCTCTTACACAGCAGCCGCCACTGGATACGTGGATTTCCGATTGTAGCCGTCAGCTACGATCTCTCAGATAGCGTCTGTGTTCTATACGGGCAAACTCGGGGGGACACTCGGCGCGGCGGCTGACAGCGGCGGATATAAAGGCATTTCCCATTTACAGTCGCTCCCATCAGCCAGTGCGACGATTTTCAGCTTATTTTGAGTGTACAATAATCACAATTTTCCTGTGAAAACATTAGGCCAGTGCTAACGGCATCATTCAGGAACTGGTGTAAAACAACGGTTTCAAACGCACGTGGTGTGCGTGCGTGCGCTTTTGTGTGTGTGTGTGTGTGTGTGTGTGTGTGTGTGTGTGTGGTACAGGATATCGACTTCCTCCTGTAGTAGGAGTAATCCGCTGAATTACAGGCCTATATCACTAACGTCGATTTGCAGGAAGGTTTTGGAACACATACTGTATTCGAACATTATGAAGTACCTCGAAGAAAACGATTTATTGACGCATAGTCAGCAGTGTTTAAGAAAATATCGTTCTTGTGAAACACGAATAGCTCTTTATACTTATGAAGTAATAAGTGCTATCGACGGGGGATATCAAATTTATTCCATCTTTTTAGATTTCCAGAAGGCTTTCGACACCATTCCTCAAAAGCGTCTTCTAACCAAACTGCGTGCTTACGGACTATCGCCTCAGTTGTGCGACTGGAGTCGTGATTTCCTGTCAGAAAGGTCACATTTCGTAGTAATAGATGGAAATTCATCGAGTAAAACAGAAGTAATATCCGGCGTTCCCCAAGGAAGTGTTATAGGCCCTCTATTGTTCCTGATCTATATTAACAATATAGGAGACAATCTGAGTAGCCACCTTAGATTGTTTGCAGATGATGCTGTCATTTACCGTCTTTCAAAGTATTCAGATGATCAAAACGACTTACAAAATGATTTAGGTAAGGTATCTGTATGGTGCGAAAAGTGGCAATTGGCCCTGAATAAGGAAAAGTGTGAAGGTATTCACATGAGTACTACAATAAATCAGCTAAATTTCAATTACGCGATAAGTCCAACAAATCTGAAGGCTGTAAATTCCGCTAAATACTTAGGGATTACAACTGCAAATAACCTAAATTGGAACGATCACACAGATAATATTGTGGGTAGAGCAAACCAAAGACTGCGATTCATTGGCAGAACACTTAGAAGGTGCAACAGGTCAACTAAAGAGACTGCTTACACCACGCTTGTCTGCCCTCTTCTGGAGTATTGCTGTGCGGCGTGGGATCCGCATCAGGTGGGACTGACGGATGACATCGAAAAAATACAAAGAAGGGCAGCTCGTTTTTGTATTGTCGCGGAATAGGGGAGATAGTGTCACGGACAAGATCCGTGAATTGGAGTGGCAATCATTAAAACAAAGGCGTTTTTCGTTGCTACGGGATCTTCTCATGAAATTTCAATCACCAGTTTTCTCCTCCGATTGCGAAAACATTCTGTTGGCACCCACCTACATAGGGAGAAATGTTCATCACGATAAAATAAATCAGGGAAAAAATTTAAGAGCTCGTTTTTTCCGCGTGCCGTTCTAGAGTGGAACGGTAGAGAGACAGCTTGAAGGTGGTTCATTTAACCCCCTGCCAGGCACTTTATTGTGAATAGCAGAGTAATCACATAGATGTAGATGTACGTGAATGATATAATAGGTATACATACTTACTTAACCTTTATAGGGATCAAAAGAGCTTGCTAAAATTCAAGTATTGCATCATGACTCCAAGAGTACAACGACTTACTTCTGTTGTTATGGCATAGTCACGAAACATTTAAAACTCCTGTTAGTAGAATCAAAGATACTGAACTTGTTATACACCGCAACACGAGTGAGGATGTCTCTTCTAAACTCAGATATTCTTATCCCTAAATGAAAACATCGAGATATTATCTGCAGCAAAATTTTATGTTAAGACCGATCGCAAACGTCGAGTCACAAATTCTCTACGTCGCTTAAATTATTTGAAACTGTATTATCCAGCTACATTAATGTGACTACCTGTCAAAAGCCAGAATAACCACTTTCTGCAGAAAGGACCGCTGCGAGACGTGCAGGAAGAGTGTCATTGATGTTCTGGAAGGTGCCGACAGGGATGTGGAGCCATGCCGACTGCAGTGCCCTGGCCAACAGTGTTAGGTTCCTCGGTTGAGGATCCATGGCACGGACAGTCCGATCGAGGTTGACCCACAGATTCTCGATTGAGTTTAAATGCTTGGAGTTTTGCGGCCAAGGTGCTACGATAGACTCAAGCTAGTGCTCTTCGAACCTCGCATGTACACTTCGAGCTGTGGCATGTTGCATTGTCCTACTGGTAGATGCTATCGTGCCGAGGAAAAAACAGGTTGTATGTATGGGTGTACATAGTCCCCAATGATTGATGTATACTCGTATTGATCCACTGTGTCTTCCAGAATGACTAAATCACCGAGGAAATGACACGAAAACATTCACCGACCATAACGCTCCCTTCCCCGGCCCCTACCCTTTCGACAATTGTTGCAGGGTGTCTGGTTTCAGACTTTCCACATCGTACTCGCCGACGGCCTTGTGTACGAAGGACCATAAGACATGATTCTTCTGAAAGGGCCACCTGTGCCACTTAGCGGACGTCTAGTTCTGGTATTGGCGTGCAAATTGCGTTCTTCGTCGCCCATGAACAGCAGTCAGAATGGCTTCATGAACCAGCGTCCGCTGCAGAGTCCCATCAGCAGCAACCTTCACGGAACGATGGTCGAGGAGACACTGTGGGCAGTCCTTGGCTCATGTGGATCTGATGTCGCCCAGAAACTGCTCATCTATTCGCCGTCACACATCTCCGTAACCGTCGTCCGATCCTTTCATATATGGTCACAGTTGCGTCGACGTCGGTTTTCAATAGCGCCATTTTGCAATGCACCAGTATACTTTAACCAAGTTGTACAAACTTAGCCGTTTCGGAAAAGTTTCTACCATGATGCCGAAATCCAGTGATCATGGCATTTTGGACGTTAGATAAATCGTTCCGTTCCGCATTAGCACAATGATTGCACTGTTTTCCGCGTCCTTCGGACACGCTTTATACACCCTCCGCTGCTTGTGCCGCCACCTGCAGCCTGTCACTTGTTATTGCACACTAATGTCGAATATAGCCTGCGGTCACATTAATGTGAGTGGACCGTGTATTAAAACGATAAGTGTGCTGGTCACTCTACGTATGCGGCGCTGTCTGTTATTCAGAATGCTAATTTGTATGTACCTAAGGTAATTATTTCTTTTACCAGTTAACAGCTGTACTATATAAAGCAAGAGACTGTGAGTTCTTCTACTAACGGTAGGTTACATCGGATAATGTTACTGCCAGACTTACTTTAAAAAAGTGTTTTGCACTCATGGCAACCCAGATGATAAAAACTGTGTTCGCTAAGAGATACCGCAATAGTTCATCCTTATCTGGCACATACATAGTCGTCATCAGCCACCTGACGCCCATTCCTGGATAAAGATCTCCTTCAAGCTTTTCCATTCCTTTCGCTGCATGTATCGCGATACACATCCATGCTGTTCCTGCATGGCTTCTAATGTCATCTATCCAATTCCCACTAGATCGTCTTCGCGGTCTTTTCTCTTGAAATACAACAAAGTACTCTTTTTCGTTCATCAGTCACCCATTTGGCTGGCTATGTTTTCATTACTGCCATACTCACGTCTTTCATTTCAGTCATACACCCATAATTAACATTAAGTATGTGTAGAATCATTCTTGCTGGATTGGAATCTCCTGTGGACGTTTTTTCCTTGTTGGGTAGTGAAATTTGTGGTTTTTAAACTCCGATGTATGCAAAACACAATGTACTTTTTAAAACTAAATATTCTGAACACCTCAGAGCCTTAAAAAGTAAAAGTAAACACTCCACTTTTGCAGATAATCTCATACAAGAAAATCACAACCAAACATCATGAGAGTAATCTTCAGACCTTCAGATCCTCAGAAAAAGCAATAGTCTCTATCAAAAACTCACTCACACACACACACACACACACACACACACACACACACACACACACGTTATCCCCAAGCAGAGCGACCAGAATAGTGCTCACGAAACATTTAAAATTAGCGTCACACTAGAAAGAAGCAAAACGACGAACAGATGAGCGGCGACAATCACATAGCCCTTCTCAGTGAGTATGGAGACGTAAGTGTTCGCTCAAATCTAGCTTTGAGTAAAATACATACGAAGAGAAAAAAAAGCACATTTCTTCATGACTATTTTGCAGATAAAATCCTATCAAAACGATAAAAACGGACACAAAATAGCGAAGCTGTGAAAATCGCTTTACACGAGCGAAGTAATTTTCAGGTGAACAGTCCAAACAAATAAATCAAATTGCATGTCATAGAGTTTTCAGGCCTAAAACAAACAAACGAACGACAGTGAGCTTTTCTAAGATATTTTACAAAAATACATGTGACCCAACGAGTGTGACATAGATTTGGAAATATCTCTTGGAAAACAAAAATGAAATGCATTGTATTTTACTTAAGGCAGGTTGAAAAAAACAAATTTAAAACATTAGGTGTCCTCTTTTTCCTTGAGCAGATAGATGTTTAAGACTGACTATTTTGTAACATTGTCAGAGAAATAATATAAAAAACGACACGAATCGAAGAATCTTGAATGCAAATGTTGCTGGATATTCACAAAATCTGATTCTGACTGGTTCACGTGGAACGTCACGTGGTTGAGTGTCCCTCCTGAGAACTGCGCGTGTAATATTGTCTTATTTCCACAATGTTTCATTTTATGTTCCATCACTGATGTCATTCACACCTCCGAATATAAAAATTACTGCGTTTCAGTTTTTACGCGTTGAGCAAGTAGTAGTATGACTTTCTGCGTACCTCCGGTAATATTTATTTCCTGCACCTTACTAAACTTTAAAGCGTTTTCCCTTAAAAATTAAGCAAGACTTTAAAAGTCAAACGTGATGTCCATGTGTTTAATCTTAGAAATGGAAGTATGTGGTTCAACAAGTTTGAAAATCTGAACAGAATTTTTGCTGGTGACAAATCTTTTTTGCCGGTCCAATAATTCCATTGCATGAAAGTAAATTACGTTAATGATAACACACGAGCAACTGTTAAACTATAGTTGTGTCAACCGTGTTGTACGAAGGCATGCTGAAAAGTAGCGACCGATGATGTTTTACGTGAAAGCTCTTAAAGATTTTTAAATAAAACATGGCCGTGTGTAACGCAGCTGTGTTAGTGCGTGGGAAACAGCATCGAGTTTCGAATTAGAAGATTTAGTTCACACATGAAGCACCCTCTCGTTCAGCATGACAAGGCCACACCACACACGTGTGCTGCGACATCTGCAGCAATCCGACTCATTGGGTTCACTGTCATCGATCATCCTCCACACATAAAGTCCCGACTTGGCCCCCGTGCGATTTTCATCGGTTTCCAAACCTTAAGGAACACCTGCTAGGGCTAACTTTGATAGTGATGAAGCGGTGCAGCCACAGGTGAGATTGTGGCTCCGTCAACGAATCAAATATTCTATAGTGGCGGTAACAACAAACTGGTCTATCATTAGGGGAAATTTGTTCGTCGCTAGGATGACTATAAGGAGAAATAAATAAATAGAATTGAAGAACAGAGATTCAGAATGTTAATGACATTTGTCTCATTGAAAAATCTTTAAGGGTTTTCACATGAAAAATTCGGAGGCATTATTTTTTAGCACGCCCTCGTATTTTGTTATGACTCGAACCATGGATCTTGAGAATCAGTCCGTTGCAGCTTGGTAAAGACAACGGACAGAATGAACAAAAATTTGTTAGTACGATTAGTACGCAATAAAACAACAACATTGATGTACTTAGTGTTTAGACTAGAAGCACTACTCGTGTATGACTCAGCCTATGAAGTGCATAATACTGAAATAAGATTGCGAAATAGGCTATTAATCTTCTTTTGTAGAAAGGTTCGCGTTCTAGATTCAAATCACATTGGAGTTATCCCATGCGCGATATTGGAAGAACGGATGGCTGATTCCAAACAGATTGCAGCTAATGGGATTAATCTGATAACATGATAGTAAAAGGTAACGTTCGAATCGATTAGTAGGAAATTTACGTAATTCGGGAGAGGGCGTACGAGTTTGTATATATTAATAGTATCTTATTTTTGTACTACCACAGCATACATAAAAGTAAATACCTTATTTGAAAGTATGTTACTGAAGATAACATTTTAGAAGCAAACTTTTGTCTGTATTCAGAATTAACGGCCATACATATCACATACAGAATCTCGCGGCGATTTTGAAGTGGTGAATATTGCCTCTTTAAGCATTTCTGCTCAAATGTTAATTGCATTAGCAGCAGCTCGTCTGGTAGCGACATTCTGTATTTCTGTAGCATGATCCAAACGATACTGACGCCTTGAAAAATTAGTTCACCTTTTTCAAAATAATGGGTACATTTAACGTATATGTTCTGCTGCGTGATGCTGTTCCTTTACCTCACTTACTTTAGATTCCATGCTCCCTACGATGAACGGTGTGTAATCCGTATTTGACTACCGACATTACAACACTACTGGTCTCAAGTTCCACTCAACGATCACCCACGTACTGCTATGTAATGCTTCCCTTAAAGGCAAGTACGTGAAATGTTCTCATTGATGATATTAACATCCAGATAACAAAGTTGGTAATAATTACTTCACAGGAGGACTGTTTTTATTTTTGTTTATTTATTTTTTTTGGTTACTTACTTACTGTCAGCTATTTATGGCCATACCTTTTTCACATCATAGTTACTTGAGAAACAACAGTTTTTGATTTGAGCGTCTGTAGTGACGATGTGAGCAAATAGTATTGACTATGAACCTATAAAGTTGACACTAGCAGTACTTGTATTACTGCAGTGTGATTTTTAGGCAGTTTACTACATCTGACTAGTTAAATACCGAGCTAATACCCACGTACCACCTCAGTTACACGATTCACAAACATTAGAAAATGTTTGCACACTTTCAGATGGGATAATAATGCGCAAACTGTTGAGAGATACGGGGGAGGAGGTGGAGGAGGAATGGTTGACGATAGGTAGGGCATCCGGCCAGCATCTACCAATAACGCAGCCAAAACCAGAGTAACGTGCCGCCCACGTGTGAAGATACAGGTTAAAAGCCAGAAAAATGAAAGAATCGTTAGTACAAAGAATTGAGAAAAACTCAGAAAGTGAAATGACCGACGTGTCCACCTACAGAATGAGTTAACGTAAATTATGGCCAATGTATGTTCTTCCCATGTAAGTGGTGTTCTTAATAATCTTTTTTTGCACATAGTTCAGTTAGCAAAAAGAACACACAAAACAATAACTCTGCGATAAATGTGCGAACTGATTAGACCTCTAATGAAATAGGAAGAGTCGTTTGTCCATCGTCAAATTGAAGGCATTTTCCAGTACTTGTGCCCTCAAATGTTCTGTAAGACATTAATTATACCAAAATCTTGTATGTTGCTACAAAAAGTTGTGAACGCTGTGTCAGCTCATTTCCGTTAAAAAATTTCATTGAGTTTCGAACAAAACGTTCGAGATGGAGAGATTATTACTTCGTAAGGAATTTTGTTACATTCCGTCGTTATTTAATCACGTACCATGTAAATTTTCGAATGAGTTCCGTCGTTTCACTACCTTCAGTTTTATTCTTACACTGCGTGATGACTGGGTGTTGTGTGATGTCCTTAGGTTAGTTAGATTTAACTAGTTCTAAGTTCTAGGGGACTGATGACCATAGATGTTAAGTCCCATAGTGCTCAGAGCCATTTGAACCATTTTTTTCTCACAATGGAAGTCGAACCGACTTAGAGTCAACATCACATATTAAATGTAAATGTAAATAGAAGAAGAAGGAAGAAGCAGTCCAGTCTTATATACAAAGAGAACTTATATACAAAGAGCAGTTGCTCTTAGTATCATTGTAAATGCCCTAAAATTGAAATAACGTTATTCAGCAAAGGAAGCATCTATAAGGATACAAGGGCAGTTCGGAAAGTAAGGTCCGATCGGGCGCGATATGGAAAACATAGTGACAAACTGCAGAAGCTGTGGACACGTGTGTTAGGAAGTGTTGTAAGTAGGCTGTTTAGGTTTTTATGTTGGTAACGCCACGTAGCGCTCTGTATGAAAATCAACGTGGCGTTACCAACATAAAAACCTTAACAGACTACTTACAGTGTCTCTAGTATGCCCGCCGATCGCGTCACATCGCTCTTTCCATTTCGGAGCACACAGTGAGCGCGTAAAGATGCCTAGAAAAATAGCGTCTCCCGCTAAGTATGAGGGCCTGGTGAGAGATTTCGCCTGATGTCATGCAGCCTACTTAACATAACTGCCATGCATTTCCTTCTTCTCGGCCGCACTGTGCAGGGGCTGTGAAGATGCTCTTGCAGCGTTTTCGATAGGAATTGTTCTATCCCCCCCCCCTCCCCCGAGTTTTATCTGTGCTCACGTAAAACGCTGGCTGTGAAGACAACATTTTGGCACAGACAACTAGCTGTAGGCCAGCATAGAGAATTGGCAGAATACATAGTCAGTTACCTTCTATGACGAGGGTGTTGGGTAGTTGGTACCATCTATGACAGATGCCTAAGTCGGAGCGGCAACTGTGTAGAGAAATAGCTGGAAGGTATAGCTAACTGTTGCAAGCAAAACATTTTTGATTTTCACAATGGTTGCCATTTCACTACCGATCGGACTTTTTCCGAATAGCCCTCATATAATTTTAGAAGTTACGCCATGTTCTGTGCAGAAAACTAGCGTCGTAGTCTACAAATAATTATTGTGAAGCTATTAATTATTTTAGTAGTCGTGGGAGTATAGATTGACTAAGTGTACTTAGTATGTAGCCATGACGAGTCACACGATACGTAAACTAAGTATTTAAAGAATTTCTGCACGGTTTTCTTAAATCAGAGACCAAAATATTATTCCTTATAAATAAAAATTTATGTTTTCTTATGTCTGGTATTACATTTCTGGATAAAATAGCAAATTTTAGTGAAGTACCACTGAAAACCATGCGCAACATTCCTTCTCAGTAACTCACGTTCTTTAATTATATGTGAATATCCGGCAAAGTGGGAGGCACGAAGCGTGCTTGCGTATTGTGGTCTCGGTCGCTTCATTGCCCCACTCGAGAGCTTCTGTGCCCTCTTGAGGAGCCCTTGGGACTGTTTGAGATTGAAATGTGATGCAAATAAGAGGCTGAGCGCTGGGCTTGGGGCTGTGCCTGCTGCGGGCAGCTCTGCCCAGAGGCGCTCTCTGAGGCAGCTCTGGACACTCCCTGTGCGAGTCACGGTGCCAGCAGTGTGCTGCCTGCTACCTGGACTCGAGAACATCATCTGCAGTTCGGATTTAAAATACAGGGTGTTACAAAAAGGTACGGCCAAACTTTCAGGAAACATTCCTCACACACAAATAAAGAAAAGATGTTATGTGGACATGTGTCCGGAAACACTTAATTTCCATGTTAGAGCTCATTTTAGTTTCGTCAGTATGTACTGTACTTCCTCGATTCACCGCCAGTTGGCCCAATTGAAGGAAAGTAATGTTGACTTCGGTGCTTGTGTTGACATGCGACTCATTGCTCTACAGTACTAGCATCAAGCACATCAGTACGTAGCATCAACAGGTTAGTGTTCATAACGAACGTGGTTTTGCAGTCAGTGCAATGTTTACAAATGCGGAGTTGGCAGATGCCCATTTGATGTATGGATTAGCACGGGGAAATAGCCGTGGCGCGGTACGTTTGTATCGAGACAGATTTCCAGAACGAAGGTGTCCCGACAGGAAGACGTTCGAAGCAATTGATCGACGTCTTAGGGATCACGGAACATTCCAACCTATGACTCGCGATTGGGGAAGACCTAGAACGACGAGGACACCTGCAATGGACGAGGCAATTCTTCGTGCAGTTGACGATAACCCTAATGTCAGCGTCAGAGAAGCTGCTGCTGTACAAGGTAACGTTGACCACGGCAGTGTATGGAGAGTGCTACGGGAGAACCAGGACTGCACCAGCGCATCAGGGATTCCATGCGACGGAGGGTGGATGCATGTATCCTCGCTAACGAAGGACATTTTGAACATTTCCTGTAACAAAGTGTTTGAAGTCACGCTGGTACGTTCTGTTGCTGTGTGTTTCCATTCCATGATTATTATGATTTGAAGAGAAGTAATAAAATGAGCTCTAACATGGAAAGTAAGCGTTTCTGGATACATGTCCACATAACATATTTTCTTTCTTTGTGTGTGAGGAATGTTTCCTGAAAGTTTGGCCGTACCTTTTTGTAACATCCTGCATATATCGGAGAATCAGAAATCTGTATTATATATATAGACGGTGTTTCATAATTTCTATCCGCCTACAATACATTACGTCCGTTGCGGGGAAGTGGAGGCGTCATGGAAGGGTATCCGGCCACCAATGTCAAGAACATGTGCCAATACCTATAAAGCAGCGCTAACTCCGCCGAGAAACGGGAACAGGCAAGGAAGAAGATGAAGAAAAAGAAGAAGATGATGATGATACTTTTACCAGTCCCTATTACAGAATTATTGTACATACAAATACACTCCTGGAAATTGAAATAAGAACACCGTGAATTCATTGTCCCAGGAAGGGGAAACTTTATTGACACATTCCTGGGGTCAGATACATCACATGATCACACTGACAGAACCACAGGCACATAGACACAGGCAACAGAGCATGCACAATGTCGGCACTAGTACAGTGTATATCCACCTTTCGCAGCAATGCAGGCTGCTATTCTCCCATGGAGACGATCGTAGAGATGCTGGATGTAGTCCTGTGGAACGGCTTGCCATGCCATTTCCACCTGGCGCCTCAGTTGGACCAGCGTTCGTGCTGGACGTGCAGACCGCGTGAGACGACGCTTCATCCAGTCCCAAACATGCTCAATGGGGGACAGATCCGGAGATCTTGCTGGCCAGGGTAGTTGACTTACACCTTCTAGAGCACGTTGGGTGGCACGGGATATATGCGGACGTGCATTGTCCTGTTGGAACAGCAAGTTCCCTTGCCGGTCTAGGAATGGTAGAACGATGGGTTCGATGACAGTTTGGATGTACCGTTCACTATTCAGTGTCCCCTCGACGATCACCAGTGGTGTACGGCCAGTGTAGGAGATCGCTCCCCACACCATGATGCCGGGTGTTGGCCCTGTGTGCCTCGGTCGTATGCAGTCCTGATTGTGGCGCTCACCTGCACGGCGCCAAACACGCAGACGACCATCATTGGCACCAAGGCAGAAGCGACTCTCATCGCTGAAGACGACACGTCTCCATTCGTCCCTCCATTCACGCCTGTCGCGACACCACTGGAGGCGGGCTGCACGATGTTGGGGCGTGAGCGGAAGACGGCCTAACGGTGTGCGGGACCGTAGCCCAGCTTCATGGAGACGGTTGCGAATGGTCCTCGCCGATACCCCACGAGCAACAGTGTCCCTAATTTGCTGGGAAGTGGCGGTGCGGTCCCCTACGGCACTGCGTAGGATCCTACGGTCTTGGCGTGCATCCGTGCGTCGCTGCGGTCCGGTCCCAGGTCGACGGGCACGTGCACCTTCCGCCGACCACTGGCGACAACATCGATGTACTGTGGAGACCTGACGCCCCACGTGTTGAGCAATTCGGCGGTACGTCCACCCGGCCTCCCGCATGCCCACTATACGCCCTCGCTCAAAGTCCGTCAACTGCACATACGGTTCACGTCCACGCTGTCGCGGCATGCTACCAGTGTTAAAGACTGCGATGGAGTTCCGTATGCCACGGAAAACTGGCTGACACTGACGGCGGCGGTGCACAAATGCTGCGCAGCTAGCACCATTCGACGGCCAACACCGCGGTTCCTGGTGTGTCCGCTGTGCCGTGCGTGTGGTCATTGCTTGTACAGCCCTCTCGCAGTGTCCGGAGCAAGTATGGTGGGTCTGACACACCGGTGTCAATGTGTTCTTTTTTCCATTTCCAGGAGTGTAGTATATTTCGGGATAGGGATTCTTGATGGAAAAAGTTTATGTCCTCTCTACAACGCCTGTGAGCCTTGAATAGAAATTGTGAAAGACTTCGTACAGTGTAATAAGTTTCTTCTTATGGATCACTAGTGATGCAAATGAAATTTGATTTTGTTATTTTGCGTTCTGTCTGAAAAGGCTGGTGCTTTTTCCGTTTTTCTTTACTTCTTTCAGCTTAGCTCATAATGGCCGAGTGAGTAAGCATAATGAACGCAGAGTAGTTCTCTTATAAATTCGCTTCCCTGTGGATTTTAAAATTCAGAAGTTTTTTCGTACCTGAACATGCGAAGCTTTGTAACGTAGTCACATGCCACAAACTCACGCTGCGCAACCTTTGTTCACTTCATGTTTCCGTCAGATTTCAAACATATGGCGGATGCTTGTTGGGTTACGCTTCAGTAAATGTTAACACAAGGACTTGGACATAATAAAAATTTTCAAAGTTTTCTGTTCTGATTAGAAAGTGTAGATTTAAGGTCACTTTTTTTAAATTTTTGCATTTATTTTTCTTGAGGGGATTACGACCATTCGTTGTTTTCTCTCGTTTGTAATTACATACAACGGCACGTACAGGATATCAAGATGGTGACGAAATGAAGAGAGGAACAAAAAGTGGAAGATTACATTCTGTTCCAAGAGGTAATTTCCAGAACAACGTTCACAATAGCCTGTGCCTCTGCGTTTGGCTGTAAACAGACACACACTTATCCCGTCGCTCATCTAAAAATATAGCAATGAATTTTAGTACAAGGAGACGTTATATTATTATAAATTAAAGTTGAATTTGTAGCCTAGATGAAGGACTTGTTTATAAAATGGGCAGCGGGCACGATTCTCTCATCTCGGTCATTCCTTAACACAGTACAGTGCAGATGGTCGCAGCTTCTGTCATGTTTATTACTGTTCGATTTTTGTACTTCATTGTGTTGAGCACATATGGTTCCGACGGGAAACATTCTCGTCTCTCTGTAGCTAGCTGGTTTTCGAAATGATGTGGAACGAGTCAGTGTACACGCTATGTGTACACAATTTGCTTGTGTATGGCAGCGTGCTGTCCGTTTACAGAATATTAACTATTACAAAATCCTAAATTTAATGAAAATGAACATGTTACATCAGTTGGACTTTCGTTACAAATGAAACAGATTTAACAGAAAAGTAAACAATTTTTTGCTGTACTAATAAAATATAATACTACCAGCGTTTAGTTAAGAATTCATCCATGGAATAGTAGTTGACTTGAAATGATTTCAGATTAGATTTAAATTTTGATTTGCTACCGTCGGAGATTGTGTGTTGTTAGGTAAGTGATCAGAGAAATGTGTGCCTCTATACTGAAGTCTGTCTTCCGGAAAAGGCAGCTTTAGAATGGCAAATGAAAACTCCATTTTCTTTTGATGTTGTAGCAGTGCTCCTTACTAGTCACATATCGCGATGGATATCTGATGAAAAGTTTCTTTGACAATATACACACTTTTTCAAGTATGCTTTTGATGACGTGTTCTTAATGAGAATGAAATACGGAATTCTCAATGCAGGCCCACAGTATGCTCGATATTTGACAAGCACAAATTTTTCATAGTAGACCATAGTTTGAAGCTGTCGTGGGCTTTTGCAGATACTGTCATTTCTTGTCATAAAATGGTTGTAGCGCACGGAAAGTAAAAATCCCGTTTCATAAAAAATTTGTGTATTACAGCCAAGGAAAACAAGAAATAGGATGTAACGTGCATAAAATGAATAATACGTAGTAGCCGACCGGGGTGGCCAAGCGGTTCTAGGCACTACAGTCTGGAACCGCGCGACCTCTGCGGTCGCAGGTTCGAATCCTGCCTCGGGGAAGGATGTGTGTGCTGTCCTTAGGTTGGTTAGGTTTAAGTAGTTCTAAGTTCTAGGAGACTGATGACCTCAGAAGGTAAGTTCCATAGTGTTCAGAGCCATTTGAACCATTTAATACGTAGTAAAGTCGTGGAATGACGTGGCTATCAAAATAAAAGGATATCTTTTCACAACGTACGTACGTATTGCAATTTATGAGCTGACATAAATACATTCTCGGTATTCTTGCACTGTAAGAATGCTGCTGCACTATTTTTGCTATTGTATTTCACTGATTTCGAAAGCCAGATATGTCATTATGGCGTCCTCATATACTGTTAGGGGCAGAGTGTAACAGTTATGTCAGTTTTTTAGCGATACTTAAAACAGGACCCCATTTAAGACGTTGAAACGCTGCAAGCGATTTGAAATAGAACTAGCATGTGAGAACTGTGGTAGGGAAGGCGAATGGGCGACTTAGATTTGTTGGGAGAATTTTCGGAAAGAGTGATTCACCTGTAAAGGACACCGCATATAGGACGCTGGTGCTTCGGAAACTCAAATCGTAATCACTGGAAGGATGTCGACGTTCATTTCTACAAACACTATTGAGGAAATTCAGAGAACCGGCGTTTGAAGTTGACTGCCACACGATTCTACTACCGGCAGCAAACAATGCGCATAAGTACCACGAAGATAAGGTACGAGAAATTAGGATTCGCCGGCCGAAGTGGCCGAGCGGTTCTGGGCGCTTCAGTCCGGAACCACGCTGCTGCTACGGTCGCAGGTTCGAATCGTGCCTCGAGCCTGGATGTGTGTGCTGTCCTTAGGTTGGTTAGGTTTAAGTAGTTCTAAGTCTAGGAGACTGCTGACCTTTGATGTTAAGACCCATAGTGCTCAGAGCCATTTGAACCATTTGAAATTAGGGGTCATTCAGATCCAAATAGACAGTCGTTTTTCCCTCGCTCTGTTTGTGAGTGGAACAGGAAGGGAAATGAATAGTTGTGATTCAGAGTATCTTTCGCCAAGCACCGTACGGTGACTTGCGTAGTATCTATGTAGTCGTAGACATAGAAGTAGATATGATTCGGTTACTCAGTAGTTACGCGCCGTCGAAGTTTGTCTATCGACCTTAACTTCAAAGCTAGTGGTAAAAGGAGGAATACATCACTAAATATATGTTGTACGAACAGCATCATATCAGGTTACCGGTGTTACGACAGCCATTGCAGGGCAATAAATTAGCGTTTCGAGTGAACGTGAACAGACCATTCGTGATAACTGAAAAATAAAGAGAAGTTAATCTTAACAAACTTATTATTTCTTTCGTCTCACTATTAAAGAAGAGAACACTGTATTTTTAACTTAAGAAGGAAAGTAACGTTTAAGTATGCAATAAAATCGGAGCTTCTATGGCATTACCTAATGGCCAGCAATAGTAGAGTTTCATGAAAAAGGAAATATTAGTATGTACTATCCTAAGCAGTAATCATACCTCTAATCATGGTCTGTCTTATCGGGAAAATACATTATAGTTTCAATAATCAATTGGAAGTGTATCTGTAAAAGAATTGCTTATGCTTGAACTGGAATGTGATTAATGTGCTGTTGTTCGTAATTCTCGTTGCGGTCGGGATCACGAATGATATGAGCTTACCCGCAATTGCAGCCCTATTAGCATTGGCCGATTGTGAATGTTGCTGATGGAGTGGTCCCCACGGGCCGACGGTGAATACAACTTGTCGTCCGGTCAAGTAGATCGGATTGCCTGCTCTCCGCAGGAAGCGGATGGAGTTTCTGGGGATAACCGACATCATACGACGGCGGGTTCGTGGCAGAGCCGTTATTTGCTGTCGAAAATCTGTGAGCTGCAGACGGCGAGTAACTGCTATTGCGTGAACTACGCAACTTAGTGTGAAATATTGACTGATTCGCACATGTCAGCAGTAGAGTTTCGGGAGAGCGATTAGAAAGCGTACGCTCTGTGTGTGTTCCTTCGCCGGCCGATGTGGCCGTACGGTTCTAGGCGCTTCAGTCTGGAACCGCGTGACCGCTACGGTCGCAGGTTCGAATCCTGCCTCGGGCATGGATGTGTGTGATGGCCTCAGGTTAGTTAGGTTTAAGTAGTTCTAAGTTCTAGGGGACTGATGACCTCAGACGTTGAGTCCCATAGTGCTCAGAGCCATTTGAACCATTTTTGTGTTCCTTCCTTTCATTGTGTTTACGTCTTTCGAATTTTGAGGGTAGAATCGTACATGCTACGAAGGGTAGAATTGTAGGACGAGCCCCTATCCGAGGCCACATATTGTTAGAAATAACCTTCCTCTTAACAATACAGACAGGAAAGTAACAAGCACAATATTCGCTTTGATATTTAAAATATTACGATAAAACATTACGTAAGATGTTACTGAAAACGCAGATCATATTGCAGTAAGAAGTAACGGGGTAGCGACGTAATTCTCTCTCACTGTTAACATTTCCACAGTTCACACTCTGCAGTCAACATATCGTAATTAAACGTTCACTTTTCCATATCTTTTTAATTCCTCACTATGTGGCGTCAATATCATAGCCATAACTGATCGAAAAGTGTTACATAAGACTGAAGTTTTAAATTACGCAATATCACAGTTACCGTGTTCCTTTTAAAGACAAAATGTTTAATGTTGTTTCCCATACAAATGCAGGAACATAGTTTGTGTTAGATTTTATGATAACATGACATGAAAACCACTTATTCCTAAATAGATTATTGTGGTTGCGACGCTGAAAAAGAACATCTGCCAGAGTCATGCTCGTACGTTGAGTTAGCAGCGCAGTTCCTAAAGTAAAAATATGAACTGAATTAAATAAACTAGCATAAGATGAAGAAGTTATCCTCAATGCAGCTAAGTGCTATGTAATTCAGAAAAAGTCAGTGAAACACCACTGATAAACTTTTTCATTGAGACTGGAGCTATAGCAGAGATGTCATAAAGGTGACACGTATCAAATGATACAATACTACGTGCATAAGTGGCTGTACGGGTTCCTAAACTGTACATACGTACTGTTTTGAAGAGAACATGGAACTAAACAGAGTTTCGAAACATGACTGTTACCACAAATATTGAAAATACGCTAAAAGTTTGTTTTATTGTTTAACAGTTGTGAGTCGCAGTTTAAGAACAATTTCAGAATAATTTTTCACGAAGAGAACATTAAAACAATATTTAGCTTGTTATAAATTCAGACATTCTTTGGACTTTTCCTTTCCGTTGGTTGTTAATACATACAAACGATATTTGATTATTACTTCAGGATTACGAAATGATGCAGCGGCAATTTTCCAAGATGTAAACATGGGAACGAAGGGATTCAAGTCGCCTTTTTACCATTCCGAATGATTTTTCTTTATTCTAGTTAACCTAATGCTGATGAATGTGGGATAATTATTTTTAAAAATTGAATGAAACCGTTTTTCTGAAATATATTGTAACACGAGTTCTCTTATTTTTTCTTGAAATACTACCATCGAGGTTTGATGGATAAGGATTTTCTGG
The DNA here is from genome assembly GCF_021461385.2 of Schistocerca piceifrons. Classification (NCBI taxonomy): domain Eukaryota; kingdom Metazoa; phylum Arthropoda; class Insecta; order Orthoptera; family Acrididae; genus Schistocerca; species Schistocerca piceifrons. The sequence continues at coordinate 702,159,971 of NC_060138.1, forward strand.
ATTAATCCAGTACGAAGGGAGAGAACACAGTTTTCAAATCAGTCATGTGTTGCTATGTGAGCGCAGTAAATGCAATTTTTTAAATTTAAAAATGCACTGCACCACATGACATTCAGTACTGGCCCGCTCCAAGATAGATTTGTGCGGCAGACACAAAACACCCACATCTCCAACCACTGAATCGTGACATAGCACGTGTTAACGATCCAGTTTGTACGCTAGTTGCACCAAGTTACTAGTTACACTGTCTGGTGGCGCTATATCTATCTGTTATAAAATATAGTTGAAGGACTGTTGTCGGGGATTTACTACTGGCTTGCTCGTACGTTAGGAGGTATCAGTTGCAATACCTGGCGCTTAGTTCGGTCATCAGTCTTACAATGACGCCAAGATGACGGAACCCTTCTAGCGGTCGCATTATGCATTGCGGCGACGACGGGGCTCCATTGATTCTATTTTAACCTTTCTGAGAGACCGTAAGATGGGTCTTTGGAATATTTTTAGTAAGACAACAGAGTATACATAGCTCTCTTTGTGAGGGATTAGCTATACACAGTCATTTTGTAGTCTATACCCTAAAGATCATTCAGATCAGATGGATGGAAAATTATTGCATGTTGAAACCACTATGAAGTTCTTTTGATTTGGTGATTTTTTTTTATGCTCGGAGGACGTTGTATGTGCAACGGGACTGAACATTGACTTGTGAGCTGGACCCCAAGGTCCTCTCTGGACCGACGTTTCTCACCAGAAAGAATGTGACATCCATTGTGCTTGATGATACGTTATGTAAGGCCGCCACAGTTCTCAGGTGTTTCACAAAGGGTTTATTAGCAGACTATTCATAAGGTTTTTCTTACATGAATCTGTATTTTACATGGTATCGCGAGAAAGCTGTTATAATGGTTAGAAAAACTGACAAAACACTAGTTCGTATATAGAAAGAGACGAGCAGTTGATTCCAGCCGAATTCAAACCGAACATAGTAACATATGATCGATTATAGACGTTAAGAGCTTCTATGATTTTTTTGTCACAGAAATCACTACAGTCAGTGATAACTGCCAAAAACTTACACGTAAAGGAAAATGAGGTTATGTTCGTTATAGATGGAATCATTAAACGTTAAAAGACGTGAGATTATACCATGATAAATATCATGAAATTTTTAGATGATTGACGAATATGGTACCTGTAACAACAGTATTAAGTCACTGAGGAGTCACAATAAGATAATAAGTTAAAACCAATATATTATGAATATATCTTCACTATGGGAACTATAACAAAACTGGTGGAGGACTGGAAATTTACTGTCCACGGCAGAAGAATGAATGCGACAGCTAACAATAAAATTATTGCAGCAAATACTTAAGCCAGAATTGAGGGGGACTAGTTAGAATATTAAATGATGTAGTAGAGAAATATGCTATTATATTTGTAACAATTCAAACATTCTCAGCAAACTTCCCCACTTCATTTCTTACAATCTCTAAGATCTTCAGCTAGCCTTCTTCGTTCTGCCACATTCTTTCTCTCGACGGCGGTAGTCCACAAGCCATAATTTCAGAGAATTACGTTTCAGTTAGGCTATTCGTGATCATGTGTTCAGTGTTAATCGTGTATGGTATTTGAACATAAACTGGCATGATTGGTAACCAGTCTTCAGAAACCCAACAGCAGCCTGTCGAGACGGCGATAGTGCCGGTAGGTACCTGTCAGCAGCGCGCAGTATGTTGGGCACGTGCAGTACGCGGCAGCCCAACTTCCGCGCCTGCGCTTTCGCACTATGACGAATGGCAGTCGGATTCCAGCGACACAGTCGCGCATTTATCAGACGCGCGTCCGGGCCGCCGCACTGCGGCCTCGCCCAAAATGCCACTTCCCGGTGGGCAGGCACGCGCCCCGCCACTCGTTATGTCGCCCGGAATTTTCTTTCCGCTATTTTCTGGTTTTGTGGCGCGTAGGAGACGCGTTTCGCCGTCGCTGCACAACGGTGTACGTACTTTAAAATCACTTCTCGGCAGTCAGTGCGCGCTAGACGTACTTTCTGTGCCGTGGTCTTCGAAAGGAGTCTCCTCGTCTTTATGTTGCCCTCGCTCTAATTAAGAAAACTTGTGACGAATCGAACAGATATAATGTAATTATAATTTGACTATTCCCTTAATCTGCATGATACGGATCTCAGACCCTTGAACAGGAATTTTGGTAGAATGTTTCCTTCGTGGGTTAATCACACTTCGTCACAGTGTTAACAATAAACGTGTCTTGAAAATATCTTTGTCGTTCCATCTCAAAGCTCTCCGGAAAAATATTCTTATATAGGTACCGCCCGAGCTGTTGCAGTTGCAGGACAATAAACTCGTATTCGAGTGGAGGCGATTCAGATACCGTCTGGCCATCTATATTCCATCTTAATTTAGATTTCCTGTTGTTTCCGTAGTTGCTGAAGGCAAGTGCTTGGTTGATACGCCCAACCCGTTATAGTTAGCTCGGTAAAGAGAAAGGATACTAATGAGTCGTTCATTACAAGCAGAAGCAATATTTACTTTTGGGCTCTCACATACGATATCAGTGATTGCGCAAGGGTTCTGTATTCCCGTATCAAAGCATCGTTCCACTGAGCTATACCAGCTGCTTGATAAGTAGCTTCATCTCTTAACGATTCTGTCGCAAAACCTTTATACCACTCGTAAATGACAATAAAAATTTCACAAAACTTTTCCCTTACTTCTGATGATAGCAAATAACCGCTTTGTTGTGAAATTGTTCATTCCAGCTTGTAATTGAGTGTGGATCAGGAGAAGAACGCGTACCCGTCCTACAGTGTATAAAGCAATAGACAATATTGCTATTAATACCTCGAACTACGTAGGTGCACAAGTCGTCCTGCATGGTCCATCAGTGTTCTGTGGTGGAGTTCTTAACTTTCCCATTACCAATAATGATACGCTGCAGCATGGTAACGAATTTCCTAGAATGCCAACTCTTAGCTCCTCGTACAAATCAGTTACGATTGTTCTGTAAAGCTACAACATTCATCTTGTACAGTTGACGACATGTGCAAATAGTGTCTGCCTCGAAGTTAGAAACTTGCATCACTCTGAGGTGTCTGTTAAAAGGCGTTGCAAAAATAAAAGTGTGAAATCTTCCAATAATTTAGACTCGTCCTGTGCACCACTGAAAGAAAAGACTGCAACCAAACTTAATCTGTTCCAATACTGTGTTCATATTGTTAGATTTCGTGCTGTAATTGCTTCTTACATTATGTGATCAAAAGTATTCAGGCACCCCTATGTAATTCTTCATTGACCTCTACATGTTACGAGAGGAGGACTCGTCAGAATAAATTACGCAAGGAGTATTGTGAAGTCTATAGACAAACAGTAACTGCGGAATACGTCGATTCACTTCAAACATGGACTAGGCACTTGATGCCGCCTGAGTAACAGAGCCATCCGGGACACTTCAGTCCTTCTAGAGCTGCCAAGGTTGACTGTTAATAATGTGACTGTGTAGTGGAAATGCGAAGGAACGGAACCGCTAAACCAAGGCTAGGCAAACCTTACGAACGACGGACAGGGGTCGTCGAGCATTGCGAAGGGACTCTGTGGAAACCTGGCATGAAGTCAGCGAAAAGAATCACATGTAAGTTCCAAAGAGCTACCAGCAGTCCAGCTAGCACGGTGATTGTGCGTAGGGAGGTAACAAGAATGGGCACAATAGTCCAGCAGCTCATTTTTGTAATCAGTGCTAAGCGACGCTTGAGACAGCATAAAGAGAGACGCCACTGTACAGTAGACGACTGGAATCGAGTGAATGCCTGGAGAAGGTTACGTACCATCAAGTGTAGTGCCAAGAGTGCGGGGAAAGCGATGTTACGATGTACGGGTGTTTCTCGCAGTTAGGATATGGTCCACTTATTACGCTTCGGAGGACGCTAAAAGCGGAGGGACACATTTCCCAGCATTGTGTGGTGCGTACAGTAGAGGAACAGTTCGTCGTCGATGATTGATTGTATCAGCAAGACAGTGCACCCTGGGAGGCAGTGGCTTGCGGACATTAATATTCCTGAAATGGACTGTACTGACCAGAGTCCCGCCTCGAAATCAATAGAACACTTTTTGGACGAGTTAGAACGTCGACTTCAGTTGAGCCTACAGACCTTCACTAGTTTCGCGTCTTGAGGAATAAAGTGCCGCCATTCTTCCACAGACATCCAGGTATCTAATTAAAAATGTCTCCAGCAGAATTCAAGCAATCATAAAGGCGAACAATGAACACACACTATATTAATGTCTGCTAATATGTGTCCGGATACTTCGGATGAGATATAGCTTTTTTGTCGATTTACCATATGCTTCGATAATCTTCGTGCTAGATTATAGCTTCCAAGAGGTTAAAGCTTTTCACTACCAAACGATATCGGAAAGCGATTTGTGATCTCAGCGCAAGAAATGTGACTGATATGCTGCTTCCTTCGCAATTCGTCTGGAACAGCGACTATTTGTACCCTGTCTTATCTCCGTTACACTAGCTTCGATGCAGAGATACTGGAACATGCTTGTATCATATTCAGCTACACAAGTACCAAGTAATGGGCTGTTAATAAAATGGAGTGACAGATACAGCGTTGTTGTTACTAGTGGAGAGAGTAGTTAATTAGGAACGGTAGCAGTACAGATACCTACAATAAGTAATGTGAATAAACGGTGTGGTGAAATCAGGAATATAAATTTCTTTCACACTGTGGTGCTAAAGCTTAGACTATTACTACTTCATGGTTATCTGCAAGTTTTGTACGACGTGAAGTGTTGCTCACAGCGTTCTTTGTGTCAAATTTGCTAATTATAAACTTAAATTTCATCTTTAGATACATGATTTTCTTTGCATTCAGGCACTAGTTTTGTGATACAGCAACCAAAATAGACACTAATCTTAATAAAGAAATTCTGGCATTGTACAGTTGCCGTAATGTGCAGAGATCAGTGATACAGGTATCGCTACTATGGGTGACGATAATCAGTTGAAATCAATGAATCAAGTCCCCGTCAAGTTCTAAACCCAAATTTTGAAGTGAATCAGATAAATTCCTAACTATAATTTGTTCCATCTGCTTCGAGCGTGCACCGATCGATTAGAAGGGACCATAGCCCTACCATCTGCAGAAGAGACAGCAAAACTGATCCATAGAATTATCATCTCGCATCACTCGCTCCCACCTGTAGAAAAATACTTTGATCTATTTTGAATTCTAATATAATTACGTACTTGAGACAGAATAACATTCTCCGTGATCGAGGATAAGCATGAATTGCAAAAACAATGATATGTTTCAAACACATGTTCTTAATAAACGTTTCCCTAAAGACCCACGAAAGAAAATGCTCTCCTGCGAACTGAGTACCAAATGGATTGAGAATTTCATAAGGAATTGAACGTATCGGATTATTCGAACAGAATGTATTCCACAGACAGTAAGGTAATTTCAATTGTATTTAAATTTATATTATAAATGAATAACTTAACAGTCACCATTAATTGAGGCTAAGTCCTTTCGTTAAGGTTTGAAAGCGTCACCGATTAGAAATGTTGTAACGTCCAAAACATCAGACATGCAAAGACTGGCCGCAGTTCTTAATAGAAAAAAATATAAATTTGGCGACTTCAAGAAATATAAAAAAGTTGCCTTTGATACGTAGTGAGTCACAACTGCATGAACCACACATCTTAGAAGCATAATCTAAGACATAGAGTCTCATTCGCGGGTAGGGCAGATTATAGGAGTCGATTGATTGGTGATGTGTTGGATGAATGCAGTTTGTCTGTAGAAAGGTTGCTCACACTAAAATCAAAAACAAGAAATAAAAATAAATGTGCTGACAAAGGACATCGAAAGCACGGAAAGAGGGCAGCGTGCGTGGTCACAGGCTTGTTCAAAAAAATGTTCAAATGTGTGTGAAATCTTATGGGACTTAACTGCTAAGGTCATCAGTCCCTAAGCTTACACACTACTTAACCTAAATTATCCTAAGGACGAACACACACACACACCCATGCGCGAGAGAGGACTCGAACCTCCGCCGGGATCAGCCGCACAGTCCATGACTGCAGCGCCCTAGACCGCTAGGCTAATCCCGCGCGGCCACAGGCTTGTCCGTCTCGCTGACCAAGAAGAGATTCCACCAACGGTAGTCCTACAGCACATCTGTTAACGGGAAGAAATACTAATATGGTGTAAAAACCAAGTGTCCTGCGCCACAGTACTCTTGATAATTTGTAGAGCACAGATGTAAAAATAGGTATTTTGCTAGTTGAAGCTTGCGGAACACAGTACAGATAAAAGAGTTAAATAAAACTTTGGGTGTCTGTCTAACTTCAAAAATTAGAAGAAAACTTTTGACACATTGGTTATCCTATATTACCTACGTCGCAGTTACGAAACTTCATTACAATCTTTTATAGGTTGTTTCATCGGCCGCGCGCTTCCCCTCGTCGGAGGTTCGTGTCCTCCCTCGGGGGGGGGGGGGGGGGGGCCGTGTGTGTGTGTGTGTGTGTGTGTTCCTTCCTTAGCGTAAGTTAATTTAAGTCAGATTAAGTAGTTTGTACGCTTAGGGACCGATGACCTCAGCAGTTTAGTCCCATGGGACTTAGCACAAATTTCCAAATTTTTTTCTTCACTCTTTGCATAGTACAACCCGTGAAGTATCAGCCATTGTTGCTGTAAATATCGAACCTTTGGCATAGCGGTAATTTAACACTCTTCGAGAACATTATCCCTGTTCGTAGTCCCAGGAAGAATGAAGATTTAATAGCCGCGCGATTCTTTTCAGGCCTAAACTGTGAATATACTATGCTGTCTTGAACATCATGCTTTTTACTGTGATAACGTTCATTAATCATACAATTAACCGCAACTATTAAGCACCTATGATGGCCATTATAATCCCAACAGATAACATGATTTATAAATAACGCGAGATTATACCTCAGGAGCTAGTGTATTGAATGCTCTGTTTCAGTAGATTTTTCGTGCAGTGACATCGGTTGATTTACTGAACAGAATGTGAAAGAACTATAGTTACTTCGAATTATTTTCGGTTACTCCGTTCTAAGCCTATTTGAGAAATTAATCATCTGTTAGTAACGAACCATAAAAATTGTGCGCTGCATTTGGAATTAAAGGGTACACACCGATGGAGCGGCGAGGTACTGGGCGTAATGGAACAGTGCTTAACAGGATCACGGGATTATTCGAACGTGCTGGGGCTGCGAAAAGTCAACATGTGTTCCGTATTTGGTTGTACCCAGGTTTTTAATTTCAACTACGTGTTCTCTGTGGACTGGAAGGACCTGAATTGTATTCGTTTGTCAAATGCTCGGTTAAGAAGATATACTTGGGAAATTCTTTTGACTTCTGCAGATACTAGCAATTTAATAGTCCATTTTGTTGTGAACAAGACTTTTATCTATCTAATCAGGCTCCAGACATTCATTATATTGTTTGTTGATTAAATGCCGCTTCCTATCAACAGTTTTACGGAAGGCATATTTTTTAAATTTTTCAGTTGATTTGGGAAAGAATCAGTTCAAGAGCAGAATTTCCTAAAATTTCAGAAGTTATTTCAAATCCGGCCATGCGACCACTATATATATATATATATATATATATATATATATATATATATGGTGTGTGTGTGTGTGTTTATTTCACCATATGCGTTTCGTTTTTTTGATTGGAAAAATCGGGAATGATCCGGAATTAAAGATATTTACAATTTTGATTTAGTTCTACATCTAAAAACTTTTCATTTCATAAGCCATTTATGTCTGATTTTAATTCCTGCAATTCCATCGGTTTGCTGTGTACATCAGGAAGTGTCATTTGGATGAGCTGACGCTTTTAGGGGCCTTTACTTACAGAACTGGTGCCAACCCTGGCTTTTATGGGAGTACACAATCGAATCACGATAATAAATCGTTTCTCGTCAAGGAAAGCCATAACATTCTGGTAATTGTAACACTTACCAAACTTCATTGCATACAAAGCGATTAAAAATTAATGAACGATATCATAAAGTTTAATTCTAAGTGATAGCCGAGCTGGAAAACTTCATAACTTCCTTTAACAAATGTATGGTTGTGGTGTCCCATTGACAAAAAACATACGAACATTGATTGGCAGCGACAATGGGTGTATAATTCTGTCAAATCGTGTGTTTTTTATAGTTAATCACGCTGCAGTTGGTTGCAGTGCATTAGCTACAATTGCTACCACTGAATCTTCCTCACTGGTGATATCACTAAATATTACTAGCAGACACATTGCGTTGATTCGTGCTGCAAAGTATCATGTACAGCCGGCCGATGTGGCCGAGCGGTTCTAGGCGCTTCAGTTTGGAACCGCGCGACAGCTACAGTTGCAGGTTCGAATCCTGCCTCGGGCATGGATGTGTGTGACGCCCTTAGGTTAGTTAGGTTTAAGTAGTTCCATAGTGCTCAGAGCCATTATCATGTACAACCGATTCGCTAATGACGGATGCATCCTACGTTGCAAAATTATTCGTACCATATTCTGATTGATCTAGCAGGAACTACATGTCGTTAAGAGTGTCTTTCCTAGGCCATCCCAGTCGTGAAAAACGTACTCTCTGCGCTAAGATCGCTCCAGACCAACATCAGCGAACCATTTTCTTGCTACATGCTACATACAAGAAAAGACAATTTAAAAAAAAATTGAACTTATTTCTTTATTATGCTATATAATCATGTTTATATCTTCAGTGTTGGAATAAATGTAGCCCTACGGAATTGTCCAACTATTTACCACCTTGTATAACAATTAATGCAGTTTGAAATAAGTAATAACTCATGGAAACGGGTGTTTTCTGGCGACTGTCCAGTAACAGGTACATGCTTTTTCGAGTTTAATACTTCATCATCCTCCCTTTTCGTGGTAGCAGCTGACAGATGGCGCTTCCAGTGTTGTTGAAGCAGGTCGTGGTCCGGAAGCGGCGACGTTATCTCCACGTTTCCACCCCCCCCCCCCTCCCCCCGCCGTGATGACTGGGTGTTGTGTGCTGTCCTTAGGTTAGTTAGGTTTAATTAGTTCTGAGTTCTAGGGGACTGATGACCATAGATGTTAACTCCCATAGTGCTCAGAGCCAACCCTCCCCCCGCCCTATGCAGCACGCCAGTACAATTCCCCGCGGCCAGACGACAACTTTTTCAATTTGGCCCTCAGTGGAGCCGCGACCCAGAACTACTGGCGACGCGTGCTACGGGGACGCGAGCATCCGAGCGTCTGCCCCTCCCCCTCCTCCACCCCCACCAGCTTCTTGTGCCGTCTCACACCCCCTGCTCTACGAGCCTTAACTGCCGGGACGGTCCCCCACACTGTGCAAACTACGCAAGATGAGTGGAACAACTTGCAAACTACAGAGATAGCTCGCTCCATTTCCTTCAACCTACCTGTTCTTTTCTTCTGATACACCATGGCACAATTTAGTTCCACGTCTTGACTATCAGGTCACTTCTGTCATGATTTATTCTGTCAGTAACTACGTATGGAAATCTCCTTATAACACAAGGACGTCACACTGTTTGTTAGAAAAATTTGTTTGTGTTTCATAATTTCATGTTATTTCCAGTACTTTGTTGTCATGTTCCATAGCATACTCCTTGGCGTTAGTTTTAATGACTGCACTTGTAATTATGAACAGCAATAGTCGGTGCATTTAACGCCCTATACAGTGTATGCCTGCAGTCTGTGTAAGATTATCAATATTTATTGTACCAAAACTGTAGAACATAAATATTTGTGTTTTGCGGCAAATGGAAGAATAAATCACCAAGTTTTTGTTACGACGTCAGTAAACTTTCACATTTGCGCCGTTTGTTGCTCGAAGAATGTCTAATCGATATTCAGTTTCACGCCACGCCATACGTTTAACAACATTCCTTGGTAACACCAGCAACAGCATCTGTTATCCTTCGTAATGTATCCAGGTCCAGGTACTTGGGTAGCGTAAACCTTTCCCTTTACGTACCCCACTAAAATAAACCTGAACGCGTTATCTCTGGTGCGCTTATAGGCCAAGCAGTAGGATCATCACGCCCAATCTACCAATCTGGGTATGTATCATTAAGGAAACAACAAATAATCCTGAGTTAATAACCACCATCAAAACCGATATAGGGATTAGTGAACACAGGGTTGTCGTAGAGAGATTGAATATTGTAATCCCCAAATCATCGAAAAATATACCTTTTCAAAAAAGCAGATAAAAATTCACTTGACGCCTTCCTGAGAGACAATCTCCACTCATTCTAAATTAATAATATAAGTGTAGACCAGATGTGGCTTAAGTTCAAAGAAATACTATCGGCAGCAATTGAGAGGTTTATACCAAATAAACTAACAAGAAACAATGAAACAAACATGCCAAATTTAAACAGACGCAAAATCCCCAAGATTGGCGATCCTTTACAGAAGCTCGAAACGTAGTGCGGAGTTCAATGCGAGACGCCTATAACAGTTTCCACAACGAAACTTTATCTCGAAACCTAGCAGACAACCCAAAGAGATTCTGGTCGTATGTGAAGTATGTTAGCGGCAAGAAACAATCAACGCCTTCTCTGCGTGATAACAATGGAGATACTATCGATGACAGTGCTTCCAAAGGAGATTTACTAAACACAGCCTTCCAAAATGCCTTCACAAAAGAAGAAGAAGTAAATATTCCAGAATTAGAATCGACAACAGCTGCCAACATGAGTAACGTAGAAGTAAATATCCCCGGAGTTGTGAAGCAACTCAAATCACTTAATGAAAGCAAGTCTTATCGTCCCAGACTGTATACCAATTATGTTCCTTTCGGGTTTAGAAAACATCGTTCCTGTGAAACACAACTAGCTCTTCATTCACATGAAGTGCTGAGTGCTATTTGACAAGGGATTTCAGATCGATTCCATATTCCTGGATTTGCGAAGACTTTTGACACTGTACCACACAAGCGGCTCGTATTTAAATTGTGTGTTTATGGAATATCGTCTCAGTAATGTGACTGGATTTTAGATTTCCTGTCAGAGAGGTCACAGTTCGTAGTAATCGACGGAAAGTCATCGAGTAAAACTGAAGTGATTTTTGCCGTTCCCCAAGGTAGTGTTACAGGCCCGTTGCTGTTCCTTATCTATATAAACGATTTGGGAGACCATCTGAGCAACCGTCTTCGGTTGTTTGCAGATGACGCTGTCGTTTATCGAGTAATAGTCATCAGAAGATCAAAACAAATTGCAAAACGATTTAGAAAAAATATCTGAATGGTGCGAAAAGTGGCAGTTGACCCTAAATGACGAAAAGTGTGAGGTCATCCACATGAGAGAGTGCTAAAAGGAACTCGTTAAACTTTGGTTACACGATAAATCAGTCAAACCTAAAAGCCGTAAATTCAACTAAATACCTAGGTATTACAATTACGAACAACTTAAATTGGAAATAACACATAGAAAATGTCGTGGGGAAGGCTACACAAAGGCTGCGCTTTATTGGCAGGACACTTAGAAAATGTAACAGACCTACTAAGGAGACTGCCTACACTACGCTTGTCCGTCCTCTTTTAGAATACTGCTGCGCGGTGTGGGATTCTTACCAGGTAGGACTGACGAAGTACATCGAAAAAGTTCAAAGAAAGGCAGCACGTTTTGTATTATCACGAAATATGGGAGAGTGTGTCATAGAAATGATACAGGATTTGGGCTGGAAATCATTAGAAGAAAGGCGTTTTTCGTTGCGACGGAATTTTCTCACGAGATTCCAATCACCAACTTTCTCCTCTGAATGCGAAAATATTTTGTTGACACCGATCGACATAGGGAGGAAAGATATAGGTGTTCATTCTTTCCGCGCGCTATACGACATAGGAATAATAGAGAATTGTGAAACTGTTTCCATGAACGCTCTGCCAGACACTTAAATGTTATTTGCAGAGTATCCATGTAGATGTAAATAAATTTGTAACATACAGCCGCACGAAGTGGCCGCGGGGTTTGAGGCGCTATGGCACGGATTGCGCGGCCCCTCCCGCCGGAGGTTCGAGCCCTCCCTCGGGCATGGGTATGTGTGTTGTTCTTAGCATAAATTGGTTTAAGTAGTGTGTAAGTCTAGGGACCGATGACGTGAGCTGTTTGGTCCCTTAGAAATTCACAGACATTTGAAAATTTTTGTAACATGCAATCCTCAACGCGATGGTGTACCAACTTGTTGGAAAATCACTTCAGGCTGCAAATCTCCAGTTGCGCCACCACATCAGTTCTTCAATATCCAGATAGATGTTAGCTGTTAATAATATTCTGACAAAAAAGGAAGTTCGAATGACTCTGTTGCCCATTAAACCGGGTCACACATTGATTTTAAGGAAATCCCAAACATGATCTAAGCCATCGTGGGGACTTTCTGAACCCCATATCCTCGTATTTCACTGGTAAACTTTAATTGATTTGTGGAAAGCAGTCTCATCTGAAAAACGAATTCGCTGGAGATAGTCATTGCTGGTGTCAATTTTCGCCAGTATCTCAGTGGCAAAAGATGCTCGACAAGTTCCATCATCTAGCTGTAACGCGTGTCTTATTTGGACTTGACATGCATGCAGATGCAATCTGTTGGGTAGAATTATTGGCACTGTGGTTCTATGAAACCCTGATTCATGAGATGAGATGCCCGTCGAGTAGGTTTCAAAGGGCTCCTTAAGGACGCCTGTTGCACAGCTCCGACACTTTGTCCACTGACAGAATGCCACACTGTTCGCGGAAGATAGATTGTACTGCGGATCTGTTTAAAGTTCACTTAAGAGGCAACAATATTTAAACTGTTACGTACTTCTCTTCCGTGTTGTCTTCGAAAATTTTACTGCACAGTAATTGGACATTTTGTGATATCACAGAACACACTTTGTCTTTTTATTTGTGTGACACAAGTTTACAAATGCAGCGGTTGTAGTGCCCTCTACTCAGCTTCTTCCTGCAACAAAGATATGTAAACAAATTAGACGATTTACTGTTTCATTCGTCATAAACTACAAATTTGTAAGTTCAATGGCTTTTGTAAAATAAATATTGATAGTTGTACAAAGACTTGAGGTCCATCATGTATAGTTAGACGATTGCTGTTTAGTCAGTATCCACGCATAACCTCTCTGACTACGGCCTTGGTGCTGGCTCGGTAGGTCGTTCCGATACTGCAGACTTCTTCAATTCCTTTTTGCTGTCATTTCACAAAAGAATCCAGTACAGTGAGATATCTTTGAGTGCTTAACTTATTTTCTCGTCATGTACTATCTATTCCTTCTGACTGTTTCCAAATGTCATCAAAACCATAATTTCTGTTACTCAGGTGTATCTGTCCCGTGAAACCATTGCGTGCGGCCAATAGAACCATCACTGCTTAGTTGGTCATGATGCAGGAGTCAGAACTACCAAAGATTTTGTCCATTTCTCATATAAGTAAATACGCTTCAAATCAACTCCTCCACACGCAGCAGTAGCACTTTTCTGACAATTATTTTTGCATTACGTTTATCGACAGAGCTCATCTTACCTCAGCGACAATCTTTACCATGCTGTATTGTCGTACGTGGCCAAAATTTGTCACTTACAGTGAACATTCCCAAAATTCGGTTCGATTCAGCTATTTTCAGAGTTGGAATTTCGGTCTACCGGCAGCTCTAGTGTAATCGAGCTATTAGTAAACAGGTTTGTGCAATGTTCAAGACAGTTTCACGTCCGATGTTTAGTTCTATACAAATATCATTGCTAACAATGTGCCGGAATTGCTAACTTTCCACGTGATTTCGTCAACTTGTTTTGCTGAGAGGGTTTAAGTGCATCGTTGACTTGGCTTTCGGAAATTCTCTCTTCTACATACCTATAAAAGCCTATGTAAATTATTCTTAATGTTCCTTCATAAATAAAAACTATTTAACTAGAGTCAATAATTATTAAAAGTCCAATTCACGCAAAGTCACGGAACTGTTACAAGCTGAAGACAGGCCATCTTGCGAGAAATTACTACAAGTCCCGCTCGCCTGAACTGGCGAAAATAAGTTCATAAACCTGTCCCGTAGAACGTCTAACTGCCCCTGATGTGCGAGATTCTTAAAAGTCTCTGAACTCGTTGCTAGAAAAATTTCAAACAGTTTCAGGTCGTGACTCACTCATCACTCATAGATATACGCGTTCGTTCTATTGCAAAGTCTCCGAACCAACGGTCCTTGGCTAAGGTGGCCGCCGACTTTTTATTTACTCCTTAACGAATATTTCTCTTAATTGTACATGTATACAAATAACAGATCGTGCCGAATTTATCTCAAATTTCCGAGGGTGACTTTGCTTTGCTCGAATACCATAGTTCAATTTACTAGGGCAGCCGCCTCTTTTATCAGTTTCTTTATTTTTTTATGTGAAAACTACGTTTTTATACCCTAGAATACATATATCGGCGTATAGTGTAAAGTACACAGGGTGTCGCGGGAAGAATGGTCTACAAAGAGGTATGACAGTAAAGGTCATTCGAAGCAAAAAGTCAGGTAAACATGCGCTCTAAAATTCATTCCTTAAGAGTTCTGAGCACTTCATCAGCTTCAACACCATGAAGCAGATCGTCTACACTGCAAGCGCTTTGCTTTCCACAATTTGAGAGGTGGCAATAAGGACCAAAATGTGAAAAAATTCCCAGTAGACACGGGCTCGAAAGTGCGTGCCTGAAGGGCTATGAGCACTCATTCATCTTCATTACTGTGAAAGACATGTTTTCTGCAGAACAAACGCTCAGAGCTCTTATCGTATGCATTTTAGCGTCTATGTTTACTAGACGTTTTCACATTGAATGATCGTTCATGTCATATGCCTGAACACCGACCATTCCTCATGCAACACCCTGTATAATATGCACAAATATTCTGTTTGTATGTTCTGATGCAGCTCCGCGATCTCTATCCATCAACACCCAAGTGATCAAGATCACCCAAGATATTGGAAAGATCTTAATTTTGAAAGATGATTTTATTGGCAATACTTTGAAAATAATTAAGTGAAGAACTACTGGTCTGATTGAAGCAACGTCTACACACACTCACTCGTATTATTTTTCTCTTTTTTTGCATGTACTTGTTTATGTATTAGCTATTTTTGGCCGGGTTTTACTGAGTTTTGGTCTGTTTAGTAAGTACTGCAGTCGCGTTTAGCTACAGCGACTAGCCCCACCGTGCGCGTCTCCAACGGCGACGCGCGCAGAGTTTTTCCAGCCGCCTTCCGACGGACATGGTATTTCTGATGATACCGTTTCCGCCAGTCGTGGTGTCTGAAATCTATCGTCTGCTGAGCTAAGTCAGTCATTCCTCGCCGTGACTTTCTGGCGAACTCAGCGATCCTGATGCCTGTGATGAGTCAAACCTTGAACGGCTAAAAGCCCCTCAGCGTTAAAATACACCTATTGTTCGCACAGTCGCGTCTGTTTTTAAAAATTCTGGCGTCAGGCCGTTGGTAGCTGCTACCTCAGATGTGTCACAGAAGTACTGAAGAATTCTAACTGGCACGGGTTTCTTACAAAAATGCCTCTTTGTGCGCCATATATGATAATTCAGGTTTTAATGAGAAAATATTCTTAGTTCCCTACAGACTTATTCTGCAGCAATAGTTAAGATAATGTTCTAATACTCAAAGCTGTTGTACAAGTTGTAAACAATAACTATTCACGACTTCAATTTCAAGTCCAGCATGTGGAACATCTTGGTGACGATTCTGCAACTGTGGTAATAGTTTTGAAGAAAACGTCAGCACCTGTTGCACTTTCCATTTTATTTTAAGCCACGTCCGCTTTCGCTCCCCAAGGCCATTATCTAGTGATATCTACATACGATCAAACAAAATACTCAGAATTAGTCAAATCGTAGAGAATATAACAGTAAACATCATCATCAGTGTCATCTTCGTCATCAGGAGATCAGTCAGATAAATATTCAAAACAACTCGTCTATACACTTCTTGAAAGCAATAAATTAAAATTTAATGTAGTGTGAATGCACCTACTATTAGAATGAACATACATTATGTAAACTAAATAATGTTGAAACTCGCCTTGTCAACAAACATCGTAAAAACAGTATAATAATTGATATAGAATTCTAAACTTCAGGTTATTCAAAACGATGAGGCAGAAATGATAAAACTCATCTTGGTTTCCTTTTATGGGAAATCTTTGTGTAGACTCAGTGCTTTGTTTCGCAGATACAATGTCAGAATTGCGTTCAGAACTGACAACACACTAGGCCAGCTACTTGTACACTACATTACAACTTCAGGCATTTATAAAGTCTGCTGCACTGATTGTTACTCCTTTTATATTGGCGAGAAAGGGAAAAGCTAGATTCAAAGAGCATAGATAAGTAAGGAGGAAGCATGCAGAGGACAAATCTGCCTTTGCTTGTCACTTAATTTCATGCCGACACAGTATCGTGAATATTATCAATAATCTTCAGTTTTGCATAAAATGGATGAAGGAACTCGTACGGACGGTTTCGGAGAAACTGAAATCTTCAAGCATGTGCACCACAATAAGAGCAATGTTCTTAACAAAGAACGGAGCCTGAAAAACATTGTTTTCCTTGATGCCTCACAGAATATGTTAGATGTATTACAATGTAGTTAAATTTAGCGCTGTTACATCTCATTACATAGTACATCATTCAGTTTATTGTAAACAGCAGACCATGCTGTTTCTTAGGGGAATTTTTGGCTTAATAGATGTCTTAGCCGGCAGGATGTCACCACCTACCGCCTTTCACTGCTTCATTGCACCAGAATCATCTGGGCACTTGAAAATGAATATGAAGAAAAATTTGTTAACAGCCATACCATCCTTTGGAAATAACCGTTTTCAGTTGAACACTGCAAATGGTGTTAGAAAGTGAACAGTTTTGCCATCTATAACGAATAAAAGAAATGTTTGAATATGTTTTTAGTCGACGATGGCCGAGGGCGAATCATACGTTGTGCCTGTAGACTCCAAGAGGAACGGAAGATAAGGAACCAGATGTGACAACTGGAAGGAACGAAGGAACGAAAGAACAAACGAACACAGGGATGAACGTCACACCGTCGACGATGTCATTACAGACTTTAGAAGAGAGTGAGCGCGAATTCTGATTGTGGAGAAACTGTTCTTATCAAAGGCACCATCCCGGGTTTTCCCCATAGTGATAGCATGTAAGCCTGAGATTTTTCTACGATGCACCACCCACGGATGGTCTCAGCAGCTGTGTCGTTCTGTACCTCACAAAGGAAAACTGCTTAATTAGCTGAAAAATATTATTTCTGATCACGGATTCATATTAAACGCGAATTACAAATCTTATTAAAGTAATCATGGGCTGACTGCGTTAATATTTAGCAAGCATGAAACTTAATAGACTAATTTATATAATATTGTCAGTTTTCGTTGGGCTTTTGTGCCGATCGGAAGGAGAACTTTTTCTTGCGGAACTCTGCCTCCTGACGCCAACAAGAGGACAGGACCGGTGGAAGCACCAAGCGACAAAAGCGGCCGCTTGGTAGGGTGGTGGTGGTGGTGGTGGTGGTGGTGGTGGTGGTGGTGAGGGGGGGGGGCAGGCCGAGAGGGGTACTAGAGACGTCGGACTGCAAAATTTGTCTACACTGTGAATCATAGTAATAACGAAGAAGACAAACAAAAACACTTCAGTAAAACTGTCTGGACTTCTAGCCCAACACACAGTTCCCAAACCATGTTAGTGCTTAGCAGTCATGACGAGAATTACACACACACTTTCTTTTGGACAAGATATTGGAAGAAGAAAATCAGAGGCTCGTTTGGCTGGGACTGAACAGTGGTATGAGGTATTAATAAGGTTGCTTTGCGTAACGGAGTTCCTGGGCGCACAAGCTTTATCATTTCAAACATACTGTACATGCTCTTTAAAGAAAATAACCAGATATTGTTGAAACTAATAGAACAAGTTTGTTGAAACAGCGCTTGCGAAGTTATCATGAAATCAAAATTCACTACCTCAGTAATGTAAGACAGAATGAATTCATCATTCTGTTATCAACACATATTCAAGATTACTTTTTAAATAAACCTTAAAAATCAACTATGCAGTTATTTTACGCTGTACACCAGACGTGAGTCACACGGAACAAATCTCAGTGGTTGTTCACTTTCTTCAGTCAGTTTCTGATGAAGAAATAATTAAGTTTCCTTTCTCTTTATTGCAGTTACTGACATTACCGGTGAAGGAGTAACCTACACTCTCTTTAAACTGGTTGGTAAGACGGCACAATCCTTTGACAAATATGCTTGAGCAAGGTTGCCATAACGGTTCGGATATGAAAGGGAAAAACATAGGAGTTCAAGAAATAATAAAAAACTTCAAGCCTTGAGCATTTTTGTTCCATGTGGGGCTGATTCTTTTGAACTTACCGTATGCAGCGCTATCATGTCGTGTTGGTATCAACTTCTTCAGTATATTTTAATAAACATTTTTATTTTTTTCTCTGGATGTACTTATCGATGGAGTCCTTGGAAGAAATATGTAACCTAAACTTACTGACAAACCTGTCATCGGTATCCGCTGGGAAAGCCGAATCCCTTGGAGCCTCTTAGGTACTAATTTGAACAAATGTATAGTGCAGTTTATTAAGCTAGGAAAGATTCTTTCGGAGGAAACAGTGCTGTTGGTGTTGCAAGAAAGCTAAAAGAATTTACATTACTTGTTTGGATAGTATTGTACGTTATCGCATTCGGGGTAAACCAGGACAAGAAAGCTCTCCGAAGCGTTACTGTAAACATATGAAGTATGTGGATCTGGCGGAAAGCACTGACCGTTTTTTAAGAATGCGAGATCCAAATAAGACTTTAATAATCTGGTAACGGATTCAAAAATACTAGATGACCAAGTTAGATCTCATTAAGACTTTCAAAAATAAATGAAAACTCGTTTCAGGACAGTAAAGAAGCAGTTTAGATATGAATTTAACGATGAACCTATTGATGAAGATGAAGCAGAAAGTGCCTTGAAGGTAACTTTTTTTACCTTACAGCGATCTGCTCACTAAAAGATAGATTTGAACTTATTTACAGTTATAGTAAGAGCGTCAACTTTCTATACGACATTCGTCTTCTGTAGATTGGAATGGTGGAAAACTAAAAGTTGCGATGCATGCTTCTTAAAAGTGTATTAAGTGATGCCGATGAACGTGGCATAGTGGAAAGAACTATACTATAAAGTTTTGATTTTTAGTTCCCACTGTTCCTGCCGGAAGGTCTCCACAAATCTTGTTATCTTAAGGGCAATTCTCCCAATACTCGCGTAAGCTTACGAACCCACTTTACTTTCCTGCAGCTGTAGCTAGTGTATGAATGAACGATTTTAGAACTAAAATTGAGAAAAACATACCTGTGTTCAACACTTTCTTCAGAAAAATTGTGTAGACTGTCAGTTTAGGCCACTTACAGCAGTACTTTAAAGTCAATACGTTCGGATTCTATTCTGAAGGATTTAGCTGAGGCTATAAAAATTTCAATAATTTTTTTATCCATTGGAAAAATTGTCATTATACAGGGTGTTACAAAAAGGTACGGCCAAACTTTCAGGAAACATCCCTCACACACAAAGAACTCGTACACATAACCTTGTCGATCATTAGTGTAGGGGCTGGACGACTTGTTTTGTCTCGTTCGGTTGTTTGTCACTTGTTATTTATTTTTCCGTTGAATGACCGGCTACCCGACCGGTAATTCAGAATTGTGGACTGATGTTGTCTCTTAATGCAAGAAGGTTGCATCACATTCAGATGTGTTTCTAACGGTTAAGTTTATAATTATTCCATTAATTTGTTGCTTTTCTGTTACTGTTTAGTAGGCTTAACAACGTCCTTTATTACATCACTCATTTTGGTAGAAAGAGCTGCCTTAGGGTCGTCATCCGAAGCTGCTTTGAACAGGGGACAAGATTTGCAGGTAAGATTCCTTTAATCTGCCGACAGGGAATTGGTATGAGATACAACATGTAACTGAATGTAATTAACCTCCCTTTCATCAACAGTGGATAATTTATAAACGGTGCAGGCCACAGAGGGATTTGAACCACCATTCGCTTGAATGCGAATCTAGTGTCTTAATATTGCGCTACCTCGCTCGATATGACAGCTGGAGTTCAGTAGTTGCTATATATAGAGACCCGGGGAGATCAGAGGTGGACAGTTACATTGATGGCGTAGTACGTGCCTAACGGAGATGATGAGAGCCGTATTGAGTTATCCAGAACTAAACGCGAAGATTAGGTTTCAAAATGTGGAAAGAACTCATTTACGCATTAGGAGGAAGACGAAAGGGAACTGTAACTCACATGCTTGAGTCTTTCAAATTACACGTACACCTAGACACAGGGTCAAAGGCTGACTTGTTTAGCGACGTATGTCGACATGTACCTCACACTTGGCAACACATTTGACAAATAGTACGATTTCCTGTGAAATCAGACCAATCAGAGCGCGATCGTTTTAATCAGGCCCAAGGAAGGAAAGGTGTGTTGCAGGCTTCTGCAGAACGGTCGACTGCTGAGCAAGTGGGATAGCTGAGAGAAGCGGATACCGCCATTCCCTTCCTTTGACACTGCACTTGTTGGCACCTTGGCAAGATATAATTTCTCTGTGCGTCTTTACCCTTTTACAGGTCCATATCGCTTCCTCTACTGGCGTCGCAAGATAATGATCATTATATGGTTACTTAGTTTGCGAACTTTACTAGTAACATTTTGAGAACACAGAAATAGAAGGAAGTTTATGGTTTAGCATGTCTTTGACAAAAACTTCATTAGAAATGAAATACGCACCACGATGTACAAGGATGAGGCAAGAACTTGGACAGTGTAATTTAGAGTGAATCCCCCCTTCATTTGTCTTAAGTGGTGTAAAGAAGCTATAGAAAATAGAGATCAGGTTATCGAGACGTTGATTTGAAACTCGTTGCATCATTTTGCTTCGTGGATCGCGAAGAACTTCAGTTAGTGTATGGAGATGTTGCTCCACAGAACTTACATGCAGCCATACATCGACAGCTTGTTGTCACTCTACAGTCAAGGCGGTAAGGAGCTGTTGTTGCTGTAGGACGAGTGTTCAGAGAAAATCGTGTTCTCATCTGTGATGTGAATTGACTGGTATTCTTCTACACCACTACTTATGTTCCTTAGCCATTGTAAGCTGTCTCATGTGTGATTAAAAGGTACGTACTACGAAGTAAATACCACTACTCTCCTCGTGTCCAAGTTAATGTATTAAGTCGTTTACAAACAGTAATTGGAGATGCAGATTGGCTAATACAGTCATATCTTCATGCTGGTAGTCTGAATTCATATCCTACTCTCGCAGATGTACTAGTCTCGATCGTTTGATTTTCTGTGAGACTCCCATTATAGTAAGTGAAAAGAATTTTTACTTAGAGTAGAAGGTGTTTTACAGTCCAATAAACACAGAAAAACAAACGACGACCAACAGCAAGAACTTCTTCGTTCACCAGTAAATAACACAAGTACTCTCACACCACTCACCTACGTCAAATAAAGAGTCTGCAAGGCTAACGCAGTTTGTGACTCCTTCACTTTTGAAATACAAAAGAACAATCGAAAAATTGGAACCAAAACTTTCTTCATTAGATAACCTAATGGGAGATTTGTGGTAAACTATTAATTTAGTTCGGCTTTTTCTTTCCAAAATTAAAGATGTAGCATCTTCAGTTATGTAATTTTCTCCTGTAAATAATACGTTAACAGAGTGTTCCCTGGTTTTTGATTTTAGATGTACAAATGAAGAAAAAAATCATTTTCGTTCCATTCATGGTGAACGGAGCGCAAGTGAAATATTAAATGATACAGACGATAACGTATTGAATAAAAAAGGCCATAGTACAGATTTAATGGACAGTCGCATTCATTTAAAGTGTTAAACAGCATATCTGAAACCACAATATGAGATTCAGTACAGAAAAAAGTTGTACTCATATCAAGAAAGTAACACTGCCGGTACTCGTTATTCACATTTTTTCTGACTCTACGTCTATTGTTTTGATGGATTCGTGCGTGCCATTCTCCACAGTACTTCCATTTCGCTCTGAATTTCGAAACGATTTCGATGCAGTCGTTATTGGGAGTTCTTAACTTCTATAATTGTTCCTCATCGAAACTTTGTGGCAGTCTTATTTATTTAGCGCGGCCGGCGTGTTCTTTGCTGGAGCGCACTCCTTTTAATTGGCTGATATGAGCCAGAGAACTGAAATGGGCGATTTTTAAAAGTAACTTCACTGCTCCACAGAGACGGAGCGTGGCGCTTATTGCTGCCAGAGTTTAAATTACAGCGGGCGCAGTTCATCCGTTTATTGTCGAATATACGCCCCACAAGCAGGAAGAACGGAGCTCAGTTACAGCACATAAAGTCCTGATGAGTACTAACTAGAGACAAATTGTTAATTATGGGCTCGCCTCACTGAAATGCAAGGCCGACTCCACAGTTTCATGTATCATTCGCTTTTGTGTACGGCTGTCAAGTTTCTTTCTGAACGGTCAGATGACTTATGAGAGAGAGAGAGAGAGAGAGATTTGGTTACAACGGGGTGATAGAGCATGTGTTTTGCATACTGCTGCTGAGCATTATCAGCATAAGACGTCAAACGTTTTGTACTGTACGGAGAAACTAATACCGTAGCGTGGAGTTGCTACAATGTTTGGGTGGCTCTGAAAGCATAAAAATCCTCGTTTCGTATCCATATGTGCGTGTATCACTACCGTTCAGTATGGTGTCCCATCGAAGTGTAATGTTATTTCCATTGTCTGAGAGCAGAATATGACAGAACTTCTGAGCTGCAAGATGAATTTAATGTCCTAGTATGGGTTCACTATAATGTCTAGCTGAGTTTGATACTGATTTTAGAGCAAGTTTTCGTCTAATTTAGATGTGTGGATAACATGGTGTGTGCTTTATGTTGTAAGTCTGTGTAGCTTTCATGTGCGTTCTGTAATGCTGTAGAATCAATTTTAATGTGTTTTGATAATGTGTGGTATTCACTCTAACAATTTCTTTATGAAATTAAGGACCAATCTTACTTGATAATTAGGATGGTTGTAAGGATAGTTTTAAAGGACTGTAAGAAGAAAACCAAAAACTGAATTTGCTTAAGCAGTGTGTATGCGTTATTGCTGGTCACTGTTACATGACAATAAATGTTCAAAATGAGCACTTCAGTACAGAGCCGGTATCGACGTAGCAGGGAATCACTTATCAGCTGGAAAATGAGTGGTGTAAACTGTATTTCTGTGGCTGCTACAAGAATTCTTGCAACCAATTCCACCTCCGAAAGAGGTCTAGTGGGGTGGGGTGCGGTCCGGGGATCTTGCAGGCCTGTGTGCAGGTTCTCCCCGGACGCTCCACCAGTAGCCGAAAGTCGTGGTTATTACTGCGCGGACAGGTATTGCAAAGTGTGCTGACGCCTCATCATGCTGAAACCACATTGCCTTCAACCGCACCGTAAACAAAGTACATGTCTCGCAGTTCTCCACATGTGTAGCGTTACATACTGACACTACAACTGTCATGCAGGCACTAGTGCTACCGGCGTTTTACTAACTCAGTGTTGGAGAGCAGACACAACATACTATGAGTCTCAAACTAACGGAGATGGCTCTGAGAATTGTCTTTTATTTGAATTTCGCCTGGGGTGGAAGGATTGACCGATGCTCTCATGGACATAGTTGACAGGGAGCGTCAGCATTTTCTAATTTTACGGTGGCTTCAAGTGAAAATGCACACTTGAAGTCTCCTTCCGTACTACCTAAACTACGGAGATGTCCAAGGTAGTAAATAGCACTCATAAAACCAGAAAAAGAGCCTGATTCAGCAACTAACGGCCCGCCCATATCCGTTCTGTCACCTCTTCAAACTGTATGAAAGATTGATCCGTAATCGAATCAATAACAGCACTGACTCAAAGATAATCCCTCAGCAAGCTGGCTTCAGGCTAGATAAATCTTGTGTTGGCCAGATGGCGCCCATAGACCTTAAAGAGGGGTGGAGGCAGGGATATGAGAATAAATTAATAATGGTCTTGGCTCTATTTGATGTAAATGCCACCTACGATACAGTAAACTACCGAAAACTATTACTCAAAATCTATAAAATTACGAGGGATCTTAACTCCAACAATTACAGAATCTTTGCTGTGTGGACCGACAGTTCTCCGTCACCCTAGAAGGGAAAGAAAGTCTCTGGAAGAAGCAGAAAAATGGCCTTGCTAAGGGAAGTGTTGTAGTTCCCGTCGTGTTCGATATGTATACGAACGCACAGCCAATACCAAAAGATACGAGACGTTTCCTCTATCCTGACGGTTTTGTTATCACAGCTCAAGGAAGAACTTCCGTGGAACTAAAGTCGGAGAACACTCTAGAAGATAAGTCAACATACTACGATGACAATTCTCTCAAACCAGATCCCACCAAAACGAAAGTTTGCGCTTTTCACGTGCACACACGCCTAGCAAATAAAAAGCTGCACGTTAACTGGAATGAGTCTACCGTTGAGCATACAGACCAACCGACATACCTCGGAGTGGTGCTTGACAGGTAGCTGCAAAGAGGAATATTCGTAGAAAGATAACTGGCAGTAAGTAGGACGGGAAACCTACTGTGTTTAGAACCACCACTTCAGTAATTCACTTTTCCGCATCTGAGTTACTTACCCTGTGTAGTCTAGATCGGCGCATGCAAAGGAGCCTTAACGAAATTTACAGGCTAGTCCCAGGATACATGAAGCCCACTCCACAGGAAAAGCTCTAGCAAACTTCAATTTGCAACGGTCTCAAGTCTCGTGGGGTAGCTAATGAACCTAACGAGCAGTCCAAAAGACATTTGACGAGCGCCGTCCTCTATACGGTAGCCAATATGTACATTAAAAAGACTAAAATCAAGATATCGGTTCCTCAAATACACCTTGGATGAATCCCCTTTCGGCTACCCTATTTCAGAACGTCCACGAAGTGATGTCAAATTGAACTACAAGTCGTGGAAAATGCTAAACCGTGTCAGAACTGGTGTAACCCCTGTAAAAATCAATATGATAAAATGCGGCCTATTAGAACCCGATGACAAGTGCGACAGTGGAGAAGTACAAAATTTGGAACATCATGTAACATGCCGAAATTTTCTTGCACGTTGCTCCCTAAACGATCTCTAGTTAAGCAAGCCTGAAAATTTTGACTTATCCCAGTATTGGGGTGAAAAATTGACAGCTCCAAACACGAAAAAGTAAGTAAATAAGCAAGAAAGTACATAAGGAAATCAGTCAAACTAAAATTAAGTGTAACAACGTTCGACACTACGTCTTTTCTCTTCTCCACGTGTATTACATACGCATACACACTGCTTAAGGAATATGGGTCTCCGAAACATAGTTGCTGTACGAAGTACATTTGTTTTTATGTCCTGTACCAGCCCTGTATAAAGTATAGAGGTTGGACGGACATATGGGAACACAGCAACAATTGCATGCTTGAACATAAATAAAGATGCCAGCCAAGCTCGCAGGTGTAGGATTTGATCAAGAACGGCGTCTGTGCAATGTCTTCAATATGCTTCAAGTGTCAGTCGTGAACAAAACAGTGTTCTGTGTAGTTGTGAGCACAGTGTGTCTGAGCTAAATGAATTCGAATGCGGGCAAATTGTTGGTGCTCGTGTGGTGAGTGCTTCCATACCCAAGGTAGCCGAAGTGTTAGATATTTCAAGAGAACCCGTATCGAAGCAGCACCAAAACAACACAAAGGGAGCTCCATCAGTAGTGAATTCCAGAGTAGTTCAAACTACTGATCACTTATGCAGTGCCGCGCGTCGTGGTCGCGCGGCTTGAGGCGACATGTCACGGATTGCCCCTCCCGCCGGAGGATCGAGTTCTCCCTCGGGCATGGGTGTGTGTGTTGTTCTTAGCATAAGTTAGTTTAAGTAGTGTGTAAGTCTAGGGACCTATGCCCTCAGCAGTTTGGTCCGTAAGGAATTCACACACACACACACACACATACACACACACACACACACAAAGGGCAAAACACATGCGGCAAAACAGTAGAAACGAAGTCAATACGCTACCGGAAGGAAAATGCTAGTCCCTCAAGGACTGTGTTTAATGACACCAGGGTACAATTCGTGGATAGTGAGTGGTTGTAGTGATAGTGATTAATTTACCATGGTCATCAACGATCAGAAGGCGTTCAGGAGGCATGTCTGTGTATCCTCAGTTCCGACTCTGCAGGCAGTAACTACGCTGCGCTTAGAGGTGAACAAAGATTGAAACATTCATTCTAGGATACAACCATGCCCCACCGACGAGTGCGTACTCATGTTGAACTATTTCAGCCATTTACACTAGGTCGCATTGTAGTCCTGTGGGAAACTGGATGCACGTTTTGGCAGATTGCTGCATATGTTGAACACAGTGTTTCGGTAGTGTGTCACTGATTTTAGCAGTGATCTGTGGCACATTCCCACGCCCGTAGATCAGGTTCAGGAGATCCGTGTAGTACAGACGCAGGTGAAAGAGATCGACGCATTGTGCGAGCAGCAGTACCCGACCGGTAATTGTCCTGGAAAGAAATCAGGGGGCAGGTTGCACCTGCTTTGGCACCAGTGATCGTTGGGAACCATCTGCTTGCTGGAGAACTAAGATCATGTAGGCCTCTGGCCAGGCTGCCAATGGTACCATGACACTGTCTGGCGTGGTTATTCTGGTGTCATAGAAGACTCTTCTGCAGAGTGGAATGCGCTCTGTTGCCTTCAGTAATGAGAACAGGTTCTGTGTCTGCGCAACTTAGGGACGTACACGAGTTTGTCGTAGACTTCGTGTGCAGTGTATTTCAGACTGCATCCGTTCACGACGCACACGTTCCACTGCAGATTTCATGGTGTGTGGGACCATCAGCTGCAACTCGCGATCACATTCGGTGTTTCTGTAGGGTGAAGTAACCATTGCCTTCTACACTGCTCCGTCTGTTAATACCGTGCTACTGCCCTTCCTTCAACAGGAAGGTAATGTGGTTTTTCAGCAGGGCAGTGCACGTCCACATGTGGCTGCTACGACGTAACTTGCTCTTCATAGCATACAACTGTCCTGATTAGCAAAGTCAAAAAATGGTTCAAATGGCTCTGACCACTATGGGACTTAACGTCTGTGGTCATCAGTCCCCTAGAACTTAGAAATACTTATACCTAACTAATCTAAGGACATCACATACATCCATGCCCGAAGCAGGATTCGAACCTGCGACCGTAGCAGTCGCACGGTTCCGGACTGAGCGCCTAGAACCATTCTGCTACCGCGGCCGGCTAGCAAAGTCATATTTCTCGCAAACTGAATACGATGACATGATGAAGCGGTATCTTATTCGTTCTCCAGAGCTAGAGAGAACTATAGCTGAATTGCAAGGAAAAGCTCAAGATGCTTGGGGGTGTCTATCGCAGGACGCCATTCGGCACTCTTATGATAGTTTGTAAGCGAGAACACATGTCTTGTGTTGCTGCCAGAGGGACGTACACTGTGGTTTGATAAGACTGTTTGAGCACCCTTTACTGTTACATTTGGTTTGAATGTGTTATCGTATGCTCCTACAGTGATGTACTACCTATTACATCACTTGTCAGTAAAATGACGTTGTCTTTGAGGGTGTTGCATTTTTATCTTCTGGTAGTGTATTTAACTGTTGTTGATACACAATGTATTATTTTATTCCCTTCATCTTGGCTCATTTTGGAACTGTGCATTATGGCCGTGCTGTGTTGTTCGCATTCGACTTTGGCTTTTCTGCCAGAATTAACCTGTCATACCTTTGTTCAGTCCTTTTGCTTCTCGCAATCGTTACGGGCAGCTGCTCGTGGCTATGGCTTACATTGTACTGCACTGCTCAGAGCAAGCTTTATTGCAAGCTTTATTCTACAGATCTTTAGTGGCTATTATGTGCGACATTTCAAGTTGACTTCATTCTCGAAGTCGGAATTCACATGTCTTAGTGAAATGCATGTAAGTATAAATAGATAAAGTGTTATCCGTAGTCTGTTAAGAAAGGGAGGAATGATTTTAGAATTGTTTATACCGGCACATCCGGTCTGTTGGTCGTTAAAGTCTCGTGTAACTGTAGCAGTGAAAAAAAAACGAACTATTGAGTTTTTTTTTTCTTTTTCTGAAAAGGGTTCTCTCCAGAATGCTAGATAGACCACAAGAGACGAAGTGTACTACCAGTTTTTGTATGACTCTTTTGTGGACTGTTTTAGTAAGTGTTTCCTTGGGTCTCCCTCGAAATACGAAGGCGAAGTCTATTGCGAGAATATACGAAAGGTAATGAAACTGCAGATATATGCCAGCTGGCCATAAAATCATGAATAAACGAACACTAATGAAGTTAGCCAATCTATGTTCACTACCCGTATTTACATTACTGCTTATCTCGCATAAAATGCTGCTCTATAGTGCAACATTACTGAAAATCTATTTCCTTAAAGCACCTCTAGCAGTCTTCAGTTAGACATCTCTCGGTAGTCCAAGTTATACTACTGGAGAGGAACAGACTGCCTCTCGACATCGTGGAGCTGTGAATAGCAATAAAATTGTTCCAACTTATCAAGCACATATTGCTCAAGTTTATATCCCCTGGATATCTTAGAATAGGATTAACACTAAGTTGTTAATGTGTATAATAAATGCAACTTTTCTTTATGTTCATGTGAAACAAGTGATAAAATTTAAATAAAACGCAGCTCTGTTTGCAGAAATGAATTATTCACCAAGATCAGCTTCAGCCGCCAGGTCATACTCGGTGCAGCGATTTTTTCACACAGCTAAACCTGAACTGTAATGTAATTCAGTACTTAATGAACATCTTCGTATTAGCAACTACTTAAAATACAGAAGTATGCTAAAATATGCAAAGTGCAAGTATGGAAATTTTAGACCACAAAAATATTTGTGTTCAGTAGGTATGTGTCACTACCACGAAAGGAATATTTCAGATTTCCTTAAAATCCAAAACAGAACTTGAAGGCATTACCTTTCGGAAAGAGGACTAGGTCATGTTGACAAAACGCTGAAGCAGACCTATTACAGAGACGAGTTGTATAACTTTGACATCACGCGAAAGCACAGCACAGAGTTACAAACGCACTTTCAGGTACTGAAAAAGGTAAATCTAAAGAGCAGTTAATGGTTACGATTTACTTGTTCTCCTACGTTTTCAGTAAAATTCAACCAAGAAGAAGTAATCCATATTAATATTATAAATGGGAAAGTAACTCCATCTGTTACGCTTACACAACTAAACTGCTGAACCGATTTTGATGATATCTGGTATGAAGACAGCTTGAATGCAGAGGAAGAACATAGGCTATTTCAGAAAATGTTTAGAACAACATATTTATCGAGTTGAAGAACGTAACGCGAAATGTAGAGCAATAATTACACTTTAAAAAGCTATTTACTTTTTGAAAAATGCTTTTATTGTTTGATGTGTTACACATGATGCGATTCAACATAATGAATACAATGCTTATGTGTTTAATCCATACTTACACAGTAATATCAGTCAAAAGCCCGTCGCATTTTAGCTGTGGAGCTTTAAGCGTACCTTGTAACTTCGAAAACGCGTTCTTATTTGCATGAATAGCTTGCGGCCATCCGGTTAGTGTTACTAATTCTCAGTTGTGGAGATCCGGGTTCAGTTCAATGCCTGCTCGGATTTTTTCCGCTATCGATTGGATATGTGTATTGTTCTCATCATTATATTTTTTCCATCATTGACACACAAGTGTCAAGGTCCCGAAAGTTCCGAACACGGTGTCTCGGCTATTACAGCGCTAGGCCTATTTCGTTTCATTTTACTGACATGCAAGCGCAGACACGGCTAGCATATCAGTGCTTGTACAATCGTCAACGTGTTTAATCCATACTGAACCATACTTCCATACTAATATTATAAATGCGAATGTAACTCAGGCTGTTACGTTTCCCTGACTAAACCACTGTATCGGTGTCCCTGAAATTTGGTATTACATAGCTTGAGCCGTGAAGAAGAACGTAGGCTATTTTACAAAGTGCATAGTATAAGATATTTATTGATTTGAAGACTTACGCGAATTAAGTAAAAGTATTTATTCTTTGAAATAGCTATTTACTCTTTCACTATCGAACTTCATCATATTTGTGAATGTGCTTTTGGTGGTTGATATGTTCTACGTAATATGATTCAGCGTAATCAATACAATGCTACTTAAATCCTCAACGTTTTTAATCCATACTAATACCGATACAATTAAATGCAAAAATAACTCTGCCTGTTACGTTTTCACGAATTACCGCTGAAGCGATTCCGATGAAGATGTGAACCTTGAACAACATTATGGGCCATTTTAGAAAGTCGTATCGTTTTAAGTATTATTAGCATCTTTAAATATGGTATACGTGAGTGGATGCAGACGACGCTGGCGCCGTGGTCGACGACTCTTAGTGTTCACAGACTTCTCCCTGACAGCACAAATTCAATGTTGTTATGCGGATGGTTTATGATACTGAGTTGCTACAGCACCTGGTAGAGCTGAAGAATTTTTGTGGAGACAAATTAGTAAAATCCGTTGAAAAACGTGAGAACCATAATTAAAACTATTACCATAAGCCTCGCATAACGTAAGGCTGATTTAGTGCATTGTTTTAAGAGAGCTCGACTTGCGAAAAGTTACTCTAATGCAACAAACGTCGGAGAAGTCTTAGGGTCCGCCAGAACTTTGATGCAGAACGTCAGTTGGCCTTAATCCTTTCAGACATGAATTTTTTCTGGAGGAAGGGAAATTTCCTTTATTTTACACGAAAATATGTACCCGTTTTGAAAGCATACTTTGTACACTTGGATTCATTTTATAGACTCAAATAACCGTTTACGATATATTCTCTGTTGTAATAAACTTTGAAATGATCATCCGATAATTATCATGCAAGATAACAATAACAATATCAGTATTTAAGTATGCAGTGGAAATGGCGAACCAACCACATCCGTGTATTCTGGTGGTCACGAGCTGCTGCACACTGCTGCACTGACTTGCTGATATTTTCGCACTGATAACTGACAGTTGACAGCACTTGCGCTACATGAAAAGTTGAACATTCACAAATGTGTACCTCCGCTTTCCATTGTGAAAAAATACTACTGTTGAAGTTGGACACAGCAAAACTTTGTGTACACAATAGTAGCCAGAGGCTGTGAAAGGGTTAAGAACTACAGAGAAAGTAGAGCAGTCATAAGCCCATCGCACTTTAGACACTGAACGTCACGCATCTCTTGTAGCTTCCGAGATCTTGAAAACTCACATCTACAATATCATTTAGAGGCTGTACGACAAACAGAGAGGCGTCATGTATTTACATGTGGAATGTGGGAGACTTTTTATGAGGCTCCATTTGATTACGATCTATTAACTGACTGTGGTAATCATAAATTGGTCATCTTAGTGGGATGGCCAAAAATGTAGGCACTATAATGCATGGAAATGGGGGGAAGAAACGGTTGGTAGCACAGTCTCACGTCCATTACCAAGTGAACGAGAGGAACCCCTAAAAACTTTACTTTTGTATGGAAGTAATGAATTGATGAATTTTTAAAAATAATTAACACGGGGTGGTCCATTGATCGTGACCGGGCCAAATATCTCACGAAATAAGCGTCAAACTACAAAGAACGAAACTTGTCTAGCTTGAAGGGGCAAACCAGATGGCGCTATGTTTGGCTCGCTAGATGGCGCTGCCATAGGTCAAACAGATATCAACTGCGTTTTTAAAAATAGGAACCCCCATTTTTTATTACACATTCGTGTAGTACGTAAAGAAATATGAATGTTTTAGTTGGACAACTTTTTTCGCTTTGTGGTACATGGCGCTGTAACAGTCACAAACGTGTAAGTACGTGGTATCACGTAACACTCCGCCAGTGCGGACGGTATTTGCTTCGTGATATATTACCCGTGTTAAAATGGACCGTTTACCAATTGCGGAAAAGGTCGATATCGTGTTGATGAATGGCTATTGTGATCAAAATGCCCAACGGGCGTGTACTATGTATGCTGCTCGGTATCCTGGACGACATCATCCAAGTGTCCGGACCATTCGCCTGATAGTTACGTTATTTAAGGAAACAGGAAGTACACTCCTGGAAATTGAAATAAGAACACCGTGAATTCATTGTCCCAGGAAGGGGAAACTTTATTGACACATTCCTGGGGTCAGATACATCACATGATCACACTGACAGAACCACAGGCACATAGACACAGGCAACAGAGCATGCACAATGTCGGCACTAGTACAGTGTATATCCACCTTTCGCAGCAATGCAGGCTGCTATTCTCCCATGGAGACGATCGTAGAGATGCTGGATGTAGTCCTGTGGAACGGCTTGCCATACCATTTCCACCTGGCGCCTCAGTTGGACCAGCGTTCGTGCTGGACGTGCAGACCGCGTGAGACGACGCTTCATCCAGTCCCAAACATGCTCAATGGGGGACAGATCCGGAGATCTTGCTGGCCAGGGTAGTTGACTTACACCTTCTAGAGCACGTTGGGGGGCACGGGATACATGCGGACGTGCATTGTCCTGTTGGAACAGCAAGTACCCTTGCCGGTCTAGGAATGGTAGAACGATGGGTTCGATGACGGTTTGGATGTACCGTGCACTATTCAGTGTCCCCTTGACGATCACCAGTGGTGTACGGCCAGTGTAGGAGATCGCTCCCCACACCATGATGCCGGGTGTTGGCCCTGTGTGCCTCGGTCGTATGCAGTCCTGATTGTGGCGCTCACCTGCACGGCGCCAAACACGCATACGACCATCATTGGCACCAAGGCAGAAGCGACTCTCATCGCTGAAGACGACACGTCTCCATTCGTCCCTCCATTCACGCCTGTCGCGACACCACTGGAGGCGGGCTGCACGATGTTGGGGCGTGAGCGGAAGACGGCCTAACGGTGTGCGGGAGCGTAGTCCAGCTTCATGGAGACGGTTGCGAATGGTCCTCGCCGATACCCCAGGAGCAACAGTGACCCTAATCTGCTGGGAAGTGGCGGTGCGGTCCCCTACGGCACTGCGTAGGATCCTACGGTCTTGGCGTGCATCCGTGCGTCGCTGCGGTCCGGTCCCAGGTCGACGGGCACGTGCACCTTCCGCCGACCACTGGCGACAACATCGATGTACTGTGGAGACCTCACGCCCCACGTGTTGAGCAATTCGGCAGTACGTCCACCCGGTCTCCCGCATGCCCACTATACGCCCTCGCTCAAAGTCCGTCAAGTGCACATACGGTTCACGTCCACGCTGTCGCGGCATGCTACCAGTGTTAAAGACTGCGATGGAGCTCCGTATGCCACGGCAAACTGGCTGACACTGACGGCGGCGGTGCACAAATGCTGCGCAGCTAGCGCCATTCGACGGCCAACACCGCGGTTCCTGGTGTGTCCGCTGTACCGTGCGTGTGATCATTGCTTGTACAGCCCTCTCGCAGTGTCCGGAGCAAGTATGGTGGGTCTGACACACCGGTGTCAATGTGTTCTTTTTTCCATTTCCAGGAGTGTATTCAGCCACATGTTCAAAATGGTTCAAATGGCTCTGAGCACTATGGGACTTACCATCTGAGGTCATCAGTCGCCTAGAACTTAGAACTACTTAAACCTAACTAACCTAAGGACATCACACACGTCCATGCTCGATGCAGGATTCGAACCTGCGACCGTAGCGGTCGCGCGGTTCCAGACTGAAGCGCCTAGAACCGCTCGGCCACCCCGGCCGGCCAGCCACATGTGAAATCTCAACCACGACCTGCAACAAATGATGATGCCGAAGTAGGTGTTTTAGCTGTTGTCACGGCTAATCCGCTCATCAGTAACAGACAAATTGCGCGAGACTCGGGAACCTCAAAAACGTCGATGTTGAGAATGCTACATCAGCATCGATTGCACCCGTACCAAATTCTATGTATCAGGAATTTCATGGCGACGACTTTGAACGTCGTGTACAGTTCTGCCACTGGGCACAAGAGAAATTACGGGACGATGACAGATTTTTTTGCACGCGTTCTGTTTAGCGGCGAAGCGTCATTCACCAACAGCAGTAACGTAAACCGGCATAATATGCACTATTGGGCAACGGAAAATCCACGATGGCTGCGACAAGTGGAACATCAGCGACCTTGGCGTGTTAATGTATGGTTCGGCATTGCGGGAGGAAGGATAATTGGCCCCCATTTTATCGATGGCTATCTAAAGGGTGCAATGTATGCTGATTTCGTACGTAATGTTCTACCGATGTTACTACAAGATGTTTCACTGCATGACAGAATGGCGATGTACTTCCAACATGATGGATGTCGGGGTTAAAGCAGTATCGAATAGCATGTTTCATGACAGGTGGATTGGTCATCGAAGCACCATACCATGGCCCGCACGTGCACCGGATCTGACGTCCCAGGATTTCTTTCTGTGGGAAAAGTAGGATATTTGCTATCGTAATCCACCGACAACGCCTGGCATGTGTCATCGCATTGGGAATGCATGTCCGCACATTACGGAAGGCGAACTACTCGCTGTTGAGAGCAATGTCGTTACACGTATTGCCAAATGTATTGAGGTTGACGGACATCATTTTGAGCATTTATTGCATTAATGTGGTATTTACAGGTAATCACGCTGTAACAGCATGCGTTCTCAGAAATGATAAGTTGACATAGGTACATGTATCACATTGGAACAACCGAAATAAAATGTTCAAACGTACCTACGTTCTGTATTTTAATTTAAAAAACCTACCTGTTACCAACTGTTGGTCTAAAATTGTGAGCCATATGTTTGTGACTGTTACAGCGCCATCTATCACAAAGCGAAAAAGTGGTCCAACTAAAACATTCATATTTCTTTACGTACCACACGAATATGTAATAAAAATGGGGGTTCCTATTTAAAAAAAAAAAAAGTTGATATCCGTTTGACTTATGGCAGCGTTATCTAGCGGGCAACGATAGCGCCATCTGGTTTCCCCCTTCAAGCTAGATAAGTTTCTGATAAGCGAGCGCAGCTGCGGGTAACAGCTACTCTGGTTATATTAAAAACTAGCGGATCTTAGATTGTGGGACCCGACAAGCCAGTCGGTCGTCACCGCCAGCTTCTTTAGCGTTGTTGGTGCAGTTCTCCCATAGTAGTCAATCGTCTTTACATTTTGTACTTGCAAAGCGTGCGGACAAAGATGCAGAAACAGGAATCTGAAACTCTGGTTTGATCTCAGTAGTTTTTCGTGATTTTACTAGTTTTATAGTACAGAATTCTATCCTTAGAGACTTCTTAATTGCAAATGAAGTATTGTAACGATGTCCATGTGCGGTCACTTCGACCAGAGGGATGGATTTTAATGGGGCGGATGAATGACAGTGAGGTTTACAATATTTTTAATTGGTTCGTGCGGTGAGGAGATTAGGCCTTTAGGAAAAATTACAAGAAACTTCTGAAGATGTATACAATTTTGTTTTTAGAATCGATAACGATTACTCAAAGAAGGTAGCTGTAAAACAGTAAATCACCAGCCAGTATCAGTTTATTAAGAGGACGATCTCAAGCGTATACTTCCGCCTTTTAAACAAATGATATATCATCTTTAGAAATGTGACAAACATAATATTTAACTTTCTTCTTCGACTCCATTTACGGTTTTCTCAGGTGAATTGTGTTTCTGTTATAAATCCGTATCGCCTTACATTCATAACCCAATTGTCGTTTCGTTATTTGTATGCCTTTGCTACTGGATAATTTTATAGCTTACCTAAGCATTAAGAAACTCTCACTATGATATAGTAGGCAGAAATTGAGTTGTCTGACAAAAGCTAACTGTGAGTCTCCTTGTCTACATAGGAGTCAGCGATTGCCGGTAGCGGATATCGATCCTGCGTTCCCGAACATCTATTCCGGTCACGGGACCTACCAGAGAGGGCACCGGCTCCCACCCCAATCTAGCAGCATTAGGCGCCTCTGATGGTGGCCGCCGCTCGCATCGCAATGTTGCCGCCTCTCTGATAGCCGACACGCCGCTTCTCTCTCGCTTGTACCGGCATAGTAGGGGATTTCACAGTGCTTGAGGTTCGGTTTTGGAACACCATCGGCGGAACTTGAGCGTTAGGGTGACCGTTACCTAAATATCATACTTATAAAGATAAAATGTTGTTGTTCCGGCCACCCTAATCGTGTTCCAGTCAACAGAAAAACAATCTGTGCAAAATTTCTGCTCAGATGGACAACTTCTAAGCGACTCCAAAATCAACTGAAAAATTGTATATGCACTGATTAATTCGATTAAAAAGTGGTATATCCTTCCCCATCTCCATCATTTTCTCTATAATACAGATTTGTTGAGAGACAAATAAAGATACCTGTGAAAAACGTTTTGTACCATATTTTGCGAAACTTCCTGAAAAACGTGGAAAATTAGAACAAACTACATTATCTTCAAAAAACAAAAACGATTTCTGAAAGAGAAACGCAAATTTATTTAAAATTTTTGTTAAAACGAAAGTTCATGTGAGCGTACATTTATGTTTCCGTAAGAAAGGACTTGGTAGCAGTTTTACGATCTTCAGCGACTATCTGCAAAACATACTGTGTGGTAATATTGTTGTAATCTTGAATGAGTTTGATACCTGTATCTACCTCTCCTTTTTGTTTTTTATATAATTCCTCTTTCGTAACGAGAATCATTATTCGTTGAAAGGTCTGTTTCTTCGAAGATAGTACATGTAGAAAATATCCTAAGGAAAGTCTTTCTAACGTCCGTAAAAGAAAACGAGAACTCTGTGTTTGTTGAAGATGGAAAATTGCTTTGCCGCTAATTGTCCCTCAGTGGTTTTTTTTCCTCATCTTCACTGTGTTATACTTGCAGTATAATTAGACGATTTGCCTTGAACGCTGTTGGAACATCGTCAATTAATATGGATATAGTCAAAGTTACAGGAACTAAATACTCGAAATTGTTGGAACTTTTCTTTCACAGGAGCCTTACTAATTTCAGATGAATATTATGAAAATTGATCAGTTGGCATATGAATACGAAATTACGATAAGGAATTTTAATAGTTTTTGATG
Source organism: Schistocerca piceifrons (assembly GCF_021461385.2). Lineage (NCBI taxonomy): Eukaryota > Metazoa > Arthropoda > Insecta > Orthoptera > Acrididae > Schistocerca > Schistocerca piceifrons. The sequence goes on from NC_060138.1 coordinate 702,197,219, forward strand.
CTGAAGCCAGGTTATTGGAAATATTCCAGCAAGAAAAATTGATATTCGGCTGGAAGGGTACTCCCTGTCAGAGAACCGAAGTTGATATAGACATCGGTACATCTTGAAAGCGAAAACTGCATTTTTATTAACGTAGCATGACCTAGGCCTCATGATACACTAAATGACGACCTGTTCTTCGAAATATCACTAGCAACTCAAAAAAATCTTGGTACTGTTCTGTTGTAAACCTTCTTGTCGAGTTTCATCGAGTTTTGTCTTAAACTTTTGAAAAGTCGTGTCTGAACCGGAAGCTGGATCATCAGCGAAACGGAAGAGCTCCTCAATAGTGTGCCGACGGAAGAAAGGCACAACAAGCTCCGATGAAACAAATTGTCTATGTATCTACAGACACCGTGTAGTAGGCATGTGTTGTTTGTGGTCGTAGAATGGACTTCGGTGATCTTCCTTCCTTGTGATGTAGTTCTTCATTTACATAAACCATTGTGGTCAGCCGTCTTTTATAGCGTTAGGAAATTCTTATCCTCTTTTGTTTTCATCTGTTCCAAAGCGTGTTAATGAGTATATGACAAAGATTGCCCATTATTTCGAGAATAAGACACTTTTTCCTTGCGTGCAGTTCTTGTAAAATGATTCTGAAAAGCTTCAGATTAATCATTGAGTTTTAATATCTAATGCATGAGTTTCATTCTCAATATCAGGAAAAACTCAAAGACAACAGCTTACTCTCCTGAAGCACAAAATTCTTCAAGTTGTAAGTTCTGATGCTTCCATATTTTCGAAAAAGCTTCATACGATCTGTTATCTCAGCTGACTTTTCGAAATTATTAAGCCGGAAAGCATCGCTATGGTCTTTGTAACGTACTTTAAAGGACCTACCAGTTTGGCCTACATAGCTTGCCTTGCACGCATTACACTGAATTTTATATACCCCAGCTCTCTCATATTTATCGCTTTCCTGCTGCAAATTATTTCTTAGTTAAAACCGCAGCGTTGGTCTGAAACGCGGTATCAACTTTAAAAGGTTTGAAAATGTTAGCCACTTTTTGCGAAATATCACCGAAGTATGGTATTGTGACTCTCGTAATATTATTTGCGGTATTCTTCCTTGCATTCGCGCGCTGTTTCTGTCGTATGGCTTAATAATTTCGAAAAGTCAGCTGTAGCCACGCATATTTGAGAAACGGGATTCCCCGTGTTGGGAATAAATCAGGATGTCGTTATTTTACATAGACAGGACAAAGGCAAAAAGCTGGATCTACTAGAACAGCTGGAAATTACGATACATAGCGTGGATAATCAGAACACACTGAACGAACAGCTAACTGGTGATACAAATAACTTTTTCAAACATTTCACTGGTTTCTTTCAGTAACTACATTTTTAGCAAATGGTAGGATACCATCATTTCATGAGGTCCTCGCAACATGTATACGTTATCTGTTTGTATACACATCTCTGTGACTTCCTTGTTTACTTGCGCGTGAGCTCTCTCGCGTTTCAGTGTCGTGTTTGGCTACGTGGTGTGTGGTATCAACGAAGACGCAGGGGCGGTTTACGATGATAGAGGAGAGAGCCATGTGGTTAGATGTTGAACACCATAGGCGACACCATTTTAGAGTTTTTTATATTTTGACGACTATGTGGAGATACACTTTGGAAGACACGGCTGCAACAAGGGAAGTAGCCACGATGTTTTAATTTTATTATCAGTTTTATTGTACCTGGTGCATGTTCCATTTTAGCGAGTTTTAACAGGTTCTTTTACTTTTTATTATTCTGATGATGGAAGCTTGACTTCCGAAACGCGTCAATCTTAGTGTTTTACACTATAAACAAGTGGTTGAGCCGATATATTTTTTAACATTGACATACACAACCACGACCTCTCATCCAGTATGGATAGAATCAAAACCCTTTGAAGAAATTTGAACGTGATCCGAAACAGTATAAACATCCTTTACTGCTTCGTACGTCGTTCAAATTTCGTCGAATGGTTTTGTACAGTACCTAGTGGTTCCACCCTGTATGCCAGAGCAAGAACTGCGGCCACACTACACTCCAAAGGAGTCAGATAACGTCCAGTGGAGTCGCAGCCCCACGACAGAATCAACTCCTCCCCAAGGGAAGGGGTTGTTCTATTGATGCCCTTTATGCCACCCCGTGGGGAGTATTGGTGTCAATTCTGAGCGGCGGTGCGTCTGAAATGTTTTCCTCGGACACGTATAAGGAAACCACTTGATTTCAACATTGAGTGTCGCGGTTCGGACCTCCATCGCAGAGACGTCAAAAGAAGGGATGAAATGTGGAAAAGAGGAAATGTGATGACCTTCTCACCGTGTGACACGTCCGCGATGGCGTCGGGCAGAATTGTGGTGAAACTTGGTGCCAATGTGACGTTATTAACCCAACTTACATCTTACAGCTTACACACTTCGGCACAATTACAGAGAAATGTTGTACAACGCATCTTTGAGCCAGATTTCATACTTAGGCGTCGCAGAGGGGGAGAATTACACTGTTCCGAAAAAGTGATACATATCATTGAACTGAAAAGGAGTTTTGGTCGCACTAATATATGGTCATATCTACAGTAGCAGATAGTGGTATAACTGTTGTAGGGTTCCTTTTGATTAGGAAGATACGACAGTGTGTCACTACGAACAATTCAGTGATAGAGTTGTTCTCATCACTGGCGCCAAAAAACCGCTAACATTAATAATTTCGGTACACATGTCCACATCACATGCAGAAGACGAAGAGACGGAAGTAGTATATTGAAGTACTGAATGGGTACATCAGAATGCAAAGGGGAATGAAAATCTAATAATGAAGGATGATTGGAATGTGGTAGTAGAAGAATAGAAATAGGGCTATGGGAGGAAATGGGCTTGTTAATAAGAATAAGAGATAAGGAAGACTGCAGTAAACACCAACTGGTATTAGGGAATATACTGCCCGAAAATCAAAAGTGGAGGAAGTGTACTTAGTAAAAGCTTGGAGACACTGGAAGGGAGTAGAAATTTGTGCGCGTGTAAAAATATCTGTGGCGAAAGATACATAGACTTCTACCGCCATATCTTATCAAAAGGTCTTGGTGACAACCCGAGAATTTCTGTTCGTATGTAAAACTCCTAAGTGAGTCGTAGGCTTCTTCTATCCAGTCAGTCGTGGACCGGCCTGGTGTGGCAGTAGAAGACAACAAAAGGAAAGCGGAAGTTTAAAATGTCGCATTTAAGAATTCATTCACGCAGGAGGATTATACAAACGTACTATTGTTCGACCGTCGTACAGACCCCCTTGTGGAGGACCGGGAAGAGTTGAAAACAAATATCGTTTTACAGAGAGTACTCTACGACGTTGGCTCCTTACTTAAGAGGCCGCAATGAAAGGCAATGCCTCCGAATTTCAAACGTGAAAACTCTTAAAGCTTTTTAAGTAAAACAAACGTTGTTAACATATTACATCTTTATTCTTCATGTCTATATATTTATTTCTCAACATAGCCAACCTGGCAACGAACACACATCTCCCAACGAGAGACAAGTTTGTTGATACCATCACTGTAGAGTTTTAGACTTCGTTCACGGAGCCACAACCTCACCGATGCCGGTACCGTTTAATCACTATTAAGTCCGCAGCTCGTGGTCTCGCGGTAGCGTTCTCGCTTCCCGAGCACGGGGTCCCGGGTTCGATTCCCGGCGGTGCCAGGGATTTTCTCTGCCTCGTGATGACTGGGTGTTGTGTGTTGTCCTTAGGTTAGTTAGGTTTAAGTAGTTCTAAGTTCTAGGGGACTGATGACCATAGCTGTTAAGTCCCATAGTGCTCAGAGCCATTTGAACCATCACTATTAAAGCGAATTCCTCGAGGATGTTCTTTAAGTTTTGGAAACAGATGAAAATGGAATGTGATCAAATCGGGCCTGTATGGAGGATGACAGTGAACTCAAGACGTCGGCTTGTCCGGATGGTGCAGTGGTCGTGTGTCGTCTGACATTAGTAATGCTGAAGGAGCGGGTGCTCCGTGTGTGGAAGAACTCGTCTGAAGTTAGAAACTACGTTACAGCACGCTGTTTGTCACGTACCGTTACAGCACCCTGTTTGCTACGCACCGACATAGTTACCTTACACAATATGTTACACAGAACAATTCGGAGCCCTCTAGAGCGAGAGAGTTGCAACTTCTGTTAGCAAAGCTAGAGTGTCTGCCGAGTAATAAGCATGACTTATAATGCCTCATCCGGTATTGCAGAACAGAATAAAAAAATCGCAGGCATTGCTTTTCAGCACGTCCTCATACCTTGCAGTGATCGCGAATTTCTCGCCCAGTGAAAAGTCACAGAAGACTGGTAGAAAGCGCACGTGACTCCTTTATAAAAGAAGAGTAAAAGAACGGACACCCAAAATTACAGACCAGTGTCAGTAACATTTGTTTGCTGCAGAATTGTTCAACATATTCTCAGTTCGAATGTAATAAATTTCCTTGAGACGGAAGAGCTACTGTCCACGAATCAACACGGCTTGGAGGACATTGTTCATCAGAATCTCAGCTTGCCCTTATCTCACATGACGTCAACAGGCAGATTCTGAGTATCGTTTGATGCGCTGCCCCACTGCAGCCTGTTGAGGGAGGTACGAACATGTACGTCCGCAGCTCGTGGTCTCGCGGTCGCGTTCTCGTTTCCCGAGCACGGGGTCCCGGGTTCGATTTTCGGCGGGGTCAGGGATTTTCACCTGCCTCGAGATGACTTGGTGTTTGTGTTGAACTCATCATTTCATCATCATTCATAAGAGTGGCGAGATTTGACTGAGCAAAAGTTGGGAATTTGTACGGGCACTGATAACCGCGCAGTTGAGCGTCCCAGAAACCAAACATCATCATCATCATCATCATCATCATCATCATCAGTATGTACCCGGGTGTGTGAGTGGCTCGAAGTCTTCGTGAGTAATAAAATCCAATACGTTGTTCTCGACGAAGAGTGTTCATCAGAAGCAAGGATATCGTTAGAAACTTCCCTAGGAAGTGTGATAGGATCGCTCTAACCTTGATCGATAATCTGATGGACAGGGTGAGCAGCCATCTGCCACTGTGTTGCTGGTGATGCCGTGGTGTATGTGAAGGTGTCGTCGTTGAGACACCGCACGAGGATGCAAGATGACTTTGACAAAATTTCTGGTTGATAGTGTGGAAGAAGAATGGTCGACTTCCGTTTATTGGGAGAATTTTAGGAATATTTGGTTCCTCTATAACGGGGAACGCGTATAGAATACTACTGCGACCGTTTCTTGAGTACCGCTCGACTGTTAGGATTTCCACAGGGAGGCATATAGACAGTCGTTTTTTTTTTCCTTCGATCTGTTTGCAAGTGGAACAGAAAAGAAAATGACTAGTAGTGGTACAGGGTACCCTTCGCCACAGGGTACAGTTACTTGCTGAGTATGTATGTAGATGTAGATACCAGCTGGAGTACACCATGTTCGGAGGGATATTCCAAATGAGATATTTGATTGTAAGTCGTACGCAGGAACAGGTACAGACTCAGATCACAGTTTAAGTATCTACGGCCGGACGGCTTGTGTAGCGTGGCGGTAATAAGTTGTATACGCAAACCTTCTTAGTGGACCCCATATCAAAATACGCACAGTAGTTTGTGAGATAAGCTTTCATATACAGACATAAAAACGCGTCGGGGAACGTTAATTTGGTAGTATAGGCTGAAGGTTAAGAGATCCGCCAGGAAGAGTCAATGTGGAAAGAAGTGGGGTACTGAAGTACTGAGGAGTGATGACGTACAAGGTGACACAGAATAACGGAAATGTTTGAAATTAGTAGTGGCAGCCATGGTCAGGTGGCAGCACTGTCGGTTCGTGACAGTTAGCAAGTAAACAGTCTGCCATTTCAGTAATCGTGGATCAGTGGAATGGACAACAGCATGCGTTAACCCTAAAAATGTTTTATAAAAACAAATCAGTGACGCTGAGGGTTTTCCGATGTTTCTATAATTTAGGACGTCATGATGCCGTTCCGTCGAAACATGCGATAAAATTTGGGATTAATAACTTTCAAGAGACTCGATCTTCCCTAAAGAAAAAACCAACAGGACGACCAAGAAGTGTGCGTTCTCCAGCTAACACTGATGTTGTATGCGAGTCTGTCTTACGGAGCCCACGGCGTTCAGTTCGTGAGCAAGCAGCAGGGGTTGGAATGTTCCGGGAGAGTGTTCGCAGAATTCTTCATCTTGATTTAAAATATCATCCGTACAAACTGCAGATGGAGCAACAATTGAAGGACAACGATTACCGAGTACAATTAGGATTCTGTCTACAAATAATAACAAAAATAATCAATGACGACTAATTTCTAAACAAGTTTTGGATGTCAGATGAGGCATATTTTCGTCTCACAGGTTACGTGAATAAACAGAACTACCGTTACTGGGCAAACACAATGAGCGCACTTTACACACTAGTAAAGTGACAGTATGGTGTGGTGTTTCATCACATGGGATTATCGGATCGTATTTTTTCGCAAATGAACAGGGAAACAAGATGACTGTCAATGCCGATCGTTACGTGGAGATGCTACGAACTTTCGTTACATCTGCACTGAACAACTTTCGTTACACCTGCACTGAACAACTTTCCAAACGTTCAAGAAGCCTGGTTTCAATAGGACGAAGCGAAATTACAAACTGCTCGGCAATCGATGGCATATGTGCGAGAATTGTTTGGCAACCGTGTGATCTCACGATTCGGTAATACTCCCTGGCCCCCTAGATCGCCATATTTATCCGTTTCTGATTTCTTCTTGGGGGGGGGGGGGGGGGGCTACTTCAAGAGCAAAGTCTACGCGACTCGACCAAGAACCCTGGGTGATTTAAAACAGAGACTTCGGGATGCAATTCACAGTATTCCAGCTGAGATGTTTCAGCGGTCAATGACGAATCTCAGTAGCAGATTTCACGAATGTATTCATTCGTACAGGAGGATGCCATCTAAAGGACATAATTTAAAAAAGAAAATAACTCCCATCAGTGTTTCGAAGATGGAAAAGTTGTAACGTTTCTTTCCTTCATCACTTCTAGTTTTATTGGATTGTAGAAATGTTTCCGTCTTTCTGTGTCATTCTGTACGTGTCAATTTCTGTAACACTGTAGAAACTCCGATAGTGAATACCATAGGAGGCAGTTAGATGAAGAGGAGAGGGGCAATCATAGAATTTGATCAGGTAAATGTGGGTACAAGGAAAGTAACCATGAAGAAACCATGAGCAACGGAGAAATTAGTTCGGAAAACTACAATAATAGATCGACGAAGGAAAGAAGTACAAAAAGGACAGGGGCACAGCAATTTAAGCCGCTTACAAATGAAATAATTAGGAATCGAAAAATAAATGGTCGTTGGGAGGACTGATTCAGTATACAGAGAAGTCACAACTACCTTCGCTGAAATTAGAAATAAGGGTGTCAACATAAAATCGGGTAGTACAGAAAAATACACTGAAGGCCTCTCTGAAGCGCAAGGTTTGTCTGACGGAAGTGACAAGAAGGAATTCGAATCGATATCAGACATATACGGAATCCTATATTAGTTAGAAATTAAAATAGCTTTGGAAGACTTGCTGTCAGATAAGACGGAAGGGATAGGTAAGTTTTCTTTGGAATTTATATTCGAGTTCGTATGTGTAGTCTAAGGGACTGGAGACCAATTACCAGACTTTCGAAAAATATCACCCATACATTCCCGAATATAACAAGGGCAAAATAAATGCGCTAACTATCGCACAATCTGCTTGATAGCTCATTTATCCAAGTTGCTGTCAAGATTAATATACAGAAGTATGGAAAAGAAAATTGAGTGGGCGAACTGAAAAGGCTGCTAACCAGAAATGTGGTTTTCCTCCCCTACTGTTCAGTCTGTACATCGAAGAAGCAATGAGGAAAATAAAAGATAGGTTCAGGTATGCGATTAAAATTCAGAGTGCAAGAATATCAACTATAAGATTTGCTTATAACATTGCTGTACTTCGTGAAAGCGAGAAAGAATTGGGGGACATACTAAAGAAACTGGTCTGTCTACTGAACACAAAATGCGGACTGAGAGTAAACCAAAGAAACAGAGAAGTTATGAGGAGTGGGAGAAATGAGATTAGTGATGTTAACATAAAATTTGAAGACCAAGAAATACGCCAAGTGAAGGAATTCAGCTGCCTCGGAAGCCAAGTAACAGAAGACGGACGAAACGAAGACGACATAAATAGCAGAATAGTACACGCAGAGAAGGCATCCCTCATCAACAGAAGTCTGCTGGTGTCACACATAGGTCTTAAAAAAAGAAGTAAAATTTATGAGAACGTACTTAATTGAACTGGTAAGAAATGAGGTAGTTTCTCCGCAAAATCGGTGGGGATAGGAATATGTGCATAACACTGACAAGAATCGGCAGGATCATAGCACATATGTTAAGACATGAGGCGATAACTTCTGTAGCACAGAGGGAGCTGCAGAGGATAAAAACTGAAGGAGAAGTCCGAGATTGGGATCCATCCAACAGATAAATGGGTATGTTGGGTCAAAGTGCTACTCTGAAACGAAGTTATTGGCGCAGGAGGGGAAGTCGTGGTAGACATCAAACCATTCAGATGATTTATGAACCATCGCCCCGTGCCCCCTCCCAAAAAAACAAAAAAGTTGTAAGTTGGTTCCACAGTGGTTTTATAAAATGAGGGTATGCGACAGGTAGAGGAACCGTCTGTTGGGAATGGACAATAAGCTTACCCGTCTTTATGTGCTGTTTCGTAGATATAGGCTATGAGCCGGCACCCACTCCGTCCTCACAGTAACAAACCACCACACTTTGCATACATTCTACTCTGTATACTTCGTTAAACAGTTACATGTGAGACAGTAGGTACGTGAGTGAAACGGTATCAACTAATAAACCTTGGATCAAGTCATGTAGACTTAACGTTACCATTTCTGATAATTTCTTGTTGTTGCTGCAGTAAAGATTATTCCATTTGACAAGGCCTGTCTGTAGGTCAAAGGCCGTTGAAAAGTAGCATCGTAGATGAACAGGAAGAGAAGTTCTAACTGTGGCCGGTTTGTGTGCCACTGTAATTTTGTGGGGGTTGGGATTTAAAAACTTTTCTGTAGTTCCCGCATGAAAGGATAAAATATGTCTGATGAAAAAGAATGTAGAGTTAACACTCAGTCTCACACTGAAGGAATTAATGTGTAAGACTATGAATTTTCCTGTTAATTGTCGTTTATTAGGTTAGCAGTCACTTGCAGGCTTCTCGTGCGTACGCACCAGAGTTGGACCGCCTGCGCGCGTGGCAGGAACACGTCCTGAGACGGTGTATCGGGCGCAGCATTCGCGTCACGCGCAGCCTTCGTAGCGCAGGGCTCTCACCAATACGCCAATTCTGCCGCGCTGGCTGCCACGTCACGATCCCTCTGATCTTTTGCGGGCCTTCCTGTTCAGCACGTCTTTCGTTTTCAGGAATCACCGCACCGAAGAGTCAGTGGAATACAACTTGCTGTCCCTCAGCCCAGTTTCTTTGGCATTCCTTGACGTTGTTATACCCTTGCACGATGACACCTTTTCTCACTATGGATTGGCACGTGTCCGTACATCGCTGTAGATAAATTATTATTCATGCTGGTATCGCTTATGATGTCAATGTAACACATACTTGTAGGGTCTCCTATAAAATATTTGCACACAGCAGCATGAAATGGATTCATTAATACATAAATTGCTCTAGTCACTAAGCGTTCGTTTGTGTAGGCGTTAGGACGCTTCTTTTTGCGTAGTTTCTCAGTGACTGTAATATTTCATCTGCTGTAAATATAACACTGCATACCTGAAGGTTTTTCATGTGATGTGATTATACTGAACTTCAGTTAAGCGAAGTGTTTGCGAAATGATTTTCATAGTGTACCAGACACTCCATAAGGCGCTCATATATATCCATTGCCATTAATGGCAAGTTATCGACACACACACACACACACACACACACACACACACACACACACACACACACACACACACAGAGAGAGAGAGAGAGAGAGAGAGAGAGAGAGAGAGAGAGAGAGAGAGGGGGGGGGGGGGGGGGAGAGCGGGTTGAGTTAGCTATAATTAAGTACAAACGTTCGTGCTAAAAGAGTGTCGTTCAGTCGCATGAAAACTTCTGCCACATTTAAAAGTTAGGACCATATACTTGTAGTCTTCAAATCATTTTCTACGCCGAAGAACGGCTTCAACTGACGTTAAATTGTTTCGTGAACCATATTCACTCACGGGAGACAAAATAACTGCCACATGTTTAACAATGCAGTGGATGTAAGTTGCACAACTCTATAACATAACCTTAAAGAAATGGCTGCGTTTCTATAAATGAAAAAATTGACTTCTGTAAACAGTAAGTTTACGAAGGTATTAGCAAAGTAAGGTTGCATGCGATGTAGCAAAAGAAAGAGAAGGTGGAGGAGAAAAATGAATAGGAAAGAGACAAACACAGAAATAGCAATGATAATGGTGTTTATTTTGCACTACGCTGATTTTGTCATAGAAATCAGTCTTAAGTAGTGTTTAGAATTTAATGCAAGGATTATTTTTGAAATTTTGAATCTGTCCTCCTTAAATACCTTAACAAAATTAAGCCCAACTGTAGACATTGATTTATTTATATTCTTCCTTATCTCATGAAAGTTGAGGATCTTTCCGAATGTAGTCACCTTTAAATGGTAGTCCAATTTTATGCTTTCATACACCACCGAAATTGAGAACAAGACCAGAGAGGAAAACTCGTAGTTAAGTTGCGTCGTGGATCTCTGACGGCATTTTCAACAACGTGGACTCGCTCCGCTTCTGACAACCTGCTTTTCTGAAATTTCACCACCTAAAACTTTCAGTAAAGGATATTACGCATTTTTGTGTATCGAATCGTTATTTGCAATATTAAAAAATCAACTGGTTTTAAATGTAATACAAGGAAACATGTGGAACATAGTAACAGTCCCTGTCCTGTTAAAGCAAGTTTCGTTACGTTTGTTGCTGGAATTATATTTTGACTCAGTGTCGTTAGAAATTCTTGGTATTTTTCTCATGTTTTTTTTCTTTGTAACGTAGTATCATTAACGATTTCATTAATCGATAATGTGTGGGGGAACATCTTTTTGTGACGGGAAATTTATTTTACAACCTACAGGTTTGCCGGTGTACATGTTGTTGTGAAGCCTGTTCACGAAGTAGTAACAGTTAAAGAGACTGGTACTGCATGGGAATCAACACAATCGCTAGTCCAAGACGTCTGTGAGAATATTCCAGCTGACAAGGGAAACTCGTCATAGCAACCCCCTCAGATTTAGTGTTAAGCAACATCTAAATCGGACAAGGAGGCACATCTCATACACTCACCAGGCGTGCAAGTTAGGTGCGTCGATAAGAGATTCATATCATAAGATATACATACTGTCACCAGTGTCATGTATGACACACCAGATGTGTTTTCTGCTGTAGGATTCGTTTGGTCTGTCGCCTTATCATCAAACGTTTGGGCTTGCTATTCGAGTACCACTTCCTTTAGGCTGAGAAAAGAGTAGTTTGCATAAACAACTTTCATTGTAGGTCCATTCCTCACACATCACTGTTGCAAAAGGACGTTACTCCACGACACAGACACAGATTTGAACACAGCAAACAGACACGTGTGACTGGACGGACAGTTCGTAATTTTGTGAAAAAAAAGAAAAAAAAAGTGGCTCGAGGGAGATTTGAACGCGGATCTCCCGTATTGCAGTCCAACACCGTGACCACATAATCGCGACGCCGTGGCTGTTTTAATTCTCTCACTGTTACATATTTTGAACTTGGACCGCTCATTGTTTCAGTTTCTTTTTTCACCTTCAGTACATCTTCTTCCTGCTTGATCTGTGTTTAGTTTTTGATGTGCTGCCCACTGGGCCATCTTACCACTAAATCTGTATGTGTATGTGCGTGTGTGTGTGTGGGGGGGGGGGGGGGGAGGCACGTGCGATGGGGACTTTCCCTCGTGAGACTACTATGCCGTAAAGCGTAGGTGATGGCCGGGCGGCGCAGCAGATGCTCTCTCTCCTCTACAGATAAAGTAGGAGGCGTGCCCTAATCCAGATTAAAGCGGGATGCTCTCGATTGTGGTTGCGTGGGTGTGAGACCGTCTGATAAATGGAGACCTAGGAAGCGTCCACCCTGCCCGTATCTCGTTCCTAATGCACCGGAAGCGGAAAACTGTGTTCTGGCGCCAAACGCCTTTTTATTATACAGACGGCACATAGCGACAATAATCGCCACGATAATTCATACAAATGCAAATTTCTATCGCTGGATCGCATCTCTGCAGGCAGTGTGTATTTCACTCTGAGTTGTTGGAGGTATAAAATGTATGGAAAATTTGTCTTTGGTATACTAACACCAAAAAATGCAGTGGTGAAGGGAAAAGAAGTTACTCTCGTTATTAAATCTTGACATGTTCTTTATAGTATGTGTGTTAAGGAACCTAAGTAGCCCATTTGGTGATATATAACTCCTGATCTGTGTTGGACAGAAAAGGACGATTTTCTTCTGCTATGATACTAGCAGTGACGAGAGGTCCAAACCTTAAGAAAAACTACTTCCTGCCTTTGTACACCAAACACGTGTTCGGACGTGACAGACCATACTAGTTGGCACTCACTTTCTTCGAAATCACTCATTATCGAACTAGGAACTCCTCGTATTTTTACCATTTAACTGAAACAATTAGTTAATAAGGAAACGTGCCAAAACTAACAAACGGACTCCCTGAACACTGAAAACTATTACTGTTGCATTAATAACACCTGTATTCTCATTCTTTTGAAATGGTTCGTTATCTTCAAAATCGAAACAACTATATGGACTAGGTCTGTAAAATAGCGTGTGTTTACAATCCTGGATGAGTCTGGCTTGGAACAATCTGAAGGGCAGAGCAGCGGCGGCATATAGTTTTGCGGGGCTAGCTTGGTGCAGCTTAGCGTGGACGGAAAGCGAGGAGATACCTAACATTCAGGTGAGACCAACATCGGAAATTCCAGGAGGAGAACTTACGACCAATCCAGCGACGGGTGGTTTGTCTACTCTGTTCTTGCAGCGACGAAATATTACTCGCAATTTTACACAGAAAAATATTAAGATTGTTTCTAATTCAATTACGTCATACGTGAGGATATATATAAGCAGTGATTACGAAAATACTTTAAACTACAGTAATTGCAAACTAAAAATGTATCGTTTATAAACAGTGTGTCGAACGGTGGCTGAACTAAGCAGTCAATACATGCTAACGCCAATCGACTGTAGCTCAAATGGTTCCAGAATATAGTTAGCTACATGTTCCACAGATCGTTCAGCAGTTCTTTTATCGAAATAATGTGAAATGAGTCAGATTCCGGGCTCTGTATACCTGATTGTGCTTAACATCAATGAACGTATTATTTTTACTCGTAATCATGCAACTACACTTACAAACTGGGTTTCTTACATGCTACCTCTTTGAGCAGCTGATAGCTGCGGTAATGGGTATTAAAGGCCATTGTTTTCGTGAAGTGCTGTAGGTATGGGCATCACTTTTCTTCTCAAATTGTGATAGATTATTTGTGATGAATTTAATTGGCGGTGTATATTGTGACGGTGCAGTTAAAGGACTAAATTTTTGGAAGAGGTACTTACATGACCGCGGGTGAACACCACATGCTATTCTTACTGCTCACATTTGTGCTGTCAATACTTCTTACTGAGTGATGAAGTACTCCGTAAAATAAAACAGTAAGACATTATTATTGGTAATATGCAAAATATGTCAGGAGATTGATTTATTTCTTTCCAAGACTAGCAATTACACGAATCGCAAAAGTCGCAGAACTTAACACTTTCAACTGCTCAGTAATATGCCTCCACCATTCCAAGTGTTCATCAACATGTACACCCAAAAACCTGGAGCATTTTAAACTTTTTACTGTCTCATATTTATGTGCTATATCAATTGTTCGTATGACTATTTGTTGTACAGAACTGAATATAGTTTGTTTTCTCAAAATTAATGGGGAGTTCATTTTCTGAGAACCACTTAATAACTCTGTGAAACATATCTAACAGTCTCTTCTGTGGCTTTCTCTCTTACGGTACTATTACAACATTATCGTCTCCAAAAAGTACGATTTCTGCTTGATGATGTCAATTGAAATGTCATCTAGTTATATAGATAACCGGAGTGCACCCAAAACTGAATCTTTCAGGGATTTCGTGATTTCTCTCTCGTCACTAAAATTTTACCTCCCTTCAACATTGTTAGAATTATCAGCACAACTTGTTGCTTTCTATTTGTGAAGCTGTAGATACTTCAATTGAAGCTATTCATTATAATTAGCAGAAACTAAAGGTATTCCACAAGTACTTGAATTATGTTGTCAGAATATCGTGTTCTATAGCCTTACTCTTTTCCTCAGTGTATTTTGTTTAGATATATAAGGCATTTACTTGTCAGATTAAGAATTATTCAGTTTCGTTGAAGCGGGCCTCTATTTAAATCAGTTGTTGTTGTTCGAATTTGATGAGTGCTACGTAGAAACCAATAGCACTGCTTAAAAGAACAGGAAAATAAACAGTGTGTGTTTCAGGAGCAATAGTAAATGTTTTAGGAGGCAGTTGTAAAGACTGATTTGAATAAAATAATCCATATAACTTGTGCCCAATTTTTATTGCTTGCAAAAATACGGCTGTTAAAATGTAACCCAACAAACTTTCGCCGTAGGGTTAAGCATAGGCAAATGATAAAGTTCATAATTGATGTTCATAAATTTCACTTACAACGTGAAAGTGTTATCGAGTTCTGTTGACATCGCGTGAAGCCTTTGTTGAGGTCGTCCTCGCGCTCTTTTAAGAGCGCAGCAGTCTTCATAGTCCGGAAGACCATTTCGGCTCTTGAGTTTGGTTTTTCTTTGTAGCGTTTTCGTTTGAACGAACTCCCACAGCAAAATTCTAAACATTCGGTGGCCTTTTCGGCTGAGAAACACGTGCATTTTTGCTGATTCATGAGACGTTAGGTGTATATGATGCCACATGAAGTCTAGAATGCGCAGTGACTCCATCATACTGGAAGAACAAACCCAATAGAACATCTTCCAATAACGATGGAAACTGCTTCTCAAGAAACTCATTGATACGGGACCATGTACGACAAGCCCAACAACTGACTGTCTATCATACAGCATCACACATTTACAGATAATCTGTCTTGGAAGTGAATTTCCACAAAATCAAGGAGGTATTGTTATTGTTGGACACCGTCACGAGTGAAAGTGGCTCCTGCAGGAAATAATATTAATTTAATTACTTGTCGATTTTCAATTCGACAACGACAAAGCTCCAATCACCTACGTTCATCTCCTTCTCTAAGGTGTTGAGTCCGCTGTAAATGATAAGGATGATGAGGCTAAGCATTGTAGCATCCACCATATTCTTATGTGTAGAACGCTGATATGTGTAGAAGTTCTGCTTTTGCTTCTCGAAGGCCTACGTTCTACCAGCTGAAGAATGTCCTCTAATTCACACACATTCCGTTCATTTGCACGTCCACGTGAGATAAGACTACTGGGTATAGCACCAATCTCACCCAGTTAATGAACACGCAAGTAAGCACTTATCAATCTGATGCACTACTGTTACCGTGTGGTCTACAAGCAGAAGCAGCAGCGGCAGCAGCAGATTTATATTACAAAACCATATAGAATAGCGTAAAAAATCTTTAGCACAACTGGAAAATTGATTTACATAAGCTTAGGCAAAATATCACACTTTGAACTTCAAAACAAAAATTGCTGTCGATAAATATGCCCATAGCAATTGGGATCTCTACACACGAAGTAACCACCTGTATCCCTGTAACCAATAAGAGTTGGACGCAAATTATATGCAATGTTTTATTTGAATTAGTCTATACTACCATCTCCTAAAATATTTACTATATTTTATGAAGCTCTCTATATAATACTTATTTGTATTTTTTATTTAAAACGATTGTGCACCATGCCACTGTTACATGTGTTTATTGGTATTTGATGTAATATTTAAGTGCTAATGATTTGTGAGATCTGAAATTAGTCAGTGTGGGTAAAGGAGAGAGGGGCACCGCTTCCGATATGTGTCAGATTCAGAAAAACCATGTAATTTAAATCACGCCTATTTTTAACGTAAATCTGTAAGTGTTGTGAACATTTATTGTGTACATGTCCACGAGATTAAAAAAAAGGTGTATGCCTGCATTCTGGTCATTACATGTCTGGCGAGTTTCTGGGTCCTCTGGTAATAGGCGATGGGTCTGTGCTTGCCTTCGGCAGGAATTAAATGCAGGGTGGCAAGTAAGGTGCACAGTATCAGCATTTCGAAGTTTTAAAGGTGACAGAATTTTAGTAGCATGTAGGGACTTCGATATAATCGCTGTTTTTTCTAATTGCAACGCAACGGTAGCCTCCGTAATAACGCTCATATCAGAAATGGTCGTGTTCATATAGATAATTTACATGTAATTGATTTTTCAAGTTATAGCACAACTTGAGGGGAACTGATAAATTTATAATGAAATTATTTTTGTTTATATGATGCAGTCTTGAAATAATTAAAAATATGAGGTTTTGACCGGCTTATGCGGACTTCAGCAATTACTGCTATTCGCCAAAAAAGGTAAGTTAGTTCCAAAAACGGCTCTGGAATGCTATAGTATTACTAGTTCTCAGATATAAACAAATTCTAGCCGACTCGCATCTGTCTGAAGTTTTCACCAATGAAGACTTACCTGGTTGTAGCCAACTGACTTAAGAGCGGACGCTATGCGACTCGCTTGTTCTATAGTTTTTTGCATTAAACAAGATGTAATGCGAAATGCAGTATGAATAAATATGCAAAATGAGAGGACAGCACTCATTAACAATGCAAATACACATTTATATATAGTAAAATATGGAGAAAATATAAAATAAGAAACTTGTATGAATGAAAGGCACTCGTAAATGCTACAAGAATGAAGGCAGCAGTGTCAAAAGAGAAAGTATTCGCAAAATATAATGTCTTGATATAAAAATTTAATAAAAACTAATTTCCCTTTGATCTTTTTAAATTACTAAAATGTCGTTCAAAGTGCCTTGAGTTTTCGTTACGTGAGGCAGGTAACAACAAGAAGTCCTAAAATAGAAATTCAGAAAAAAAATTTTGTGTTTATTACTTGAGTATCTTTGATACAAATTTAGGAGAGGAGAGCTTCCTAAAAGTCATAGCGCCGATGAAGTAACGTTTAGCTGTGGGAAATACCATGTTGTCGTCCGACATTGACGATCTGTAGATCATATTAGCGGATTCCTTATTAAGAATGGCTGCTGTCATGTCCACGTGGAACTGGCCACATACACGTAAATGAAGTAGAAACTGAGTTATTTACGATCTCCGCATTGATTGGAGTTTCTGTAGTTCGCCACTTAGACCATGAAGTGCCTCATCCAGAAAGAAAACCTAACGCTTGCCGACGTCACTACACTTATTAAACGTTTCTCACCACTGTTGGAACGTTGTAGCTTTTATATTTCCTTATTAGATCTGGCTTTATATCGAGGCGTACGTCAGTACTTCACAGTTCGGTCTCTTCAAAAACATTTCCATTGGTAAACACGTTACTCCATTGTCCAAATATCGTAGCTTTCAGATTGTTATCTTGTAAAACACTAGTTCATGACAAAATGCATGTTTGTACTTTCATCTTTACACTCGGCGCTGTGCACTGAAAACAATTCACGTGGAAAGCCTCTCTCTTCACTGTTCTGATTTTGTAGCTTTCACATTATTATTTTGTGGCATAACAGCTCACAACGAGAATAACATTGATCAATACGCCACTTAAGTTCACAGACCGCGTTGTTCACCGTAAACGGTCCACATGGCAAACGCGTTACTCCACTGTCCGATCACTGTACCTGTCAAATTATTTTGTGAAATATCTGTTCATGACAAGAAGCACTTACACATATTTATGCTTCACAGAGTGCGTTACCCATTGAAAACAGTCCGTGGTATATAGCGACGACACTGTCACTATTCTGTCGCCTGCCACACGACAATAATGTTTCTTCACTTCGCTCCAGAATCGTTTGTTATCGTTTCACACAGCGACCTCACGATACATGCCGACGCTCATCTCTCTCTCTCTCTCTCAGGGTATTACAGGGATGTCAGTGTTACAGACTTTTACGACAAATTGCAATTTTTGCACGTCGAACGCTTTTTCAGCAGGCAGAAGCAGAAAATGAAACATTACAATCCCATAGATCACAGCTACAGAATGTATATAGGAAGAAACAAAGGAAGTGCACTAGGCGCTATTGCAGTTTTCTTTGCTGTGAAAAGCAGAAAAAGAAGGAAACAATTACATCTGACTACCGTAGTACCTTCATAAAATGTGAACATTTTAGGTTAGGCTTTACCGTGGCTGTTATTGACATTAATGAATTACCAGCATATGCAGAACTTAGTGACAGGTTCTGCTTTCACCGTAGATTATTTAATCTGGAATGCTGCTAAAGCTTCTTTAGCCAAACTTAATGGCACGTAATAAAATCTCGTTGTTCAGACCAGTCACATCGAATTAAACGTCTAACTTAAGGCAAATTATCTATTATTTTATTTATTTGATTTTTAACGTAGAAATCTATACCCTTTTATTAAAAACTTGATGTGAGGCCATCATCTCTTTTTGTGACTTAGTTTCAACAATATATATAATGTAAACTTAAATTTACTGCGTAATCGACTACAGTTTTTTATTTTTGCCATAGCACCAGTTTTGTTTAACTTCTTATTTATTCATTTTTGCAATCAGTGCAATCTTAGACAGCTGTTGTTGTTAATACTTACGCCTGGTGGTGTACAAGCCGTCCTAGACTGTCGAAGCAAACCACGTCTTAATTAATTAATCCTAATCAGATTAGGTCCTTTAGGCTTTCACATCATCGTATCCACCCAATAAATAACAGTAATTTTAATAACGCAAACATTCATAAAACAGTATTAATAGAATTAAAAATGATTTGAATCTCTGTAAGATAACGTGAATAAATAGTACTGACTAAGATCTGACAAAGTTAATACTGGCAGTACAACTACTACAGCCAGAACGTGGGACCTTAGCAGTAATTCTGAATTGCTAGATGAACATGGCTTTTTAGTGCAAGTGGGGGTGATGTTAAAGCACTAACTTTGCTGTGTCGATAGCTGGTCGGCTATTTTCAATGTCCCGTGTACAGGGGTTTCATGTCATTAGGTGACAAATTTGCATTAATAGGAAGACTTTTATTTGCAAGAAGTGCTGGCAGAAGAAACAGTCTGCGCGAGGTTTATAATAGTCAGAAAGAAAGTATTATCTCAGTGAAAGATGTAGTCTGGCTCTGCTCTTCATATATTTTCTGCTCCTTGTGAAACCATGAACCACAAACCTTGCCGATGTGGAACGGCTCTCGTGCCTCAACAACGTAAATAGCCGTACCATATGTAGAACCACAACTAGAGACGTCTGTGGATAGGTCAGACTAATCTGTGGTTCCTGAAGAGACACAAACAGCCTGGATAGTTGTCTGATACGTCTTTGTAACACCAGCCAACATAACCTTGCTGTGCTGTTACTACAAACATACGAAAGCAGATAGCAACTTATTGGGCAAAATATTCCGGAGATAGAATAGTCCTCCATTCGGATCTCCAGGGGGGGCCTACTCGGGAGTAGTCATCATCAGGAAAAACAAAAGTGGCGTTCTAGAGGTCGGACCGTGGAATATTGGATCCCTTAATCGAATAAGCAGGTTAGAAAACAAGAAACATAGGACAGTGAATAGTTTGACGTTAGATGTAATGGGAATCAGTGAAGTGTGGTGGCAAGATGAACACGACTTCTTGTCAGGTGAGTCTAGGGCTATAAATACAAAATCAAATAATGGTAATTTAGGAGTAGATCTTGTAATGAATAGGGAAAAGGCAGTGTGGGTAAGATGCTAATAGTGAAGACATCATCGTAGAAAGAGAGACATGAATCCAACACCCACCACATTAGTACAAGCTTGTACATCACTTAGTTCCGCAGATGATGAAAAGACTGAAAGAATGTATGATAAGATTAAAAGTAGTTATTCAAATTGTTAAAGAAGATGAAAATTTAATTGTGATGGGGGATTGGAATTCGATAGTAGGAAAAGGAAGAGAAGAAAAATTAGTATTATAACGTGGACTAGAGAAAAGGAATGAGCAAGGATGAAGCCTGGTAGAATGAGGCACAGAACACAATTTAACCATAAGTAACACTTGGTTACGGCTCATGAAACAAGGTTGCATACATGGAGGGACATCAATGCACTGGAAGGTTCAAGACATACTACATAATGGTGAGACAGAGATTTCGAAATCAGATTTCAAACTGTAAAACATTTACTAGGACAGTTGAGGCTGTGGCTATAATTTATTAATTATAAGCTGCAGATAAAAACAGAAAAATTGTCAAAAGGTAGGAAATTAAGGAGATGGGACTTGAATAAAATGAAAGAACCAAAGGTTGTGGAGAGTTTCAGAAGAAGCATTAGGAAACGAGGGACAGAAATAGGAGAAAGGAGTAGTAGTAGTAGTAGTAGTAGTAGTAGCACCAGCAGCAGCTTTATTCATCTGTATATCACTTTTTTACAAGGATATAGGACATGTCAAAGTATTTACAAGTTTAGACGAATTTAAAATAAGTTAATTTGTATACACCTACATTTACAGACTTCTAGTTAGAGACAATCATTAGATTTACTCCTGGTATACAATACTTTTTTTACAAATAACTTATTAAATAATATAATGCCACACTTCACTCGTATCTCACCATCAGTCACTGCACACTCTATACACACATTGTTAACACTTCACTGACTACACATACACACTGGTGACCTCTGGGCTGTTTTCTGTACTGTAACTTCCCATTTGTTATTCTGAAAAACTGAGTCAGCATCCCTCTATAATGAGTGAGATATTGAGCTCAGAAAGAGGAAGATATGTTAATATTATGCTATGCATAGCTTGGGGTAAGTTTTTATAGAAAACGAAAAAAGAAGGAAAAAAACACAATGTGAAGGTGTTATGTGGAATGTTGGATGATTTATTGTCATTATTGTTGTTTATTTGTATAACATTTTTTTACCAAACTCCTACCATGTTTTACCTAGGTAATCCTTCAATGTATAAAATGTTTTGCATAACACGAACTTTTTAGCTACCTTTTTAAATAAGAATTTTTTGCAATTTATTTAATCTCTTTTGGTAATTTATTGTACAGTTTTATTCCTTGGTAGAAAATGCTGTTTTGAGTTTTATGTTTATTTTTTTTCCTGGTAAATGTAAATTGAGTATAGCTCTTGTTCCATGGCCATGGACAGAGCTGTTTGTGCAGTAATTATCAATTTTATTTTTGATGTATACAACTGACTAGTAAATGTATTCACACAGAGCAGTTAAACTCCCTGGTGTTTTGAACAGATCTTTACGATGAACTCGACTACTATTTTCGGTTATTATTCGTATGGCTCTTTTCTGGAGTTTGAAAACTGTGTTCATATTTAGTGCATTTGTTCCCCAAAAAAGAATGCCATAGCTAAGAATCGACTGTACATGTGAATATATGTAACTAAAAGACACTGCATGTGACGCAATAATGATAGGATTCTAAGAGCATAAAGTGCTGATGACATTCTGTTTGTAAGCACGTTTGTACTTACGTCTGCAACAGAGAATCAATATTGATTCCTAGAAATTTTGCATTTGTTACACAGTCTATAGAGGTGCCATCTACATTAGTTTAACATTGTCATTTTCCCTCATCAAACTGAAATTCATGACATAAGTTTTCTTTATATTTAATGTCTCTTTATTGCTTATTTACCAGTTGTAAACATCCTTGAGAATTTCATTTGCTTTCTGTGCAAGGAGTTCTTTTTTTTTCCCAGTGGCTATAATATTACTGTCATCAGCAAAGAGAATTTTTTCACCATGAGTAACACTGTTGGGAAAGTCATTGATGTATATCAGGAATAGTATTGTTCCTAATATGCAAACTTGCGGAAACTCTATATTAATGTATTTTGATTCTGGTAAGACTTTTACTAAACGTTTAAATCTTTTTGAAGTATGTGTTATCTCATCTCTTTATACGCTAACAGTTAGGTATGATCGAAACCAGTCATTAACTACCCATCTTATTCCTAAGGCTTCTAATTTATTTAATAGAATCTTGTGCTTGACTGTATCAGAGGCCTTAGAAATACCAAAAAACTTGCCTGTGACACACTCATCTTTGTCAAGAGCATCGAGTACAGTTTTTGTGAATTCTACTGCGGCGAACTCCATATTTTTGCCACTTAGGAAACCAAACTGTGATTCACATAAAAGATTGTATTTATTTAGGTTATTCATTAATCTGTCTTTCATAAATGCGTCTACTATTTTTGAGAATGGTGATAGCAGGGAAATGGGCCAGTAATTTTCTATGTCTTCTGTATTACCTTTCTTAAGCAAAGGTACAACTCTTGCCTGTTTTAATTGCTCTGGAAATGCCCCTGATGTGAAGGATTCATTTATTATATTTGTTAAGGGGCCTTGTATAATCTCTTTGCATTGTTTCAGTACACACATTGGTACTTCATCTAAGCCTAATGACTTTTTATTTTTTAGTTTTTGAACAGTTTTATTGATGTCATTCTCTGTGGTTGGAAGTAACATCAATGTATTTAGTGCAACATTATTTACGAGTGTTATATTTATTTTGGGGAATTCTTTCTGTAACTTGAAAAATGCTCGTTTACATAGTTTGCCAAGTGTTGTGTATCATTTATTACCTTATTCCCCTCACTTAGCAGTGTGTTAATCTGCTTTTGCTTACCTCCCAAATTTCCTTTCTTATAATATCGCAGACTGCTTTGCTTTTATTCTCTGCATTATATATTATTTTGCCATTCAATGATTTTTGCAGCGATCAGCACCTTTCTATAGATCTTTTTGTATCTCTGATAGAAATTTGAAGGTTCTGGATCATGGCGACTGTTCTTCATGGAACTGAGGTATTTAAGTGTTTGGGACGACTTCTTAATACCTGCTGTTATCCATCTGTTTTTGTGAGATATTGATACAGACATGTATACTTCTGTAAATGCCTTTTCAAAGTTCAATTTAAATAGTGTGGAGAGTTTAGAGAATTTCATATTTACATTGGTTTCCTTATCCTATTCATCCCAGATTTGTTGTGCTAGTTATTTTGAAAAATCTTTTATTTTGATTTCTGATAGATCTCATTTGTAGGCTTGTAGTTTAGGGAATGATTCTATGCCTGATTTTACCGTTGTTATTTGACAGAAATGGCCTGATGGTTCAAGATCTTTTACAGCTACATCACATTTTTTCCTGTCCATATTTGTGGCCACATGGTCAGTTACTGATGGTCATTGTAGTAACCCTTGTTGAACTATTGACCAATAGGGACATGCCAAAACTTTGAAGGATATTTATGAGAGTGCTGCTGGCTTCATTTATGACATTAGTGTTGATGTTAATGTCCCCACACCTTTGTACTTGAGACTTTATGTAAAACTTCTGTTTATTTATTGAAAAAAAGTGTCCACACAACCACTGGGAGATCTGTACACAAACAAAATGATTATTTCTTTGTGATATCAAGGCCTGTTAATTGAATAGCTGATATTTCAAAGAGCTTGTTTTCACATACTGTACTGAGGTCATGTATTGATTTGAACAGTGTTCCTTTTCCGATATAAATGCATGATCCTCTACCCCTTGAAGCAGTTCTACAGTAAGATTTTGCGCTTTCATAGAATGATTATACTACATGTTGGATTTCTGTGCCTCTACACCAATGCTCAGTAACACAAACTACTGTGCGGTTCAAAGATTGGTGCTGAACGTCTAATAGTTGTATTTTATTTTTTATTGATTGCATGTGTTGATGAAGGATTGTTAAGTCTGTGAAATGCCACATGTTACTTTTTTCCAATGGTTTGTCTCTCTTTGTGAATCTGGTATGTGAGATATTTGGAGTATTACAGTCTGTCTTGTGAGTGATTGTTTTCGTATTTTTTAAACTGCTGGAGGTACTTTTTAAGCAGGGGAACCTGTTGTCTGGATTTATTCTAAAAAATAAATACTTTTCCTATCCATGACAACAGGTATTTGACCATGTGAGGCCTGAGGTCCAACCCCTATACTTTCATGAATCAGCTGTACCAATCTTCCCTTACTAGTCCTGTTTAGATGTAGGCCATGCCTGTTGATAGTCCCAATGGGCACCAGAGAAACAACACCAAAGTTGGCTGCCCTCAGAGCCATCCCTAACCCCACACTGATTCGCCTGACAGCACCATCAAGGTGGGGTCGATCATGACGCTGGAATAGCTCAACAAAGTGTACGATGGTGCCATGAATCAGGGAAGCTATCTTGTCCAGGTCACCACCTGTGCCATATGCCCCATCCCTTTACAAACTATTTTCCACCCGACTCACTATCACTACGTGGTCCTCTTTTGTAAAGTCCTTACATAAAAACCCTAAATCCTCAGCTCTGCGTTTGGCTTGACGATACTGGTGGCATGGTACGCTGCCCCTAAACTTTCCTGTAACTGAGGGCCTACACCTCGCCCATGGTTACTACCTAGTAGCAGCACTTCCTTCTTCCTAACACTTTGTACATTCCTAGGATTCTTGGCCTCTGTTGAAGTGTACTGCACATTTAATGCTCCCCATTCTACCTGAGGCTCTTTCCCACTTAACTGTGGCAGTGGTAGATACCTTTTTTGGTGTTGATGATAAAACTGTCAGATCGCATTCTCTTTCTTCCTATCCTCCTAACCAGTTGCCAGTTCCCAACCACCCTCCTACCCCCTGTCTCCGGTGATCCTGTTCCTTCCTTGCTTACTCAAACTGTGCCCGAGGGGCACAGAATTTTCTCTCCTGTTCCCCAATAAAATGTTCCTACTGCATACTCTGCAGTTCCAGGAAAGAGCCTCTTCTGTTCTCCTAACATTCTCTCCATCGCATCCCCCCTCCCCCCCCCCCCCCCCCCAAAAGGGAAAATAAATATTTCCTTCAAGATTGGCAACAGATCCCTCTACTCACTACCCTGTAACAGCTCCCACATTTCTCACCCATGGTCGGTTTCGAAAGAATAATTAACTTAAAAGAATATTTTAAATATGTCAAGGACGCGCGATCGGCTGTATGTAAACAAAAACCGACACAAAGGTCTTATGTGCGGTTGTTGTTGTTTTTTATTGATTTAGAGATACAATGGCAGAAGAATGAATTAGTTATGACTTTGTTTTTAGAGAAATTACGTTATCAAGCGTGTTTGATCAGGTTTTTGCCGGCCAGTGTGGTCACGCGGCTAAAGGCGCTTCAGTCTGGAACCGCGCGACCGCTACGGTCGCTGGTTCGAATCCTGCCTCGGGCATGGATGTGTGTGATGTCCCTAGGTTAGTTAGGTTTAAGTAGTTCTAAGTTCTAGGGGACTGATGATCTCAGAAGTTAAGTCACATAGTGCTCAGAGCCATTTGGACCATTTATGAGAAGCTGAATTGGTAAATATTTCTCCATCGACAATGTAATATCAGCAATATATTTCCCTATAGCCTGTGGATCGAAGACAAAAAGAATAACTTCCTTTGAAAATCCTTCTAATGACGATATTACCCAGTTGTTACGGCTATATGATAGAGTTTTGTGACTGCCTCGGGAAAAGGAATAGTAAAGTTTCCGTGCCAATTACGTAGCGTAACGACAGGTGTATGTTGAAAAATTGAGTCACTTGGCCGATTTGATGTAGAATATCGTTGAAAATAATGTAATTAGTTTTAGCATCCAAGGCGGAGACGTGCAGAGTCTTTAAAGCAACGCCCGAAGACTTTCTTTAATTTCATTCTCGCAGATGGAGCTAGCATGATTAATGGGAACTTTGCCAATAGCAGTTCGGCGATGTGCAGGAGGCAAACGATGGGGAATAGTAAGACTACACTGCTGTGTGAACTTGTGTCTTTGTGTCACTAATCTAAGTAAATTTTTGCAGTGGCTTAGTCGTCAGCTATTCAATGGCAGCAATGTGCACATTACGTTTTTGCATTTGAAGCGCGCTGAGGCTTCGTCTGAAATGAAGGAAAAGTGAAGTTAAGTTTTACTGGCGCGTCCACGAAGAGGTCGTAAGTGATGGAACTCAGTCGTCGCTTGAAGAAGGATGAGGAAGGAAGTAGAAATGCTCGAAATCGATCGTATTTTGTTGGCATTTGAAAGAAGTTAGGTTCAGAACCTTCTCCTACTTTACCTAAATCGCTTGAAGTGAATATTGAATTAGTTCCTTTCAAACAAACCTGGATTAGTTAGTCTTTGCAATCAGGGATGGTGCGGTCAGGGACCCATGCTTCGTCGTTAGATCCATATTGCTTCATACAAGTTTCACTCAAAACTTAAGTGTCGGGACACGATATTACCCAATGAGTCAAAGATAAGCCTTCCTGTAAAAGCGGTAGTAGCGCTGATAGTACAGGAAAAACACTTCCTGGAGATACAGAAGAACGCCAATTAGTACAGCATCTCTAGAATCAAAATCAAAGCCTAGTATTATATTGTTGTCCTGTCCCACATTCATATTTTCGAGATCCCGACTTCCAGAATTCCACTGGAGTAAACCGACATACAGGTAGAGCTTTATTTACGTCTGCAATTCAGATGACATTGACTTTTGCGTTTGGTTACGTTGGTGATACAGTATCGGGGGCACTAAGTGTGCGTGAGAGTTAAGAGTCGTAGTAGGTCAGAAATAGATCACCGTAGTTACGAAAATTGTATTTTGCTATTTCAAACCATTTACAGATTCTACTATGTGTGCCCCCCCCCCCTCCCGTCCCCCCGCCCCCCACGAACCCTATACCTTGCTGATATTCGATACGAATATCCGCACTATAGATGTAACAAAAACAACGGAGGGGTGTCTGTCGAGAGGCCAGACGAACATATGGTTCCTGAAGAGGTGCAGCCGTCTTTCAAGTAGTTGCAGCAGTACCAGTCTAGATAATTGACTGATCTGGCATTGTAACACTAGCCAACATGGTCTTTCTGTGCTGATACTGCGAAAGGCTGAATGCAAGTGGAAATTACAACTGTGATATTTTTTGCGAGGGCATGCAGCTCAACTGTATGACTTAATGATGATAGCGTCCTTTTGGATAAAATATTGGCCGCGCAGAGTGGACGCACGGTTAGAAGCGCCATGTCACTAATCGTACGGCCCCTCCCTCCGGAGGTTCGAGTCCTCCCTCGGGCATGGGTGTGAGTGTTGTCCTTAGCGTTAAGTTAGTTCAAGTAGTGTGTAAGTCTAGGTACCCATGACCTCAGCAGTTTGGTCCCTTAGGAATTCACGCACATTTGAACATTTGATAAAATACTACGGAGACATAATAGTCCCCCCATTCCGATATCCACATGGGGCTATTGAAAATAATGTCATCAAGACGAACAAGATAGTTATTCTACGGCTAATTTTGTTCTTCAGTGCATGTTCGCCGGTTTTTTACGATTTAAACAATGTGAAGATGATTGTAGAACTAATCATCATGCTTTAATTGAACAATGAAAATAGAGGTCTAGGCATTACAGGTTTTTACATTAAACAATTTTTATTTAGTATGCAGAGTGCAATGTTTGTTTCCACTGATGATGCTGTTTTCCAAGACAACAGGACCCCGTTTCACACAGCTTGCACCGACCATAATCAACAGATGTCAGTATTATTGAGCTTCTGTGTTTTATTTGGAGAGTAGGATACTTGTAGCGATCCTCTTCAATTACCGTTGCATGAACTTCGTACTACTTTGTAGGAAGAATGGTGTAAGAATCCCTTGAAAACCACACACGACCTGTATTTATCCATTCCGAGATAACTGAAAGCTGTTTCGAATGCCAACTGGTTTCCGACGCTGTATTAGGCATGGTAATATGTTGTTTTTTTGATGTTTCAGTATTTTTGCCCACGCACTGTAGTTGTCGGAATGTAGCCTTACATGGGAGTGAAACGTTGACGATACGAAATTCAGACAAGAACAGATGCCTTTCAAATATGGCGCTACGAAAAACTGCTGAAGATTAGATGGAGTAGCAGATACGAAGGTGCTGAATCGAATTGGGGGGGGGGGGGGGGGAGACCTGTAACACAGCTTGAGTGAAGGAGGGGAATGTTTTATAGTTAATGTCCTGAGCCATTAAGGAATTGTTAGTTTGGTAATGGAAGGAAGTATGGAGTAAAAATTGTAGAGGGAGACCAATGCTTCTATACAGCAAGAGGGTTGAAGTGGGTATAGGTTGTGATAGTTACGGAGGGACGATGAGGTTTGCACTAGATAGACCAGCATGAAGAGCTGCAACAACATCATTTTCTTGACAAAGTATCGCAGACGACAATATAATTAAATTACTCAAGAGGATTGATTTGATGTTGCTGGTTAGTTGTCAGTATGATACGTTTCACAGTAGAAGACGCCTATAGTTTGAGACTCTTAAGGAATACGACCCATTGTAATGACATGCTTCTTCATATCCACGTGTCAAACGAGTTTTATGGCAAGAGATGTATAGAATGACACTTGAGATTTTCTTGTCATAACATTTAGCAGGTATGTGGCTGGTATTCCTGACAGCAATCACATAAACAACAAAAGCCTTACAGGTACATTAACGCACTACTGCCTGCTATTGTTTATTTTCACACATTCCGTTCTGTTGATCTGGAGAGAGAGGAAGGCCGCAAAGCGCTAGAGGTGGAGAGGCTGCCGTGCACCTTAATATTCAGGGAGGTCCGCTTCTGTCTCGAGGGCAATATGCGTGGGAGCCAGGGTGACATGACGTGCTGCTTGAGTTATGAGCCGGAACCCGGCCTGCGCTGTGCTCCAGGCTAGTCTAACCTACTTATATCGTCACGCTGATGCGTTTCAACCTCAACTTGTTGAAAAGCGCAAGTTCGAGCTGCGCTGCCATGTTACAACTTCTGTTATTAGGCATAGGCGCTATTATTAAGCACGACGGACGCCAGTGTCCACATACGACGCGAAAGAGTTTTGTTGTTCTGAGAGTGTTTGCGCAACGGCGAAACGCATGAGTCATAACCGTTGTATGAGACAGGGTAACTGGTGCCCGATCTTGAGCACTCTGTTACAAAATAGAAACGTGTTATGGTGAAACGTAAAATATTCTAAAAGTCCTCTGCATCCAGCACAAAACTAAGGCAAGCTAGACCGACGCCCCGTGTCGCAAACAGAACGAATTACCGGCAGAAAGCCGATGTTGCAAGTAACAAAGGAAAACCGGAAGATATTGCCTCACCTCGCATGAACGAAAGCATGAATCTTAAACTCAACAACATGGCCTCAGTGAGGAGGAGATGTGGCTTCATTGTAACAGCACCGCTTGATTTCACAAGAGAGAGTAAAAGTTTCACAAGAGCACCTATCAGACTGCTGATTTGGCGGAAAGGCAACAAACTGGAGCGTTGAAAGTCATTCTTGCTTAATGGAAAGGTGGTGAAGACCTTGAGCTCGGAGAAGTAGGACTCATTCGGCCAGCGCTGGGCAGGCACAACGTCATTGCCACAGCCGAGCAGTAATAAATATTCCGGCTTCGGAGACTTCCAATGTGTTACGTTGCGTTACGCCTGATAGGAGGCTGAACCTATGAAGTACGGCTACCGATCGCCAAGATGACTTCCGCTTTCAATACTGCTGCCTGTCCGATCTGCTGTGTTCCATGAACTTGACGCCTATCTCAGTTGGATAATTTACAACGTCTAGTTTAGGAACTAGGTATAGAGCGCTGACGTAAATATTTATTTTTCACTATGAAGAATCTGTATTAAGGAACTTGTTACTCGAATAAAGTTATTTAAATATACCTACTCTTATCAGAACGGAGCTGTTCAGTCCTATTAATCTTAATTTTTGGAATTTGACCGATTCCTACTTAAATCCTTATGTATCTTCGACTGTCAGTTCTGCTTCACGATCCACTATTTTACTGTTTTAATTTTTTATTGAGAAGATTATGGAAACAGAATAAGGGACAGGAACCATAAATGGTATTCCGGATTTCGTAAAGCTTTGTGCAGGATATCACTATCTACAATCTGATGTATAAATACGAAGGTTTGAAAGAATTCTCTAATCCAGAGAGGCGGAGTTTTGGCTTCTGAAGTGGCACAGGATCATGCTTCGACGTACACAGCGGTAAGGAAAATAGAAACAGAACAAATTGCAGTCTCTTCTTGTGGTCGCGATTCAGCTTTTTCAGTACATAGATAGTTTGCGCCATCCACCTCTCGTGATAGATCCGTTTGGAACACGGCAAGACACTCCATGAGATGGTTCTTCGAGAAGAGAATTGGCAGCGAATTCAAAAATAGTCAATATCATTGTCTCATATATCTTACGCCAGCAAGATAAATACCTGTACAAGAGATCTTTTTCCAAAATTTTTTCAGTCAAAACACGCGCACCTCGAAAAGGAATCGCATTTCATGCCTTTGCGACAGAGACTAATGATTTAACGGAAAGGACATTCAGTGCGACTTTCATGGACAACTGTTTCCTGCCATTTCCCGTCGTAAGTTAAACGATCAAATGCGCGTAATGTTAGCAGCATTGAACTAATGGTGGATTTTTCTTTTATTTTATTTTCTAATATATTTGTGTGTAAAATTTATCTTTTAAATACATTAATACGTAAGTTACAGATTTGTTGATTTTCATTTACGTTTCACTCTCATCTGTTAATAGTTGGCTGCGCTCGCTCAGAATTTTCTTTCTCAAGTAACTGATGACTCATTCCATGCCTGTACCTCGGGGCGCGTTTCAGCTTCTGACTGATCAAAAACTGGTTATCTTTTTCGATTGTAAGTATCTTGAAAGCTGCGACGTGTGCTAATTCGTCAAGGTTCTGAAAGAAATTCTTTTTTCTTTTCACTTGTTAAGTTTCGACGACCTCTCAGAAAATTTTTGTAGTTGCTGCCGTTGCTGATACAAACCTTCTAATTTTAGTATGCAGTTTCTCAGCTCGTGTTACGAAGCCGTTAATTTTCCACATAAATTTTCACTTCCACACAGTATGACACTCTGATGTGTAGTTAATTTACTTACCCGCAAATTGTAAAAGAAAAATGTTAATGCTGGTTTTAAAATGTTAGTTTCACAGATGGTAGTTTACTACCAGTGATATTATGCTAATGTTGGTCACACAAATGTATATAATTTTCCGTAAACGAACTGAAAACAAAAACGTTTTATCTGCTACGACTACAAGCTTCCCTCGAGAGTGGATGAAGATTCGCGTTGTCCGCGCTGAGTCGTAAACAGGTTCAGTAATTCGTACTTCCGTTCGGCTTGTTTTGGGCTCTCTCTGCCTAGCTTGTGGTCGCTGGCCCGTCATGGCAAACGTGATGCATTCTGAGATCACATTCAGCCACTGAATTCGAAGGGGACAATTTGTCTCCATTAGGTAATCAATGAATTTCTCAAGCAGAAGTGATACGTGTGCGAACTCGATATTTTTTCGGGAGGTTTATGTAACATCCATTGAACGATCACGAGTGAACTAATTCCCGTAGATGAACGAATTTATGCATATCTACAGTACACTGAAATTCAGAGCCAGAGGTCATGTACAGTTGTGCAATCTAAGGCATTTACGTATGTCATGCCTAGTAGCTGTGAATGTAAGTTCATGTCAGTCACAAGAATGCTCTTAAAGTTCCATTTTTTCCAAACACTAGAGTATTTGTATAATGCTGTGGCTTTTTGTGATTTGTAGTAACTAAAAAGCTATATATTTTTTTCATAAATATATTACCTTGATTTAATGTGTTTTTTTTTTATAGTTTACTGTGCTAGCGCCAACGTAATATCTCACAGAAATAAACTGAGTTCATATTATTGCGCCTTTAACGATGTGAAATAAATACAAGTCTCCACCTGACGAGCAGGAGTTAAAGCCTCAAGTGCCTCCTTGATTATTTCTGGTAGTAAATAGTAAATGAGACAGGTAGAAGTTTTAATTACAAAATCAATAGCATTGTTTTTAAATTGTCAAGATACTCCCGTATGAAACGAATTAAATTGCTACATATTTACGAAAATGTGACATTAAATGCACCATTCTGTTCTCAAAGTGAAACATTTGAAAATAAGTTTTAAATGAACCAAATTTTATGTATGAGCTCATCATGAACAGTAATAAAGCCGACTTCAGTACTAGAAGCAGCCCGAAAAACGATACTTAAATTCGACCGTCGCCTTACCGGGCGCAAGTTTGTCAACAAAACTGTACAATCAATAGCGTTAACAGACGCTTTCACGCTAAACAATACTCCAGCCGTACACTAGATGCTAGTTGGAGATCCCCGGACATCGTTAACGCAAAAGAAGTAACTTTAATTTTTTTTAAATTGTAACAATCGCGACAATGTGTAAAATAAGCGGACCATCAGACGAAATGTAAGAAAGGCAAATTAATGAGAAATGACAAAGTACTAGAAAATGAACCCACATGGCCAGTTAGAAACAATCACAGTTAGTGTATCATTGTTACCGTCACTGGTATTTGAAGGACTTGGAAGATGAATAAAAGTTCAGGAGCCGCGTAATGATGCTTTCGTAACGACGATAGACAAAAACTATGACTTAAAATACTTCTTCTGCCGTTGTTTGATTGTAATGTTATTCTCTTTTCTCTACGTTTCAGGTAAGGATCCTGTAGACTATCCTCTTGTCTTCGGGAAAAGGCGGAGATTATTTGAAGGTAATGTACTTTTTAGATATTAGCTTTCATGGTGTCTGAAATGATAAGTCTCCGAGGACAAAACAAGACATATTTTGGTTTGTATTTTTTCTTTATGTTATGGGACTTCTTGACATTAGAGTTTCCTATTTTCCTCAAAATGTTTGCAGGATTTTCCTAAAGGAAATTTATGTAAGAAGAATCCCAGTTTCATTTTATTCATCGGAACTATGAAGTGGTAGAATTTTCATCTCCCCAACGCCCTGAAAGTATGCTAATGGAAGTGAAACGGAGGCGAGTGTGAAGTGCTGTTTTGCATGTGGCATATGGTTTTCAAATAACTTCGTATCAAGGTCATACTTAACTATCATGGCGCTTGGATAATGCATTTATTTTATATAGAGCGAAAAATTAAAGACGCAAAATTTATGTTCTCCGTTGCAGAAAGGGGGTGGATGACAGTACGTGGAATTGAATACAGTTTTTTTTTTAATCTTATGGGACTTACCTGCTAAGGTCATTAGTCCCTAAGCTTACACACTACTTAACCTAAATTATCCTAAGGATAAACACACACACCCATGCCCGAGGGAGGACTCGAACCTCCGCCGGGACCAGCCGCACAGTCCGCGACTGCAGCGCCTGAGACCGCTCGGCTAATCCCGCGCGGCAATTGAAAACAGTTCTAAAAGAGACTGCAGCGTACTGAATATTTTGTTACCAATAAATATTTATGCCAGACTAGGAGTCCCCTGTTTATCGCGAACAATTACCTTAACACAAGAGAAATTTGTGTCTTTCAGTAACTCGTGCTCGGACAGCCTAAATGATGATGATGATGACTGGTCCAAGTTGCAATCCCAGTCCACCTCAACCTTTCATTTGGCACGACTTACCCCACAACATCACAGTTTCAGTATTTCCGAAAGATTTTCGTGATATCATTTCATGTCAATACAGTTACATTGTTCATCCCCATTTCAGTAACTTTAATAAAACTTTCATAGAACTCGGGGACCCTTCTTTCTTGTAACGTTAATTTGCACACCAGAAAGCTTGCAATCTCATCAGCAGAGTCCGCCGTTCTGTAGCCGCTGAGGATGAGGCTGAAATAACTGTAAATGATAAATAAACATTCCATGAAAATCGTCAGTGTGTGCTGTTTCTTCAAGAATTATCTTCAACTAAAGTGGAAGACGGGCATAATTTTGGTCAGTAAGGTAGCACGAGCGTTGTTTTTACTGTATAGATACGTAAATGGGAAATGATGATAATCTGAAAGCTATTTATTATGGCTCGGATTTTTTTGTGAAAGCGGCCGTTGCTGATGGAAAGCTCCACTTGTCTGGAGACGTTAAAACCAATACGCTTAGCGTGCAGACGGGAAATATACACGAGAATGACGCAACAGACGACCGTATGTTGTATTCCGTCCCGCGTACGAGTTTACAGTATTATCATTAGTGCGTAAGCGGTACGAGCCAGTATTTTCACCCCAAAAGGCCTCTTGGGGTCCCTGATTCCAGTTCAAGCTCCTCGAAGAAGAGGCAGCTCACATTTCTTCCTACCTCGGACGCTTTTGCCTTCAGGAATTCGTGTATTTAATTATACTTTTTTTGCAATTCAGCTTTCAGCTGTAAATAAGTTAACGCGAAAGTTTTTGTAGTCGCCGGTTTTTGAAAGTGATTTAACATGTTGTTTGTACGGTGTCCAATGGCGGACGAGACTACACAGCACGGAGTGTACCAAACTATTTTTCTCACTTTGGTTATACTCCCGTCTTATTCTCTACACTAACTCTTCACGCTTCCAGTTAATTCAATCAGACATACCTTCCAGTCAGTTTTTTTCATG
The DNA here is from genome assembly GCF_021461385.2 of Schistocerca piceifrons. Lineage (NCBI taxonomy): Eukaryota > Metazoa > Arthropoda > Insecta > Orthoptera > Acrididae > Schistocerca > Schistocerca piceifrons. The sequence goes on from NC_060138.1 coordinate 702,232,012, forward strand.
TGTTATATTTCGATTCTCTCTTACTTTAGATGACCCGGCAATACATTGTGGCTTCCCGAATTATACTTTTGCATCTGGACTACTGGATATTTTTGTTGATTTCGATTCCCGTAATTCGCGAGACATTTCAGTTTGTGATTCAGGCAATTTTCGGTGGGTTTTCTGTTACTTTCATCGGCTTTGCTGAACGTCCTTTAATAATATCATTTCCAAACTAAACACACTCAATTCTTCTGAAAAACAGGCATGCTTGTTAGCGGATTTGGCATGGTCAATTTAAGGGGTGGCCGGTTTCCTCGTCATCCCCTTCGACGCAATGTATGAACTGCAACTGTCTGCGTGTATTGTTATTCATGTGAAATGCGGAAGTTGTCTAAATGTTGCGAATTTAGGTATCAGCCCGTTATTCTCATAGTCGGATGTGGGGAAACGGCCTAAAAATCACACCCAGGCTTGCCGCAGCACCGATCCTGGTCGTTCAAGCGCCGGGCGGATTTGGTCCGTGACCGCCCTATCTCCCCGTCCCGGAAGCGGTGCATTAACAAGCACGGTTGTTCAGACAGGTCAGTTGCATACCTTAAATTATAATTAATCTTTGTACTACTCATCGACGGTTGGAGGTCTTTGTACCTCACAGACTTTACCCCACAAGTACTAACAAGAGACGGGATTAATAATATAAAAAAAAGAAACAGAGAAACGTCAAGATGGTGATTTTTAATGCTTCAGGTATTCTACATTGTTGCTTTCCACTCCAAGACGAAGCACTGAACGTTTGTGCAACCATGTGAAACTGCCAGAAAAGTCATTATTTGGGACAGAGCCGGCCAAACTTTGCACCCAATCTGCTCTCCTTCAACACGCACTATAGAATGTCTTGAACACTTGATTTAGAAATACTGCTCCAACGCTCTTTGTGAAATAACAAAATTGACACATACTGCTAGATGTCCACTAATTAACACTGCCTGATCACAATTGGGCGAATGCACTTTTGTTGTTCACAGTTGATTTTCAAGTTGCTACCGTAGTTACTGCGCTGACGTAGCTTATACGCCCTGAATAAAATCACTCGCGGAACTTTTTGGACGGGCGGTGTATATTATCCCCAAACTCTCTGAGTAATATAGCACCACGTTGCAAGAAGACTACAGTTTACTAACATTAGGGCTGTCTTCCTGAATTTTTCTCTTTACTTAGACTTACACATATATCGTTAAGGCTAAAAATTTCTGCACTGCACGAAATACCACAAATCTCACCACCCCAATAGGCTGAGAACGCCCCTCTAAACGCTGGAGATTCTGTAGAGCAGTGTTTCTCAACCTAAGGGTTAATGTGTAATTTTCTCAGGGGTGACAACAGAAGGTTATGAAAATAAATTATTTTTTTATAGATCATTACTCTTACCATTATTGTGTAAGATCGTAATACTGATTACACACGTCACCAATAATTAGTTTTTTTTCGAATACTGCCATTAATGAGTGACACAACGTGGTGAAGATTATAGTTTGTGACACGAATATAGGAACAATATGTTTCTCACATCGTCTACACATTCATGACAAGATAATTGAGACACATGCATCACATACGTTTAAATATCTCATGAAAATTTCTTTTTATTATTATTATTATTATTATTTGGCTGTGGCCAAACACAAAGCATTGACAGCTTGAAGTCTTCCAACGTCTTCCAGTTCAAGACTCCATCAGTTAAGTGTTTTACAAACAGAAGGCCCAAGTATATTGCATTCATTTTACCTGATGCGTTGATGGTACAGTCCGACAATCCGAAACTTATTATACGGCAAGAATACAGCTAAAGAAATATGAGATATAAATTTTAGCTACTAATACGCACTATAAATATTTTAAAAGAAATATTGAAAATGCCAGATTCGTTGGCCGCCTGGCGGCTGGAGAGATGTCCACCCCTACCAGAGCTGTGGCATACTGCGCATGCACAACACGCCGGCGCATAAACTTCATCGATGGCGCATGCCAGGCAACATGACACATGATCGTAATTGTAAAGCGAAGTTCGATAAGAGTTAACATTTGTTAGTTAATTGGCCGGCCGGTGTGGCTGAGCCGTTCTAGGCGCTACAGTCTGGAACCGCGCGGCCGCTGCGGTCGCAGGTTCGAATCCTACCTCGGGATGGGTGTGTGTGATGTCCTTAGGTTAGTTAGGTTTATGTAGTTCTAAGTTCTAGGGGACTGATGACCACAGCAGTTAAGTCCCATAGTGCTCAGAGCCATTTGAACCATTTTTTGTTAGTTAATTTCTTGGACATTTATTCGAAAAATCGTAAACTTTCGTTAGAAACTCTGAAAACTTAAGCAAGAATAGCTTCGTAGCCTAAAGAAAACATGTACAAAAGCAGCTTTCACTGACGAGGAATAGGTTGTGGATTTTTGGTTAAACGAAGAATGGGCCGGCCGGAGTGGCCGAGCGGTTAAAGGCGCTACAGCCTGGAACCGCACGACCGCTACGGTCCCAGGTTCGAATCCTGCCTCGGGCATGGATGTGTGTGATGTCCTTAGGTTAGTTAGGTTTAAGTAATTCTAAGTTCTAGGGGACTTATGACCACAGCAGTTGAGTCCCATAGTGCTCAGAGCCATTTCAACCATTTGAACGAAGAATGGAGAAAACGCCTAAAGTTAAGCAGTGTGCAAAGTTTGTTTCATTTTGTAAAATCTGAATATGAACTGTATAAATGGAAGACAGACACACGAATTTAGAAATATGCACCAAAATGGAACTTGAGAAAACGTGATAGAATAACTGATTCAAAAGAATTACTGCGCCGCTACCGAACGATATCTGTGAGACTGTGCCCCCCTAATTGCAGGTGAGATGAAAATTGGTGGTCTCCAAGTTTCTTCGGCCTGATTAAGCAGGTTCAAGAAATCATACAGAATAGAACGCCGCAAAAATACGAAGATTAGTTCACGTCAACGTGTGGATATTCGTAGTTGACGGGAAGACAAAACTTCCTCTTACCCCACGACATCTGGTGTGTCCAACGCCGGTCAGGTACGTTTCGTGAAAGAACTGCGAGTAAACCGCACTTTATCATTTCGGGGCAAAAAGAAAGTCGGTTGTGCAATCGATGAATGCTATGACACGTTCGTATACAATGACGCGAGTGATAAGTATCAGTGGGAGTACTGTTTCTGCAGCCTTACATCTATCGTTACGGACCTCAAGGCAAATTAGAATCACAAATAAAAAGAAATGAGTCTTTAATTGCAAAAATTGTGTAATGGACGTATCAAAATCGGGAAAAACTGGAAAGAAAAATTTTATTCGAAAATTTGCCTCACCAGTGTCATAAAACATTTCATTACTTTTTTAGACTTTTCGCCTGGACATAACGACACATCTTTCTTCGAGGAAAACGACGAAAAAACTGTTGACTCTGTCATTTTTGATGTTCATCGGTACATTACTCTCAAACTTCGGTCATTTGTGCATTATCAGTTTGCGTCACCACGTTCTACGAATCTGATCAACTATGCCTGATACAAACAGCAATATGCAGAAAAACGACATTCATACCCAATCCTTCTAAATAAAACTAGTAATTGTGTGCCTGCATGCATTGATGTTTCTTTTGTGAGATGTTTTTGGTCTAAAGAAAATTGTTTTCTGGTGTAAAGGTAATTTTTTCACGATTTCTCACTTTTGTGATGTCTACGTGTACGGAAGAAACAAGGAAGTGTTTCATTCCTAGGAAAATATACACATCCAATAAATTATCATAAGAAGTGTGATACAGGAATTATTATAAAATGATGGATTTGTAAGAAATATTTCGTTTCCAGAGAGTAAAATCTCGATTGATGGAAGTCGTTTTTAATGAACATCAAACACAGCCTTAATTTTTTCCTCTGCTTCTCATCTTTGTAAACATTACATCCGAAACAGTTTACCTATCGATATGACCTGCAAGTTATTCAGAAACTTTATTATACGTGACGTTTTGGTATGGTTTCGTTGTTTAAAATTCGCAAATGTGCACCTTGGATTTTCGTACTATAAAACGCTCTTTTGTCAAGACTATTTCGGCTCACTCGCCGGGACGCGCACTGGGCACGAAGTGCTGTGCAAACCGTTGAGTACCTTCAACATTTTTTTTAAAAATACTTGCATTTCGTCTGAGCAGCTAAAATTTTGATATTGTATTTCTTACGGTGATTTCCTCCTGTGTACAAAATTCCAGGGTCTGTTCCGACATGTCGGATTGGATCATTCCCTCACGAGTTGATTTTAAATGTGGTTGCAGGGTGGGGGCGAAGCAAGTATCGCTAGGAAGAGGAGCGGTGCAGTAGAAATACATTTTGTAGCAAGTATCTTCTCACAGTGCATAGACAGCTTTCTTTCCTGAGAAAGGGTTGTCGGTAGCAATACTGAAGCACTTACAATTGCTTCGTCCTTCCGTAGAAAAAGTTCTTAGAAATAAATACCAGTTGCCCCGCTGACCTGTTAGTTAGTTTTTTTTTAATTAATTCACTGTCATTTATCGTAAAGCATTTTAGAAGTAAGTGTTCCGAGGAAATTCTTTTTCATTCTAAAGTTTAGTTAGGTGTTAAAGCTGTGATGGTTGGGAAAAGGGTGGGGGGGGGGTGTACTCAGGAATATCTTTTCACGCAGGGGTAATGGCTTCAGAAAGGCTGAGACCCGCTAGTTTAAAGTAAGGTTTCTCAAACTGTGTTCCGTAGGACACTGATGTTCTGCGGTAAATGAATAAGTGCTCCACGAAAAGCTATATTTTGACATTTTGGCAATACTAATTAATTTTGTAATTTTAGTGTTATGTCTGTGTTATTAGTTATTATTTAAAACTGAAGTTATTGCTGAGTAAAACAATATTTTCTCGTTTTTCAAAATTTTATTAACCTTTAAAATAAACACATTGTTCCATCGAAGCGGGTGGATTCTCAAAGAGTTCCGTGTGAGGAAAAGTTTGGGAACACTTGGTCTAGAGCGTGACGTGTGTTCGAGCTTTCTGTAAATGCTACTGTACAGTCATTCACGCCTTGCGCCTTAAGTTGCGCGCTAATACAGTATTACTTAAGCGCGCGCGTTCTTGATACAACAAAGCTGTCTCCTGCTTGTCTCTGGAGGTTGGGTGCTGATAGAGCGAGCACACGGGGACTCAGCGCTCTTATGAGGGCGCCCTGATGCTGGCGCACGCCTGCTACCAGTGACTGCACTGCGTGTTCCAGAGTCCCGCAAACAACCTCCCTCCTCCCGACGCCGCGTTAATCCGCGGCCGAGGAGGCGGATAACAAGCATTGTCTGGGAGCGGGTTTGCTGGCGGCGCGGCGCCATCACACTCTCTCTCCATAACGCCGCCGTGTCCACCATTTCCATTATACTCACCTAGGTTGTATACCTTATGCTCTTCTTCAGTCTCTTCAGCATTAAGTGGTACGTAACATAAATCAGTTCAAACTTCGCACTGATACTTCCCGCTAAAGGTTTTATTTTATGCTCCTAATACAGAGTGTTTCAAAAAGAATTGTTCTATTTTGGACTGTAATAATTCCGAAACATGGGACTTGCCGGCAGAGAAATGTGTGTTCTTTGAATAAGCGCGGCCTAGAGTTTCAGAAAATGGCCATTAGATGTCACTCAGTGTGTCTTCTCACTTTGCAGTCATTCGGAAGTAAGATGGTGTCCACCCAACAGAAGGAATTTTGCAGTTTGCGAAGAGTGAGTCAGTGATTACGAGATCCGGCGTTCTTTTCGTCGGCGTTTTGGCGTTATTCCGCTTGAACGGAAGTACGTTTGTCGTTGGTATTGGGAGTTTGAAGATATAGGGTGGTTGTGCAAATATAAGAATCCAGGTCGACCTCGCACTTCTGATGACGACGTGGAAATAATTTGGCAAATGTTTAAGCAGAGTCCACGGAAGTCTACTCGCCGCGCAAGCGGAGTGTAGGCAATGCCTCATACGACTGTATGGCTTGTGTTAAGGCGTCGTTTGGTCTATAAACCAGACAGACTACAATTAGTGTAAGCTTTTCGGGTTGGTAATAAAAGGAAACGGGATGACTTGAACAATGCTCTACTAGAGTACATGGAAGACGATACACTTTTAAACGATTAATTTGTGTGTTGAAGCTACATTTCGTGTTAGCGGTGCAGTAAACGTAAAGTCAGTTTCTCACTGACAGTGGCTCAAAGGCGAATAGGCCGCACGAGACCCTGCGACACTGCCCTGCGTTGTTGACCTACTTGATCGCCAGAAATGTGGTGACATTTGAAGGAAAGTGTGCTTAACTCTCCTTTACCTCGCGACATAGAAAACGTGAAGAACAGAATAACAGCCATCATAACTCCCGCAAACGCAGCTACATCATGTAAAGTTTACGGCGAATTTACCTATCGTCTAGATGATGTTCGTGCTGCTGCTGGCGGACGCATAGAGCATTTGTAATGGCATAGCAACAACTTTAACGTCTTGTGTGTATTTTGCAATGCATTCCATGTTTGTCGTATGTTTTTATCAATAAATATAGAGTTTTGAAATCCAGTCATTCTTTTTAAAGCACCATGTATTTCATATTTGTATCGGTTTTTCAGCGAGACTCAAGAAAGTTGTTGTTACTGCATGTCAGATTAATATCTTGATTGATTGACTGACTTATTACTTTATATTCGTTCATAAAAAAAATATCGTAATACCCGAACAGAAATCGTGTTCTGCAGTTCTACTACAGAGGACATCAGCGATGTAGGACTACAATTCGGTACATCTGTGAGGCGACCCGTCTTGAAAGATGGAATGGCCCGTGCTTTTTCCAAATCGCTGTTGACTCTTCGCTAGTGCAGCGATCTGTGACAAAGTGCATATCGTAGGAGGGCTGGTCAGTATTCAGCAATATTACAGGAACCATAATTCCAAGCAAAAAAGATAGTAGACATGGGCTTTAAATGTGCAGTATACCTGAAGACCTATGAGCACTTTTCGCTTTCGCTACTGTAAAACACATCTCTTATACTGAACAAATGTTCTTAGTTCGAAAGTTAAGCATTTTTCATTACAAGATGTACATTATTTAGATGGTACTTGTCATACTAACATTTAAAAAATAAATTTTTGTGACACTATGGACAAAAATAACATGTAAACGAAGGCAGATTATAAATAAACTGAAATTCAAGCAAAATGAGAAATAAAAGTTATAAATGCATTAACATGGAAGAAAATATAAAATGATAAAATGGGAGAAGTCGAAGTTAGTATACGAAAATAATTAAAATCTCATGGAAAAAGATTGCAAATAAAGAAAGAATGACAGGAAGAAAAAAGTGAGAGCAAATTCAAAGGTTAATATAAGGATTAAATGATGCAGAAGAGCATTACAAATAAAAAAATTATTTAAACGAATTAACAGAATAAAAATAACGATCAGTATAATTTCGTTAATGATTCGAAAATAAAAATTAAAAGCGCTTAATGTATATTCAAATATTCTCTTGTCACTGACTATAGCAATACTTGGTGAATCGCGTGGCTACAGCATACAATTTCCTCGTGACTCACATGGAAAATCGACAGTTAAAATTAATCCAAAATTCTGAATGAATTCCAACACTTTCTGAGCCCATTAGTGTCGCTGCGTTTGTCGAATTTGTAAACTCTCCTGGAAACTACACACTTGTACACAAAATCGAGCGATTGTCTGAAGACATTGTAGAGGGACAGTCTTCAAACATGTAGCTAGACAGTGTATACTACCGAAAAAAATAGTGAACCACTTTAGAAATTTCCAATTGACTCACGATTTATTGTTGCAACAGTGAATATGGAGTACATGGAATGATTACATTTACAGATCAATAGCACAAATGGTTTTGAGGTACCAAGTGTCGACCCGTGCTGAAACACCCATAATAGTTGTAAGTTGGCTGTTTAGGTTTTTATGTTGGTAACGCCACGTAGCGTAGTATGAAAATCACTGACTGTGCTGTGGGCAGTCTGTGGCTGATTGGACTCTATGTTGGAATATTCGCTATTGTAGTGTTGGGCAGTTGGATGTGAACAGCGCGTAGCGTTGCGCAGTTGGAGGTGAGCCGCCAGCAGTGGTGGATGTGGGAAGAGAGATGGCAGAGTGTTGAGAGCGGACGATTTGGCGTGTGTCCGTCAGAAAAACGAAATTTATAAGACTGGATGTCATGAACTGATATATATTATGACTTTTGAACACTATTAAGGTAAATACATTGTTTGTTCTCTATCAAAATCTTTCATTTGCTGACTATGCCCATCAGTAGTTAGTGCCTTATATTTAGCTAGCAGTATTGGCGCTCGCTGTATTGCAGTAGTTCGAGTAACGAAGATTTTTGTGAGGTAAGTGATTCATGAAAGGTATAGGTTATTGTTAGTCAGGGCCATTCTTTTGTAGGGATTTTTGTAAGTCAGATTGCGTTGCGTTAAAAATAGTGGTCAGTTTAGTGTTGATCAGAATAAGTAAAGAGAGAAATGTCTCAGTACGTTCAGTTTTGCTCAGCTGTATGAAAATCAAATAACGTAAGAGGTTTATCAGCACAGTCATTAATAATTTTTCTATGGTGACGTTTCATAGTATGTGGTGTATCTTCCACGGGCGGCAATGCAGCTGCTGACTCTGGCATCCAGTCGACTCTACAGATGGGAAATGGTGTCTTTGGATACGTTATGCCACGTCTCCTCGACCTGTTCACGTAGTTCTGTAAGAGTTGTTGGTTGACGAGTCACTTCTCGTCCCATCATATCCTACTTATGCTCGATTGGAGACAAGTCAGGAGATCGTGCTGACCAGGGAAGTTGCTGCACGTCAGGCAGAGCACGTTGAGTTTCACGGGCAGTGAGTGGGCGAGCATTATCCTGTTGGAACAACACATAACCATTCTGTTGCAAGAATGACAAAAGAATGAGTCTAACAACATTCTGTAAATAACGAGTGCTGGTTAGCATCCCCTCCAGAAACACCAAAGGTGAACGAGAGCTGTAACTATAGCGTGGGGCCAGACAGACTCTGCTTTTATCGCTCAAGACCACCGCGCGCCATTCCATCTTCCAAGTGATCCTCTAACGGCACCAGTCGAACCGTGCACTTCGATGCTGTGGTGTGAGTGGAAGAATGTGAGAATATTCCCTGATTGCTTCGCACGCAGCACACCGAGCCTTTGGCCGTGGACATTCCCTATAAGGGTACACACAGATGGCGCAGTGGCAGCTATGCCGCTACGCTACCTGTTGGCGGGCGACGTTGAAACCATTATCAGTACATCTATTGTCCCCTGTGTGGCATATGCCGTCATCGGATCAAAATCGGCTTCATCTTTTCAGTTGTGCTAATTTTCTTTTTCCGTCAGTGTGTATAGACAGTATAGAGACTTTGTGGCGTGTACACACATGAGTGTCTTGTTCCTCGATATTTGCTAAATGTGACTGACGTTGTTGGGATTGCGGCCTGTGCAGTGATAATAAGGGATAGTGATAGAAAGCGGAAGAGGACGATGGTGGAAACGTGGACTGTTTGCGGTGGGTCTTGTAGGATGCGACGCTTGCAACTATTTGTGGTTCCTCTCCTCAAGGTTTTCATGCTGTGTGTTACAGCTGTCCTGAAAACAGAAATTTTTATCATTACCTGTTGCTACCGTTCACTAACCTAATATGATCGTCAGATGGATGCTCATTGAACAGATATGCCACACTACTTTCACGATATTACGCACATGTGCTAACTAAAGATACTAGTTATTTGTTACAGCTGCCAGAAACAGAACTGACTGGAGATCTGTTGCTGACCTATTTAATTCTAGATAGAATTATACTCATTGCTTAGGCAGTGTCAATGGCAAACACGTACAAATATTGGCTCCAGAACGCTTGGAAGCTTGCATTTCAATTACTGAGGTACATTTAGCATTGTGATGCTTGGAGTTGCAGAAAGTAACAACAAATTAATTAATGCTGATGTTGGATGCCAAGGCGGATTTCCGGCGATGATTTATTCAAGCACATCTCGCTCTACAAAAAGCTAGAACAATAATCCCTAAATGTGCCAGTTTGTGAAGCGTTACCCTGAATAATATGTCTAGTCTCATTCATTTTTGTGGCATATGACGCTTTGGCAGTATGTACTTACAGGATGAAGCAATACTCAGGTCACAAGACAGGATCATCGAGATGAAAGGGTGTCTAACTAAAGACTGTGAGAGCACGTAGGACAATTGAAAATGTTTTTGGCACCATGTCATCAAAGTTTAGAGTACTATTAAAACCGATGCCTGTGGTACCTCCAGAAAAAGCAAAGGCCCTTACTTTTTCTTGCATGTATCTCCACAAATTTTTGCGCTTTTTTTGCGCAGTAACCGCGTATCCGGAAGTAACTACACTCCAGCAGATATTTCTGATTCGGATGACGCAAGTGGGAACTTCATTCAGGGATCCTGGAGGAAGGAACTGGATGAGACTCGATCTGCAAAACTATGCTGACAGTCGAAACAAATTGCGTGAACTACAGAATGAATTCAGAGATAATTTTCTCAGGAGAGTTTCCAGAGCAATGTTATTGTCCACTAAATTGAGTCCAGCTAGCTTACAATATTTAAAACTGTCAATCATTTTGATAACGCTTTTACAAACACCCTAAGCAATGGTTTCTAGTTAGAAGGTATGTTATAAATATTTTAATTACTGTATTTTAATAATATTGTTTTCTGCCGTATATTCATGTGTAAAAATTAAATAAAATGTATTTGTAAAGTACTGACATTGCTTTCAGAGCTTCCTGATACATTGTTTCTTTCCTCGTCACAGTCGGTGTTTCTGCTGCCTCTTGATTCTGAACCTTTCAGCAGAAGTAATAAGTTTTCGTATGCGAACCACATATTGTCTATAGGAGATGCCACACTCTTATTTGTCTCGATTTTTTTTTTGCTCCCGATGAAAAGCTGGTTTCAAATTTTAGTTTTTTTCGACATAATTTCCTGATACTTCATGTAATTTTGGCTTGCTCAGCGTAACCAAACTTCTTATTATTGCGATTTTTATATTCGGAATTGTAAGGTGTCAGGCAAATCCAACACCTTCATGAAAACCCTGACATGATAAACAAATCCTGCAGTATGTCACATAGCTCCAAATAAATCGTGACATTAAATTAACCAAAGTAATACGAGTAACGAGTGAGCAAATGGAATACCACAGACTAACACAAGAATGCCTAAATGCATGTCATACCCTCCCACCGTGAGACAGACGCAGTTCCGAGGGGAGAAACGAGAACAGAAGCCGAGAGCAGAACCGTGTTAAGCTGGACGGCCCTACGATAAGGGACGGACATCCACGTCTCCAGCTAACCGCTAGGACCACCCCCCAGCCCATGTTAAAAGCTAGAGCCCTCCAGAAGAACAGTATAGTTCTTACGATAACACAAAAAGGGCCACACCAGCAGCAAGTTTTAGCGTGAGACTTTTTCGCGTCTCTGTTATGTTGCAAACGTTAAAAACATTGACCCACCACGAAAAGTATAACGTTTCTCATTGGATAGACAGAATTTTTGTAGGCGGATCTTAAGGTTAACATTGAGACCCTGATTGGTCAGATGAAAACACAGCCAGATAGTTTTTTTAAACCAACTTCGGTAAATTGTAGGAAGGAGGAGTTACGAGGGAGTTGCTTCCGAGACGGCGAGGTGAGCGGAGCTGTGCTTCCCGCCGCCCCCTGACGAACACCGGCTAGGTAATGAACGCACACGATGCCGCATAACAGCGCATAAAGCTACACTCAGAACTGCGGAAGTCTCATCTGTTACACCCCCTTTATGCGTAATACTAGAGTCGATCGTCAATTAAAGCTCATGGTGTTCACATTTGCCACTTGAAGTAAAAATCTGAAACACGATGATTTTTCTGTTATATAGTTATTTAGAAGCCACATCAGCCACTGTAATTTACGACAAGTTAGATAAGTAATTAAATATAATTGAGGGTCACTGTAGACCATTTTGATAGTTTTCTCTCTTGTGAAACTTAATTTAAACCTAGATTATAGATGTGATATGGCATAGGTCATCCTTCGATCCATTGTAGAACTTGGAAACCCACTCAGGGAATATTCGTTCACATTTTTGTTGAACGCAGTTGGTTTTTACCATCCTGTATTAAAACATTTCCTTTTATCAATAGTGCAATTATAAACAATATTTTGTGAGTAGAATAAAATTTCCAGTGGTAAACTTAACTGCTTTTTCGACGTTATTTTACCAGCTAACTAAAAATAGGAAAGCCTTGAACCCCTTCCACTAAATTTAGTTAGTATTAAGATTCTTTTACAAGGAGTGCAGTGGAGCTGACGCTGAAATCATTAAGTATTTGGTTATATCATCGCTAGTCTCACTGAACTCTTCTGAATTTTACATTTCATGTGTGGTCTGGCGTCTCCTTACCAGCAACAGGTCCCAGATTCAAACTAGTCAGTTCCCTAAAAAACACGCTCAGAGCGTCGTTGCGCGAAATTGGTAGGGAGACACGATATAGAACAGACAGACACCACGCAGAATGTTAGAGAATTACTAACTTCTCAAAAAAAAAAAGAAAAAAAAAAGAAGATACTATGCCGCGTGAAAATATTCAATCAATTGCACACTTTCACATTCGGCTAAATCTTTGTAAGTGATGTTTAAATAGGAGTAACAAAAATAATAAAAAACCGACGAAGCGTTTTCTACAGCGTAGAGAGAATAATTGGAGGTTAAGTCTTCCAACGTATTGCTCAGCATTGTCTAAGAATTGTCTCATGTGACCCACGTCAAACGCGAATTACAAGGTCCCCGATTTTGTTGCAAAATCGTGCCAATAGACAAGAAGTGTTTCTCAGCTGTTTATATACAAAATCGGTCGATTGTCTATAAACACTGTCCAGATACAAAAATCGCTCGCCTTCGTATACTGGTGTGTACAAGGCCTTAGACACACGGCAGGCCTCTCCCGCCGGAGGTTAGAGTCCTCCCTCGGGCATGTGTGTGTGTGTGTGTGTGTGTGTGTGTGTGTGTGTGTGTGTGTGTGTGTGTAGTTCTTAGCGTGAGTTAGTTCCGGTTAGATTAAGTAGTGTGTAAGTCTAGGGACCGAAGACCTCATCAGTTTGGTCCCTTTGGAATTCACACACATTTGAACACATGGCAGGGCCACTCGCCTGTTGCACCGCACTACGTGAGGTGGGGATGGGTTGCTGTGGGGGAGGAGACCAGACAGCGAGGTCATCAGTCTCATCGGATTAGGGAAGGAAGTTGGCCGTGCCCTTTCAAAGGAACCATCCCGGCATTTGCCTGGAGTGTTTTAGGGACATCACGGAAAACCTAAATCAGGATGGCCGGACGCGGGATTGAACCGTCGTCCTCCCGAATGCGAGTCCAGTGTGCTAACCACTGCGCCACCTCGCTCGGTGCACTACGCGAGGCAACAGCAGGTCACGTGCATCCGCACAGCGTGTTAAGCGAATGATGGGGAACGAACGGCACTCAACGCGGGTTCGCCACGCGGATGCTGTGCTCTAGTGGGGGTCAGGAGCGGGCAGAGAAATTTCAACTCATACCGAACGTATCTACAGTCGGTTCTCCCACGCACCTTTGGCGAATGGAACATATAAAGGGGGAAATGATACGGATATCGGAAGTAGCAAAACACCCGCCTCTCTTGCGGAGTATAAATTTAGATGTAGGTACAGGAAATTGTGCACGATCTGTGGTGTGGCCTGACGTTTGTTCGCTCAATACACAGTGTTGACCATGTAATTATGGAGCACTTACCTTTTGAGGGGGCAGTTTACACACATCAGTGCTGCTTGTCACTGCTGGTGCCAGAGTTTGCTTCTGTCGGGCCGCAGTGCCGACGTCATCGGTGGAACCGTTGCGCATTATGCGGCGTTAATGGCGGCGGGTTTATTGCGCGGAAAGCCGGCTGATAGAAGCGGCGGCGCGGCGCTCGGTAGATGGCGAGTGCGCTAGCGTAACGCGACACAATATGTCAGACTGCAAGGAAGGCCATTACGCTCAAATAACTGGCTGCAGGTGCCATGATATTACTGCTCTGTCGTTAAGCTCCCAGTGTTATTCATCTGCGCCGGCGGAAGTAAGGGTGCTCCAGTAGCAATGACTCAAAGGATAAGTGAAACTACATGAGATACTATCGCGTGCTGCGACCATCTCTGGCAGTGTTTATCGTTACCAGATAACGCCTTCATCTTAATGTTAAAAAATGCTTTATACCTCGTGACTTCATTATGAGCTGTCTTTTGGCGTAAAAATTGAAACGATTAGTGAAGTGGCCTGTTACACAGACGCTAGTTGACAACGCGAGTTTGTTTGTTGATTTGGGGGAGAGGATCAAACAGCGAGGTCATCTGTCCCATCGTATTAGGGAAGGATGGGGAAGGAAGGCGGGCGTGCCATTTCCTGGCATTTGCCTGAAAAGGTTTAGGGAAATAACGGAAAACCTAAATTAGGATGACCGGACGCGAGTTAGAACCTTCATCCTCCCGAATGCGAGTCCAGTGTGTTAATCACTGCGTCACCTCGCTCGGTAACGCAAATGCTCAAGGACACATTTGTAGTATTCCTGGTTAACTGTCTGTCCTCCAGGGGTAAATTCGTGATGCACAATACCGGTAGAATCGAAAAAATCACCGACATTGTCTTCACCTTCGACCGACTTTGCCGTGCTTTTTTCGGTCGTGGTGAAGCTGGAGTCTTCCATTGCGAAGACTGCACCTTGGTTTCAGGACCATATCCATACACCCACGATTCGTCACTTGTAATTACCCTATTTAACAAATCTGGCCCATTTTTAGTCCGATTAATAAGTTCTTGGCACACTTCAAGTCGGTATTGTCTCTGGTCACTTAACAACACTTTTGTGCGAATTTTGTGTACGTTCGACGCATGTTCAGATCTTCATTTGAAATTGACTGAACTGCATAGAAACTTAAAGTAAGTTCATCAGCCATCTCCCTAATTGTAAGTCTGCGATCAGAGCGCACTAAGTCGCGAACTTTTACAACATTTTCATTCGTTTTTGAAGTGAAAGGACGACTGGACAGTGGTTCATCTTCAAATGATTTGCGGCCATTTTTAAATCTGTTGAACCAAACAAAAACATTTAACTGGCTCACACAATTGTTTTGCTTTTAATAGTTTGTAAGTCTCAGAAGTTGATTTCCCGGTTTTAAAACAAAATTTCACACCAACTCGTTGCTCCGTTTTTACGTCCATTTTCACACAGACAGAATCCAGCAACAAGCCCAAACAGACCTGCACTCAACCAGCTGCCACAACGAACTGAATAAAGGAAACGCAGTTTCCTATCGGAGGGCGTTCAAGGACAAGGCAATGACTCACTCCCCACCCTTCGTGTACCTCCCCGCCAAACCAGTGAGTAGCAGCGTATCCATTCTTAAAACTTTCCAATCACATATCGTATGTATGAGAATTGATATATGTCCTAATCTCCTTCTCCTAACCTCTCTCTAGCCTTCCCCCTCCCCCCCCCCCCATCACTTTGTCTCCTACTTTGTCTCCCCTTCTATCTGTCCATCATCTTAGCGCCACTCCCTGTACACCTCTTATCCCACACTCTGTCTATCCATCTCCTCCTCCCTCGTTTCTCTGTCTATATTCTCTTTCCCCTTCTTTATATACACATCCTTTCCCCTTCTCAAGTCCATTTCCTACTCCCTTCTCTGCGCATCTCTTCCTCCATCCTCCCTCTGACCTTATTTATCACTGCAAATGGAACTTCGATTGGGAATAGGAGTCAAAAGGAATGGGTAAATCGGTTGGAATCATTAGTACACGTGGTATGAGAGAGACCTTTCATGCTGCTGGGTTTATAAAGTTAGCCATAAACAGAACTTTTCTTGTTTTCTCTTAAAAATGACTGTGAAAAGGAAACAAAATCGCATAATTTCACAGCATAGCTAAGCATGTTCTTCCTCGCAGCTGGTTTAACAGAAAGTGTTAATTGTATAATTCTTATTCGATTTGCTACCAAACTTTGTCCACGCTTTCCAGCAGTCGCATTGACTCGACTACCATGTAGTTGGCTTGCGTTGTGCATTCGCCCTACTGGTAGCATTTTTGCCAAAGAAATATATCACAAACTGAAATCAGTTGAATGTCTGCAACACATCAAATATACGATCACCACTGTATACACACTGGAATATCGCTTTCAGTTGTATTCTTTTCTGGAAAATGCCAATATTCAATGCGGATTTTGCAGATGTTATGAAAATATGCGACAGCAGAATTGTTAAGCTGACCGCCACATTTCTTTCATTGAGATTTTCATACAAAAATGCCATCCAAATTTCCGATTTTTCTGGTGGGCTTTCCAAAATTTTCTTTCATACAAACCTTGTTCTGACAGTCACATACCAGCCAAATCGGTCGAGCCGTTCTCAGGTGATGATCTTTCATATATGCGGCAATTGATTTTTAGTTACACAGGTTTCAACTTTTAACACACGACCGCGTTGCCGCTTTTCATCATGATGGAAAGTTTATACGCCTAATTTTCTTTTTTTCCTTTTTCCATATTCATCCTCAACAATACGCAGTTTTGTTCTACGACACAAGAAATAAAGCCATAGATGATTAAATGCACGAGTGTAATACGTCCTCCTCCAAGAGACGAGTAGCCTAGAGTCTTATTGCTGTCTGAAATCCACCACTCCTTACAGTGTTGATCCTATCGAGATTCGAAAGCATATCGCAGGGAAAATTCTCCGCTAGTCTCTTTTTAAACGGAATGTTACGTCACATCTTCAAGGCAGGCGGTATTAGTTCATAATCAAGTACCATGTAAAGAGAAATATGAGGAATAAACTAAATTAAAAATTAACACAAAAAGCTATTAGCTATTAAGTACTCAAATTTGATTATTAATTTTTTGTACGATCCCGAGGCGACCGAAAATGGTTCAAATGGCTCTGAGCACTATGGGACTTAACCACTTAGGTCATCAGTCCCCTAGAACTTAGAACTACTTAAACCGAACTAACCTAAGGACATCACACACATCCATGCCCGAGGCAGGATTCGAACCTGCGACCGTAGCAGTCGCGCGGTTCCGGACTGAAGCGCCTAGAACCGCTCGGCCACCGCGGCCGGCGAGGCGACCGAGGGATCACGATACCGTGCTGATGTTCGTCAAATATCTTTCCCCGGTTTTTGGGATTCAGTAAGTTATCAATATTCTCCAAGATAGCGATTACCGTGAAAACGAAGGCATTTCAGGCAGAATCCTCTCTCGCCTTCGCGTATCTATCATCAAGGAGAAATTGTCAATGAAAAATCGTTGTGGTCTAAGAACCCCACGCATCAGTTCCTTCAGAATTTGCTGCAAAACAACCTAATTAGATTGGTCTCATCAGTCGTCCGTTTTCGTCCAGATAGGATCAGTCATTAAGGAGGATCCACTCTCACTTTTTAACTTTACTTTGAAGAAAAAGCAACTAATTTGATGAGCGACTATCTCGTACATTACATTAATCGAAAGTCGCAATACCACGTCTACAAATTCCAAGATGGCAGTAGGAATGTAAGATCGCCGCCATATCTACCGGTCAGTAGCTGACAAAACGTTGTTCTGGTGCTCTGAGCCCACACCCACACACACACACCCACACACACTCACACACACACACACACACACACACACACACACACACACACACACACACCACGTATCTAATGTTTTAAATTCTCCTTGTTTGAATACCTATTGCTTGAATTTCACATTAGTTTGAGCCAGTTGATTCTAGCCTTCATGTATGATTATTTATGCACTCCTTTCCATTTTTTTCGGTGCTATTATTATTCACACAGTGTGCTTTAACTGTCAGTACATTTCAAGATCATAATGTATCCGGTTGTTTTTTTTTCCTAAATACGACTCTCCTTTGATTGGTGTTTGCAAGGCTCTTCTCCTGTTGATCATCTGAAACTTGACAGAGACGAATTATTGGACATAACTTCACCTTAACAGAAGGAGTGGAAATGTGATGCTATGGTATCACAATCCTGATACAATGTTCTCAGAAAGGTCTCCATTTTATAAGAATCCGTCCAAAGGTACATGCTATGATCTCTTCAAAAAATCCATCGCACACGGGGATGAAACGTTGCGTTTGTCCAAGAAATTCATTTGATCACGGCACAATAGCCAGGAGTATGTCGCAGGGTGAGAGCAAAGCCCACAACCGGTACGACACCCTGCTTGTATACTCTGGCGACAACATGCGCGACCTTACGCCTACGACATTGTCATAATTTGGTAATATTTTTGTCGACACTGGTAAACTAAAACCTGCAGCAAAAGGGATGAGAGAAAGTACAACTATTTCGTACGATGTACGGAAGTGTGCTTTGAAAACATGACCACAGCCATATTAACCTCCTCCGTTACACTGACGCCTATAAAATTTACACAATTTCTTATCCTGCACGTCATGTAAATATATTAAGGACAATTTTCAAGTCAATCATTGGACTGAAATTAACGCTATTGAATCTAGCACTTCTGAGCATAACAATTAGGCTTACTAGACAAAGTAATTTTCACTTGCACAGATGCTGAAATTGGTTAACCAGTTTGATGTGGCAGAACAGGATAGCAAAAGTAAAACCGAAATTTTAAATTTGACAATTTACGCAGGAGAATCTTACAACGTCCTTTGACCATTGCACAGACTCCCGTATGGATGACATAGTTGTAAACATCCCTGATATAGAGAAACAACTCGCCGCGCGGGATTAACCGAGCGGGCTACGGAGCTGCAATAATGGACTGTGGCTGGTTCCAGCGGAGGTTCGAGTCCTCCCTCGGGCATGGGTGTGTGTGTTTGTCCTTAAGATAATTTAGGTTAAGTAGTTTGTAAGCTTAGGGACTGATGACCTTAGCAGCTAAGTCCCATAAGATTTCACACACATTTGAATTTGAGAAACAACTGAAAAAGCTGAAAGTAAATAAGTCGCCAAGTCCTGACGAAATCCCAATTCGGTTTTACGAAGAGTGCAGAGTGTTCTTCAGCAATGGCGTCTTACTTAGCTTGCATTTATCAAAAATCTCTCACCCAGCGCAGTCCCAAGCTAGTAGTAAAAAGCGTAGGTGACTCCTGTATATAAGATGGATGAAAGAACGGACCCGCAGAATTATAGACCAATGTCCTTAAAATAAATTTGCTGCAGAATCCTTGAACATATTGTCAGTTCGAATGTAATAAATTTTCTTGAGACCGAGAAGCTTATGTCCACAAATCAGCCCGGTTTTAGAATGCATCGCTCGTGCGAAACTCAGCTTGCTCTTTTTCTCACATGATATACTGCGAAGTATGGATTAAGGGGAACAGACGAATTCCGTATTCCTAAATTTCCATAAAGCATTTGACACGGTGCCTCATTGCAGGTTGTTAACGAAGGTACGAGCATATGGAATGAGTTCAAAGATATGCAAATGTGTCGCAGACTTACTAAGTAACTGAACCCAGTATGTTGTCCTCGACGGCGAGTGTTCAGAGAGACAACGGTATTATCAGGAGTGCCCCAAGGAAGTTTTACAGGACGGCTGTTATTTTCTTTACACATAAATGATCTGGCGGACAGGGTAAGCAGCAGTCTGTGGCTGTCTGCTGATCATGCTGTGGTGTATGGCAAGGTATCGAAATTGACTGATTGTATGATGAATGGCAGCTAGCTCTAAATATAGAAACATGCAGGATAATGCTGATGAGTAGGAAAGACAAACCCATAACGTTCGAATATCGTGTCAGTAGTGTGCTACTTGACACTGAAACGTCGATTAAATGCAGAGTCATATGAAATGGAATGAGCTTGTAAGGACTGAAGTAGGGAACGCAAATGGTCGACTTCTGTTTGTTGGGGGAATTTTGGGAAAGTGTGGCTCATTTGTGAAGGAGACCTCATATAGCACACTAGTGCGACACATTGTTGAATACTGTCAGAGTGTAATTTAAGTGCTCGTTTTTCCTGCGCGCCGTTAGAGAGTGGAACGGTAGAGAGACAACTTGAAGGTGGTTCATTGAACCATATGCTAGGCACTTGCCTCTGAATAGCAGAGTAATCACTAGATGTAGATGCTAGATTTGTTCGATCGACACATGAGTGTTACGGAGACGGTTCGGGAACTCAAATGGAAATATTTAAAGGGAAGGCGAGTTCTTTTCGAGGAGCACTATTGGAAAAATTTAGGGAACCAATATTTGAGGCTAACTGCAGAACGATTCTACTTCCAACAACGTACATTTCGCATAAGGACCACGAATTTAAGATTAGAGAGGTTACGGCTCGTACGGAGGCGTATAGATAGTCACTTTTACCTTGCGCTATTTACGAGTGCAACAGGGGAGGAAGTGACTAGTTACGGTACGGGGTACTCTCCGCCATGCATCATACGGTGCGGTGGATTGCGGGGTATGTATGTAGATGTCAAGGGTATGTATGCAGATGTACTTTGTATTGTGTTCGTAAGGTCTAATTTTTGTTAATATTGGTACACCTCTGCCGTAAGCAAACATTCTAAATTTCAATTAGGATGCTGTTATTGATATCGACTTTGCTGGACGTCTGGATATAAATAAGCTAAAGGGACAGAATATTAGTCAGCCTGAAAACGACCACACGGATCGCTTTGGATAGCTGTTGATGGCGTACAAGTGGTGCTAGATGCTCTTATAACCCTCCACCGTTCACGTGAGTCGTGACTGTCAAGTGAAGTCAGCGTAGTGAATGGATCGACGTGGAAACGTGACAAAATGGCAGAATCGAGCTACCGTTTTTGGACGTGCCCATGATCACACCGTGAGTGAAGTTGTCCGAATTACCAGTGTATGAACACGACCTGTCAAAGTGTCTAAGGAAATGGCATACCACTCAAAACGGTGTAAGAACAGTGATCATGAAAAAATACGTACCTTCTGGGATCGGAGGCGTGCGTCGTGTATGCTTGATGAGAAACGGTTTCAATCCAGAGATGAATTGCCATTTTCAGTGAATACAGGGTCATCTGAACGAGTTTCCAAGCCAACATTGCGAAGGGAACTGCAAAAACCATTGTTCACAGCTGCCAAACAACGCAGAAACTGGACAGTAGGGAACGTAGGCATGTAATGTGATACGATTAGTCACAGATTTGCCTCTTTTCAAACGATTCAATGTGTCGAGAGCAGTGACGATCCAATGTGTCGAGAGCAGTGACGATCCAATGAGGTGTTTAACCTGGAAAGTGTGGAGGATGGCCTCCTGACGATGCTGATTCTGTGATGTGTTCCTCGTACCGTGACTTACGTCCATTCATAAAGCTTACCGTAAATATGAAGCAGTATGTTTATATCAACTTTCGTAGTGACAACGTAATGTCCTTTCTGCTGTCGTGTAGAAACTTGAGTCTTCCAGCATGAATACAGACGTGCTCACAGGACCGCATGCAAGCGTCCCTGATCAAACGAACATTCTGGTACCTATCACCCCTTCACTAGCGCGTTTGATGATCCTATCTGGAGGCTATAGAACATGTCTGGCACTGGAACTGTGAGTGAAACATAGGAATGGTTCAAATGGCTCTGAGCACTATGGGACTCAACTGCTGAGGTCATTAGTCCCCTAGAACTTAGAACTAGTTAAACCCAACTAACCTAAGGACATCACACACATCCATGCCCGAGGCAGAATGCGAACCTGCGACCGTAGCGGTCTCGCGGTTCCAGACTGCAGCGCCAGAAAAACATAGGAATCAGGACCCCTGCAATATGGTACCTTTACGGGAAGTAATGGTCATTGAGTGACTTCAGGTGGGTATGGCTCTCTTCCGTCACCGGACTGAAGTCATTATCGAGGCTAACGGTGGTGTTATATGCTATTAGCGCGATGTCTCCTGAGGGTGACTAAATTTTTGTGTGATGTGCTTAGGTTTTCGTTGTGAGTGTGGAGCGGAGACAATTTGAAGAGCTCGTAAAATATTGTCTTTGTGGTCTGATCACCACCAGAATTATGTTACGTGGCTCCCACGGAGTGCGCAAAGTCATAATATAGCCTATGAAAACTCACTTACGGGCTGTAAAGGCCTGTCGAGTGTCGCATAATTCGTTAAGCGGCCGCGACGCAGGGCGTCCGTGCGGCGACGGTGGCGCCGCGGCGCGGCGAGCAGCGTCCCGGCTGTCCGGGCAGGGCAGGGCCGGGCCCGCGGCATGCGCCGGCGGCGTCGCTCAGTAGCGTGCCGGGGCCCGCTGCCGCCGTGTCGCGGGGGCTTCTGGGACACTCGCGCCGTCCGGCGTCGCGCCGCGCCGCGCACCGCAGCCGATACAGTGCGTGGCGGCGGGGCGCCGCACCGGTGCGTACCTACCTGCCTGCTGCCTGACACTTGTTGGCTGCCACCTGCACCGCCGACACAGCTCCTCCACTGCCTTTTTCTTGTGTTCGCATTGCTTTCTTTTGTTCCAGGTGATACTACTTTTGTTCTCACATGTTTATTTTCCTTTAACTTTACATGATTTTGCTTCTAGTAAATCAACATTTTCACTCCTATCAGAAACCGTGAGTGTGTATTCCTGTTTCACATTTGTTCTTGCTTATCTCTGTGTGCTACACGTGTTACACATGAGGAGCAAGTTTTACTCGTTGCGTGCTTGGATAACGTTGCAGAAGTGGCATGTGTCGCAGTTTTGCGTCGATGTTCTGTAACCCAGCTCTCCGCGTGCTCCAGACGGCTGACCTCGGGCGTAATAACTCGGACGCAATTACTTGGATGCTGTGGCTCATTTCCCATACGCATAAAGTTGACAACATACGTTTCTGCTTCCTGATGAGCGAAACACGCTTCGTTGAGCATCTACCGTCACAGTGGCATAAAAATATTGCAGATAACGCAACCACAGCATGCTCGCTCGTTGTGTTGTTCGAGTGAAGCGTCTCCGGCTAACATTCGATTACTATCGAACTACATGGAATTATGTTCCCCATGTTACCCATATCAAAGAAACTATTGTGACATTTGTACTGCCTTACTGCAGTAACGTAATACATTGACGCTTATTAAATAATAATACAGTTTTCAAACTTGACATTTGTGTTGAGAGTCCCAGTATATGAAAGAGTTAGACGTCTACAACATGATTTTAAATTGGGTGAGCGCTGATTAGTTCACATGTGTGCTCTTCCGATAACTAGCGGATACTTCCTCTTCGTGACGCTTGATATAGACGCTTTACACATTTAGTGACATTCTAATATCTACAGTCTCTTCACACCTTTTCTTTTTCTCATCAAAAATCGCATATTTCAGTTACTTAGGTATTAAATTAGATATTTAATTAGTCGCAGTTTAAATACCAGTCTTTTTTTCTTTTGCGCGTACTCTTCATTAGATTTCTCTAGTAAGATTATTTCATTTAATGTGAATGGATATGATGCATTTTTTACAATTGTGTGAGCTTCAGCGTAGTTCTGACGCACATCGTGCATTTAGAGCTTAGTTCCTCGGCTAGTAAGGGGTCGTATCTAATTTGATATTCCTAATTTGACATGCTAACCATTGCGTCTATTAAATGTAACAGTCACGTGTCAAATGGAGGCAGACAACATCAGGGTCGCATCTTGAGTAATGTTTGAAGGTTGAAACATCAAGCCTAAACGTGAAGTCACACGGTACATTGCCGGTGTCTTGGGTCTTACATGACGGCCTTAATTTCAGCCTCACGACCTGTGACGTTTACAAAAGTTCTGGACAGTGCTGAAGCACTTTGAAGATCTCGTTTCCTCGAACAATCTTAACCTCACGCAAGGGATGAGCGATTTCGTGAAATCGCAGTCGTTTGTTACACACAGTGTGTTCTATCGTGTTTCCAGTTGCCGTTTCATACCAAAGGAAAGTAGATGAATAACTGTAGTCTCAACAGGAGGTTTAAAATACCACTGTAACTGATATTTTTCTGCGAAAGACCAAAAGTCGTGGAGATCTGTTGCTGTGAGAGTCTACAGTTTTCCCGATGTTCGTCTTCCAACAAATAATATGTTGAACTCTTTGCGTGAGGACTGACAAAATCGTGGACAGTGTAAAAGTGTGAGCAGTCCCTGCATTCCGTATATGTGTATGTCAGCATTTTAATCGCAGTGACATGAGCCCCGACTCACTTTCGACATGTGACATCTTTTAAGAGAGAATAATGTTCAGCGAGAGGTATTAAAGCAAACAAACCACGGCTCACATGTTCTACAGAAGTTGTCATTAGTTTTCCAAACCGAAGACAATACAGTAATTACTCTAACTTGCCCCAGTCTTTTTCACTTAAGAGGCGCCTAGCAGAGGAAGGTATCTGGCGAATATGTGGCAATGGTGGTCAGCATACGTCGGTTGAGTGCCCTTTGACCGCTGGGGCCCGCACGACCGATCAGCACGTGAGTGATGTGGCTATATTTAATTCACGTGGCAGCCGGGCGCTGGCGCAGGGGTGTTGTGATGCGCGCAGCGGCTGCGACGTGCTCTCTCTCGCTAATGAAGTGTGTGCTCTGGCCAGCGTCTAGCCCCTGTCACGCATCGTGGCCGCTCGTTCTACTCTGCAGCCGCCGTCAAACTGGACCCCCCAAAGACGTCGCTTTGATGCACTTAGAACTATAACTTCATTTTGAGTTACTGCTGAACACCCTGAGCGCGCAAGTATCTTTTTATCTTCTTCAAATTTTCTCTCTCTCATTCCTGCACGCAAAACACACGTTACACAGTATCACTAAAGGATTAGCTTGAGCTACAGAGCGAGCAAGATGACACAGTGGTGACACGCTGGACTCGCGTTTTCTGGAGTACGGCGTTACAAATCCCTGTCTGGCCAATCAGGTTTAGGTGCCCCATGGTTTCGTTAAATTGCGTAGTATTAATGGTGGTGTGATGCCTATGAAAAAGAGACTGCCCTATTCAGAGATTCTGATCCATATTTAAGGCCGGGAAACCGTCTGGGAAAACGCAAATTTCTGCTAGAATTTTAAAGTTCATCTTTTTATTGGGACGTTAAAACAGTACGGATGTTTTACAGAACGAACATCCCGGCAGATTGAGAGGACTACTGGTCTGACATTCAACTAAAACTTAGTTGCGAAGTAGTTTCTGAGTAATGGCCAAGCCAGTTCTAGATGTCATACCTCTCAAGTGTCTGAACTTGTGCTGAAGTTGATTAGGCAACATCGAATCGTCTCTTTTCGTTACGAAGCCTTGTTTTATAAGCTTATTTTATGTTGATCCCGAATATTTTTGCTCTTGATATAATAAAACTGTCGGGAGCATCATATTACAGAAACTGGGGCGATAATGATCGTCCTTCTAGCTGCCTTTCCAAATCTATTGTACACAAAAATGGTAGCTGAGTGCTTTGAATTGTCATTTGATGTAGCAGTCCATTGGCGCATTTAACGGCTCGCCAAGGTCTACAATAGTTACCGTTTTATTCGTAATTAGGTGTTTCTACTACTTACGTAGCTCCAAACTTGCAAGAGTTATTTCTCTTTAGCGTTATTAATATTACACATAGTGTCCATAAATCTTTACCCTGATAGCAAAATAATGAACTCTTTATTGGATACAGTAAATAAAAAATGCGTTACACCACATATTCCTCTACTCATGAAGGTCTGAATCTTAATTAATATGGATAACACACTTGAAAATTTAAATCACTTTAACATGTGCGTCCCCAGTAACAAGCTAAATATCAAGTGGGTATTCCATCTTTTGCCACACATTCTGCAACATGTCTAGTGTGGTTGTGCCAATAGGATATCCGATGCGTTGTTGCAATGTCGCAACAGAGTCAAGATCTGCTGTTTTGTACATAGTGTTTTTCAGTAGTGTCAGGTCATCTCGGGGGCCATGGAATTGGGCCATCTCTGCCAATCCGCCCGTGGAGAAGCTTCTAAAGCCTAATGAGGTGGAGCGCCTTCATGCTCCGAGATTTGAATGTCTTGCATATCCTGTAGCAGGGAAACGGTAAATTCACCAACATGTGAAGGTAGACATATCCACTTTGTTTCCTTTCAAGGAAGAAACATGGACCAGTCGCTCGATATCACATTAACCCACACCACAAGTAAATCTTCGGACTGTCATGAATTTGTTCTCGTACCACACGAGAATTTGCTGATCCCGTGATCTGGACATAATGGCTGTTAAGTGAGCCACAAACATGAAATGTAGCCCCATCGGAAAGACACATCGTTTCAAGAAATCGTTGTCCTCATCCAAACAGTTCAGCATGCCCATAGCAAGTTGTTCACGTTTTGGGTTGTAATGCCTGAACAATTTGGATCATGTACGCATACAATTTAAGACGCTTGCGAACCAATTTATGCATTGTATTCTTTGGCACTTGAAACTCCCGCGAAGCTGTTGTAATCGACTTCAGAGGCGACATCGTGAATGCGGTTCGAACTGCGAGAGTAGATTCATCTGAAGCAGATGATCTGCCACTGCTTGTCCGTTTCTGAAACGACCCCGTTGCTAAAAATGTTTCCATTTTCTGGTTAACTTGACATCGGGCGCTTTCTTTCTATAATGGGACACAAACTTTCGTTGCACAGTAATCGGTAAATTTGTTTCAACTAGCCACACAACACATTGAGTTTTCAACTGGAAGGGGGGGGGGGGGCGAAATTTTTACTATATAGCTCCCACAGCGCTTATTGTGGCGAAAGTGTTCAATGAAACACTACTGTACAGGAACATAATTGGTTCCCTAATAGACCTGTAACCAAAAACAAACGTTACCATTATATAATAATTAATTTTTAATCTTGAAAGAAGAGTAAACATTTATGGCACACTGTATTTCATTATTATCGTCGTCTCAAAAATCTTTGTATTGACTAATAAGCAAAAAAATAGGGCGTTAAACTACAGTAATATTGATTTTTTAAAACTTTGTTAGCGTATTAGATATTAAGTTGGTTTTATTCCATATAATTTTGACTACTGCCTCATCTATCATCTTCAGTTACTGTGAGTCATGGTCCGCGCGGATCCCACCGTCGGAGGTTCGAGTCCTCTCTCGGACAGGGGTGTGTGTGGTGTCCTTAGTGTAAGTTAGTTTAACTTACATTAAGTAGTGCGTAAACTTAGGGGCCGATGACCTCAGCAGTTTGGTCCCATAAGACCTTAACACAAATTTCCAAATTTTTTCAGTTACTGTGACTGATAGTGTTGCAAGTGTCTTATGTTTGGACTGCAATAAATTTTCGGAGGTGCCACATCCGGCATGCCTTTTCAGGTTGGTGTTCAAACACTTACTGCAAAAAGTCTGGGAGACCGTAAATTTGTGCTATAATTTTAAAGTTCATATTTTTATCGGACGCATAGTCGTTATGTATATGGCACTAAATGGAGATTTTTCTCTTAAGTACTTACACAGTAATGCGACTTCCTGTATTATTACTTTAGCATAACTCCGAAAGCCGGCCAGAGTGGCCGAGCGGTTCTAGACGCTACAGTCTTGAACCGCGCGACCGCTACGGTCGCAGGTTCGAATCCTGCCTCGGGCATGGATGTGTGTGATGTCCTTTGGTTAGTTAGGTTTAAGTAGTTCAAAGTTATAGGGGACTGATGACCTCAGATGTTTAGTCCTGTAGTGCTTAGAGCCATTTTTTTAACTCCGAAATAGTTTGGATTAGATTATTAAAATTGGCCATTTTAAATACATCTGCGTGTACATGTACATGGATACTCTGCAAATCACATTTAAGTGCCTGACAGAGGGTTCATCTAACCATCTTCACAATTCTCTGTTATTCCAATCTTGTATAGGGCGCGGAAAGAACGAACACCCATATCTTTCCGTACGAACTCTGATTTCCCTAATTTTATGTTGGTCGGAGTCAACAAAATATTTTCGCATTCGGAGGAGAAAGTAGGTGTTTCGAATTTCGTGAGAAGATTCCGTCGCAACGAGAAACGCCTTTCTTTTAAAGATGTCCAGCCCAAATCCTGTATCATTTCTGTTACACACTCTCCCATATTTCGCGATAATACAAAACGTGCTGCTCTTCTTTGAACTTTTTCGATGTACACCGTCAGTCCTATCTGTTAAAGATCCCACACCGCGCAGCAGTATTCTAAAAGAGGACGGACAATAGTAGTGTAGGCAGTCTCCTTAGTAGATCTCTTACATTTTCTAAGAGTCCTGCCAATAAAACACAGTCTTTAGTTAGCCTTCACCACAACATTTTCTGTGTGTTCCTTTCAATTTAAGTCGTTCGTAATTGTAATACCTAGGTATTTAGATGAATTTACGGCTTTTACGTTAGACTGATTTATCGTCCAACCGAAGTTTAACGGATTCCTTTTAGCACTCATGTGGATGACCTCACTCTTTTCGTTATTTAGGGTCAGTTGCCACTTTTCGCACCATGCAGATACCTTTTCTAAGTCGTTTTGCACTTTGTTTTGATCTTATGATTACTTAATTAGTCTATAAACGACAGCGTCA
Organism: Schistocerca piceifrons; assembly: GCF_021461385.2. Taxonomy (NCBI): domain Eukaryota; kingdom Metazoa; phylum Arthropoda; class Insecta; order Orthoptera; family Acrididae; genus Schistocerca; species Schistocerca piceifrons. The sequence goes on from NC_060138.1 coordinate 702,260,559, forward strand.
TCTGCAAACATCCTAAGACGGCTGCTCAGCTTGTCTCCCAAATCGTTTATATAGATAAGGAACAGCAAAGGGCCTATAACACTACCTTGGGGAACGCCAGAAATAATTTCCGTTTTACTCGATGACTTTCCGTCAATTGCTACGAACTGTGATCTCTCTGAAAGGAGATCACGAATCGAATCACATAACTGAGACAATATTCCATAAGCACTCAATTTCACTAAAAGCCGCTTGTGTGGTACAGTGTCAAAACCCTTCTTGCAATCTAGAAATAAGGAATTACTTTGAAATTCCTTGTCAAACGCACTGAGCACTTCGTGTGGGTAAAGATCTAGTTGTGTTTCACAGGAACGATGTTTTCTAAACCCTTGTTGACTATGTGTCAATAGACAGTTTTCTTCGAGGTAATTCATAATGTTTGAACACAATATATGTTCCAAAATCCTGCTGCATATCGACGTTGGCGATAGGGGCCTGTAATTTAGTGGATTACTCCTACTACCTTTCTTGACTATTGGTGTGACCTGTGCAACTTTCCAGTCTTTGGGTACGGATCTTTCGTCGAGCGAACGGTTGTATATGATTGTTAAGTATCGAGCTAATGCATCAGCATACTCCTAAAGGAACCTAATTGGCATACAATCTGCACCAGAAGACTTGCTTTTATTAAGTGATTTAAGTTGTTGGGCTACTCCAAGGAAATTTACTTCTACGTTAATCATGTTGGCAGCTGTTCTCGATTCGAATTCTGGAATATTTACTTCGTCTTCTTTTGTTAAGGCATTTCGGAAGGCTGTGTTTAGTAACTCTGCTTTGGCAGCACTGTCTTCGATAGTATCTCCAGTGCTATCGCGCAGAGATGGCATTGATTGTTTCTTGTCGCTAACATACTTCACATACGACCAGAGTCTCTTTGGATTTTCTGCCAGGTTTCGAGACAAAGTTTTATTCCGGTTGCCAACAATGATCTCAGCCCATACTAACTCACAGGAAGTATCTGCTACAATTTCGCGACAATTTAAACTACTTCTAACAGCAACAAACACGCCACCGCCAACCGTGTTCAGCCTGTCCTTTCGGAACACCGTTAGGTTCTTCGCAAAAATTTCAGCTGAGCTTATATCAGGTTTTAGCCAGCTTTCAGTGCCTATAACGATTTGAGCATCAGTGCTTTCGATTAGCACTTGGAGCTCTGGTACTTTCCCAACACAGTTACGACAATTTACAACTTTTATAACAATGGTTCCTGTATCTATGTTCTTCCTGTGTTCAGCCTGCACCCCTTGTGACTGAAGCCCTTCTTGTGTTTTCTCGAGACCCTCTAACCTAAAAAACCGCCCAGTCCACGCCACACAACCCCTGCTACCCGTGTAGCCGCCTCCTAAGTATAGTGGACACCTGATCTATTCAGCGGAACCCGAAACCCAACCACCCTTTGGCGCAAGTCGAGGAATCTGCAGCCTGCACGGTCGGAGAACCATCTGAGCCTCTGATTCAGACCCTCCATTCGACTCTGTACCAGGGGTCTGTAGTCGGTGCTGTCGACTATGCTGCAAATGGCCAGCTCTGCTTTCATCTTGCAAGCAAGGCTGGCAGCCTTTAGCATTTATGTTAGCCGCTCGAAACCAGAGAGAATCTCTTCTGATCCAAAGTGACATACATCATTGGTACCGACGTGAGAAACCACCTGCAGTTGGCTGCACCCTGTGCTCTTCATGGCATCCGGGAGGACCCTTTCCATATATGGTATGCAGATGGAGTGCACATTGGATTTCTTTCCCTTCTTGTCAGCCAAGTCCCTAAGAGGCCACATTACGCGCCTAACGTTGGAGCTCCCAACTACCAATAATCCCACCCTCTGTCACTGCCCGGATCTTACAGGCTGAGTGGTTTCCTCTTAAACAGGACAGGCGACAGCATCTGGCTCAGCAACAGTGTCAGTTACAGACAGCACCTGGAACCTGTTTGTCAGACAAACTGGGGAGGCCTTACATGCGGCCGCCTGGGAAGTCTTTCGCCGCTTGCTTCGCCCCTTGCTTCGCCCCGGAGCGACCTCCCACTCGACCACTCGTGAGAGGTCAACCTCAGTGCTAGCTGTAACTGGGATGGTCTCTGGTGAGGACTCTGACGTGCTGGACGTCCGTTGGATCCCCACGGCTGGTCCACAACAGTGGTGCCCATCCACTGCAGCCTCAAGCTGTGTAACCGAAGCTATCACAGCCTGAAGCTGAGAGCGAAGTGTCACCAACTCGGCTCGCATCCGCACACAACAATCGCAGTCCCTGTCCATACTAAAGACCGTGGAAAACTAAACTATGCAGATAGACGGATTATCGACACATGCTTGGCAGCTCTACTGCAGACCCTGAGGAAAACGCAGGAACTGTGTGTAATAATAAGCAGATATTCAAAAACCTAAATACCGAAACATTCACGTGAAACTAAATAATTTTCCCCTGATTTGGAACTTAGATATATCAAAAAATCGGTTTATTTTCCGACGCAAACGAAAACGCGAGCACTGTGGCTATTAGATATTAAATTTACACGCAGAAACTCACGAAACTAAACTATTAAAGCACACAGATGATATAATAAAATTCGCTCCTGGTTAGGAACTCGTAAATGTCTCACAAGCGGTTACTTCCTTGTTGCTGCTTCTGTCTCGGTCGGCTATTACTGTCTGATTAAGATTTCGTCTGTTATTTCTGCCAACACATGTCTCATGAAAAGACAACGAGGATACAATTAGAGAGATTTGAGCTGATGCGGCAGCTTACCAACAGTAGTTCCCACCACCTATAATTGGCGAGGAACAGGAAAAGGGAGAAGTTACAGTGGTACACAAAGTACTCTCACCCGCATTTCGTGTTGTGGTCTGCTGAATATAAATGCCTTTCGGAACATGTATGTGGCGTCTCGTGCAATTGAACGTAAAGGGAGTACGCGCGACGCACCCCTCCCCCTCTCCCCCTACCCCTTCCCACCTCCCACCTCTCACCGGCACCCAGCAGTAAGACGATCCAACGAACGAAAGGAAAAACTTTTCTGAAGGCGACAGGTGCTCGGCGCCCACGGGTGCAGCAGCAGACAAGAAAACCCAACGAGTCCTTTAGAAGTGGCGTAAGATACTTTTCCGTCAGGTGTTGTTCGCAAGAAAGAAAGGTCAGAAAACCCGTGGTTCTGCATAGCGGTAGACTTAGTCCTTCCAAACGATCTCAGCAATGGAAACATATTGGCTCGCGACCTACCATTGATTTCCGTTACCATCCAAATACTCGAGGGAATGACCATTGCAAAATAATGTTTTCCGATCCACGAATCGTCTTGATGTCTTGTAAGCTTGCCAACATCTGGTTGCAGTTCTAACAGCAGCATGATACAGCTTCACCGAAGGTACGTACAATGACCAGCCAAAATATTACGACCACCTGCCTAGTAACCGATATGCACACCTTTGGCGCGGATAACAGAGACGACGCATCGTGCCGTGGAAGCAGTGAGGCCTTGGTAGATCGCTGGAGGGAGATTGCAGCAGACCTGCACTCACAAGTTACCTGATTCAGATCTGGCGAGCTGTGGGGCCAGTACATCATTTGGAACTTGTCACTGTGTTTTTGAACCACTCCATTACACTCCTGGCCTTGTGACATGGCGCATTGTCTTGCTGAAAAATGCCACTGCCGTCAGAAAACATGATCGTCGTGAAGGGGTGTACGTGTTCTGCAGCCAGTGGACGATAATCCTTCGTCGTCATGGTGCCTTGCACGATCACCACTAGACCCACCTGAATGTTCCCCAGAGCATAATGGAGTCGACGCCAGCTTGTTTCTGTCTTGTAGTACAGGTGTCAAGGAGTTGTTCCTCTGGAAGGCGACGGCTTCGCGCCCTCCCATCGTGATGTAGAAGGTATCGAGATTCATCAGACCATCCAACCCTCTGGCACTGCGCCAATGTCAAGTGCCCATTTCAGTAATAGCTGCCGATGTCGTGGTGTTAACATTGCCACATGCGTTGGTCGTCGGCTGCGGAGGCCCATCATTAAGAGTGTTCTGTGTAATGTGTGTTCAGACACACTTGCACTCTGCCCAGCATTAAAGTCTGATGTTAGTTCTGCTACAGTTCGCCGCCTGTCCTGTTTTACAAGTCTGCGCAGCCTATGACGTCCGACATATGTAATGAGGTGTGGCCACGCAACCCCACGACGTATGGACGTGCTGTCACACTGGTTTCGCCACGTGCTGAAGAGAGACACTGCAGCACTCACTGAGCACCCAGCATGTTTCCTGCCGATCCTCCGGGCCAATATAATCTGCCCTCGGTCAAACTCGTAGATCGCACGCCTTCGCCATTCTACACACGGACAGCACGCTCACTGGTACTACATGCACCGTGCATGTTTCTGACCAGCAGTCATTCCTCGCCGGGTGACGCTGCTATCGCCTGGAAGGGTTCATATCGATAGTAGGTCGGTGGTCATAATGTTCTGGCTGATGAGCAGCGTATATGCTGTTCTGCAGTAAATAATCTTAACTTAATGAATGGTAGCGGTTCGTAGACGAATCGCCTTTGAGTTTAATAATTGTGTAGTAAATGCTATGTTCTCTCTTGTAACTGTAATGAATACCTGCTAGGCTTTGCTAAATTGTTGGGGTATTATTCCAAATTTTCAATAGTGTACGTTTTTACGCCTGAAAATTGTTTATGAGCTCGTATCTGTGTTTAAAATAGATGTGATATTTGGAAACAACAACGGTAAAATAAACATCTTAAGGATTGCCATCATTTCAGTGAGTTTCAGATAATAGTATGTACTAAACATTCACAGTGCTATTCAGAATGGATGTTTGCTAAGTCTTTTGCTCGTCTTCAGTCATTTATTTCTGTTGAAGTATACGCCCACAGCCTGCAGAAACATAATATCAAGCTTACCCAAATTTTTTCATTTAATGTAATTTTTTAAATGCTCAATTCTTGGCATTGGAACCTATCCTTGTGTTACAAGCTGCTTTGCTTAATAACTGTTGTTTCAATGACATCTAATTTGCAACCATTTTCGTAACGGAAAAAGTTGTTTCGGGTTGCGGGCTGAATTAGGTTTCCCGTTCCTTTGCTACTTGTTTCCTACCGCTGCCTTGCGATTTCCCGGCGCGATTTACCCAGCTCAACACAAAAACAAGTATTTTGAGGACTCACCGGTTGTTCTTGTAAATATAACTGAAGAAAAAACTACACCCAGGTACACTTTTGAATGAGTGATTTAGTTCACTGTATTTGTGTTAAGATAATAGCGATAAATCGGCGCCACTGTCCGGTGACGGGTTCAGGCCCGAAACCAGTAACTGTGAGTTATATTATTCATTCAAGAAGTATGACTAGCTGCACTTTTTTTCTTGTGTGGTGTTCACAAAATCAGTTACCAGCGGGAGTGAAAACGCGGAATGGAGGGCTACAGGGAATAAATAACGCGTTAGTAAATTTGGAATAATGAGTATCCAGACACCGGGTAGTTACGTAAATTATCTAACCCGTGATTCCTATCGAGCTCTCTATACTCTTGGGGGCAGATCCTTTACCTTGTAATAAACAATAACAATCACCTTCATTTTTCGCGTGTTGTATCATCCCACTGTAATACTGTAAACCGCCAGTTAAATGCCACAGTTAAACTGGAATTCATAAAACCACAATACACTTCATTGTAATTGAAAAGCGTATGAGTTTATTAGTAGTTTAAGTATTATTAATCCGTTGTATCGGTTTTGAAATGGTTGCCTTAAGAGAAAAGTCTTCCAGCCGTTGAAACCTACATCACGACTTTCAGGTCGAAAACACTGAAATGATAAATAAACGAATTGCGAGAAAGATAATAATTTTAAGTGTTGATTTAAATTAGACATATTCGTTGGTATCATTCATTAGGTAACTCTACCGGATTACGGACTTAATCTTGACCAAGATGTTAGCCTTTTCGAACCCGAGTGAAGATTAGAATTCTCGTTGACGAAGTACGGGCAACATAATGGGAGGTCTAGAGAAAAATAGGTCTTAATCACTAGTTAGGTTCCAAAGTCCGTAGTTAAAACTTCAACTGACAAAGTTGCTCTCAAGCAGAAATGATCATTTGTGGGAAATCGCATTTGAAGATTTGAAGAGTAATTTAGTTTTCTAGTAAGATGTATAGTAAAGTATTAATATTTCCATGGTTGCTGTTTGTATTTTAAGTATTTATCTAAACTTTACCTGAGAATATAATCCTATAAAACATGCATTTATAGAATTTTTATTAAACATCAAAACAATTGGGAGATTCCATTTTGCTCTGTTAGCTATGATGAACCTGCTTTGTACTGTAGCTTTTTATACTTGGAAAGCAAAGAAGTACGTGTATAAAAATTATAATTTAAAGCAATGACACATAAATGTGGTAAACACTAATTACCTCCGCAGTGTCCTATGAACTGGGACCAGAAGACATTATCAACAATGCTTCGCTGTTGGAATATGCGTCAGTTACATTTTGAAGTTCCTTTGGTTCAGCTCGACTTGAGGCGGCTACTTGCAAGTACTGTATTCACCTTCTCCAATATTCATCGGTAAGAGGAGGACGGCGGCTCAAATCCCCGTCGGGCCATACAGATTTTGGTTTTCCTTGATTTCCCGAATTCTCCTGGATGCTGGCATGGTTTCTTTGAAGTGAATACGGTTGATTTCCTTCGCCATCCTTCCTCTACCCCATTTGTGCACCATTTCCAGTGTCCTCGACGTAGACGGAACGTCAAAACCTGATATTCCCCTCTTGGCAAAGTCCATCAGTGATAACAACTCGCACCACAAAACTATTCATTATATACATTATCAGTCTGTCAGTTATAACTTACAGAGCGCTATGTCATTCATAAGATAATGCGTAAGGCAGGCCTCTAAGAGAAAAAGAGGTGTCAGTTTGAAAGTACACTAAAGTGACAAAAATCATGCGGTAGTGATATGCATATATAGGGCTATAGATGGCGGTAGTGTTGCCTACGCAAGGTATAAAAGAGCATTGCGTTGACGAAGCTGTCATTTGTACTCAGATGATTCACGTAAAAAGGTTTCAGACGTTATTATGGTCGCACGACGGGAATTAACAGACTTTGAACGCGGAATGGTAGTTGGAACTAGACGCATGGGATATTTCATTTTGGAAATCGTTAGAGAATTTAATATTCCTAGATCCACCCTGTCAAGAGAGTGCCGATAATAGCAAATTTCAAGCATTATCTCGCACCATGGGCAAAGCCGACAGCCTTCACTTAACGACCGATAGCAGCGGTGTTTGTGTAGAGTTGTGAGTGCTAACGGACAAGTAACACTGAGTAAAATAACCGCAGAAATCAATGTGGGACGTACAAAGAACGAATCCGTTAGCACAGTGCAGCGAAATTTGGCGTTAATAGGCAATGGTAGCAGACGACCGATGCGAGTGTCGTTGGTAACAGCACTACATCGCCTGCAGTGTCTCTCCTCGGCTCGTGACCATGTCGGCTGGACGCTAGACGACTGGAAAACCGTGGTCTGGTCGGATGAGTCCCGATTTCAGTTGGTAGGAGTTCATGGTACGGTTCGAGTGTGGCGCAGACCCCAGGAAGCCATGGACGTGGCTCCATAGTGGCGTCGGCTGTGTTTAAGTGGAATAGACTGAGTTCTCTGATCCAACTGAACCGATGATTGACTGAAATACTTACGGTCGGCTACATCGGGACCAATTGCAGCCATTCAACAGTAGAACTTTTATGTAGACCATACGTCATGTCACCGGGCCACAGTTGTTTGCGATTGGTTTGAGGACATTTTGGACAATTCGAGCGAAGGGTTTGGCCAGCCAGATAGCCCGACAAGTATCCCATCGAACATTTTTGGACAAAATTCAGAGGTGAGATCGTGCACCAGATCCTTCAACGGCAACACTTTCGCAATTATGGACGGGTATAGAGGCAACTTGGTTCAATATTTCTGGTTCAAATGGCTCTGAGCACTATGGGACTCAACTGCCGTAGCGGTCGTGCGGTTCCAGACTGTAGCGCCTTTAACCGGCCTTCCAATATTTCTGCTGGGGATTTCCAACGACTTGTTGAGTCCATACCACGTGAAGTTGCTACACTACGTCGGACAGGAGGAAGTCCCACATGATATTAGGAAGTACCGCCTGACTTTTGTTACCTCAGTGTAGAACATATTGCTTGCAGGCGTTCGTGACATTCATATATCTCATTTTCCAAAGATCATCACCGAAGTTGCTGTTCATGTCTTATTTCACCGCGAAGACTTTCGATGTCGTAGGATCAGTAGATTGGGCAGCAACTATTTTGGAGGACAGCAGTATCTTGATTTAAAACTGGAAGCCACCTTTGTTGCTCTCCTCACGAGGAAAGCATCCAATCGTGATTGGACATTGAGAGCCGCCCGCCTAGCATCGACCCGGTGTGCCGTCGCCATTTCAGTCAGTAGCTGGCGAGTGACGACTCCTACGCCCGCTTCTTGGGCGTCGCTCAACCTGCCAGCAGACGCCGGCGACGCGTTTTTTTAGGAGCGGCTGAATCGCCGCAACCGCTTGGCTATCGCGTCTCCTGCCAGTACGACGCAGCCACAAAGTTCGTTCAGGCTCTGTGCCGTATATTTTCAGTTTTCCGCTTCGGTCATTGGCAGCTGCGGATGACTGGATTCTGTTTTATATCGTACTTCAGAAACGCGTCGTGCGTTTGCTATGTGAACTAGCAATTTTATTGCACTTTTCCCAGGTGGACTCTTTAAAGTTTCTGTAGTTTTCCGTTATCAGTGACTGTATCATGTTTTGCACATGCAAAGCGCAATCTCTTTCATATCTATTCATGAAACAGTTTATTCATATTCTTCATAAAATAAAGGCTAAACGTATAAATCTAACTGGTGTAAGGATATTAGACCGTTAATAAATTGAGGCTCCGAAACTTTAAGCGTTTCATAAAACTGCCCCTGCCTTCGCGGAAACGTATCCAAAGATTTATGTTTCTAAATGTTAGTGAACGTGTACAAAACAGATATATGCAGCATTATTTACCTTTTGCAATAATGCTTTATTTATTGCACGTGGAGTCTAAATCAAATATTAGTAGTCAAAATGTAATATCGTAAACGGCGACATATTTGTTGGAACCTCTCGTTGTGACACAAAGCTGTTTCCGTTTCCCAAATTGATGTTTAGGCTGTATTGTAGATTCATGTTAGCTCGCAAAGTGTGGTGTAGGGTGCTGTTCTATGAGCACCTTAGGACTGTCTTCAAACGTATAAAAAAGGAAGAAATGCCTTCAGGACAGACGGAAGGGAATGCGATATAATTCTTCGACGAGTAAAAGGTCACGGTATAGTATGAGGAAATGACTTGCCTCATTTCGCACTATGCTGCGAAAAATGCTTGAGTAAGTCTTGTAATTATATCGGACGAAAGTGGATTTTGTGAATGCTGCGAGAACATCCAGTACCTACCTTTTCCTTCATAGAAAATTATGGGAAGTTAATTTTAATGTAACTCCATACATTTGTGGCTTATTTGACTGAATAATAGCTCGCAATGATAAACGTTACGAGCGATTTTATTCATGAATTTGTTGTTGTTGTTGTGGTCTTGAGTCCAGAGACTGGTTTGATGCAGCTCTCCGTGCTACTCTATCCTGTGCAAGCTTCTTCATCTCCGAGTAACTACTGCAGTTAAACATATTAGAGCTTCAGCAATCTTATCCTTTATCTCCAAACCGGGAGTCCATGTTTGCATAGACGCACACGTTAGAAGTATTATTTCAGTTATCTCTCCATAGCGGTCATTTACTCATTCAGTTTAATGTTCACTTTGTAACAGAATTACGAAAGTGTCTGGCGAATTGACAGCATTAGCAGAAGCACTGTTTTGCCTGATTCTGCGTTCAGTGCCTTTGCCCTAATGTGGTGTTTCCGCAGGGTACACAGGTTGCAGAAGCGGTTATTAATGTTCTCTGGACGCCACGAATTTCAGTTAGCTCACAAGTCGGCTATGGATACCGTTTTTCATAGTTACTTTTTGATGACCTGTATTATTATAACTACATGCTTCACATAAACGTTTCCATTTGTCGCTCTTCAGTCCTGCGATAAAAAATACGAGAGCGTTTGAGTCCGTACTTCCTATTTTTATTACGATACTTTCTTCAAGAGTATTTTTATCATACTGTCTAAACGGTTTGTATTCATTTCTCCCTTGCCCGATCTTTGTCGTGGACGGCTTGGCGTACTTCATTCTGAGAGCTTCACATTACATGCTAGTATTCCAAATCATTTAGAGTTTCACGAGGTAAACAGCGACCTAGTTGTTTTCGCTTTATGCACAATCATAGTCGAAGTTGCTTTCTCGATCTAGTTAGGCGCATCTGTTTCAAGAACTTGCTAGGTCGAGTATCAGTGGTGGAAGAAATTATAAACGCCAGTAACTACCAAACGAGGATAGGGTCGGTTGTGCCGTACAAACTTTTGCAACTGTATGTGTGTTAATATCCACCATTACATACAAAATCTCTTTCAGCGTCTCATGTAGTAAGGGTGTGTGACAATGATCTGCTGTTGGATGGTATTTCACTGTCTTGCCCCCTTTGTACTATGCCAGAGGAATTGGATATTTGTCAGTTCCAGGTGTCTCTTTCTCTGTTCTCTCTTTCATCCTAACCAACGGTACAAACACAATCTATGGCCGAAATGTTATAATTTCGTCAAAAACAATTACCTTGTTTATTTTGTTAATTGTGACTGGGACACATATATCCTCTCATGAGAAATGTATCCTGTTTCAAACTACTTCACCTTGTTATTATTCGAGTAGAAGTGCTCCGTACAGTTCTTATGCGACGATGCCAATAAGTCACACATACTTCAAGCAACAACTTAATAGCCGTTGTTGTGTTTGACTAATGTTGACAAAAAAACAACGCACTAATAAGACTAAATTGCTGACTTTATAATGCATACAAGACGAATTTTCATCTTGAATGTGACATGGTGATTAAGTGGGTGTCACACTGCTAACTCAAAGTCCTGCGTTAAATAGCCCCTTTCTCTCCTGAAAACCATTTTTGTGTGTGAACAATGCCAGTTTGCGCCGTAGTTCGGAGTCCACGTTAAATTCCAGGTTCCCATACATCTATATGGGTAAGCCAGTCCAGAGCTCGGAGGAAAGCAAGGGCATACCACCTCCAGTAGGACTATGCCTAACAAAGCACGTCTGACTTGTTCGAATCAACTTTCAGGTTGAGAACAACTGTACTTCTACGTGGCACTATTATCGGATTTCGGAGTTGCTTTCAGTGAACTAGTTACGCAGAAGTGATGCATGTCGTCTCTTCGTCCATGTGTTCCTATTACTTTATGAACAACAATTATGTGAGTAACGCTAGTTTCAGAAACAGTGATACGTGGTACGCTGACTAGAATATATGTAACAGTAAAGCCACGTGTCAAAATTCGTTCAGTAAATGACGCTGTCAGAAATTATCAGAACAATGAAAATTGCTGATGATTAACTTTTTTCACTTTGTGCAGCAGAAAGCAGCCTCATGTTGCCAACAAGACAGATGTCTCCCACGGCTCAGGTAATTCCACAGATGGTGACCTGATTAGATGTAGGGAGAGGTTGTACTGGTACATTCAGTCTCATGAGTGAAATATGTACTGAATCTTTACTTGATAAACTAACGCATTTTTATTTACCAGAAACTATGGGGCATGCATCTGATTTATACATAAGATTGACTAGTGAAGAAAAAATTAAATAAATATTTCCCCACATAGTAAAACGGTGATTATTTTCGTCCAAATATTTCTTTCTGACCGTGTATGGCATGTACGACACTTTTCTGATTCCTCAGAAAAGATGTATCTCGGAAGTGGAAAAAGATGTGAACAGTGAACCTGATTCCAAGATTGATGTCACTGAGCCGTTGTAAAAGTTTTGGCAGCTATTAGATGATTGCTTCCTAAGATCATAAAAAATGTCAAATGCGTGTGAATTCCTAAGGGACCAAACTGCTGAGGTCATCGGTCTCTAGGCTTACACAATACTTGAACTAACTTATGCTAAGAACAACACACACACACCCATACCCGAGGGAGGACTCGAATCTCCGGCGGGAGGGGCCGCGCAATCCGTGACATGGCGCCCCAAGCTGCGCGGTCACTTCCCGTGGCCCTTAAGATCATAATACCGTACTTGGTAACTAGAAGTTCTCATTTATCTGTTCATTTTGTTTTGTTAAAATATAATCATACAACAAACATCGCAACTAACTACTTTAAATATATTTGCGTGATGCTTTCCACTTACTCTGAGAACAAATAACAGATAGAATTACAATTATCCATGAAATATGTTATAACAGAAGTATAGTAGTATTTAACTTCACTTGCGTTCCTCATTTGAAGCTTCACGATGTCTCTGTTGTTGGCCCTGTAAATTCAGGCATATTCGATTTCCTACTTGCAGTATGGTTTCCAGGCAACGTGAACATTATGTTTTTAAACATGCAGCTATCTTTGTCCTTCACAGAGCACTTTCAATTGTTACATTCTTTACATCTTTTCAATTCTTTCCAGCACACAAGAGCCTCCAAATGCAACTCGACAGGCAGTACGTTTTCCTGCCAGCCGCGAGAGAGTGTAAAAGTACAAATATAATATTAACAAGGAGAGTATAGCATTGGTAAACTAATAACTTTATGGTAATCTTTTCTTCAGTCAAACAGAGAGTTTAAACTAACAATATTAACGAAAATAAGCAAATGTGACATGCTAAGGTGTCAGGAGATTCGCTTGAGACGCAGGGATTTTGTTCCAAACTATTACCTTCCCGTCACATTGCGACTGCGTGCAAAAGACGGCTGCGTTGCCGTCTCTGCACCAGGCAGTTCTTAAATATTATGTGGCGTCCACACGCAGAAGAGGTTTCCGGTACGAAGTGGGGCGGATGAGATAGCCCTCGCTACGGGAAGCTGCAGAAAACGACGTGAACGACGTCGTGAAGGCGGGCATCCGATCAACTCTGTGCTGATACGGTGAACCTGTCGGTGTCACGCATGAAGGTCAACACTTGGACCGACGTACTTGTACTTAACGTCTTCGCCTTTTGTAAACTGTTTCCTATATTAATGCGTGAAATTGTTTCCGATATTAATGCAAACAGTATTGTGCAGTGCCCTACAAACTGTATCTAAGTTAACGATTGTATCGCCATTCATCCGTTCATAGACAGATTGCAGAATAACCGATACCATCTTTTTCTACCAATTTTCCATTTCACTGTAGTTTGATATTGTGTGTTCATCGAGAGACTGCTAGAAAACTGTGAATTGTATTGAATTTCTTTTTGTGTATTTTTAGTGAAGCGAAACTCAACATCAGTACGGCAACCGCCTGTAGGATTTTCGAATCCACCCAAAAATAGATTAACAGTGTCCCCGGTACCCGATTTACGTAGTACCTTCTGGGCTCAGAACGGAAGAGCCACTTTCTAATTTTATTTGTACTGCGCTGGAGGGGCAAGGAGCACTACGTATAAGAAATCTCATTACTATCAATTTTCTCGAGTTTTGACTTGGATTCTTTTATCGTGATTTTCTTGAATATCTTGAAAGAAAAAGTGACCTCCTGCATATTCTTGACTTTTGATAGACGAGTAGAAAGTGAATTATTGCTCGTTAACTGGCAAGGCCTCATCCAAAAATATACGAAATCTGATTCCGATATATTGTCACTGAAATGTTCCTCCAGGAAATTCGATTTCATCTGTGGAAGTATAGCAACTGATTGCTACATGACGACAGTGAAACCAGTTGACATTTTCCATAAACCAATGGTTCTTCTTCAAAGCTGTCTACAGTGCAATGCATTTTGATGATGCAAGGATGAACTACCGTTTAGCCACGTCCAAATGCCGAGGAATGTTGATGGACGGCATGACTCTGTTGCAGGATAATGGCCGCCCACAAGCTGCCAAAGCTGTTTCTGGTACGCTGCATAACTTTCGCTGGAAATCCCTTACATACAGTCTTCCGTATTGGCCGTCAGTTTGCTTCGGACGAAGAGTGCAGGCTTGGAAGCAATTATGGTTCCGTAGGCGATCGCATTCTTCCATGAAGGTTCTGACAGTCTTGTCTCACAGTGGGATAAATATATTAACAGTAACGACGATTACTTTTGAAATAATTTTCATTTGACTGCCACTTAAACGATAAAGTGGCACTAGAATTGGAATATGTTCTTTTTCATAATCTTTCCCGAATGGTATAGGTTTCCATTTTATAGACTTTAAAAAACTTTAGAGACCTTTGACCGTTGCACTAATACAGTGAACTAATTACTATAGAAGTCTGACTATTGTTGTGTTTGGTTTAAATGGCTTTCAAAATAATTTCAGGGCATTTTAAGGACGTCCAACCGTCCATCGTAATAAATGAAAAGCTTGTTTTTTGAGGTTAGATCAATTTTAGCTTATTTTTTGTTTCGCGATTATTATTGGACAATTGTGTAAATTCAAAGAGGAAACCGTTCTATAATTTTCCGTAGTTGAACAATTTCTGGAGACAGAATTCGGCATCATTCTGTATCTTATCATCGACGTCATGCATTGAGTAGTTGACTTTTATCCATTTACTGACATCACGCAAGACCAAAACATTTATGGTTTTTCATTAGATCGATCAACAGAATTTTACTTTAGATTTATTTAACGCTTGTCATATTGCTCTTCATACTTCCACTTTGTCTTCGTCAGCTTTTGTTCGTCAACGATACTTTAATTTCGCTTTAATCTATAATGATCACTTTATTTTCATGGTAACTTTGTAACACGAATATTGAACCACGATTGATCTTTCCCATCCCTCATAACCTTTCTCGACCAATACAAAGCAAAAGTGTTTTTCTGCTTTTCTTAACATTTATCGCTATTCATGTAGGCGTCGAAGCTACAACAGCCTTATGCGACTGATAACATCCTCTATACTTACTAATGCAGAAATATCTAGTGTTTGGTTACTAAGAGTTCTAAAACGAGGCTCGAACTAACTGCTCGAAGAACCTGACCCAAGTCGTTGTCCCTGGCACCATTTTCAATCGTGAACTCGCCCATTGTGTTCTTGGTAAAGTGAAGTCTCCCCGTACTGCAGTAATTGATGAGGAAATTTTCCATAATATTCTTCAGTCATTTTCTGGAGCGTTCTGTCATTACAGTTTCTGAATCATGTTACCTGTGGAAGAACCTTTGTTCAGTCTCACATAGGGCCCAAAAGTGGATCTTAAACTAAACGTTAAGAAATCACAAGGTGTCTTCCTACCTCGACAAAAGTTGATCAGGTATTTTGTGAAATAATTCCCCCCATACATCTTGACGGTACTTCATTACCCTGTCAAAACATAGTGACAGATGTTGGTTTACTGTTGATTATCTAAACTGGGTAGATCAAACTACCACAACGTGGAAGAATGTCTCTCTTGCCTACTTCTAATTAAACAATTTTGAAATCGATCCAGTTGTTGTCCCTGTCGAATCTTATTTCTGTGATGTAGCCCAGTATGGAACAAACAGCAAAAACATCTGACGACATGAGCTAGTTATTAATACTTGTTTAAGAAATGTATGTTCAACATTGTCATGTTAGTCGTTCAGATGTTCAGTTAGGGTGTATGCGACCGGGTCATTCCTGGAATAGACATCATCATCTCCACATTTGATTCCTGATATACTGAGACCACGTAGTTCCGTTGAAATGGAATTATTCCAGTGTCTAAACAGTCTGTAATACTGTATACTCATTACTAGTACTATTCTTATAATAATAATGATTATTATTATTATTTTTATTATTATTATTTCTTTCCTTTCTCAGACGTTATGTCTGGTTAAAAATGGAAAGTGCCACGGACATTGATCAAGCGTGACTTCCTTTTAAGTGTACGGTATATGTTACATTGCATTTAGGAACTTTTGGGTAATTGAACATGTATCAATAATTACAGATTTCTGTAGTTGTATATATACGTTTGGATGTAGCTGTATAGCGTTGATGTACTGCTGGGTATTGTGTGGTATGACTCCCGTAGTTGATAGTATAATTGATATAATGTCAACTTTATCCTGAAGCCACATGTCCTTGACTTCTTCAGCCAGTTGGGTGTATTTTTCAATTTTTGCTCCTGTTTTCTTCTGTATATTTGTTGTATTGTGTATGGATATTTCGATTAGTTGTGTTAATTTCTTCTTTTTATTGGTGAGTATGATGTCAGGTATGTTATGTGGTGTTGTTTTATCTGTTATAATGGTTCTGTTCCAGTATAATTTGTATTCACCATTCTCCAGTACATTTTGTGGTGCGTACTTGTATGGGGGAAAGTGTTGTTTTATTAGTTTATGTTGTATGGCAAGTTGTTGATGTATTATTTTAGCTACATTGTCATGTCTTCTGGTGTATTCTGTATTTGCTAGTATTGTACATTCGCTTGTGATGTGATCTACTGTCTCTATTTGTTGTTTGCAAAGTCTGCATTTATCTGTTGTGGTATTGGGATATTTAATAATATGCTTGCTGCAATATCTGGTGTTTATTGTTTGATCCTGTATTGGAATCATGAATCCTTCCATCTCACTGTATATATTGCCTTTTCTTAGCCATGTGTTGTATGCGTCTTGATCGATGTGTGGCTGTGTTAGATGATACGGGTGCTTGCCATGTAGTGTTTTCTTTTTCCAATTTACTTTCTTTATATCTGTTGATGTTATGTCATCTAAAGGGTTCTAAAAGCGGTCATGAAATTGCAATGGTGTAGCTGATGTATTTATATGAGTGACTGCTTTGTGTGTTTTGCTAGTTTCTGCTCGTTCTATAAAGAATTTTCTTAAATTGTCTACCTGTCCATGATGAAGGTTTTTTTATGTCGATAAATCCCCTTCCTCCTTCTTTCTGTTGCTGAATGATGTGATGTATTCTATATTTGTGGCATTGTGATCGTGTAAGTGTATTGAGTGCTTCTAGGTCTGTGTTACTCCATTTCAGTACTCCAAATGAGTAGGTCAATATTGGAATAGCATAAGTATTTATACCTTTTTTATTGTTTCTTGCTGTCAATTCTGTTTTCAGTATTTTTGTTAGTCTTTGTCTATATTTTTCTTTTAGTTCTTCTCTAGTATTTGTATTATCTATTCCTATTTTTTGCCTGTATCCTAGATATTTATAGGCATCTGTTTTTTCCATCGCTTCTATGCAGTCGCTGTGGTTATCCAATATATAATCTTCTTGTTCAGTGTGTTTTCCCTTGACTATGCTATTTTTCTTACATTTGTCTGTTCCAAAAACCATATTTATATCATTGCTGAATACTTGTGTTACCTTTACTAATTGGTTGAGTTGTTGATTTGTTGCTGCCAATAGTTTTAGATCATACATGTATAGCAAATGTGTGATTTTGTGTTGGTATGTTCCAGTAATATTATATGCATAATTTGTGTTATTTAGCATTTTGGATAGTGGATTCAGAGCAAGGCAGAACCAGAAAGGACTTAATGAGTCTTCTTGGTATATTCCATCCTTAATCTGTATTGGCTGTGATGAGATATTATTTCAATTTGTTTGGATATTAAGTGTGGTTTTCCAGTTTTTCATTGCCATATTTAGGAACTGTATCAATTTAGGATCTACTTTGTATATTTCCAATATTTGTAGTAACCATGAGTGGGGTACACAATCAAAAGCTTTTCGGTAATCAATGTATGCGTAGTGTAGGGACCTTTGTTTAGTTTTAGCTTGATATGTCACCTGTTCACCTCTGCATCTATTATCAGTTGCTCTTTTCATCCTTGTGCTCTTTTGCAACAGCCATTTTGTTCTTCATTTATAATTTTGTTCTGTGTTGTATGTGTCATTAATTTCTGTGTAATGACTGAAGTTAATATTTTGTATATTGTTGGTAGGCATGTTATGGGGAGATATTTTGCTTGGTTTGCTATGTCTGCTTGATCTTTAGGTTTCACATAAGTTATTCCTTGTGTAAGTGTATCAGGGACTGGGTATGGGTCTGCAATGTAACTGTTAAATAATTTAGTTAGATGCGAATGTGTTGAGGTGAACTTCTTTAGCCAGAAATTTGCTATTTTATCATTTCCAGGGGCTTTCCCATTGTGCATAGAATTAATTGCTCAGGTGACTTCATGTTGCAAAATTATCACTTCAGGCATTTGTGGTATCATCTTTTATGTGTTTGTTTCTGCTTGTATCCAACGTGCATGTCTGTTATGTTGTACCGGGATTGACCATATGTTGCTCCAGAAGTGTTCCATATCTGTTATGTTTGGTGGATTGTCTATTTTAATGTGTGTGTTATCTATTGTCTGGTAAATCTTCTTTTGGTTTGTGTTGAATGTTTGGTTTTGTTTCCTTCTATTTTCACTTTTTTTTGCATCTTCTAAGTCGTTTGGGCAATGCTTGTAATTTCTGCTTCTTTTCATCTAATTGCTCTATCGCTTCTTGTTGTGAAATATTACCTAACGTTTTTTGTCTGATATTTCATTTCTTACAAATTTGTTAACTGTCCGATGTCTTTTCTCAGTTTTTCTATTCTGATCTGCAGCCTGTGTTGCCATGCTGGTTTTGTGGGTTCTTTCTGTGTGTTGGTTGGTTCTGATGTCTGCCTAGTGTGTATATTTAGTGTAGTGAGTGCTCCTATATAAGCCAGCAGTTGTAACTCTTCCATAGTTGTATTTTCATTTATTTTGTTGTCATAATTTTTAACATGATTGTGTTGATAGTTGTTACTGTTGTTTCGACTTGTGGGTTATTTGGTGGTCTATGCAAGAATGGTCTAATGTCTGTATTTGTGTCTTTGTATTCTATATGTGTCAGCTGAAATTTTTCTTCTATATCTAACATGTGTGTCACTTTGTGTTCTATTTGTTATTGCTCTGGTTGCTGTCTTAAGATTTTGTTTTCCTCTGATTGTTTAATTGATGCGTGTTGTTCTTTGTTTGTTTGCTCTGGGATGTTTGAGTCCATTACTGTATTTTCTTCTTCTTCTAATTGCACATTATTTTGTTCCAGTATTTGTTGTACTTGTTGTTTGATGTTTTCTAATTCTGATTGGGGTATCCTGTTAATTTTGATTAAGACACGGATCTGATCAGCTAGTCGTTGTTCTGTTAAAAATTTTAATTCTGGGTATCTGGTAATAAATGTTGTGTATACTTGTGATCTGTATCCAGTTGTGTTGGTTCCTAAGTTTGTTGCTTGGTAATAACAGAACATCAGGTGTCGGTTAACTTCATCTGACCATCTCATTCTCTGTCTTTGTTTTCCTTCTAGAGTGGTTGCAGGAAGCATATCCTGCAATACGCCTCTGTTTGGATTTAAAACATTTTCCGTGTGACTAGCAGCGTCATTACCATTGTGGATGGGCCTAGGGTTCAAGCGTCGTCCCCGAACATGACAGTGCATGTCCGAGGCTTCATTAGTTCTGTCCTGAACCAACTAATCACACTATAAGGGGGGGGGGGGATTAGCCCTATTAGTGGTTTGTTCTTTTCGTCGCCTTTTACGACTGGCAAAACATACCGGAGGCCTATTCTTTTCCCGGGCCTCCACGGGGTTTCTTTTTCCTCTTATTCTTATTATTATTATCATTATTATTATTACGTAGAGCTCAAGCACAGTGCACAATGTGGTCTTACCTGTTCAAGGATGTCGGATTAGATGTAAGAGATACAGCCATGTGAAATAACTACATAAAATGGCCGAATCCTTCCCAGTCCGCGTGCATGTACAGCAATAGCATACGTGTAAAATTTCATTAACGTGGAATAATCAAAAGAAAATACATCATCGAACTAACATTTTTCTATCAAACGTGGTTGCTGAAATCAGTTCTTATGGTGCCTGTCATACATTGAACCTTTTAAAGTGGAGTACATTATTGTGACCTGAAAAATGTAGCAATGGCGCACGATTTAAGACATTCAGTTATCAAATTCTCAGTACCACTTCATTTTTGTATCAAAAATAATGAGTGTAAGTCCACAATGTAAAGAATTGTTAAAGAATACCGTTTTTCCACTTAGATGAAGGAAAGCGTCATTTATAACAACGTACAGCTTTCAACCTGAAGAAAAGAGACAGACACAATTGTCATATTTCGTGTGACGGTTGTTTGCGTTGTTTGACTCAAATTTCATCCAAACTCCGTTGCTGAAACGATTGTGTTTCGCCTCATAGAACAGGTCAAAAATTGTTTTTCGACTGTCTTAGAGCCTTGAGTCTAATCTGTAACGGCCAGTGAACTATGTACTTGTATGTGTGGGATTTCAAAAATCTAGACCGTACTTTGGAATATTTTCCACTGTTTGGTATGAGAAAATTTTCCTGACGATCTCAGCCCTGTACACCGAGAAAATCGCATGCTCCCTACAAGAAACTTTTATTTATCTGACGTACCTCCATATTAATCTAAGTTGAATAAATTGCCTCATTTTTAATCTTCAATACTTATCAAGTTCTTGAATTTCTATTAGGTGCGACTTTTAGCATGAGTCTCCCTGCTGTAGTAGTTGATTCAGGACGAATACGGACTTTTCAGTTATGGAGTATATACTTATTGTGTTTTCTGTTCTCATGGACGTAGTTCAGTATATTAATATTGTAGAAATTCATGTAACATAAGGCATTCCTTCGCGAACCGTTTGCCGGGTAACAAATGGCGTACAGGAATATCGCTAGGTGGGGCAGAAATCGCCAAGTGAGCACACACATGCTGCCTACAAGTTAGAAGGACCATCAACAATATTTTAATGTAGGGGTGACATTGTTCCCGTCTCCAGTGACTATATGTGTTCGTTCCATCGCTGTAAAGTACCTATTCCATATTGCGATACGTTTCATGGATCACTACCATACAACGCGAAAGATGTGAGCACGAATCGTATTACGGTGCACATTTTGAACCCTGCCAATGTTCAGGTCAGCAAAAGCTCGGCCTTACAATTGTAGTCTCATTACGATAGTACCCGTATTCATATGCTTAAAGTCAAAGGGAAAGAAGCGCAAACACAAGTGAGAAAATTCCGTACATATTTCCATTTCAAGCAAAATATAGAGGTGAAAATTACTGGCCCGTTAACAGTAGTTAGATGCTGGTTCTTCGGATACGTCTCCATTATTGGATATTTGATTTATTTTAATAATAACCAAAGAACTGTATTTCACAATGTCTTCTAGCAAATTATAATTCCTTTAATTCATTACTTTTCTACGTTAGGCACAAAGAATGTGATGGTGTGTGATACCATTATGGAGCTTATTTGTACCTATTGGCCAGCGTACTTTTCTTCAGTTTATTGCTATGTTCAGTTTAAATAATAGCGTTCCCTCTATCACCTCAAACGACCACCACTCTTTAAACTCCACACACACACACACAGAAAAAGAGAGAGAGAGCAGGGAATACGCACTGATATAGCATCTGACTTTAATGGCTTTTTCCGGTAGGTAATAACGAATCGGACTTCATTAGGGATGAAAACACGGCTGCAGCGGTACTTCACCATTAATAAATCGATTTATTAATTGACGCTGCCTGGGATTGTCCCATTTGCAAGTGGTTCGAGGCTCCACTATAAATTAATGCCTTGTTTCGGTCCGTAACGCCAAATTATCCCTCATATTTATGTGCACACAAGGTCATCAATGCAGGGCAAATTCGTCTGCGTATTGTCCTTAGATATTGTCTTCAGAAATTTATGAAGGGCATGCCTAATTTGCAATGTAAAAAATGAGCACAGAATTTGTTTTTAGAATACGAATGGGAGCAAGGAAAAAATTCTGATGATTTTAATTAGGTAAAACCTTCTTTACGCATAACACAGTTTACGATTTTTATTATCAGGTACGACACTATGTGTTTCGTATAAGGAATCAAAGATCACGTCTCTGTGTGAATATTATAATGACGTCGATGCGTGTAATGATGCCCTCTGTTAAGAAAAAGCGGACAAAATAATCCGTAATTGAATTTTTGGCGGTATACATTTTTTTATGGTTCTGTACGTAGTTTATATTGAAGCCTCTTTATGATTCGTTATGTAAAACAGAAATAAAACCAGTTACACAATTTGACAGGTGGGCCGTTGTATGGAACAGTCGTAAGTCGAATGAGAATGAAATTAAATTGAGTGTGTGCTAGACAATATTGACACTAGAAGTAAACATCATTCATGACATTCAGATTCACTCTATCCATCTAGGGGGTCACCACCTGTGAATAATAACACGGCCCCCTTCTGTCACTGGCGTGCTGTATCACATCCCTTTTCACTTTCACCCGAAAGACACTAGCGACTGGGATGTTTGTTCACAATACACTATTATCCGAAAGCGATATAGTATATGCCATCGACTTTTTAAAACTAAATACCACACATAACGATTTAGGATGTAACAAGTTACTGCAACAGCAACTTTAATGCCTAAGATATATCAGCGCTTGTCACTCTTTAACATTAACACTTCTCGTATCTGTTGATGATCTCAACTTAAACGTGCTTCATTTTTTGAACTATTATTTTAGTTTTCTTCCTGTTTTGTTCATTGGTTTTCACCTTATTAATCACTAGTTCTGTATGTCGAAAAGAATGCAGGTCAGAGATTGACGATGAGAAAGCAGGGTGAGGTACTTCTCAAGTCGTAGGAAGGCAATTCGTCAGAATGTTCTTCTCGGCATAATTTTTTTTCATTAATTTAGATACGATGGCCCTTTCCCTTCAGGGATGGACTGTGATTTCAACTGCACGCAAGCTCCTTCCGACTTTTTTTTCAGATTTTAGAGAGTGATGGTATAGAACTAACGATGAAGGACAGTTTTAGATGTGTGTATCAATTGCCTTTCTCTTTGCTGGTTGTACACTAGAATAGCAATGGCATTAGTAAAGTGAGGCGTGATGGCATGCTTAAAAACTGGAAGTCCATGGTTGCGATGTGTTGTATGAGTCCTAGCCCGTCATATAGTCGACCTCAAGATATTTGACTTTCATGATGGTTAAGTTCATTTATAGCTGGTGATGTCATCAATCCCTATATGAGTCTTCTGTCTACTCATGACCATTAAATACCGTTTAACTATACTCGGGATCAATAGCGATTATTCTGCATCATAGTCACTGCCTATGGATTATCTAAGTTTGTAACAGTTTTTAGAGGATTACTACCTCTAAGTAAATGATAACATAGTCTGCGAACGGACAGAAGATATTGTTGTCGCTAGAGCAATCCTCACACTTCATAGATATATTAATAGGTTACTGTCTGTGTTTTTTCTTCAATACACAGAATGTAGGCCTACATTCCGCGTACATAGTTGGAGGATATTACAGACGATTTAATCTTTTTGAGTGTATGAACAGCGTGTGTTGTAAACTTTATGGGGACAGCGATAGGGTGTATCAGTCTGAATGTAGCTGCATATGGCTGTAGGCTAGACATTCAATAATTTGCAGAAATTGATGACGCTTTAGTATCAGCGTCTGCACTGGAGATAAGCTTTTAGGATCGGAAATTAAAAACAATATTAATAATATTACACAGTATCAGTGGAATTTCTTGCACTTAAGCAACATACATATCAACGAAAGATGTGACTTACGGGATAGAAATCTGCAGGACTCCTCATCAGCTGTTCCCTAATTCAGACCTATTAAATCCTGTTAGGGCTCTTCTGACAAACGGTAACACGATTCCTTCGATGAATCTATTAATTACTGCTCTCCTCTGTATATCATTTTTGAGTGCTTGTGTAACCTATTCTAGTGAAAAGTCACAGAAACTGACAACTGTTAAATGTCTGAAACTCAATTTAGTGGATATTTTGTAGGAAACATAGCAACTACTCAGTGTGTACACGTAGCCTCCCCAGATATTCTCTCAGAATGAAAACATTCTCCATATTAACGAATAGAAAACACTGGGGACTTTCTGTTTTGGAATGTAGCATCCAGATGTCATTCCGCTGCTGGCGCCGTCAGTTCTCTGACCTGTGAGGAAGCACTCCGGGGCTCCCAGGCGCTCGCTGCCGGTTGTTTTCTTCTTTTGTCGCTGCTGTCTCCTGTGATTTCCTCCGTGTCGTCTTCCTGACTGAAATCTAATTTGCAGTTTAACTCCGATTGCATGGTCCACATTCTGTGCGCGCTGCTGCTTTGTAGGAAGAATTGCAGCACAAGAAACTGAGCGAGTTTCGCTCGAATTTTATTCTCCTCCACTTGCAGTCCATTTTTGCATATGGGCTCCTGCGTTTCCATGCCTCACTCAACGCAAATGTCCTTAATGTTGAACTGGCACTCAAGTTATGGTCGAGGATTTTTGAGAACTGCTTTTGCAATAAAGCTGGTCTTAGTTTACTCTTACCCATTCTGTTGCAATGTTTCATTCAGCACATCTCTAGGAAAACCTTAAGAATTCGCGGACATTACGACCCATTCAGAGCGCTCTCATCGTAGATATTCTACAGATTATTGGTCACCATATTTGGCGCTAACTACCAAGTTTAAATTACTAATAGCTATTCATTTCGAATGACGACTGTGTACAACATATAGCCATCATCAACCATCGGTCAGATCAGGCACTGCGTCATCATCAGATAACATCTTCACTTTCAGTTTCATTCCTGATTTCTTTCACGTCAGAATACGTGAGACGTCGTCATCGCAGTACTTATACTGTAAATACGAAGATGAAAATCATATTGATCGCACCAATCGATTAGTGGGCACGAAGAGTATTGTGGGAGAATAGAAGTTCTGTGCTGAACAACGAACCAGCGGCGGTGGTTTCCACAACCTGTCACTTGTTTACATAAGACTTTTTAGATGCATAACTACAGTTCCGATGATCAGAAAGAATTATTAAGCAATTTAATGTTTTCATGAGGGTATTTTTAATCCGTCGTTGCAACTACAAAATGCGCGATTCTTTCACCAGGCGCGTTTCGCTTTATTAAGGTAAAGCATCATCAGTGGTTTGTAAGTTTATTTACATTTTGATTTGCTTTTTATATCGAAAAACAGTTCATTAAGAATAGGTTGGTTTGTACTTTCGGTGATTTTTCGGCTGAAGCACTATGCATTTCTCACAACACAGATATGGTGGGTATCGGGGAAATAAAATACCTGGGATGGACCAAAACTGGTACCAAGGGCACGACGGTTCCACAAGTCACTGACGGTACCCCAACAGCGTCTGTTCTATATGTTAGTGGTGGCTGATTGTGGCTGATTAATATCCACTGTGGCTAACAACCATAGTTGTAACACGAAGTTTGGTTCACTCGAGGTTGATAGTCTCCGAGAGCCAAACATGAAAATGTCTTTTTGAGAAAAATTTCCACTGCTCAACACTGTAGGGAAGGAGAAGGCTGCATCAGATTCGGTGGGTAGCCAACCCGAAGAGTCAAATGAATCGGAGCATTTGAAACCACACAACTCTCATCAAGCGCATAATGCCAAAATAAAGCATAAACACGTGAACTATATTGCTACACATAACAAATTCTTCACTGAAAACTGGAAAGCGTAAAAACTTCACAAATGAATTGGACAGACAAAATATCATAATAGCAGAACTTCAAGAAAAGCGAAATACAACAGAAGATCCGTTTGAATCTCAATGTTATAGAATTTACAATGGAAAACCAGGAAAAGGTATCTGAAAAAACGTCCACAATTCGGAACAGAATTTATAGCAAATTTGAAAGTGATAGATTCAATAACTGATTTTGAAGCTATTTCTCCACGAATTGCAACTT
Organism: Schistocerca piceifrons; assembly: GCF_021461385.2. Lineage (NCBI taxonomy): Eukaryota > Metazoa > Arthropoda > Insecta > Orthoptera > Acrididae > Schistocerca > Schistocerca piceifrons. The sequence continues at coordinate 702,286,422 of NC_060138.1, forward strand.
TAATTCTAAAAATGACAAACAACATGTGTGCTACCATAAACTCCCATGCCCCTACCAATGAGAAAAACTTTCTAACAAGAACTATGGTAGAAGAAGAAAATTACTTAGATCTTTTGGCTCAGACAATAAATCAAGTCAATAAAAACAACATAAAGATCATAATAGGAGATTTTAATGCCCAACTGGGAAAGGAAAAGAAGTGGGGCCTACAGAGATATAATTGGAAAATGGGCTTCACATAAACATACTAATAGAGATGGACAAAGACTCCTTGAGATTTTCAGAACACACGGGCTCATGTCTAAATCTACACATTTTGTAAGGAAACCAAGCAAATTTATGATATATAGTGATTGGACAAAAGGAGAGTGACAATTGGACCATGCCTGCAAGGACAAATTCTTTCATAAAGAAATTCGAAATGTTAAAGGTACTGAGGGGAACAGACACAGACACAGACACAGACACAGATTCAGATCATTATTTGGCAAAATCAAAATCAAATTCACCCCATTAAGGAAAAAAAGACAGAACAATTGGAGATAAAAGAAAGTATGACGCACATAAATTAATCAAAAATGACAAATATCAGAAAAACACACAAAGTATAATAATAACGCATAATCTTGAGGAACTAATACCATTTTTAAAACAGCGTGCTGAAGAATCGGCCCTAGTAAATGAACGTAAAAAACATGCATATTGGACTCCAGAATGTGATGAAGTTCTTAATGAAAGACATTAAGCCGGGACAAAATTTCAAACTCATAAAACAGGAGAAAATGCAACTAAACTCAATAACATCAGAAAAAAAATTATCTCAAATTATCAAATAAACAAAGCGGCAATATCAAAAGGATCTACTGAGTTCCATTCAAGAAAAACTTCCTCAAAAACAATTACAAAGAGTATTTCGAAGCCTTTGAGGAACAGTTACGTAATTACAACCCTCCCACACTATTGCAGAGAAATAAAGATGGAAGAGGTGCCCATAACAGCAAGGAAAAAGCAGAAATCGTGGCAGAAACATTCAACAAGCTATTGAACTGTGAGGAACCTGATAGTCTTTTAACAATAGACACAAGCACCTCTGTAAAAACCAAACCAGAGTCCGCAGCTCGTGGTCGTGCGGTAGCGTTCTCGCTTCCCACGCCCGGGTTCCCGCGTTCGATTCCCGGCGGGGTCGGGGATGTTCTCTACCTCGTGATGACTGGGTGTTGTGTGATGTCCTTAGGTTAGTTAGGTTTAAGTAGTTCTAAGTTCTAGGGGACTGATGACCATAGAAGTTAAGTCCCATAGTGCTCAGAGTCATTTGAACCAAACCAGAAAATATAAACCCACCTACAGTACAAGAAACAGAAGTTGCACTTAAAGCAATGAGAAACTACAAAACATGTGGGTAAAATCAAGTGTTTGCGGAAATGTGGAAGTATGCTTGTGATGTAACTCAGACATCTTTACATATTATTTTACAAAAGATTTGGGAAGAGAAAAAGTCCCAGAAGAGTGGACCACAGCTATAATTAACCCGCTTTATAAGAAAGGAGACAAAAATGATCCAGACAACTATAGAGGAATCTCGTTCGTGGACTGTACTTACAAGATTTGTTTCATAAGATGTTGCACGATAGGACAAAGAACAGCTGGATAAGGAACTGGAGGAATACCAAGGATGCTTCAGACCTTGGAGAAGCGGAGTCGAACAATTAATTACTCTGAAATTAATCATGGCTTAGTACTGCAAATGACAGAAGCCTCCCTCAATTACATTTATAGATTTTAAGAAACCATATGATTCTGTCCATAGGCCCTCACTGTTAAAAATTTTGAGACATTTCGGACTCAAATCAAAATTAATTAAACTGATAGAACTTATCTTACCAAATGCATATTCGATAATTAAGTTCAGAGGGGAACTTTGTCAATCATTCTAGGTAAAAACTGGTTTAAGGCAAGGAGATGGCCTTTCACCACTTCTTTTTAATTGCGTCCTTGAATACATAATGAGGGAATGGTACAAGTACAAAGAAAAGTCCAAAGAAAATTAACATTGGAACACAAAAAGACGACATGAAGTTGAACTGTTTAGGATTTGCAGACGACCTAGCTCTTCTCGCCAACAACATTTTAGAAACCAAACAACAAATACATTCAGTACGGGAAATAGCCCAGAGCATGGCCTTAAAAGTAATGCTAACAAAACACCCCTTGCAGATAAAATTAGAATTGGAGGACAAGCTGTAAAAATTGAAAAGTTTAAATACTTCAGAGAAATGGGGACACGCAACCTGAATGAGAAACCATCGTTCCAGAGAAGAATAAACAAATTGATTAAAACACATAATGTTACCAAGAACACCTACAACAAAAATGCCTCTCAGTAACCACAAAACTGAAACACTACAAAATAGTCACATAGCCTCAAATAAAATATGCTTTCGAAACAATATTTAAAACAACCAACAATATAGCAGTAGGAAGATTACTCAAAATAGAAGGAAGGATAGTCGCAACATGTATAAGTAAAAAATACAAAAAAGACGGAGTTTGAAGAATAGCTTCAAATGAAACAGCTTATAAAGAAATAGAACCAACGACAAGTACATGGAAAAAGAAACGCATCTCTTTCCTAGGACATTTGGTGAGGACAACAGAAAACAGAATTAGCAGGAGAATAATTGAGAAGTCATGGAATAGTAAGAGAGGCATTGGATGGATCGCAGAGATCAAGGATGACATGATGAAATTATAGATTACGATGGAGGACTTCAAAGGCATGACAGACGCGCTCAAGATACTTCAGGACATACATATCACACTACCAATAAAAATTAACAAACAGAGAATAGGGCTGGTGATTTCGATGAGGAGAGAAGGGCACGATCTGAAAGAATGGAAAAGTATTAAGTCAACAAAAAACGGAACAACCTAGTTCATAATATTGACTGAAGTGGTCCAATGTAGGCCATAAAATAAATAAATAAACAAATAGGTAATGGTTAGAGAAGGAACGGAAGCTTCGAAATTAGTCACTAATAAAAATATTGTTTGCATCTCTGAAGAAAATCTTAATTCATAAATTACAAAGTTGCTGATCCTGATACCAACATAATGTTGGAATAACATAAATACTGACTTCTTTGGTCGGATGCTCATCAAGACACCAAAATCTGAGGTCTTGTACTTACGTAGTTGTACGTCAGCATGTCCCTTCTCCTGAAGGCAATGTGCAGAAACCAAAATTTCTGGAAATGAAATAACTCCGTGTCTAACGCTGTCGTGGTATTGCCTTTTTGAAAACTATACGAAATTTAAAACATTCTTGCAGTAACGGAAAGACACATCGGTGGGTATTTTGACTTTTCTAGTAAGTTAAATACAACGTATTACCATTTTCTTTCCCTCTAATTTCGCAACGTTTATAAAATTTTGATGAAGTCTTCTCTCATTGCCTGAAAGGTACAAATGGGCAAAGACCGTTTATATCTGTACCAGTGATTATGTTTATTTAATTTTTTGATAGCGAGAGTCTCAGTGACAAAACTTGGAAAATAAGAAAATAAGTATATTTACTTCCCAGAAAAATGTTATAAGCACATTATAATTAACAAACATGCTTTACTAGCCATAGTTCTATTGGAGGTAGTACGTGTTAGCCTTCTTCCGACCTATTGACTCACGCAGTCAGTTACAGAGGGAGCTCCAAGCCACGCTTTTACAGTTACATCTGCAGAATTGACAGCAGATACAGACCTACGTACTTACAATTAGCAATAAAGTGAAACATTCGGGGAGAGAGAGAGAGAGAGAGAGAGAGAGAGAGAGAGAGAGAGAGAGAGAGAGACGGGGAGAGAGAGAGAGAGAGAGAGAGAGAGAGAGAGAGAGAGAGAGAGAGAATGAGAGAGAGAGAGGAGGGGGGGAGAAAGATTCTGTAAGCATTCTGGAATAGTGCTACGACTCTTCGCGTTTTCTGTGTTCCAAGACCCTTTGTTCAATTTCTATGTTGATGACATAGTAGTCGACTGTTTGAGTGCAGGTCACCGTTCCCTCATGACCAGTTATATTAGTACGAACATGTATCCACAGTGAATCAAAAAATGATAACTTGGATGCCTGTGAAGTCTGAAGGCCCCAAGGTCGCTACAGAACAGACATTTTCGTAGACCAAGTGTAATGTGGTTCGTAAGCGGGTATCTATTTCAAATGGAAAATATGAGTTCACATGCGGAAAGCAGTCATTATTTGTAAATGTCTTACACGAAATCTCGCCACGGAGGCTCACCAAAAGATGATTTATTTTTTAAAGACAGTAGACTCGAATGAAGTGACCAAGAATTAGAATAAGTTGGAATTAGAATAAGTTGGAATCCTGGGAGATTAACCACTTCAGTTAAGTGTGGCAACACCATTTGATACCGCTCCATTACCATACTTTAGTGTTACACGAAGCTGCTGAAGTGCATTTGTGTCTTTGAAAGGCTCGTTCTCTCTCATTCAAACCTATGTATCAGTGGGAGTATTGGACAGTGGCGAGGCTAGTGTTATACGACGCCTTGGAGTCGTATATTATATCAATATCCGGCTTCGTGGTGGTACCCTTTGTGGGGACTCAGACCTGCGCCCGCAGCGGGAGATTACGTTACGGAGGACTGTGCTGACTGCAGCGAGGCAGTTAATCAGCGAGATAGTCAGCGCAGTCGCGCGGCTAATAATGCTGGTATTGGCCTCTGCCGACCGCATTCACCAATGATCGAAATTTGTGCGACAGTGCTTTGCGCTATGGAGCAGGCTACGTACCAGCGCATTAGGTCCACTGTCACTCCAAATCTCCAATTACTGCCAGCTGCGTCATATGGGTATATTTCTGTTCTCGTGCATCACAGAACCCATCTATGTAGAAAACTTTAATTTTTTCCTTAATAATGTAAGCGATTTCGTGTTCTGTGTGATATTTTCTCGCACTATCAAAGTGAAACTGGCAGATCGTAAATGCAATGGCAACCAGACCCACGATATGAGAGTATTAGATACGGGCAATATACCCGCTATTTACCCTGTACATTGCCACTCTGACTATTGAGGAAGTCAAGTCGTAGTACGAAGTATGCCTGTTTGCTTTTTATTGTGACATACAACATACATACATCCTCTCTGTCAGTATATGGACACCTCATATATTTAAATATTCTTAGATTTCGTCTAGTGTCATCTCATCTGTACTTAATACTTTACGCTGATCTGGATAAATACAGTACGTATCTGAAAAAGATTTATTGTTACAATCTCAACTGCAAATTGTCACATATGACAGCTAATTTCGAGTAGTTAATATCTGATTGATCACAAATTGTGAATACTGAAAATTTTTGTAAAATAATTTAGTCAGGAGACGTGGCGAACAGCTGAATAAATTTGTAATAGTATGCAGTGGTATCCGAAGTACGCAATTGTTGACTGGAGGTAACGGTTGAGTACTGGAAATGTCGACTCTTCATTTTCAGCACTGTCCGCGAACAGTCAGCATGGATGTAAACTGAGGCATAGAAACAAGAATGCTGCTGACAATGTTCGATAAAATGCTACATCCTATCATGTAACATTTGGAGATCCACGGCGTACCCGAATTCTACAACATTTTCAAAGTTCCTCGTTTAAGAATTCCACTCTTTTTTTGCCCTGTGTCGAATGATCACTGGCGTTTATTGAACGTTTCATTGATTTAACAAGCCTCTGATATTCTGTAAGTTTCTTATCGATGTGATATTAGTGTAAGTGATTACTTACATTTAACGCACAGTAAAAGCTTGTAGAAATTAATTTATGGATTGCCTATATGCCATCGGAATTTATCGATATTCGTAGACAGTATAACTTTTGAAATTTTTTTCAAATAATCTATTTTCGATATATCGATCTATTGTTGTTGTCCTATTGGCGTCTAACTTTCTGTGTGCCATTTAAATGTGTGTTGTACATAAGCGGAGAATTGCGAGATGTAAACGTCTATGTTTTAGCACAACGAAAAACCGGCCAGAGTAGCAAATTTCACTTTTTTATTCATTGATGACGAATTTCGGGCCGGGACCTAGCTATTCCAGCATGCTGGAATGACCTAGCTATTCCAGCATGCTGGAATCTAAGTTCGAATATATTTCTACAATGATTTGGATGCAAATCTCATGTGTGAAACGTGGCTGAATGAATGAATACATCAGGCTAACTAAGAAAACTGATGTTTGACTCACTGTCACAGGAATTTTTCTTTATCGACTCATTAGACTTTACAGGAGGATCTTGTGTTGTACTCAGAACAGTGATGTACGTTGTTACTATTGTGTGCTATCTCATGCTCAGTTGTTACGGCTACGTACTAATGACCGAGAAGCAACTTCATAATCTCAGTTGAAAACATGTAGGTCGCACATAAACATCACTGCAAATAATGATACGTAGTTCGAGTATGGTGAACATATTTTACGGTTGTAATATTTCATTACAAACGCACTATTGATACTGTGCGCTTTCATTCTTTGTGCTTTGGTCAATAACATTATAGTTTACATTTCACTTGTAATCCAGTGTCGGGCAAATGTGAAGTTGCAAAACTTCAGCAGATTTCTCGTAGCGTTAAAGTGCTGTGAGAAATGAAAGTGTTTTATTGCGTGCGCGGTGCTGAAGCCTTCTGGAGCAGATGAGGTGCTGTTCACGGATGATTTAAGAATTTGTAGAATCGCGTTGGCCCGAGAGGTCGTAACTCCTGCGCCTCTTGGTTGGGCAACACGAAGGAAAGAAAAGAAAAGAAAAGAAAAAGAACAAGGTGGAGAACGATGAGACGAAGTTGTGAGGGGGGGGGGGGGGGGAAATATCGGCGAGGCTCTGGTTGAACCACCACTCCCCTCTCCCCCCACCCCAAATGTCACAAAACCCTGTACGTCTGCGCGCGTTAGCGTTGCGCGCAGTGTGCCTTAGTGTTATTGCATGAAATTTTGGTACAGCACGAAGTGCTGCATGCATTTACCATGACTATTTTCTACTACACAACCGTTGTTATGCAGAGATTACACAAATGTATAGCGAAACACTCAAATGGAAAAAATGGTTTGAGTTGTTTCATCATGAATTTTTATTATAGGCATACCACCTTGTTTAATACCAGTTTTCCATTCATCAGTAGTTGTTCTTTACTTTATTTTCGATTTTAAAAGCCTTTCATGGCTTTATCTTCATCCGTGTAGGCACTTTTATCGATAAGTCCCCATCATCCAGCGTCATGGTAACAACGAGATTTCGTCGTAACGTCATTGTTGAGCTTTTCGCACTAGTAACCGTCCAAGAATGCCCTGAATAGTCACTATAAGGCCTGAAAATACCCGGGGTCGCCTTACAATTGTAACTTCAGTCAGCGAGGATGTACAGTCTTAACGATGAGCAGCAGCAGGAAATTCAGCGACGACTTCTTTTTTGCTGATTTGTAGTTGTCCTTTTTCTCCTTTACTGCTGTCAGTGTGAGATTTTTTTTTATTCACTGCGACGTGTAAAGCGTGGCAAGCCGTGCGACAACGGCGGGCTTCTTAATTATCTCCCTGTTATGAAGGCAGCCGGCCGCGGTGACCGTGCGGTTCTGGCGCTGCAGTCCGGAACCGCGGGACTGCTACGGTCGCAGGTTCGAATCCTGCCTCGGGCATGGGTGTGTGTGATGTCCTTAGGTTAGTTAGGTTTAAGTAGTTCTAAGTTCTAGGGGACTGATGACCACAGATGTGCTCAGAGCCATTTGTTACGAAGGATATCCGCCTCCTCCCGGTGCAGTCGGTCACTGTTGTTTGCAAGCCATGTGTCCCAGTAAGTCCGGATACAAAGTTGTACTGTACTTTCTTTCTTTTATTTATTATTTTAAAATTAGTCAGAGAAAAATGAGAGTGAAACCGACGGCAAATTGTCATTGTAAAATTAATCATGTTTTGCGAGAATTAATTGTATACTTCATTTATTACTTGCATCGAGACGTACATAGACAAAATTAAAATGGTTGAACAGTGACAGTCGTATGCTGACTGCATTCGCTTTTCAACGGAGCAGACCTTTTGTATCGAGCCTGAAAATGAAAACCCGTCGCGATGCGTGCAGTGGTGTGCACAATACGTGCAGTGCTGGTCACTCGACTTATCGGTCGATTAGATCGACGCCAGAGGAGAGAGATCTGTAGTAATTTAATTTCTGCTGAATTAGATTATTTTTCAAAGCAAACTATACAATTCGATGTGTTTTAAGGCGCGCAATAATTGTAAAAGCATCTATTTTAGTAGAAAAATAGAAAACTTGCTATTAGCAGCTGATGGTGTTGAAAGTGGGCGACAGCCACGATGCACGTCTTTAGTGTTTTGTATGTCTAGATAGTGGCTGCATACTGAATGACGTCACTGTGATGTACGCCAGTTCAGTAAGTAACCTCTCGTGCTGACAAACATAGCAACCGTAAAGTACATTGCGCACATGGTTCAAGCTTGAAATGAACTTTCAAGGTTCATTCACAGACTGAATGGTGTATATAAGCCACAAGTTCAAGATTGGAAAATTTTGGAAATTTGTGGTAAGGACTATAGGACCACTGCTGAGGTCATCGGTCCCTAGGCTTACGCACTACTTAATCTAACTTTAAGTAACTTACGCTAAGGACAACACACACACACCTCTGCCCGAGGGAGGACTCGAACCTCCGAAAGGGAGGGGGGGGGGGGGGGGGGGGAAAGCCGCGTGAACCGTGACAAGACGCCCCCCTAGACAGCACGGCTACCCCGCGCGGCCTCACGATTGGAGACTCAGCACGTTGTGCTGACACTATACTGAGAACGTAGCTTTACGTTTATTCTCATAACAAGCAGTTGTTTGTAGCAATTGTTTGAATTACGAAATCCATTTGACTCAGTACCTTACCAGTGCTTATTAACTATCACGTGTCTGGCCTATCAATCGAAATATTTGATAGGAAGTACATTGGCAGGGCTGATTCTTTTGTCTTCTTCATCGTCGGCCGATTGTCTCCCCCTTCCCCATGTACTGTTGCCAGATTTCTGACAAAGGCAATTTCAGATAGCAAAACGAAAGCCTAATTTTTAAATATCACGTTCAAGAAATCGTTCACACAGGAGAATCGTACAAAAATACCGTCATTTGACCATTGGACAGAGTCCCGTACGGACGACATAGAAATAAGCAAACCTGGCGTAAAGAAGCAACTAAAGGATTTGAAAGCAAATAAATCCGGATGGAATCCTAGTTTAGTTTTACAAAGAGTACACTACGGCACTGGCCTCTTAGCTAGCTTGCATTTATCGCGAATATCTCGACCAGCACAAAGTCCCAAGCGACTGGAGAAAGCGCAGGTGACTCTAGTGTATACGAAACGTAAAAGAACGGACCCACAAAATTACATACCGATATCGCAAACTTTTGTTTGCTGCAGAATCTGTGAACACATTCTCTGTTCGAATATCATAAATTTTCTTGAGGCTAAGAAGCTTATGTCCACGAATCAGCATGGTTTTAGAAAGCATCGCGCGTGCAGAACTCAGTTTGCCCTTTCCTCACATATTGTACTGAGAACTATGGATGAAAGACACATTTCTGGATTTCCGGAAAGCATTTGACACGGTGCCCCACTGCAGGCGGTTAACGAAGTTACGAACATAAGGAATAAGTTCACAGATATATGAGAGGCTCAAAGACTTCTTAAATAATGGAACCCAGTATGTTGTCCTTGAAGGCGAGTGTTCATCAGAGTATCGTCAGGAGTGCCAGAGGGAAGTGTGGTAGGACCGCCGTTGTTCTCTGTATACATAAATGATTCGGCGGGCGGGGTGGGCAGCAGTCTGAGGTTGTTTGCTGATGATGCCGTGGTGTACGGTAAAGTGTCAAAATTGAGTGACTGTAGGAAGATACAAGACGGTCTAGACAGAATTTCCGGTTTGTGTGATGAATGGAAGCTAGCCCTGAATGCTGGTGCGACCTATTCTTGAGTACTGCTCGAGTGTTTGGGATCCATAGCAGGTCATATTGAAGGAAGACATCGAAGCAATTCAGAGGCGGGCTGCTAGATTTGTTACCAGTTGTTTCGAACAAAACGTGTTACGGAGATGCTTCCGGAACTCAAATGAGAATTCCTGGAGGGAAGGCGACGTTCTTTTCGAGAAACACTACTGAGAAATTTTGAGAACTGGCATTTGAAGTTGAAGGCTGACTATCAAATGATTTTTTTGCCGCCAAAATGCATTACGCGCAAGGACCACGAAGATTAGATGCTAGAAATTAGGGCCGATACAGAGGCGTACAGACAGTCCTTTTTCCTTCGCTCTATTTGCGAGTGGAATCGGAGGGGAAACGACAAGTAGTGGTACAGGGTACCCTCCGTCAGGCATCGTATGGTGGCTTGCGGAGTATCAGTGTAGATGTAGATGTAGGTCAGTTTCCCTGTATGGGAAACTTGGATGTTGGCTGGAAACTCAAAAAACGATGGGAAATTAAAACAAAAGTAGCCCAGTTGTGCGACAGAGTCGTCGTCGTCGTCGTCGTCGTCGTCGTCCCCCCCCCCCCCTCGCAAACTGCAACGTCACTATGGAAATAGGGCTGTGGTCTTAGGTGGAAAGTGGTGGGAAATTTAAAAAAATCCAAGATGGTACATTGTCATGCTAGTGGAAGTAGGTCACTTGGCCTTAGTATAGAATTCAAGATGGCGCATTGTCATGATGGAATTCATGATGGCTGACCTGGAATACTGATGTGCTCTGCATTGTTGTCAGATTTTCTGCCTGAGGGAAAGGATGTTCGATCGCCCTGCAGGTCCAGGCCTACGGTTCTGGAACAGAGGGCAAGGCCACTTTCTATGCCACCCACTTTCGCTAACAATAAGTATATAATTCAAGATGGCTGAGCTGGAATACTGTTGCAGCTCTAATTCGTCAGACTTCAAGACAGCTAACCTGGAATGCAAGTGCAGCCTGCACTGCTGCCGGGTTTCTTCGGATTTCTTCCTGACGCAAACGATGTGAACTTTTCCTAAAGGCTCAAGCCTCTGGTTCTTGAAACATGCTTTCCGCCAGCTACTGTTCACTCAAATAAGTTGTTTTGAGTATAGAATTCCAGATGGTCATCACGTTTTCCAAGCCTCATGCTCATGCGTTGCAAATAGTTCTATACGTTACAGAGCAGCCTTTTTTATTGGCATGTTTTGCTTAGTACTAGATGAACGGAGTTAAGTGTCATAGGTTTGTGATTGAAGAAGACAGACAGATCGGAGGCAAATACCCGTCGAGACACATGTTTCTTTCGGTAGCAAATCATTGTGATTTACATGGCAGAGGGTAAGTACCATTGTACTAGTTTCTAAAGATTCTTCCCACTCCATTCACGTATGGAGTGCGAGAAGAGAGATTTTTAATGCCTCTGTGCGTGCAGTAATTATTCTAACCTTACCCCAAGATATGTATGTGACCAATATGTAAGGGATTGTAATAGTATATTTCTAGAATCATCAATTAAACCTTCTTCTTGAAAGTTTATTAATAGACTTCCTCGGGATAGTTTATGTCTGTCTCCAAGAGTCTTCCAGTTAAGTCACTTCAGTATTTCTGTAACACTCTCACAGATCAGACAAACCCGTGACCATTCATGCTGTCCTTCTCTGTACACGTTTAATGCCCCCTGTTATTCCTTTTTGGTACGGGTCCCAAACACTTGAGAAATATTCTAGAACAGGTCACACGAGTGATCTGTAAGCAATGTCCTTTGTAGACTGTGTGCACTTTCCCAGTATGCTACGAATAAAGCGAAGTCAGACATTTGGTTTACACACGACTGAGCCTGTGTGATCATTCCTTTTCATATCCATACAAAGTGTGCACCCAAGTATTTTTATGAGTTAGCTGATACCAAGGGTGACTCATAGATGTTATAGTCATAGGATACTACGTTTCTTCGTTTGTTGAAGTGCGCAATTTTTCTTTCCCGAACATTTAAAGTAAGTTGCCAATCTTTGCACCACTTTGAAATTTTATCAAGCTCTGACTGAATATTTATGCAGCTGCTTTCAGATGGTACTTCATTATAGATAACTGCATCATCTGCAAAAAGTTTGAGGTTACTATTAATAGTGTCTGAAAGCTCATTTTAATATACGATACGAACAACAAGGGTTCCAACGCACTTCCCTGGCGCACACTTGAAGTTACTTCTACATCTGACGATGACACTTCATATAAGATAACATGCTGTGTCCTCCCTAACGAAAAGTCCTCAATCCAGTCACAAATTTCACTTGATTACTCTTATGGCCGTACAATAAGCGTAGGTGTGGTACTGAGTCAGATGAGTTTCATAAACCACCTCCCTGACTGCCTTGATCCAAAGCTTTCAGTATGTCATGTGGGAAAAGTGCGAGTAGTTTTTCACATCATCGATATTTTCGGAATCCATGCTCGTTGGCGCTGAGATGGTCATTTTGTTTAAGATACCTAGTTAAGTTTGAGGTCAGAATGTGTTCTAGGATTCTACAACAAACTGATGTCAGGGATATTGGACGATACTTTTGTTGTCACTTCTACTACTCTTCTTGTAGACGACTGTAACCATAGCCATATGGCTGAAAGCGACTGATGGAGACATAGCCACATAGACACGAGAGCGGTTTTCATATACGCTGGTAGAATTGCGTGTTAAGTGGGTAAACCTTTAAGCTCAAAAAGTCTTTGACTGTGATCATAAATATCCAGAAACTTTGTATGCAGCGAACTAATGGAGCTTGAGGCATTCTGAACCGTCCTATTCGAAACACTCGTAAGTCTTTAGTCGATGGACATTTAGCTATTAGAATATAGTGTATTATAACTCTTGACTATAGTCTACCTCTTCTCTAGAGTGTGATTTCAGATCATCAGTTAGGTACAACTTCGTCCTAGAGTATGTCGTTTGCCATTAGAAATGTAATATCAGAAATACCAGCCTTGAATGCGTGAAAAGTAGGAGCCTGTCGCAAAAATCCACTAGAAGTGTGAATATCTTATATCACCACTAGCCGTTCCCTTTCCTAGTCCACTCGCAGATGGAGCAATATCCACTAGAGATGTCCTACGTACAGCGTAAAACACTTAAAAATTTATGTGAGCAGTCGCTTAAAATAGCCTGAGTACTAAATCGTTTTCTGTTTGTAGAAGGGATGACTGGAGTTTAATTTAACTATAAACACGTGAAATTATCAAGCTATTACACGCTAAATACTAACACACTACTCCTGCTCAGCCTCGAATCCTAGAAAAGCAGCTATGTATACTCTTCAAGCCTGTATGCAATACTTGGCGAGTATATCGGATGCCATTGCTAGTCGTTGCCGCTACTATTCCTCTCGCAAACGGATCAGTGGGAGAACAGCCGTGTGCTGTAAGTCGGATGTCTCTATTTGCCTATGGGGTAACGGTATAGGGCTTTTTAGATTAGAAATAGCATGCATCATCTAAGAGGTTACCTGTGTTGGAATGTCACTTGCGAATAACGCGTTAGAAATTTATCTCCCTGACTTCTGGTCGTATTGCTTCCGAGCTGTCACCACATGAGCAAAATACCAAATGTTATGTCAGATTTATGATTGGATTGAAGAGTTCCTGGCAAACAGCAAGTTGTCTTTAACATTGGATACTAATTTGACTTCGGTACCACAGAAACTTTTCTCAGTAATAGTGGCAGTATTCTTTGACGTCATGAAGAGCAAACGTTGTTGCAAAATAATACGCATTAAAGGATGGAGTCTAAGTTTTGTGTCACAAATTCGGAACGTACCAGTGCCATCAGCAACGATCTGTTCCTCTGTAAAACAGAATCGACGGTGCAATGTATACCGATACGCTATTCAACAGTCATTCCCATTTTCAAGAACTAACAGTAAACCTCATATGTTTTCTGATTTCTATAGAAACGATGCGGTTTTGCTCGCAGTATTTCGACATCAGCCTTAGAGATTAAGTGGGAACGTCTGATGTCGTTATACATCACGTAAAACACATCAAACCATCGAGTAACGATACTTTGGTGATATCTTTACGTGAGATGTGAATCGTTCTGCAACCTGTCTCAGCTGTCGGTTCTGTACTATTTAGCATTAATGTTTCGTGATTTAAACGTCCATACGCTTCTGAATAGCTTTTGATGGCTTCCGTTCGTCCAATTGTCTCGTTAGAAAATATTCCACTGTAGATGAAAACGGTGTTGTATGGGGCGTCACATGTGTTGTAATTTTCCGAGAACTTTCACTGTGATTAACAAGCTGTTATATCACTGCATCCCTTTCAGATTGTACCGAAATCAAATCTGCCGTATACTCTTAGGAAACTATAAAGACCAATGAAATGTTATGGAGTTATAAGGGACGTAAAAGTTCGCGTACGCAGTAACACAGATGCATGTTGGGAGATGGGCGGTGGAATCGGGCCGGACCAATACAACAGGGTTATGCTGTGTGAGGGTTCAGCGGTCGGCTGGCTGCAACTGGGGGCGCCGGCTACCTGCGTGGGTTGCGCTATTGTCCTCAGAATCTGTTTGTATGTGGGCGCTATTGTGGACTGCAGGTAGGTTCTGGACCACTGAGTTCAACAACTCGTCGCTAGTGGCTGTACGCTCTGCTGCTGCTGATAGAATTTTTTCGTGTCAAAGTGCCAGACGTGACTACGTTACGAACCAATACTCTAGTAAAATTGGCCGACGGTGGTGCGCCTCGGGGCTAGGTCTTTCCGGGGCGGCGAACCCAGCTCTCCGGCGGCCCAGAGCCCGCAGCACTAAAGCTAAGACACGACATTGCGCACTGTTTCGCCCCTGAGTGGGTGCTAGCAGATTTCGCGACCGACGTGCCCGAATGCGGCGGAGAAGAGCCTCTCTGACGTGGTGTTTGTTTAAAATTAAAGGTTGAAAATGGTTCAAATGGCTCTGAGCACAATGGGACTCAACTGCTGAGGTCATTAGTCCCCTAGAACTTAGAACTAGTTAAACCTAACTAACCTAAGGACATCACACACATCCATGCCCGAAGCAGGATTCGAACCTGCGACCGTAGCGGTCTCGCGGTTCCAGACTGCAGCGCCAGAACCGCGCGGCCACTTCGGCCGGCTAAAATTAAAGCCATAAACATCCCCAGCATAGCACAAGTGGACAGATTCGAACTAACCATACACTTCTGAGTGAATAATAGTACGGGGAAAACATGGTATGTGATTTTTCGTGTTGCTGAAACGATTACTACCGATAGGATGAAAAACATCTTCGTGGTCAGACTGGCATCCTTTGTGTCTGACGAACAGGCCTACACCTAAAGCAGAAAGAAACAACTTTTGTCATAGAATTGGTGCAGGAGGGGAGGGGATGTCATTGACCTTTGTTCCAGAATAGTGCGCTTGGACCTGCAGGAGAAATAAGCATTCTTTCTCCCAGACGGAAAATCTGGCAATAATACAGAGCATGCCGCTATTCCACGTCAATCACCGTGAACGCCAACATGCAAATGTGCCCTCTTGAATTCCATACTCAGCACAAGTGGCCTGATTCATCAGCATGACAGTGTTCCAATTCAGATTTTTGAATTTCCTGACAACTTGCACTTAGGACACTGATGTAATAGAAATGAAGGTAAAACCCTGTAGCACAGTTGAGCTGCCGGCCGTGGTGGCCGAGCGGTTCTAGGCGCTACAGTCTGGAATCGCGCGACCGCAACGGTCGCAGGTTCGAATCCTGCCTCGGGCATGGATGTGTGTGATGTCCGTAGGTTAGTTAGGTTTAATTAGTTCTAAGTTCTAGGGGACTGATGACCTCAGATGTTAAGTCCCATAGTGCTCAGAGCCATTTGAACAGTTAGGCTGTTTTTGAATTTCCCACCAAAGTTTATATTTCCCGCCATTTTATACAAGTGAAATTAGCCTTAGTCAGAAATGTGAGAACAGTTCATGATGTCATATGGGAGGGGGAAATCTCTCAGCAATGCGGAGCACGCTAAAACTGACACTGTCTACTACTGCCAGGCTGAGAATTTGTTGTTAGGAATGTATCTATCTTGAATGGATAATCATCGATAAATGTGAAAGTGGTCTGTAGAAATGTTTTGGAACCCTTCTGTTCATGTTGCGTATTAATGACGTGGCACAAAACTGGAAATAGTCAACTCATGCAAATAACTAGGTATAGCAGCGTGTGGGCATGTGACATGAAATGATCGTGTGGGCTCAGTTGTAGGTAAAACAGGTGGCAGATTGCGGTTCATTGGTAGGTTACTGGGAAAATGCGCTCAGTTTTCAAAGAAGGTTGCTTACTAACGCTCTTGAGACAGATCCTAGAACATTTTGTATTGAATGAAGAAATGGAAAAAGTTTATGGAGTAGTGTGCCATTCGTAATTATTTACTTTTATCAAAACTAAAATATTCCACTAATATTTCTTAACGCGGGTTGAAGAAGCTGTAGTGAAGATATTTGAGACAGAAGTCCCTAATAATGTTGCAAATCCATTGCAGCAATGAGAAACTAAGTTTTTCTAAGCTGTATATAGTTCATGCACTCGTAACGCTGAAACCAAAAAAATCGTGACAACGGGTGTAGGGGATCGTAGGCCATTAGTCTGTTCTTTCACAGGCCGTTAATGGGTAATGGTGATTAAGGTTAGCACTCGTCGCATGTACGGCGTACAATGGAATGCCGAGTATGGGGACCTGGTTTTAATCCTGTCATGATCTGAGAGGAGAGGAGGAGATTAGTGTTTAACGTCCCGTCGACAACGAGGTCATTAGAGACGGAGCGCAAGCTCGGGTTAGGGAAGGACGGAGAAGGAAATCGGCCGTGCCCCTTCAAAGGAACCATCCCGGCATTTGCCTGAAAGGATTCAGGGAAATCACAGAAAACCTAAATCAGGATGGCCGGAGACGGGATTGAACCGTCGTCCTCCCGAATGCGAGTCCAGGGTGCTAACCACTGCGCCACCCCGCTCGGTGTCATGATCTGAGATGACGCTGAAATCATATGCTCGTGTTCAGGACAGTCGGATGTCGGATCTCTACCGAATAACGTAATAATACACACTGATTATTGCAGCAAAATCTATATTGATTCTGTGAAAACAGACTCTGTAGTCTTTTATTAATGTTCGCAGTGAGACAGTTTGGCTCCCGCTTCACTACTTATGCATATCTATTCACAATAAAGAATTTAAATTTAGATCGTATTGTGGCATCTTGCTAGGCATTTGTCACAGTGGAGGTATGCTGTTGCTTATGTTTAGACGTGCATATTCTGTCCTTGACAGACTACTGGACAGATGATGAAGAATACAAGTAGTGTGTTCTGCAAATAAACAGATCTCTATTTATTGTTCAGTAAGCAGCAAATTTAGAAAAGCTGCATTCTAATTTCGTAAAAGGAACTTCGTGCCGGTCACAGAACACTGAAGGCAGGGTACGTAAATAGTGTTGTAGACTATAATAAAGCCAGAGGAAAGAGACACTGTTGCTTCGATTAGTAGAGATAAATCGGCTAGAGAGAGTACTATTTCTATTTCCTGTTCTATCCTGGAACTATTTTACCATTGTTGACAACACTAACACTATGAACGATATTGTATCGCAGACGCAAAATTGTTTAAAACGTTAATCAGCCCGTTGCTAATACGAAACTTCGAGTGCTTTACAATGAATCGCTTAACAGAGGTAAAACAGAAGACTTAGATCCTTCAGAATACAAAGTTTTGTGCGAATGTCACAAGAATCGGCAAAATAACAACCCTCCTGTCTACTCAAACTAATTGTGACAGATTCTCTCTCCTTTGTGAGCTTCATACGGTTGTTGTTTGTTGTTGTGGTCTTCAGTCCTGAGACTGGTTTGATGCATCTCTCCATGCTACTCTATCCTGTGCAAGCTTCTTCATCTCCCAGTACCTACTGCAACCTACATCCTTCTGAATCTGCTTAGTGTATTCATCTCTTTGTCTCCCTCTACGATTTTTATCCTCCACGCTGCCCTTCAATACTAAATTGGTGATCCCTTGATGCCTCAGAACATGTCCTACCAACCGATTCCTTCTTCTGGTCAAGTTGTGCCACAAACTTCTCCCCAATCCTATTCAGTACTTCCTGATTAGTTATGTGATCTACCCATCTAATCTTCAGCATTCTTCTGTAGCACCACATTTCGAAAGCTTCTATTCTCCTCTTGTCCAAACTATTTATCGTCCATGTTTCACTTCCATACATGGCTACAAACCATACAAATACTTTCAGAAACGACTTCCTGACACTTAAATCTATAGTCGATATTAACAAATTTCTCTTCTTCAGAAACGCTTTCCTTGCCAGTGTGCATTTTATATCCTCTCTACTTCGACCATCATCAGTTATTTTGCTCCCCAAATAGCAAAACTCCTTTACTACTTTAAGTGTCTCATTTCCTAATCTAATTCCCTCAGCATCACCCGATTTAATTCGACTACATTCCATTATCCTCATTTTGCTTTTGTTGATGTTCATCTTATATCCTCCTTTCAAGACACTGTCCATTCCGTTCGACTGCTCTTCCAAGTCCTTTGCTGTCTCTGACAGAATTACGATGTCCTCGGCGAACCTCAAAGTTTTTATTTCTTCTCCATGGATTTTAATACCTACTCCGAATTTTTCTTTTGTTTCCTTCACTGCTTGCTCAATATACAGATTGAACAACATCGGGGAGAGGCTACAACCCTATCTCACTCCCTTCCCAACCACTGCTTCACTTTCATACCCCTCGACTCGTATGACTGCCATCTGGTTTCTGTACAAATTGTAAATAGCCTTTCGCTCCCTGTATTTTACCCCTGCCACCTTCAGAATTTGAAAGAGAGTATTCCAGTCAACATTGTCAAAAGCTTTCTCTAAGTCTACAAATGCCAGAAACGTAGGTTTGCCCTTCCTTAATTTAACTTCTGAGATAAGTCGTAGGGTCAGTATTGCCTCACGTGTTCCAACATTTCTACGGAATCCAAACTGATCCTCCCCGAGGTCGGCTTCTACCAGTTTTTCCATTCGTCTGTAAAGAATTCGCGTTAGTATTTTGCAGCTGTGACTTATTAAACCGATAGTTCGGTAATTTTCACATCTGTCAACACCTTCATAAGGTATTACCATCAGTTCTGTATCTTCTGTAAAGATGACTCACTTTTATTCGTAATGTGGTCTCGGTTTATAACTTAATCTGGTGTTATAAGTCATTCCAATCTATGCTTTTTGTGTCTCGTGTTATGATGAGCCAGGATATAAACTGAATGAGACCACGAAGTCTGGCTTTGGGTACAGAATTTTCTCCACAGCTTGAATTGAGTTCTTTGAGAGGTAGTTGGTTTGCATACGAATAAGAGGAGGTCTGTGGCTTGCGGAGCTCCTTTGTGGGACCCGCTCAACTTTTCTGCGGCGTCACGTCCCAGCGGACCGGCCAGCCGACCCACGGTTCTCGGGCGAACGCCGCTCCCTCCACTTCTGCTGGCCTGTCAAGCGCGGAACCATGCGCTCAATGTCGCGATATTCCCAAGAGTGTAGAATTCTTTGACATTTAACTTAAACTACCGCCGGCTCGGCTTTGAGAGAAATTCCTTCTCATATTTGTTCCTTCATTCCAACTTCGAATCCCAGAATATTTCGTGCAATTTATCTTTCACTAAATTCACCACCGCAGAGCTCCTTCGATAGGGGCAAAAGGCTCCGCAAAGTAACTTTGACAGATAAAATTTTTACTTTTTTTCGAAAGAGTAATTTTTGTATTCGTAACGTTTAAACACAATCTCATATGCGTAGTTTACGTTGATATAAGAAAAAAAGTTAAAATAAGAAGCCTTTACTGTTTCTTTATTCTGTCACTACCAAAGCGACACACTGTAGCTAGTTCGTTCGTAAACCACATTCTTTAGAGTCATGTAATTGTTCTATCTTAATATATATTTTTCATCAAGACTGCAGCACTACGAGTAATACCCATTCTTAGGTTACACTATAAGTAATGTCCATTCTTACATTACTGTAGCAACATCGCAATTACTACAGTCTATTGTGGAACGATTAGGTTACTCTCTTCGAAATATGAAATTGTAAACTGGGCTGCAAGCATCCCATCGTAGCGAAAACAGAAGCGCCGCATTTGTACTTTTAATATCTCGAGTTATTATGTCAGAACGAGAATTTTTAGGATTCTTTTCGATAAGCTATGAGGTACTGTAGGTATCACGAGTGTGCGATGAATGCAGTGATGGGCAAATGTGATACCACACTTCGCGAAGAGAATTGTCCAGAGGCAGGCGAATTGTCGGAGGTGATAGCTTAACAGCCAAAGATATCACAGAAATACTTATTGGATGATAAACAACAATTACGATGGCTGTGTAATTCAAACGATGGCAACGTCATGTAATAAGTCGTTCACAGTAGTATCATAACTATCATCCATTGGATGAAACGATTCAGGAGTGGTAATACACAATGGAAGAGTTGGTATCCTGACAGATGATACACAAAAAATGGTTCAGATGGCTCTGAGCACTATAGGACTTAACTTCTGAGGTCATCAGTCCCCTAGAACTTAGAACTATTTAAACCTAACTAACCTAAGGGCATCACACACATCCATGCCCGAGGCAGGATTCGAACCTGCGACCCTAGCGGTCGCTCGGTTCCAGACTGTAGCGCCTAGAACCGCACGGCCACTCCGGCCGGCTAGATGATACACAAATTACGACAGTGACCCAGTAGTTGGGAGGAGGTTCCCAGACTGGCCATCTGTTTCAGATTTTCTGTAGTTTCTACAAACCATTTACAGCAGAAACTGGGTCCGTTCCTTCTACTAGACAACGACCAGTTCCTCCTTCAACCAAGCTTGTATTCATTCTGTACTGATTTCACACCCTAAAGTAGTTGTTTCAGATTGCCTGATCCTCCGAATTTTCCTATAGATTACATGTTTTCACTGAAAAATGAAATGAGGTTTCGAGTCCAACGTCCCCTCCGTTGTCAACTTTGAGAGAGAATCATGGCTTTTCGGAGAATCAAACACAACTGTTATCGGTGTGCCCACATATTGCTTATCTTGCCGTCGCTTACGAGGACTTTCGTTTCGTGCATTGGATCATACGTGTAGTAACGACGCAGACTATAGACAACGTGAATTGGTTTGTACGTTATATTGTGGGCACAGCTTTTTTGCGTTGTAGCGGTGGTTGTGATGAGTTTTTATATGGTTAGACCCATATACTCCGGCGGTAAAAGCTAGTAAATTAGAGTATTTTGGTGTTGCTCCAAAACCACTATCATTGAAAATTAATCCACAGTTGTGAATATTTACGACGTGTCCAATTGTTTCTCAAGTTTTTGAACTGTTAGTGTATCATAGCGCGTTTGATGTAGGAAAATCTCTAAATTGACACACTGAACTAGCTCGCTAGTTGTAACATGTTCCGTAGCACTGCGGATATTGTGAATCTTTGTAAATCACGAACAGAGTGTTTCTGAATAGTATTGCAGTTCTTTCTTTTGCGCTCTTGCGTGTGCACTGTTAGTATAATCTTAAGGTTACGAGATCCGTACAGCAATTTCGCCACTGTCGATGATATCAGCGCGGAAGCCCACCCAGCCAGCCGCAGTAGATGCGGCCGCTCAGGCCGACATCCCGGCAGGCATCGGAGATTTCGTCCGCAGTCTGGTGGCGGCCGCGCTATGGCACGCCCACTGACGCCGTCTCCATAGCAACGCTCTAGAGAACCCAGAATCTCAAATAACACACCGCAAAAAAGATTAATGCCTAGAGAAGTCCTTCGCCGAAGCTGACGAGAAACTAGAAACGCCTGAAAAACAGATCATTGAGATATCAGGTGAAATATAATACTACCAAAGACGTAATAATCTCAGAGTCTTCGGTGTACCGGAGGAAGTTGAGAAGGTACAAATGCATTATTCTTCAGAATCGCCCGTGAAAGAGCAGGCGTATAGTGCGCGCAAAATGCCGTGGCCGCTAGATGCGCTGTCGGCCGGGGAAGCGTGGGGGGAGAGGCACTGGTGGGAGGCCGCTCAGAGCGCTGTAGGGAAAATGCTGAACGCTGCAGGGAAAGTACCGAAGCCTACACTCACATTCGTGGTAAATATTAACCGGAGCCCATCCACGCCCAGACTTGCATGGTGACCATTCAAAAAATTCTGTCACCTCTTCTTTGGTTAGTGTCTAAAACCACCGACAATGCAGCGATTCGTTTTGGCCTGTTTTGTTAACCATTTGTAACGTTCAGAGAAGAGTCACGTGCGGGGAATTTTGAGTGAAACCTACACATTTCTCTTGTTGCCATGTTAAAATGTGCTTCTTTTGCCAAAACTCAGCGACGTTTGCACTGTATCACCTTATTAACATGTTGTACAGACACAGTTGCGAAAGAATTCTGAAACGGTGGTTTATTAAGTTCATTAAGTGAGGAACTGAGGAGAAGTAAGGTCACCATCTTACGAGAAAGCACATCCTCGGTACAAAATAAACGTGAGATGACCTCACTTATGTTGTTCCAAACCCAATAGTATTTCTCGTTTCACCAGCTATCGATGGCACTCAAAAATTACATTCTTTCATCGGAAAAGTCGTAGTTAGCGGAATAACACGGTAGATAATTAAGTTTTGGATAATAACCATACTGACAAATACTCTCCTCTTTGTGTGGTATCATTTGCCAAAATCTCTTTTCGATATCTGAGACTGTTCATGAAATATGAGGAATTTGTGGGTATTTAACTTCGGCTTTATCGCTGGTGCAGTGCGATCGCAAATGGTGCGCTACGTCAGATCAGCTTTCTCGAGACTGGTGGTAGAGACACTTCCAACCAAGTCTAAAGAAAAATTCAGTATATTAGCTAAATTTCACATGCAACAACATATTATGTAATGTGCACCAGACGCAAAATCATAGCGACCCCTATTCTTCATCGCAAACTTTTCGAATTTCGTGCATTGTCTTCCTTCCATGTAACTATCACAATAATTCTGATCATTAACGAAGTGATGGGCACATCATAATGAAACGGACTTACAAAGCTACAAGCAAAGCGAAAATGAAATTTTTTTACCGAATAGTGTCTGTGAAATCGTTTGAGGAAAACTGCGGGGCGTGCGCGTTGATATATGTTCCAAAATCCTGCTGCGTATTGACGTTAGCGATATGGGCCTGTAATTTAATGCATTACTCCTACTATCTTTTTATGAATTTTGGTGTGACCTGTGCAACTTTCCAGTCTTCGGGTACGGATCTTTCGTCGAGCGAACGGTTATGTATGATTGTTAAGTATGAAGCTAATGCATCAGCGTACTCCGAAAGGAAACTAATTGGCATACAGTCTGGACCAGAAGACTTGCTTTCATTAAGTTATTTAAGTTGCTGCACTACTCCAAGGATATTTACTTCTACGTCACTCTTGTTGGTAGCTGTTCTCGATTCTAATTCTGGAATATTTACTTCGTCTTTTTTTGTGAAGGCATTTCGGAAGGCTGTGTTTAGTAACTCTGCTTTGTCAGCACTGTCTTCGATAGTAGGGCATTAGTATCGCTCAGAGAAGGCATTGATTGTTTCTTGTCGCTAACGTACTTCACATACGACCAGAATCTCTTTGGATTTTCTGCCAGGTTTCGAGTCAAAGGTTCGTTGTGGAACTGTTATAAGCATCTCACATTGAAGTCCGCGCTAAATTTCGAGCTTCTGTAAAAGATCGCCAATCTAGGAGATTTTGCGTCTGTTTGAATCTGGCATGTTTCTTTCGTTGTTTCTGCAACAGAGAATGCGTTTAGCAGAATTTCGGATGTTATTTTATGCGTACCTCCGGAATTAAACATGTATTTTTGCCATCATAACGAGGGTAAATTAAGGTCACCACCAACTATAATCGTATTAGCTGGGTAAGTATTTGAAATCGAACTCAAGTTTTCTTTGAACCTTTCAGCAACTGTATCATCTGAATTGGGAAGTCAGTGAAAGGATCCAGTTATTATTTTATTCCGGTTGCCAACAATGACCTCAGCCCATACTAACTCACAGGAAGTATCTACTTGAATTTCGCGACAAGTTAAACTACTTCTAACAGCAACAAACACGCCACCACCAACCGTGTTTAGCCTATCTTCTCGGAACACCGTTAGGTTCTTCGCAAAAATTTCGGCTGAGCTTATATCCGGCTTTAGCCAGCTTTCAGTGCCTATAATGATTTGAGCATCAGTGCTTTCTGTTAGCGCTTGGAGCTCTGGTACTTTCCCAACACAGCTACGACAATTTACAACTGTTATAACAATGGTTCCTGTGTCTACGTTCTTCATGTGTTCGGCCTGCACCCTTTGTGACTGAAGCCCTTCTTGTGTTTTCCCGAGACCCTCTAACCTAAAAAATCCGCCCACTCACGCTACTCGGCCCCTGCTACCCGTGTAGCCACCTCCTGCTTATAGTGGACTCCTGACCTATTCAGCGGAATCCGAAACCCAAACACCCTTTGGCGCAAGTCGAGGAATCTGCAGCCTACACGGTCGGAGAACCGTCTGAGCCTCTGATTCAGACCCTCCACTCCGCTCTGTACCAGAGGTCCACAATCGGTCATGTCGACTACACTACAAATGGCCAGCTCTGCTTTTATCTTGCAAGCAAGACTGGCAGCGATAACCATTTCTGTTAGCCGCTCGAAACCAGAGAGAATCTTCTCTGATCCAAAGTGACACACATCATTGGTACCGACGTGAACAACAACATGCAGTTGGCTGCACCCTGTGCTCTTCATGGCATCCTTGAGGGCCCTTCCCACATCTGGAATGACTCCACCCGGTATGCACAGGAGTGCACATCGGTTTTCTTTCCCTGCTTGTCAGCCAAGTCCCTAAGGGGCCCCATAACGCGCCTAACGTATGAGCGGAGGTTTGGCCAGCGCTGAGGACCGATCGGAGGACTCGGATGTGCTGGACGTTCGTGGGATCCCCACGGCCGGCCAACAACAATGGTGCCCATCCACTGCAGCGTCAAGCTGTGTAACCGAAGCCATCACAGCCTGAAGCTGATAGCGAAGTGTCACCAACTCGGCTCGCATCCGCATATAGCAATCGCAGTCCCTGTCCATACTAAAGGCCGTGGAAAACTAACCTATGCAGATAAATGGACTATCGGCACATGCTGCGCAACTCTACTGTCGACCCTGATGAAAACGCAGGAAGTGTGTGTAATAATGCGTAGAGATTCAAAAACCTAACTACCGAAGCACTCAGGTGAAACTAAATAATTCGCCCCTGATTAGGAACTTGTAATATGTCACAAAATCTGTTTACTTTCCGACGCAAACGAAAACGCGAGAACTGTGGCTATAGATATTAAATTTAGACGCAGAAAGTCAAGAAACTAAACTGTTAAAGCACACAGATGATACAATGAAATTCGCTCCTGGTTAGAAACTCGTGAATGTCACAAAAACGGTTACTTCCCTTTTGCTGCGTTTGTCTCGGTCGGCTCACTGCCTACAGCCCAAAATGACAGACATTTTTAACCTGTCTCTGACCTCCAGCATCTTTTAACCTGCCTCTGACCTCTAGCATCTTCCCAGCTGCCTGGAAACAGGAACTCATAACATCACTACCCAAAAAGGAATCTGCCAAAGAACCCTCCAACTACGGGAATATTTGCATTCTATCAGTATTATCTAAAACTGTAGAATACGTAGTTCACGTTCAGCATACTACTTACTTAACATTAATTAATCTTTTAGCTCAGTACCAGTCAGGTTTCCAAAAGAATCGCATCGCGATCACTGCTCTTTCGTAAGAGCAGTGATTGCGATACGAAAGTGACTGTCGGAATGAAACGAGCTAAGGGCAAACAAGAGGCGACTACATTGTGCTCTTTGGATTTCAGCAAAGCTTGCGACACTGTCGAATTTGACACACTAATTGGGAAAATCACGTCAAAATTTTTCTAAAAATGCGTTACTAAGGTAGGGATTAAATTTCAGGTTCATTGTTGTTGTACTATAGACAGTGACACAGACTAATGTAAAGTTTAGATTAATTTTGTTAAATAAGAGTATATAGGGGGGCTCCCAGGAGTAATGGTTGATGTTCAGGGATATGATAGGAAGATCATTCGAAGCAAAAAAGTCTTAGTAAACATGTCTAAAATGACGTCATTAAGAGGTATGAGCATTTGTTCATCTTCGCTAATCTGAAACGCATCTACTGAAAAAATGCTCTTCCCGGGAAACCCTATGTTAACGTACCGATGATTTTGATCAGATCGTTTATGTCGATATAGGAAATGATCCTCCACGTGCCTGCAGATATACGGTATTTGTCACAAGTAACTGCAGACTGTAACATCTACATTGAGACTGCATGAAGTTCAGTAATAGGAGTGCCACACATAACGGACAGCCATGAACTGCAGATAGTTTTTAATCTGAGCCTACACATCATGCGTTTCTTCATTTTTAAGCTGAATGTGAGGAGGAATAGGGAAGAGCATGTAAGTGAACAGTATATGTGGGAATTTACAGTTTCATGTTAATATACAGCACTGAAAAGTGGACAAACGCGTGGTCGTTACTCTCATGTACTTCACCAAACTACCAATCCTCCAGTTCCCCAACATGTCAGAGGTTCTTGCCTGACAACGAATCAACATTTTTGTAAAAATACATTCAGATCAGCATCCAGATGATGGTCTCGCGCGAAACCCAGTGGAGTTGTTTCTCAGGAAGAACTGAAATATTCTAAAATAAATTTCATCCGGGTGATGAACTGGTAGGAAAAAAACCCTAAAAATAGTTTTTTAATAATTCTAGAAATAGGTTTCTACATCTGGTTTGACATTGCACTGATAAGGGAAACTAGATCAGTGACAGGGATAATATACATAACGCAGTGCTAATGAATTTTAATTACAACAGAACATTAATAATTCGGATAATTAGTAAGCATTTAGACACAGTGAAAATAATTACACACTAGCAAAATATTTCGAAAAGCAACACAATGTTTCAGTTTTAGTAGTCCAACAATTTACTTTTACAATAAATTTTACTAATGGCAGGTTATTTGTAGTGTATCGTATTACTTAAGCTGAAAAGCAGTGAATTTTCTTGATTCAATGAGTTCATTTGTTTTGGCATCTCCTGGAAATGAAAAATAAGACCAGCTGTATAGTTTTCAGGTAAATTTCACTATCAGGTATTTCGAAATTTTGACCTGCAATTTCTAACGTTGACAGTGTACATTCATCGGCAAAATGACTTCTTCCAACGCTTCTCGCGTAGCTGTTTTTAAAGTGTGTTGAGGTTCCTTCAGTTTTTGTCATGCCAACCAAACATCGCACGTTTTAAATCTGTAATGCTTCCTTTGTTTACATGGATCGTTCTCATCCCTCACAACACTAATCGACACGTTAGATGTCTAAAGTGTACTGTAGGATTATCTTGAAATTTATACTCTTAAACCTCAACGGATAATCTGTAGTCCGTTTTCTAGTCACACATGGCTAAGCTGTAGTACTTTCCCACTTCTCTTACGACTCCTGAGTATAAAAAAATTATTTCAGCAGCAACGTCACTAGATTTTTGGGAAAAAATTAAGTGATAATTGAAACAGTCGTTTAAGCATTCTTTTTAGTCGATTTTATGCAGATGAATGAGATTTGTTATATAAAAGAGACATACAGTATGTCACCTTATAATTTTTTCGTTGTTTTTTCATTACTGTCCCTTCACGTCCGCATTATCCTGTTATTGCGTTCCACTTATGTCGAATGAGCTGTTGTATAGAGCATGGGTGGCATGCCGTAAAGAAAATAAGCAGTAATCATTATCCCACAGAACAGTACATGGAGACTCCTGTGCAGGCACATCAGTTTGATTTGCAGAGTTGCCACGTAGATGTATATAAAGTGGATGCTCCTGACGTGCGAGGACTGAAGACGCTCGAAAGTCGAAGTGCTATAGGGTGTGCCGAGCTTATAACTGGAATTGACTCGATTTGGTAACCACAAAGACGAAACGAGTTCGTCGCTGTCGCAGGGTTGATGAGGCAGCAGCGGCGGGAAGAGGACGGTGCCGGGGTCCATTCCGGTTAGAGCGGTGCGTCGTTCGGCGGAGTGACGGCGAACAGCCGCGGCGGCCCTGGCCTGGCTGCTCGTTACCCGCGCGGCACCGGCGCCGGCGCCGTTGGCAGGTGTGCATAACGAGGCGTCAGTCGCCACACCCGCCTGCCGCTTTCTGCCGCCCTCTCACGTCTCGTGTCAGGGGAGTCTTCTTCCTCGTATCTCTCACACCAGAAAGTAACATCACGATTCCCTACCTCGCTACGCATCGTAAAGAGCCCTAAAACCCACTTGACAGTGTATGTTGATTGACCAAACCTTTTAGAAATTGCAGTTGTGCACTTGTCACACACATTACAGCAGTAATGGACGTCGTGTAGCTTTCGTCTTCTTCTTCTTCTCGCATCGAAATAGTGAAATAACGTTCGCTGTCGTCGTCCACGTTCTACAGGAGAGGTGTAGCGACAGCTGTTACGCTAGGTGGCGTGACTACCCCACAGTTGACGAAGAAAACATTTTACTGACAGATCATTTTTCGTGCAAGTTTATTTAGGAAAAGCTTGCCAGATTTTCTTTGACCTATGAGACAAAATTGAATTGTTAACCTCAGACACTGTAAAGCCCCAACACAGTATCAGTTATGAATAATTTTCTTATTTCTTGAATATAAAAAAGCATAGTCAGTTTTGTCGTTACCTGTTCATTCTTATGAGGCGCACTTCGATAAAAACATTCGGTGCTTTTAATCTTTATGCGTAAAGTGTAACCATTATAATCACTGCTGTACGATAGAGCAAAGAGAATTATAAAAGTTAGCACTCACACGTCGCAGAAAAAGAAATTCGGCCTTTGGACGCGGTGGTAACATCAGGTTTGAGCCCCGAGGCGAACTTGGAAACAGCAGAATGCGATCGCTTGCGTTGTCGAACCCACCTTCACAGCATGTGAGTTTTGCAAGCGTAACTCGGTTTTCAGTGAGCAAAGAAGAAATCTTTCACTATAGTTTATGTCGCGGCATAATATTGATAAGTTGTCTCAAACCTTGGGCATGGAACAGTTCTGCACCGCGCGGGATTAGCCGAGCGGTCTGAGGCGCTGCAGTCATGGAATGTGCGGCTGGTCCCGGCGGAGGTTCGAGTTCTCCCTCGGGCATGGCTGTGTGTGTTTGTCCTTAGGATAATTCAGGTAAGTTGTGTGTAAGCTTGGGGACTGAGATGACCTTAGCAGTTAAGTCCTGTAAGATTTCACACACATTTGAACATTTTGAACAGTTCTGCACCATTGGCGGCGCCGACGAACCGCTAAACGAGATAACGACGTTGACGTCACAGGACTGTTAGATTGACACTTACATTAATCAGTAAATTCTGAATCCCAGTGATTGTTTTAAGAAGAGTAATTTTGCCAGAATACAGTGTTTTGTGTTGATGTAGACTGTGTTACTAGCCTATCTCTTTATCATCTGGCATGGTTTCCCCCTTCCAAGATTCATAAGGCATGGCAGAAAATCACAATATATAATTTAATATCGTTATATCAAATTTTGTTTCTCAGAAAAATTTATGAGTGTATATAAATTACCCAACAGCCAGTATTCTTTTACCTGAAATTAATTATTTTTATTTAATTTGAATTCTGGCATTAAACAAATATCGAAAAATATTTCCTTTTACTTCTGTGTTGTTGTCATCCCTTCGTGTGCAGTATTTCAGCATTGTCTCTACAGTCGATAGTTCATAATGGTTTCTAGTAGTTTGAAAGTTATAATTTTCTGATCACGTTAATTCGTAAATTTTTTTTTTTTTTTTTTTGTAAGTGTTTATGTGCCGCAACGTTTATGTATTGTCGTGTTCGAGGTCATTTCAGTGTTACAAAATGTGTGTGTGAAATCTTAAGGGACTTAACTGCTAAGGTCATCAGTCCCTAAGTTTACACACTACTTAACCTAAATTATCCTAAGGACAAACACACACAGCCATACCCGAGGGAGGACTCGAACCTCCGCTGGGACCAGCCTCAAAGTCCGTGACTGCAGCGCCCAAGACCGCTCGGCTAATCCCGCGCGACTCAGTGTTACAGTGATCATGTTACGTTCTATCGTATTGCGAATGTTCTGTTAAAGTTAATTAGCAGAGTGATTCAGGCATTCTAAATTCAGTAACTGCAGGAAATATTTGCAGCATGCATGATACCAAATTATGTAATCGAGTTGTACACGCAGTCTTAGATTACGTACGCCACCTGCAGTGGAGTTTGTCCAATTGGACTGGCGATCGTATTATTTCAAAATTATCCAAGTGTTCTTAAGCGACTAAATTACCCAGCCATTGTAACATTTATTTCCGAGAAAGATCAGTACCAAATTTATTCCTGTTATTCGTTAATAATTCCGCATCAGAATACTGCAGTTAAGCGAGTTGTCGTTGCCATTCTCGGTAGTGTTGTCCCATTGCGGTTCGATAGCCATGCTTCCGAAACCTTTAGGTACATGATCACAGTGCCAGATGTTTTAACCAATCTGAGTATGCGGGACGTCTCAGCATCCCAGCTATGTACCCTCTAGGTATCGACTTGCAGCATTGGATCGGGAAAAAATACACTGCGAAAGGTCTCCAAATCGTTCCTTGCGAACAAGTCTGGATTTCAGAGCTACGAAACTCGAAACTGCTCTACCAAATCAACCGCTTTGGTTTCCATTGAAACTATAAGTTTCCTCTACGGCTTCACAAATATCGAAACGTTCGAGTCTTAAATCAACACCTTTTCCAGCTGTCTATTACCTCTGTCGTGTAACACAAATTTACAGCAGAAACTCGTGCCTACCTTGGTTAAACCACAAACAACAATAAATATTCAGACCTGTCAACAGAGTTCTGTGCTTGCGAAACGGAACGTCATTTCATGTGAAGTCTTAGCACATGAAATATGATGCTATCGATTCCAACGAACTACGCACTGAATCTCACAAAAAAGAAAGAAGTACTGAAAAGAACTAT
This sequence comes from Schistocerca piceifrons, assembly GCF_021461385.2. Taxonomy (NCBI): domain Eukaryota; kingdom Metazoa; phylum Arthropoda; class Insecta; order Orthoptera; family Acrididae; genus Schistocerca; species Schistocerca piceifrons. The sequence goes on from NC_060138.1 coordinate 702,317,528, forward strand.
TTTTCTGCAGGGTGCCAATACGTGCCCTCCATCTTCCACGAGGATCAAGCGATTTAGTCCACTTTTTCCGCGGGGTGCCAATACGTGCCCTCCATATTCCACGAAGATAGCCAGCGAACTACTCCGACATTGATTCTAGAATGACCCCAGAGAATAATTGAATAGTAAGCCTTTTAGTCTGAGCATAGACAGGTTTACTTTGTCATGAGAAATCTTTTGACACTCGTCTTTGGGCACTAAGTGTGTGCTGACATCTTTCTTTAGAGTCAGCCACACGGTCCGCTAATATTTATGGATAAAATTATTTTTGCATTCGTAACCACGTAAGACTTCCCTGACTCGAAATGACAAGAGTGCTGCCGCAGTGTTATCATGTGCCAATCTTGAATACAGATATGGATCGGACAAGTAATGTTACAAAAACTTGTTCAAATGGTTCAAATGGCTCTAAACACTATGGGACCTAACATCTGAGGTCACCAGTCCCCTAGACTTAGAAACTACTTAAACCTAACTAACCTAAGGACATCACACACATCCATGCCCGAGGCAGGATTCGAACCTACGACCGTAGCAGCAGCGCGGTTCCGGACTGAAGCGCCTAGAACCGCTTGGCCACAACGGCCGGCCCAAAAGCTTGTTGGTCACAGGAGTGAAGACACGCTAGATGTTATGACGGGGAGGGATTTGTTCACTTGTCTTCACTTTTTCCTAAAATCGACGTTGACTTTCAAGTCAGGCGGCCCCACGAGGGTAGGTTCTTATCCATACTAGTTGTAAAGACCTTTCTAAAGAAACGTGTATGAGGTGACTGTGACGTCGTATCACGTAGGCTGTCCCCTTGCTATCTAATGTTATAGTGTGGAAAATTTCATACAGTGATAAGGCTTGCACACACTCCTCTCGGTATCCAACTGGATAGTTGCACCGCATGCCGGTAAATTATTATGAGAAACGTAAGACGATCAGCAATACTACGCTACTTCCTGCGCCTTGCAGGTCTTAAGAAAAATTTATCTCAACTGCCAGTAACCAAGTTCGAATTAAATTACAGTTCTGTTGTCTGCAGTCAGCGGAATGCTTCGGCACAGATGGGGATACTGCACTGCGTTTTGTTGCCCCAAACACTACAAAGGTTTAAACATGGAGACGCTATAGCAATGTTACAGTTAGATGCTGTACTGTCTATATAATTCGTCGCAAATTATATAGCATCTGGTAATATAAATTTATATTTACTGTAGAAATGATCCTACATAGTATCTGATTAACGGCAATACATAAAATATGTGATAAAGATTTGTTGGAATTGTGCAATACGTTTAGAATGAGTGCGTTTCTCACTTATAAGGCTCAGCAATATTTGGATGCAGATGCTGTATACTATATAAACTTCGTCATGATATTCGAAAAAGGGACTGTCTTACAGCTCAGGTAATAATTTTAATAACATCTTCGAATCTATGGCGCAGTAGGTATTCATTAGCCAGCACAGATATCCAGCTTATTTACCTCACGTCAGTTTGATAACTTAACTTGCTGCCATTCAACCATGAAATCTAAACAGTTGTTGATCTTTGCCATGGTACATGCATTTCGAAAGCTCGAGCTCTAAGGTAGCTAATTTTCTTATTAACTTATAATTTCACTGCTACCTTTGACACAGTAATTCGTAATGGAGCATTCGACCTGAGTATTCAGGCCCCTGCTTGGCCAGTTTGAATTTTGGTATCGAATTGCGCATGTGGCTGTTTCAAACATAAAAGTCTGCTGCACTGATTTGGTGTACATTATCAGGAAGTCCAGAGGAGGGTTGGAAACCCGGTGCATCCGGACCATATTACAAGCACTACCCATATCACTCAGTAGTTAATAATGTTGACTGCACTATCGATCAATGTTATGACTGTCTTCTTCAGTTTCTTCACATTCAGATGCAAAGCGTCCGTCTGTATCAAATACAAGGTGGGGGCAAATAAAAGTGTCCCGGAGATCAGAGTTCTAGGGTACAAAGAAACACAGCATAGGAAAGGAAATACAATACTCACCTGACTATAGCAGACGTTTGAAGTGACCACCATTCATCTCTTGGCACTTTTGGGCACTGGTCAGCAAGTTGCAGAAGGCAGATTAAAGTCGGACTGCTGGAATTGCTGCAGTCTCATCAGAAATATTTTACTGCAGTTCTTAAATACTATGAGGGGTGTTATGATACACTTTAGAATGAAGGCTCCCCACACAAACTAATCGCACACTGACAGATCAGGTGACCCGGGTGGTCAGCTAGGATCTTTGCTAACAATTCTGTCACGGCTGAAGATTGTAAATGTGCTCCAAGTTTCGACCGGCTGTATGGGTAGTTGCTCCATCCTGTTGGAAGTAACTGTAGGTCTTATCCTCCTCCGTTAATGCTGCCACAATGGTCAGAAAATTTCCTGTCCGTTTTTGTTTTCCTCACCCTGTATTAACAAAGAAACATTTTTATAGTAGCTATGATAATCACTTCATATTATTAAACATATTTAGTTCAATAACCACAACATGAATATATGGAACTCTGCCTTTTGCAAATTAACATAATCTTTCTTTGGTAATTTGCAGAAACAAAGCTTAAAAGTCAAAGACATGTTACAAACATGGTAAAAATAAGAAGACAGGAGCACCAAAATTCAGCACATGACTATTTCATGACATGGTTTCAAGCACTCGTAATGTTTTTTATTAGTACTGAAAATAATTTCATTGTAATTAAAACATTTCCATACTGTTCTATTCAGTTCTATAGTTTCTCTTTTCCTCTAAAATTTCTGTGTGCAGATTTTATTTAGTTGTGGAAATTAATGACTGGTAGAAATAATCGCATCGTTATTCTAAATCAGGAAGAGTTTATCGCCTTCATCGTAATTTTTTACTTAACAATTCTTTATCGTCATTTCATATTACTGTGAAACTATAATTCAGTGACCACTGTATATTGTATTCGCCGTTGTTTTTGTTTCTGCCGTCATTTCGCTTAATTGTTACTCAAGAAGTGCTGACACTAAATGTGTATCTCCGCACAGTCATAATATACTCAGTAAAAATTCACTGTTGTAAATGTTGTTGCCTATTCCTCTGGTGGAATTCCACAGCGTTTTAAAATATTCAGCTACTATTGTTACTAAAGTATATTTCCTTTGAAATTATAACTGCATTTTCTCTTGGCAGTTTCAGGTTAGATGTCGAATTGCGAATTGAGCTATTTCCAACATACAAATCTCCTGCACTTACTTCGTTTACATGATTAAAAATTTGATGTATTACGCGAGCAAATAGAGTTTTGTTTTCCTTATAAAACTTGTAATATGACGCTGGTTGTATTTCATTGCGGCATGACAAAACGTCTTGCAAAGCTGAAACTGAAATTTGATATTAAACAAACAATATAATTATCATAATGTTCCGCTATACACTTTAGCTGTTATGATTTGATCCACCGAACGAAATTTTTTGGACTGTAAATTATTTCCATTGCCTTGATAATTTTTAGGGAATGTTAGTTTTCAAGTGCATGTTGAACACAAAGACTACGGCAGATGTGTATGTGTAGCATGTTTCCGCTTTACAGATTCTGGGAAACTTCCACGTGGTGTTCAACAGTACGCATCGGATTTCAGTACAGGTACTCGGTAATGGTGCATTTTAATTCGTAGTCGATGTTCACGTTCATCGGACAAAGTCTAGTCGATGGTACAACGGCGTACGTACTACTCTTGCAATAAGGTCAGAATGTTGCCAGCAGGGATTTGGTATTCGTAGAATCTCGGTAATACCAGTTCTCAGGAAAGATGTTATGTATGGAATTTCATTTCAGAACTTGGCGTCGTCCAGTACCACCCCTCCTCTTCCAAGTTTGAGCATGCATATGCATTAGGTGCGAATTAATGAAGCTTGTTCCCCAACTCTGCTTAAGCAGAACAACTGTCGTTTGAACAACACTGTTTCCGACGAAAATTTGTATACCTGGGGTAAGAGACATATTATAATATAAACGAAATACAATTGAAATGAAAATCGAAAATATCTTGGTAACTGACTCCGCAGAGGGTCAAGAATCGATTCAGACATTACTCTGAATATTTCATAGTTTTCCACTCATAACTATGCCATTGCGCACCCTGCAATCAATATTTACATTTCTCCTATACTGTTACCCTCCCAAACAGCCTTTTATATGTGCACCTATACATCATGTGGTCCTGTTTATAGCGGCCAGTAGACTCCTGTTGTCGTGTATCTGACTTCGGAATCAGTATTCAAAAACGTTACGTGGTTTGCGCCTTATATTCGCTCGCCAGTAATGAACGGAGGAAGCACAACTCGTCATACCATTGAGCGCCTGTGCGCAGTTTTACTGAAGACGTACTCGGTGCATTTTCGCAACACAGTTATTGAATAAACCAACAACTGCCGTTATTTAAAAATCTGACGCCCGATACTACCATCGCCAAACCGCCTCTCTGACTCTGCATCTTGACCCTGATGGAACACCACTGGTTGCTCTACCATGACACTCGAACGATAACTATTGAAGTGTTACTTCCTCCCCTTTTTATAATGTTGTGAAAAGTTTTCAGAGAGACGATTCAGTTGAATTAATTAATTTAAATGATATGTATGTAACTGCTGCAAACAAGTCATCACGAGAAGACAACTATTCATTTTATAGTGGTAAGTGATTCTGTTATCACATGGGGCTTCGTGCTTCGAAAAGGAAGTGCATATGCTCAGTACAGAGAGATGTATGAGAATACTAAACCTTTTTATTGATTGGCGACTCCATGTTGTCTTGTGCACTACGACCAGATAACAGGTATACTTGAAAAAAGAGACAGCATTGGCCGTAATTTTTTTTTTTTACTATTGCAAAATCGATTTTCTGTCACTGAGTGACCATCTTCAGTGCTAGAAGTTAAAAATTTTTTCACATTACGATCAGAGAGTACAACATAGAAAATCACAATTACATCTGCATATGAACATAACACTTGTTAGAAACAAACCTATATTGTATAACTTAAATTGGGATGCACTGTTGTCACTAAGCTTACGGCAATCACATAGACTGAGGTCGCTGTTTACCTGCACTTGTTCAGCAGACCTCGGTGTGACGGGGCTTGACACGCCCTCTATGTGACGTGTCACGAGAAGACATAGTATTATTGGTTTTGCGAATTATTAACACTAAATAACTCTTGTACTTTTGTGAATGGTGTAGTAATTCAAATTTAAAATGTACGTACAACACTTAGCAGACGCAGGAGAATATCTAAAATACATTGGCATATTATTTTTTATAAACTATAAAACATAAAATAGATCGATGATAAGTTGTTAGAGTGCAGAACATATAAAAAGCAAAAGATAATGCCAAAGAATAATAAATGAACAACATAAAAAGAGGCGCAACACAGGTCTTTCTTAAAAAACGTAACACCCACCATCTGGCGTGGGAAGTCAAAAGTACAACGTTCGTAATTTATGTAACAAACGTTAATACCAAGGAGTCAATATATAAAAAATAATAACGTTAATACCAAGGAGTCAAATATATAAAAAATAATCACAGTACGAAATTGCCGTTACTTAATAAATAAAATGCCGTGCAAATGTAAGGTGCGAACAAGTAGTATACATCAATCATAGAGAAACCATCATGAGGAAGGACAAGTAATAGTGTCACTTATACCAAAATGTACATCGTACTTTAGAGAAATTAAACATAGACTATGCACGATATCCAGCACTTATTCAAATAGCAAAAGAATTGTTAACATACATTAAAAATAATTACGTAAAGTGATAACCGGTTTGTATTACTTTGTGTCAACGCCTACGAGATGTCGACTGTCGTAAAATTATGTTCAGTAGGCGTCCATAAGTTCTGTAAATTACAGAACAAAAAAGAAAGAAGCATCTTTTAAAAATATACGACCAATGCTGTCTCTTTTTTCAACTAAACCTTTTTTCTACCACCATCGATGAAAATAGTACGGCGGGGCCTATGTCTGACTAATACTGAAGATCGACAACGTCATCGACTGGAGACAGATGATCAAATCATTTTCAGCATAGCTTGCACAAGACTTACTGCAAAATAATATACCTCAGGACTGCTTTGTACTTTGTTCAAAGACAAATTAACGACTAAAAAATTCTGAAAACTGTGTATGAGTACATACACTTGGCAGAATTCGAGGAAAGAGAAGTCCTCTGTAAGTGATAACAGTGGAATAAGTAATAAACAAGTTTAATCTAACATCAAGCCAACGAAAAGTACGCACACGGGCGAACAGTTACAGAATAACTCAACTCTGCAGCACAGAAGACGGAAGGCAAGATAGAAGTGACGTGGCGGTCATAAATCAAAAGAATAACCATTGCATTTTCTTATTTTAGCTGTAGAATCACACCTGTCTCCTGAATGTCTAGGAAATTCTAATTTGAAATACAGATCGCTAGTACATTTCATAAGATATGTGCATTTTAGAATATCGATTTAAACTAAATGTGTGTATACGTAATCAAAGGAGGAAGGGTGCACATACGCACTAGAGCTAGGTTCTAGCCCTAATATCAGTAAGAAAAATGTGTGTATTTTTTAAAGAAACATCTCACTATGTTGCTCCTTTATACTCCAGTGGCTATGTTGTGTGGTTGTCCAGTGGTCTCTTGCCATTGTTACTTGGCAGCAGGACTGAGCTGGTAATCTTATGTTCTTATGTGATAAGCGAGTGAATTTTGGTTCTGCGCCACGAGTATACCTACAGACGTGTGTAGGTTTAGACTCAATGAGAGCAGCGAGTGAAAGAATAAGCCCTAGGAGGCTTAAAAAGCACTAGCCAAAATAAGGCCAATCTGTTCAACGTAGACATGTTTCAGATCAGAATCTGCTGCTGGAGTACATTCAGTTCTGTGTTTCCCAATCTCGTGATCCTGTCCCGGTATTACACATCGTTAAAATTACCTTAGATGGCGATGGGAGGCGACGGAGAATAGTATATGATATCGGACCAAACAAGACTGCTGATGACGTGCATTGCCTTCTGACTGACTTCTCTCTCTCGTATGTCGGTTTTCAGGCAGTGGGATCATCTTGTGCTCTTGGTAAGAGAACTCGATGCTGTTGATCCGGGTTCCAATCTAGGTGTTCTTTTGCCCTCGAAGGTGGGACAGGGAGGGAGGGTGGGAGGGAGGGAGGGAGGGAGGGAGGGAGAGTGGGCGTCGTTGTATGATGATCGTAATAGACGGTAGTAAGAGACTTATGCCTACACCACACAGTTCTGTTGCAATCTCTTCGGGGTACTAAAGAGACGTAATTTGTAGGCATCGAACATCAGCTGTAAAGTTTGGCCGCAGGTAAACACTACCAGACAGATCTTCAGTTTTGTGTTCCCGCTAGCTGTTGAATATTGCATGACATCGCTTTGGTTTACGCCTATTCTACTGGCAAGTTCCAGTGCTGACAACACGTCTTGCCACAAAGTGACAATATGCGCGTGGTTTATCCTCATACGACATTTCGAGACATATCAGCAGACTAAAAACTGTACGCAAGCCGCTTTGTCCCGGTTCACGATTGGAGGTACATTTCTCTTTACCGTACTATGGGTGTGCTGAGGATGCATTCTACTTTTATTTCCATTAAAATGGCGGCTGTAAGTAGTGATTTCCTTTAGACAGAATACTACGGTCGCAGGTTCGAATCCTGCTTCGGGCATGGATGTGTGTGATGTCCTTAGGTTAGTTAGGTTTAAGTAGTTCTAAGTTCTAGGGGACTGATGACCTGAGATATTAAGTCCCAAAGTGCTCAGAGCCATTCGAACCATTTTTAGACAGAATAATTTGAAAAAAGTGTTTCCCGGTCAGACAAAACGCAGTTCATGCAAATCATGAAGATAATCCACATTTCTTTCTAGCAGTTTCTTTCTATTAAGAACATAGCGGTCCACCTGTGGGTACATACTGTGTGATTGACAATATTCTGATCATATTCGTATTCTTGTTGCACACATATCATTATACGAAATTCGGAAACGATTCACCCTCTAGAATACTGTATACTGTTGTACTTGACAAAAACATTTTTTATACAATCCTGTTACGATGTATATAGTCTGGTATCAGCGTAGCATGTAGTTACTCTTTTTTTGTTATTTGTATAGAGTGATGTAAGTTTCATTTTTGTAGCAGTCTACGGTGACGTAGATTAGATGCAACTGCAGCTTTAAGCAATTCGTATCAGGTGAAAAAACGAAAGGATAATTTATACGCTAAACGTGTAAGCAGCTCGTAATATTTGACTAGAGTTTTACATCAGCACATTTCTGACTTCGTAGTAAATGATACTTAACTCAATACTTCCTGTTAAACATCGTTATTTTTCGCTTAAAATTAAGCCCTTTCTTAATACTACGTATGATAATGACCGTCCCGATGCTGGAAGCAATACATTGACGTCAGCTCCACACTCTTCAGAAGCGCGACGACCCAAAAGTTTGGAGAGGCGTAGAAGCGTGCCGTTTATTTCCGCGGGCAGGGCAATATGCAGCTTGTTGCAGTATCCTACTCCCTCTAGGCTTCTCGCGTTGCCTGAACAAGCTGGCCAGCAATATGCCGGCGCGTACATGCTAGTGTGTTCTTCCGCGTGGAAATGAGAGAAGGGTGGAGTGGCTCCCGTAGTGGACACTGCAGAGCAGAGTTCGCAGTTTCATCTGCGCTTTGAGCTGAATTCTCTTGTTTAACTTTGCGTACGACACAATAGTAAGCTACCGTTCTCAGGCCTTCATGCTTATTAACGGTACTGTGAATGGTTCAAAATTAGTAACTACTATTTTGATGACGACAGGAAGTCGTTTCTGTAAGTATTTGTATGGAGTGTAGCCATGTATGGAAGTGAAACATGGACGATAAATAGTTTGGACAAGAAGTGAATAGAAGCTTTCGAAATGTGGTGCTACAGAAGAATGCTGAAGATTAGATGGGTAGATCACATAACTAATGATGAAGTATTGAATAGAATTGGGGAGAAGAGGAGTTTGTGGCACAACTTGACCAGAAGAAGGGATCGGTTGGTAGGACATATTCTGAGGCATCAAGGGATCACAAATTTAGCATTGGAGGGCAGCGTGGAGGCTAAAAATCGTAGAGGGAGACCAAGAGATGAATACACTAAGCAGATTCAGAAAGATGTAGGCTGAAGTAAGTACTGGGAGATGAAGAAGCTTGCACAGGATAGGGTAGCATGGAGAGCTGCATCAAACCAGTCTCAGGACTGAAGACCACAACATCAACAACAACATTTTGGTGCTGTGAGTAAAGCCATAATACACACATCAAAAAAAGCTGTCACCTCGGTTCCGGGAGTTCTGGAACCTGTACAGAAAATTGGAGGAGAGACCAACATAAACATCATTTCCGCCCTTTTTATTGATCATGAAAACCACACATTGCATGTTGTAGCATTATACAGCGAGAGCTTCAAACCTCTAATACCAATAGCACGTCCTATTGCACTGGTGCGTGCCTGTATTCGTCGTGGCATACTATCCACAAGTTCATCAAGGCGCTGTTTGTCCAGATTGTCCCACTCCTCAACGGCAATTCGGAGTAGATGCCTCAGAGTGGTTGGTGAGTCACATCGTCCACAGACAGCCTTTTTCAATATATCCCAGGCATTTTCGATAGGGTTCATGTCTGGAGAACATGCTGGCAACTCTAGTCGAGCGATGTCGTTATCCTGAAGGAAGTCGTTCACAAGGTGTGCACGATGGGGGCGCGAATTGTCGTCCATGGAAACGAATACGTCGCCAATATGCTGCCGATTTGGTTACACTATCGACTGGAGGATGACGTTCACGTATCGTATAGCAGTTACGGCGCCTTCCATGACCAACAGCGGCGTACTTCGGCCGTACATAATGCCACCCCAAAACAGCAAGGAACCTCCACCTTGCCGCACCCGCTGGACAGTTCAGGCGTTCAGCCTGAGCGGGTTGCCTCCAAACACGTCTCCAACGATTTTCTGGTTGAAGGCATATGCGACACTCATTGATGAAGAGAACGTGATGCCAATCCTGAGCGGTCCATTCGACATGTTGTTGGTCGCATCTGTACCGCGCTGCACGGTGTCGTGGTTGCAAAAATGGACCTCGCCATGGACGTCGGGAGTGAAGCTACGAATCATGGAGCCTATTGCGCACAGTTTCAGTCGTAACACGAATCCGGTGGCTGCACGAAAAGCATTGCTGTCAGGGTTCCTCCAAGCCATAATCCGTAGGTAGCCGTCATCCACTGCAGTAGTAGCTCTTGGGCGGCCTGAGCGAGGCATGTCATGGACAGTTGCTGCCTCTGTATCTCCTCCATGTCCTAACAACATCGCTTTGGTTCTCTCCGAGACACTTTGACACTTCACTTGTTGAGACCTCTTCCTGGCACAAAGTAACAATGCGGACGCGATCGAAACGCGGTATTGACCGTCTAGTCATGGTTGAACTACAGACAACACGAGCCGTGTACCTCCTTCCTGGTGGAATGACTGGAACTGATGGCTGTCGGACCCCCTCCGTCTAACAGGCGCTGCTCATGCATGGTTGGCCGGCCGGTGTGGCCGTGCGGTTAAAGGCGCTTCAGTCTGGAACCGCGTGACCGTTACGGTCGCAGGTTCGAATCCTGCCTCGGGCATGGATGTGTGTGATGTCCTTAGGTTAGTTAGGTTTAATTACTTCTAAGTTCTAGGCGACTGATGACCTCAGAAGTTAAGTCGCATAGTGCTCAGAGCCATTTCATGCATGGTTGTTTACATCTTTGGGTGGGTTTAGTGACATCTGTGAACACTGAAAGGGACTGTATCTTTGATACAATATCCACAGTCAACGTCTACCTTCAGGAGTTCTGGGAACCGGGGTGATGCAAAACTTTTTTTGATGTATGTAGTAAATTCTTTTCTGGCATAGAGTCGGTCTTCAGTACATTAAGTTTTTTTCCATTGTACCTGAACCACGGTTTATATAGCTTCATGATCCATTCGGGACAAGGATGTAACGAATATTATGCTTCTATTTTTCGTTGGCCGATTTAAACGATTAAAAATGTGTATTTTTATTCCGTTTTAGTTAAGTTGGTATAACAGCATAAAAAACCAGCGCTTTAACAGTCAGAAGTGCATGAGTTTCATTTTATATATGGGTAGCAATCAGACAAATGACTATGTCAGACTAGTATGTCTGCGTTTAATAAGCTAATAACTTTTGAAGTAACACTCGAACATCGTAGATGGAAATCGCAGAGAATTTGGCATCGCTTGTCTGGATTTTCGAAACCACATAAAACTGCCACTAACGCTGGGCAATTACCAGATGACAACATCCAATACGTGTTCAGTTTTTCTGGCACAAGCGAAATGGCAGGCCTGAAGAGAAACAAAATATACTTTGCGCTGCGAAAAAGGTTTGCACGTTATGGGGAACATGTGGTCGGACGTTATCTTTCTAAGAAACATATTGCTCGTTGTTTAACAATTATCACCAGCTGTGGACACAAGCAATGCTTATGCTAAGAGCCCTGTACATTTCGGTCACGGATCTGAGTATAATCTAAACGTTTTCGGAAGCGTATTCGATTGGTTTTTGCCCTCGAGGAAAGTGTTGTCGGTCTCTGGACTGTGTCAACAGGTATTGGACCATTCATGTGATCTGTATTCGAGCTTTATTTCATTCATTGTGAACGACGCGCGACAGAGTTAATGTGAGTGGCGTGTTGAGGCCGGCGGCGCTGTGTGGCTTCTGGCCGGACCCATCTTGACTGAGCAAACGCCGGCCGTCCCACTTTCATTTAGCCGGCGGCAGGGCGCGGAGCGGCCGTTAGCGGGATATTGGCTGTCTGCCTTGTCGGCACCAGCCGCCGCCCTTCGCATCCCGCCTGCACTGCACTCCCTACTTTGTCTTCCCCAAGAGCACGTACCTACTGCGAAGAGATTTAGTACGGTTTTTTCTCGTCGCCTGGCGCTTGCTCTGCGGACGCCTTGGTCTTTTCCTCCTCCAACTGCTTGTCAAGCTTCTAGCAGAATAAATAATTGTAAAGCGTCCAGGGAAATAATACTGCACCAATCGAAAGTGTTTTAGTACTGTGAACGTAAAAGCAAATAGTGTACGAGAGCATAATGTCATCAAAAACGCTACTGCTCCCGAGCAAAATTTTTCCATCATGTTGCTGATTTCGACTACATCGATATTATAACCCCGTATACAACAACACTTGCAGTTGTGATTTCCCCCCTTATGCCTCGCGATAATAGGGCCGTCGACATTCTAGTGAATGTCGTCATTGTCCTCCCATCAGAAGCCTGCGTCACAGATCACCAGATCAATAGTCCTTTCACCTCATCAGTGTCCGTTACTCTTTCCTTGTTTATTTGCACTCAGTCTCTTGATTTGCAACAGTTACGCAGAAGAAAATCCTTTACTTCTTGAGATGATCGTTGCTGCGATCTTCACTCTAAAGACTGGTTTGAAAAAGATGTGCACGATAATCTATCGTGTACAAGTCTCTTCATTTCTGCGAAACTACCGCAAGGTAGATCCATGTTAGTCGGCTTACTGTAGTCAAGCCTTGGTTTTCCTCTTCAACTTTTACACTCCACATTTCCCTCCATTACCAAATTGACGATTTATTGATATAAGAGGGTCGTTCCGAAAGTAATGCTTGCTATTTTCGTTCATAGAAACTGCATGAGACACACAAAACACAACAGCACAGCTAAATAGAGCATTGTTTCAGCTACAGTGTGTCGTTTTTCCACATAGCCACCACCATTAGTTACGCATTTTTGCCCCGCCAACGGCGAACCATAGCCTGCATGCCACGCTTGTAAAAATCGGAACCAGCTGAGGCCAACCACATGGAAATCTGAAGGTGCTAAATCGGGACTTACGGTGGATGTGATAAGACAGTCCAGCTGAATTTTTCGATGAGTTACGTGGTCGCAAAACTGGTGTACGGCCGGCTTTATCATGTTTCACGTGAAAGTTAGCCTTCTTCTCTAGCGTTACCCTGGGAAATCGGGCTTTCAGCTTAGTCAGTGTCGTCTTGTTGCGTGCTGAATTGACAGTTTCTCCAGGCCCCAGTACAGCCAAAAGAACCGCACCCTGGCTATCCCAGAAGACAGTGCATATCAATTTGCCTGCAGACGGTTGTCTCTTGAATTTTTTCTTTGACGGAGAATTCGCATGTCGCCATTCCATGGACTGTCTTTTGGATTCCGGCTCGTAGTGGTGACACCGCATATCATCTTCGGTGACAATGCTCTTCAGAAAAATTGTTATCTTCAGCTTCATAATGGCCCAGCAGGTCCCAACAAATCTCTATTCGATGAGTTTTTGTTCATCTGTAAGCATCCGCCGGACCCATGTCACACAGACTTTGCAGTAACCAAGATGTTCCAACTTTGTTTCCAAGGCATTACAGCCGACATTTAGCTTTGTACACAATTCTCTGGTCGTTATACGGCGATCAGCACGGATGAGTTGATCAAGAAGCTCTTCATTGCGAGCAATGTATATTGCCACCCTACTTAATCAAGTCTTATCCAAGTTGATTGATATTGCTAGCAAGAACTCTTCTGGCTACTACGTACCTTGTACCTGACAGTTCTCTTAAATGCGCTGTTGGTGAAAACAAGATAGAAGTATTTGTCTCGTCTACTTTGCCGTCCACCAGTCCGTGATCTTAACTACACTGATGACAGGGTTTAGATACGTGGTGTCCAGTACAAATTGAAAATTCAGTGTGGTTGCTCCAAGAGTCGGAGGACAACTTTTAGAGCGTTTACTGTAGAAAGCCAGTATTGTTCCCTATTCGAAGATCTTCCGCGGCTGTTACATTTTATGAATTTTCCAGAATTAACCCTTTTTTCCCTTTTTAGGTTGTCGATGAAGTTTTTATGTTTAAAGAAATTGTTTTCATTACAGGTTCCACACTGACTGCTGACTGTAGTGTTTTTCTCATTGATGCAAACAGCGCTATTTAACAGTTTACAATGACGTTGGTTATGACGCAGAAGCTTCAACGATTTATCTTACAAAGTTCATTGATATTGTGACGCATACAGAATTCGTACAGCAAACATGAACTTTCACTAGGACAAAGTTTTTCTACGTTTCGTTTGAGGTTCCGTACCCTCTTGCGATTTTCAGGTTAATATCACGTATAGCCTTTTAGTTTTAGTTAGTTGACTTCCTCTTTGAAAAAGCCAATACATTCAGTCCAGAAACCATACTGAGGCATTTAGGGTTCAAATGGTTCTGAGCACTATGGGACTCAACTGCTGAGGTCATTAGTCCCCTAGAACTTAGAACTAGTTAAATCTAACTAACCTAAGGACATCACAAACATCCATGCCCGAGGCAGGATTCTAACCTGCGACCGTAGCGGTCTTGCTGTTCCAGACTGCAGCGCCTTTAACCGCACGGTCACTTCGGCCGGCCGGCATTTAGGGGTGCATCACATGTAGACAGTAGTAACAGCAAGAAATATTTGGAGCTCATGAGTGACAGATTTTATGCTTGAGCATCATTTGAAGAATGTATTTTTATTTTCGTAATTTCTTATCCCACTGTTTTCCGCAGGCTCGAAACATGGGTTCGGCTGCTTCCCTTCTTTTTATGCGTTGGAAATTACCTCTATACTTTTTTCTGAGTCATGTTTATTTACCATGCTCTACTTCTCAGAAAACTGTTTCGTACATTTGACTCATTAGTAATTGCACAGGAACTCTAAAGATCACTTGGAATCTCATGTCTTGTGTGTGACTCGAATGCTGCACATAGTACTCCCGTGTTCCACTGGCCTGCCATATCTGTAACAAGCCAAGCTCTCAATAAGATTTTGGTGATACCTTCTACACGAAAATACATTGCGTGTCTCTTGTTGCTTATGGAAATCACGTGTAATTACGAAGTTTTAGCTTCGCAGTCCCAGCTTAAAGGGACTAAATTCCAGCGTCACACGCGTCTATTTCGAGAGCAACCCTTCAGTGTGTCAGCTGCAGAGGACTCATCTCACACACCATAGATCAAAGCCAAGGTCGTTCAACCTTTCACACATTCTTCCACTTTCATGAAAGCCTGCCCAGTATCTACCCTGCTTTTCCCCTCGCGGAGTCAAAACGCTTAAAACTGTTTACGGTTAGTACCCCATTTTTTCTGACGTTGGCGACGTATGAAGGAGCGAGGTAAGTCTCTCTTCTTCTAGATGATGGATTATGTCCCATATCAATAGCATTCACGTTGAAACGCTACCAGTCACATGCTAAAGATTATTAATCCCCATTCGAAACCAGTCAACGTCCACGAAGCGAGCTGAGAGCAAGTGCACGACCTTAAATTTCAGTGTGACTCACAGAATCAAATCGGATGAGTCATGCATTGTTGCTTTTAAGCCGTAATCGAAGTGCAGATTAATCATGAAGCCCATTCGTTAGCATCGACATTAACGAGCATGAAAATAAATAAGCTTTACATTAATTATGAACACTAAATGGTAAACAGTATGAAATACTCCAGTGGGATAATAATGTGGGCTAAAACGGATTGTTTAAACTTTTGACCATATATTTATTCAGATAAGCACATAAATATATCTGAATGGTGGCCTCATATCGTTGACAGTTTAACGCTACTATGATTCAAGAGAACAAAGAAAATATAAATTCATACTGCAAGCAAAGCATTCACAGCCAGTAGCAATTGTGGAGTAAGTGCGTGGAGTCTGCAACAAAATCACGAAAACGTAGAGCCATAACCTCAAAATTCAGCAGTGTAGAGTTTGCTTAATATTCACTGCGACATCTAATCTTTATTAACACTCTTATCGCTAATAATCAGTTCAAGTTTATTCAACTAATGAAATTATACAGTGCAGCAAATCTGCCATAGTTCACAGCACCCTACAATTATTGAAACAGCAACAAATTTCGCACAGTTGTAAAATATTCAGTCACTGAAATCATGGTTCAGATTCTAAGTCCAACAGCGCTGAGAGTTCCAAAAATATTCTGTTCTCAAACCACTGACACAAAATATTCTAAGTCTGAATAAAACACTTAAACCCAAGCGGCACTTGGGCCGCACAGTACCTTCTAAACATCTTACCAAGCCAACTATGCAACGAAAAATGACCCACAACTCTGCCTTGCTTGCTTGTTTAAAATCTTCGCCGGGCTGGCCACCATTCGCGAAAGCTGGACGTAATAAAAACCTATTAAATGTATGGTATACATTAATACTCTTAGCTAATCTGCAGACTCTTCTTACTATATTCGCTCTAAATTTAGCAATAACAGTTGGCTTCATTATTTTGTTCTCCACATTCGCAGCTGCCATTAAAGTAGTCAAAGCAATGTCTTTACACACTTTGGCGCTGCAACCGTACACTTGTCGGATGACTATTTTACATACATTAAAATCTCGAAGTGTTGTTAAATAGTCATTTAAATTAATAGGATCACTAGCTGGCATTCTCATGCTAACGTTAAACGGTTGTGTTCGGGTGGAGAAATATTTGTGTAGACACTTTTCTTTATGTTATTCTAAAACTTTTTTCAACGTTTCTCTTGTTTATTAACTATACTAATGACATGTTATCTTCAGTGCTGGTACTGAAAGCTTAAAAACGACGTATCATATGTATACATTGTATGTCTGCGTAATTAGTTACAAATTTATAAAGACTAACATTTTCAAATGTTAATAGCTTCATTAATAATAATTTCATGTGCGTTATGTTCCGGGGTTTGGTACATACAGACAAAACTGCAGTCAAGTAGACTGAAAGCAATAACGCGTTTACTCAGGGTACAGTTACAGGAAGAAATACCGCTATCAAGCAACTGTGCAGTCTGTCTGGGTTACAGGAAGACGTTGCACTTACGAGGTATCCACGTAGGGAATAACTAGAGCAGATTTTACCAGGCTGATAACTCCGAAGAAGATGCGTGTTAGAGCCCTAACAGTGAAGCATAGTCCAAGGCCTAGGTCTGCGAGACTATGTACGCCAAGAGAAGGTTTGGTCAGATTCGTGGAGGTCAGAGCTAATCGCGAGTTACTCTGAATAAGGAACTGCGGAGCGGCCGGCGTAATTGCCTGACGTAGCTCTTGACGATGACTGACTTCTCGGAAGCTGCGCACCGGCCTAAGTATTGCTGAGGCGGGAAGGTATACCGAGTGTGTGGTGTCACCGCCAGACACCACACTTGCTAGGTGGTAGCTTTTAAATCGGCCGCGGTCCGATAGTATAAGACGGACCCTCGTGTCGCCACTGTCAGTGATCGCAGACCGAGCGCCACCACATGGCAGGTCTAGAGAGACGTACTAGCACTCGCCCCAGTTGTACAGCCGACTTTGCAAGGAAAGGTTCACTGACAAATATGCTCTCATTTGCCGAGACGATAGTTAGCATAGCCTTCAGCTACCTCTACGACCTAGCAAGGCGCCGTATTCAATTGATAATTAATATTATATGAAGCATGTATCATCAAGAGCGATGTTCTACAATTATGGATTAAAGTTAAGTATTTCAGAAGCTACGTACTTTTCTTTATAGCATTCATTACGTATCCTGTTTCAGACCTCACGCCAGCCTGCGTGAGTTTAAGCGCGTGCCTTTCGGCTTCCTCTCATTGTGTCTAGGCTGTCTTGTCTAGGCACAACAGAGTGAATTATTTTCAGGCACGTGACGTGAGGAGGGAAGTAGTTAACGCTGGTTGCTCCCCCTCTCATCGACTGGAACGCCACCAGATAGCGGAAGTAGCGCCTGCAGTGGTGGCGTCCTGAATTCCGTACAATAACAAGTCATTGTCGTCGTTGTTGTTGTGTTGGGTTGCACCCACAACTGTTGTCATCGTAGAGGCTGGTGGAGTGGATGGCGCCTGCGGCAAAGCCAGCCATGGACCACACGTGTACACGCAGTTGCTGTCCAGATGGAGAACAGATGCTGATACCATGTGCTTTCATCCTTAGGAGATGCTGACGGAGCCATTTTGTTCGTAGTCACAGAGCCCGCACCCCTTGGGGAACGAGACAACAAACCCGTCAAGTCATTGCTGCTGAGCCTGTATACAGAGAAACAGTGGAACCCACCTGATGTTGGAAAATGTGGCATCGGTGGGTGTCCACATAGGAGTGGTGCCTCCCCTGGGAGACGTGGAATGTCTTCCAGGGAGTCGTAGGCAGCTGCAGCCCAGAACCCGGAACTAGTACCTGAGATTGAGTAGCGTCACCATGCAGATGTTGTGGACGGCCCAGGTGCAATGGTGAACAGTAGAGCAGGCAAGAACAGGGCCGATTGAAAAAAGAAACTGTTAAGAATAGGACGTCACAGAAGGACCGATGGCGTAAAGACAGTGAAGGTATGGCAAGGAAGGGATGCGGAAGGGGAAAGGTTGGAGCACTGAAGAAAGTGGGCCCGTGGTATGCTCACTGCCATGGCGGACATGAGAGCACAGAAAAGAAAAGGTTGGTCTCGGGTAAAAATTGAGAAACGTTGCATCCTGTAGAAAACTGTGTAGGGCGACAGCACCAGAGAGGCCAGCAGGAGAAGGGCAGTGCACCGGAGAGGTCTGTTGGTTGAGAACCATCTCCACGCTAGCGGAGCCCTGGAGGTAGATGATCCACGGAGCCCTGGAAGCGGTTGACCTTAGAGGACAGATGACCCAGAGGCTAGATGGCCCTGAAAAAGGAAGGAGGCTTACTACGGGGGCTGTTAGAGCGATAACTGAGCGGGAGCCCATGGTCAACTGATAGCAGTAATAGGTCCCCCATCGAGAAGAGGGCATGCCACAGCTGCAACATGCTATAGCAACATTATAAAGTAACAGGAAGCAACACTGGATGACTGGAAGAGGACGGGACACAGTTCTGCAAAGACGTACTGCAACCCTATCTCACAGAAAATGGAAAACGTCGAGTGTGTTGGGTGCAAAAATTGTGTAGAAAAGGCACGATACAATAGAGCCCATGCTGGGTCCAGGGCAGAAAACAATGACAGATGGAGCCAGATGCGAAAGTCAGGAAAAGAACTGAAAAAGGTGGAACTAAAGCCAAATAGGAAAATGTCACCAGACGTAAGCACCATGTAGAATCTTCACTGAAAGCGACCGGGGGCGAAATATCGTCCTCGCCAAGACGAGATTGGGAGAAGCGGCACTGGGGCCAGCGATAACTGTGTGATCACGTCACCAATTCCTTCCTCGGAAATAGTGCCATCCTCGAGAAGAGGGTGTGCATAACTGCAAAAAAAGAAAGAGAAAGCAGCATCGATAGCCAGATGGCAGACAAGACTGGAAGTGCTGTCATCACCGCCTATTGGGGTATTTTGACGAGAATGGAAAAAATAAAAATGGTTACTCTTGGCACCAACGATGAAAATAGATAGAGCAGCATGGAAACTGCGTCCCAAACGAACGAAAGACACATTGCAAAGAAGAGTTTTATCTCGTGTGATACGGCGGGTGACGCTGCGAGAGGTGTTCAGAATTTTATGCTCATTGCCAGTGTCCAAAGCAGCGCCTCCCTCGGGAAAAGGCCTGCCGTGGCTTGGCTGCAATGTGCATAGCAATTGGAAATACGTAGTATCAGGTAGAGCTGCAGAAGGTAGCGGCCGGGTGACGAATGAGGAAAATGCTATGCGTTCGTTCAGTACATACAGATAAAACACCATTCAAGTAGACTGGAAGTAATCACACATTTATTCAAGGTGTAGTTACAAGGAGAAATAAGACAGTCAAGCAACCGTACAGTCTATACGGGTTAAAGGAAGACGTACCGGTAATACTTCGAAATAACCAGCTAGGGAGTTATCGGCGGAGATATCACCAGGGTGGTAACTCTGTTGAAGTTGCGTGATGGAACTCTAACAGTCAGTGTCTGCTGAGAGGATTCGTCAAATCGGTGGAGGTGGCGCTGCTCGGAAGGTACTCCGAATGAGGAACTGTCGTCGCAGTTGCCCGGTGTAACTCCTGACGATGACCGAATTCTTCGAGGCCGTGCGGCGACTTAAGTACGCCTGAGGTGGGGATACACGGTGTGGACTATTCTCAGACACGTGACTTGCAGAAGGAAATAGCCCTGCATGGCTGCACTTCCTGTCGGCGCTTGGAACGTCACCACATAGCGAAAATAGCGATAGCAGTGGTGGGTGGCGTCCTGAGCTGCCAGCAATAACAAGCTACATTGTTGTTACTGTTATTGTGCTGGCTTGCTGTTAGTCAATCATAGTATTATTGCACATGGAAGTGAGGGCGCTTCAGTCTTGAGTTTTTATCGTAATATTTGACGTGGACACGCTCAACCACTTTATACTATATAACCAACTGTCCTGAAAGCATTCACAGTGCGATGCATATTCCTTAGATACCACTGCCCTTGTTTACGGAAACATCCCCGCGGGTTTCCGGTAACGGCCGCGGGAGGCTAAACGCAGTAATATCGTTGTAGGGGAGTACTCGAACTGTTGTCATTATAAGGCTTGCAGTTTTTTGAGCTGAGTGGACGACGCCTGAAGCTACGCCACCCGCGGAACGCGGGAGTGCTTGCAGTTGCTATCCGGACGGGGAGTAGGTGCGGATACCGTGATAAGCATGGTATAAGTGTTAGCGAACTCGTCTCACTATCTCGAATCAGAAGCTATCTTTAGGTTTTGTGCGGAGTGCCTTAAGCAGTTTTGGTATTTTTAGTTGAACACATGTGTTTCATTTTATACACTCAGTCATTAGGCAATTTAACTCGCTTAGCGAGCACGCCGCCTAAATTCCCGCGCTACAGGGATTTACAAGTCGCCGACTCTCAGCTACCTGCTGCCTATATTCAAGCCTGATTCATCTAGCCCGGCCACACCAAGGCAACTTGCGAGCCGAAACCGCACAGCCATATAATCAGCACTCATACAATTTTTTCGGACTAGCCGCTCATAATGGTACAACGGTCACGTCATCAAACTAATCTTCTGAGACAAAAATGATAGTTACGTTGTGTGTAACTGTGTTTTAAGAGTGTATCTGTTTGAGACGTTGTCGCACAAAAAATATAAAAATTACAATTTCGAACTTCTTCTGGCTGTATTGAATACCACATTATTGTTAAACACACAAATTAACTGTAATTTATTTAGTATAAATGTTTTTAACAGCAGACCTGCATGTCACTTATGTTACTATCACATCTCTTACTCTTCTTTTTTCTTCACTTGATGTCTTCTCAGACAATATGATCGTTGGAAAACTAAGATAAATTCCCTGTAAATTGCATAAGATTTTAGCTGTGGCTTCGGTGGAAGAAGTACCTGGAGATACTTTGGCAACATCAGAAGCTGAAGTTCTGTAGTACAAATCGTCAGCCTGAGACGCTCATGAGATGGGATTAATGGAGGAGCTAGAGAAGATCCAAAGAAGAGCGAGCATTTCGTCACAGGTTCCGTTTACCGAGAGCGAGGACGTCACCGAGATACTCATCCAAGTCCAGTAGTTAATTCTCCAACAGAGGCGTTGCACACTACGATGAAGTTCACTGTTAAACTTGGATCTACATCTACATCCATACTCCTCAAGCCACCTGACGGTGTGTGGCGGAGGGTACTTTGAGTACCTCTGTCGGTTCTCCCTTCTATTGCAGTCTCGTATTGTTCGTGGAAAGAAAGATTGTTGGTATGCCTCTGTGTGGGCTCTAATCTCTCTGATTTTATCCTCATGGTCTCTTCGCGAGATATACGTAGGAGGGAGCAATATACTGCTTGACTCCTCGGTGAAGGTAAGTTCTCGAAACTTCAACAAAAGGCCGTACCGAGCTACTGGGCGTCTCTCCTGCAGAGTCTTCCACTGGAGTTTATCAATCATCTCCGTAACGCTTTCGCGCGTACTAAATGATCATGTAACGAAGCGCGCTGCTCTCCGCTGGATCTTCTCTCTATCACCCCTATCTGGTACGGATCCCACACTGGCGAGCAATATTCAAGCAGTGGGCGAACAAGTGTACTGTAACCTACTTTCTTTGTTTTCGGATTACATTTCTTTAGGATTCTTCGAATGAATCTCAGTCTGGCATCTGCTTTACCGACGATTAATTTTATATGGTCATTCTAATTTAAATCACTCCTAATGCCTACTCCCAGATAATTTATGGAATTAACTGCTTCCAGTTGCTGACCTGCTATATTGTAGCTAAATGATAAGGGATCTATCTTTCTATGTATTCGCAGCACATTACACTTGTCTACATAGAGATTCAATTGCCATTCCCTGCACCATGCGTCAATTCGCTGCAGATCCTCCTGTATTTCAGTACAATTTTCCATTGTTACAACCTCTCGATATACTACAGCATCATCCGCAAAAAGCCTCAGTGAACTTCTGATGTTATCCACAAGGTCATTTATATATACTGTGAATAGCAACGGTCCTACGACACTCCCCTGCGGCACACCTGAAATCACTCTTACTTCGGAAGACTTCTCTCCATTGAGAATGACATTCTGCGTTCTGTTATCTAGGAACTCTTCAAACCAATCGCACAATTGGTGTGATAGTCCATATGCTCTTACTTTGTTCATTAAACGAATGTGGGGAACTGTACCGAACGCCTTGCGGAAGTTAAGAAACACGGCATCTACCTGGGAACCCATGTCTACGGCACTTTGAGTCTCGTGGACGAATAGCGCGAGCTGGGTTTCTGATTCCTACAGAGTAGATTTCTAGTCTCCAGAAAAGTCATTATACTCCTACGTTCGAAGGGGGAGTCATACAACACATTACTTCCTCCCAAACACATCTCACGAAATGGCCATGATGGGAGAATCATAAAAATTTGATCTCATTAGGTGTCTTCCCATATATCATACGCAAATGGAACAGAAAAAGGAAAAATTATGATTCACATGAATTACCTATCGTCATATATGTTACGGAGGCTGACCAAAAATAGAGGCATTATAGCTCTAAAATGGGTACAACCTACAGAACGCAGGAATTTTATTTCTTACTTTTATTCAATTCAGAAAAAACAGAAATATTTTTCCACTTTCGGAAAACAGAAAGCTAATCTAAGTTTTCTATACTACTCGAGGTTGATTTTAATGCTTTTCTAAGTTTATGGTGTGTCTAACATTCGGGTTTTTGAACGTGTTAATTCTTTTATGATCATTTAAGTGCCATGTCTCTCACAGTCTTTAATCCACCGGTCTATTAGTACTGTACACATCACTGCTTACCCTTGCATATCAGATTCCTGTAACCGAAATATAAAATCACAGTACGTCAGGCATTTTGTCTGTATCTATGCGTGACTCAATCTCGTCCTCTATTTCAGCCATACGTTTGTACAACGTTGTTGTTGGTGTTGTTGTTGTTGTTGTGGTTGTGGTCTTCAGTCCTGAGACTGGTTTGATGCTACTCTATCCTGTGCAAGCTTCTTCATCTCCCAGTACCTACTGCAACCTACATCCTTCTGAATCTGCTTAGTGTATTCATCTCTTGGTCTCCCTCTACAATTTTTACCTTCCACACTGCCCTCCAATACTAAATTGGTGATTCCTTGATGCTCAGAACATGTCCTACCAACCGGTCCCTTCTTCTTGTCAAGTTGTCCCACAAACTCCTCTTCTCCCCAATCCTATTCAATACCTTCTCATTAGTTATGTGATCTAACCATCTAATCTTGAGCATTCTTCTGTAGCACCACATTTCGAAAGATTCTATTCTCTTTTTGTCCGAACCATTTATCGTCCATGTTTCACTTCCGTACATGGCTACACTCCATACAAATACTTTCAGAAACGACTTCCTGACACTTAAATCTATACTCGATGTTAACAAATTTCTCTTCTTCAGAAACTCTTTCCTTGCCATTGCAAAATTATATTGCTGTGCGGCACATAGTTCAGGAGATATGACGTCGTAAACATTGAAGTACGTGAAAACGAAATTCGAGGGCGAAGTTCCCTGCAGATATAGGTGAAATATGTGTACAAAAACGTGTGAAAATGTTAAATAATGTGAAATAAATGTATCATGTGCGTACTCTGACAAAGGCGCGGGTAAAAAACTCCTCCTAAGTCCCTGCATAGATTTTAACCTAACTTGGTAAATATATTACTTACTGTCTGGAAAGAAATAATGTGGGGATTAGAACCATCAGCCTGCAATTAGGGAATGGTGTGACTTGGTGATGGAGAGAGAGGATGGGGAGGAAGAGATGAATGGAAAGATGGGGGAGGAGGAGATAGACAGAGAGAGAGAGAGGGGAAGACAAATGGAAAGAGGGCAAGGAGAAGATGGACAAACTGAATATTGGATTAAATACTTAACCGGGCAACGCCGGGGTACTTAGCCAGTCTTATAAAACACATAAAATTACTTAAACAGTGAAGTATGCTACATACTTGGTTTACATGTATCGCTAGATCATATATTTTGCTTGATTTGTTGGCAATATGGGAACAAATTTTGTCAGTATCCTCCATTAATCAACGCATCATTACCTCTAATCACTGGTTTCATTAAGGAACAACTTATGGGCTGTGTCCTTTGTGTTGTCTTTACCTTAAACCCAAGTGACAAAAAAGTAAAAGAAAAATAACAGGCAGGAAGATGTTAGTGCTTCGGTTTGCCAATCGTCAGCAGTTTCAAAATCTCTCTGTTGCGAGTAGATTACATCCAGATGAGACGCCCGGCCGTGACAAACGCGTCAGCAGCAATTCAGCGGCTCCGCGAGATGCATTTCCATGTTAAGCGAACCACCCCTGCTTTTATCGGCTGGTGCGCTTGTAAAATTTTATTTCACTGTCGCACTGTGTTACTCATGACAGCTGGCGCACCGAACGCCAGTTGCCATGTTGCACAGTTCATGGCATGTCTCTCGATGTAACACTACTAATGCGATTTCACGAAGCTATTTCAAAATCTCCTGTCATGTTCGACATAAAGTCAGTCATACTTTTTTTTTTACGTAACATAACTAAGTGTAATAGGTTTGTCGACAGTCAGTACTATATATGTCTCTGCTCTACGGTTTCTGTTCCCTAATATTACAGTGTATTTAACAACTGTCCTCAAATAATGTACTTCAGATAATAGGTTAGTTAAAACCAATATAAACCTGTTTCGATATAAAACCACAAGTGTATTTCATAATTCGCACTAAATGTATTATTTGAAAGAAGATAGATTGCATTGTGAAGTAGATTCGTGCACAGTACCATACAAAGAATTTTGATCATCTGTTATTAAAAATTTTGTTGGGATATTTAAAACAAATGTAGTTTCACCTTGCTTGTCCTCCTGTGCTATCGTTGCGTGCTGATGATGTTGGTATACACTTCAGCGAAAGTGGTGTATTGGCCTAAGTCTTGGCTATCTTCGAGTTCTCTTTCTTCTCACTTGCAAACCGATCGTCTGCCTTTTTTATAACTTTTTTCATTAGTTCGTTCAAGAAGCTCAAAATAATTGAGTATTATTTTCTCCTTTTATGATGATTTTAAATATTTCTTTTCACTGTACATTTTTCACGGGCGAACATTCTCACCTAGATGCACACTCTTAACAGTGCGTTTAAACTACTAGTATATGTGCTACAGCATGGAGAATGCTTTGAAAACTCAGAATTCGAAGCTTCCTATCTCAGCATTCAAGTTTATTATGTGACTAACCAGTTTGTAACCCTTTTACTTTCTAGTTTTGGACGATATAACATACTTAATTTTAGCTATCGATTAGTACGAGCTGTGCGAAGTATAATTTCAACGTCTCTATAAAAAGGGAACACACTGCAGATGTGGCTAACATAGCTTCAGTCCAAGTACACTGTGGCTCGCACTTATCCTGGGCTGATAGAATTTACTACGAGCTCAGCAAAAAAGCAATGTGCAAAACTTATGTGCACATCTTTTGCGCCGGCCGCTGTGGCCGAGCGGTTCTATGCGCTTCAGTCTGGAACAGCGCGACCGCTACGGTCGCAGGTTCGATTCCTGCCTCGGGCATGGATGTGTGTGATGTCATTAGGTTAGTTACGTTTAAGTAGTTCTAAGTTCTAGGAGACTGTTGACCTCAGACGTTAAGTCCCATAGAGCTCAGAGCCATTTGAACCATACTCAACACAAAAATACAAGAAACTTCACGGAAGCTACTAATCAGTGTAATCGTCTTCCCAAATTACTCTCTAAGAACTCGCGAAACAAATAGAAAATAGATGGTAGGCGCATGTTAAAACATTCTTGCCGAGCGGGACTTCTCTCCTGAAATGCCATGATATTGAATCACTGTTTCGGCACCTTATCAACATGGAATTCTCCCTCTTCGTTGCGTTTTACACACGCATTCACGATCACAAGGCCATCAACGAATATCCGTACAGTATTGAGAAAATCGCACAGCAAGCTAAACATAGCATAGTATATCCGAGACACTCATCACAATAGCGAAAACAGACTCCAGGGAACGACGTTGACTGTATCAGTCACTGTCTAACCACTGGTAAGCCTGCAGTCAAACATTCATTCACAATGTTACGAGTTACTTCCTACGTAGTATGACTTCTTTCACTCATCAAAGACAACGGAACCTCTATTACAGCTTAATACGCCACTCAGATCTATACAACAAGGGTGGAATAGTTTGTATGCGTTCGATCCCCGTCATTATATCCTTTGAACAAGAGGCTTCCTAAAAGTGAACGTTCCGTTTTCCATGACGCCCTATACGTCACGTCGCGTAGGTAAGAAAATCTGAACAACTTCGTCAAAGCGGGCGTCACGTTTCTTGGCGAGTGGTGGGGGAGTTCTCGCAGCCAGCAGTCAGTGGTGGGGAGAGCCAGCTGCCTGCTGCGGCCCGGCAGTGTGGCCACACTGTGCGTTACCGCTCGATTCGACTGTCGGCTACTGACCGCCGCGCGTGGAAGTACGCGCGCATGCAGGAAAGGTGACGAGCGCAATAACACGTATACGTCTTTGTGACAAAACCGTTGTCATCGATTCGTCTGTCTTTAATATATGGAGTTGTATAAAATGTGTAAAAATAGAAAAAGCTATGAACGTTGGAAAGAATAACAACTTGCAATGTTTATTGTGTCTGTCGATCAACATAAGAATACCGTGTTGAGTAACTGGGGAAAATGCTGCGCATTTATTTGTCTTTCCTATTCTAACTCGGAAAATACAATCTTATTGTACTGCCTTGAAGAATAAAACTGCCCGCATCTCGTGGTCGTGCGGTAGCGTTCTCGCTTCTCACGCCCGGGTTCCCGGGTTCGATTCCCGGCGGGGTCGGGGATTTTCTCTGCCTCGTGATGGCTGGGTGTTGTGTGATGTCCTTAGGTTAGTTAGGTTTAAGTAGTTCTAAGTTCTAGGGGACTGATGACCATAGATGTTAAGTCCCATAGTGCTCAGAGCCATTTGAACCATTTTTTTTTTTTTAGAATAAAACTTGGAAAGTAGAAGAAACCTCGCGAAAAAGTGTATACCTACTGATACTCAAACGATTTTTATAATACCCGTAAAATGTTTTGCAATACGTGTGAGTACTGGGAAAAATCGCGGCACATATAGGAGTATTTCTGTCACCCTTTCGAACCCAGAGAATACGTTCACCCTGTGATAGCTTGCCATCTGTAGTCAAATTTATGTATTTGGATTGCAGGTGAAATATTCGCACATGTGAAATTTTTGCATGCCAGTTTTTTAAGTGACCTAAGAAAACGTCTGAGCAGTCTTCATGTAGACCATCTTTACGGCACATAGTTGAAAGAATCATATTTCAGAAAATATAAAAAGATCCTGTCATTCATTAAACATCGTTATTAAAAGAACCAAAGGCACTTTCTGTTTCTAGATACCTCACTTACAGCAAATAATTTATAGTTGTTGATACTGTGTCTATTGTACATAGGTATTGTAATACATAATGTAAAACAAGTTTCCACGTGCTGTTTTTTGGGACAAATTTTCGAGAAAGCAAAAACAATTTCTTCTTCAAAAATGAAGACAGCAGTCCGACTAGCATAAATACAAACAACATTTTACATATTTTGACGGATAATTCAGTGTGAAAATCGACGAGTGTAATCCCTGAAGACAAGCTTTAAACGAAGTCCACAACGAAATTGCGTAAGAAACTAAAATCTTTTTATAATTGCTTTACCAGCCAGGCAAACCTAGACTCAAGTTACATAATACAGGCTTATGATTTAAGATATATGTTTAAATGCTTACTGCAGCATTGCAGTACTGTCACAGGTATACCAAAACATCGTCTTCATCCTCGCTGTCTGATTAAGACGAATCCGAATCGTGAAGATTGATTATGAAAGGCTCCATCACCAAGTCTCTGTCTATTTCCTTTTTAAAATCTTCTTCCTGGAGTGTTTCCGAATGTCTGATACAGTTCGCCCATGCAGATATGCTTACGTTGTCCACTGCTTCATGTGTGAGTCTTTCCCTGTCAACAATTCGGAAGGTGCTGTTTCTTTCTAAGAAATGGGCTTTAACATGCGCCCATACCAACTCAATAGGGTTGTAGTGGCAGTGATATGGTGGTAACCTGATTACTCGGTGACCAAGCTGTCTTGCCAGTTCATCTACCTCGTAAGTGCGGTATTTAGGCTTGTATGCATTTACGAGCATGAGTAACTCTGCCTTGGTCTGTGACGCTGTGTGAGGAATTTCATTAGACGACAACCATGAAATAATTTCATCCTTCCTGGTATTTGAAGTAGGAGCCTTATTCTCTTGTACAGAGTGCACGCTTGCGTTGTCCATGACAATAACAGAATTCCCTGCCGTGTACAGAAGTAGCTGTTGCACAAACCACCGCTTGAAGACAGCATAAGCCATTTCAGAGTGATAGTCATCTGATTCCTCCGTCTTCGATGCTTTAAATATTAATTTGCTCTCTGGTATGAAGCCTGTTTCTGCAGAACCAGCGTGAAGCACAATAAGGCGTCCCCCTTTTCCCACAGGAACCTCCAGGTCACCAACATCGTCACTTGTCTTCCAGCGCATTGGTCTTGATTGGTTCTAGTGAACGTATGTTTCATCGAGATAAATAAATACATGATTTTCCGGCTTGTTTTATCTCGTACATTTCTCTCAAGAATACAGTTCTTGCTGCTACAATGTCACTTCTCCCTAAGCGCAGTTTTCTTCCGTCATTGCTCTTTCTATATTTAAATCCCATCTCCCTTAATTTTCTGAGCATGGTAGATTTGCTGCCGTTGAAACTTTCAACTTCTTTCGTGTAGGAACATAATTTTTCTGCCGTAGGATATTCACCTTGGCTATACATGTCGAATTTTGCGCCGTAACACGTTCTTGCTGAAATCGTCGAGCTCACTTACGAGTTTCTTTCGATTTCGGCACTTATCATGCGACTTAATAATAAGTGATTCGTTCTCTTGTAGATGCTTTGGCTTCACTGGCGATCCGTTGTACAGTTCTAAAACCGATTCCACACACCTCAGCTGTTCGTTCTTGGCACTTGGCAACACTGGGCGACGCTTTTTTGTAAGCTGTGGTTGCCACTTTCAGCTCTCGTCTAAAGAACTGATACACAGGAAATATTATTTCTCTCGCCTGCCTGTGTAATACTGGGTGAGATTTGTTGTTGCCACTCATATTACCACAATGCCTTGCAGTAACTACCGAAAAAGCACCACACACAATGCTAAAACCAATCGTAAACTTGCGCCGCCCAGAACGACATTAAATCGGGCGCTCGCTACGGCTGACTGACTCCTATTGGTCGGCAGGTCACGTGACTCCCGTGCTACCGCGCATCCAACCCTCACCCGCCAAGTTACATCACGCCCGCTCTAGTACAAAATGTGTGAATGCGTATTATAACTCGAACCAATCATAACTAAAACGTTACTTTGTGTGCTTATGTTCCAAATATTACAGTTCCTGAGCCAGTACTTAACAGTCTTCCCAACTTCGGGGAAACGGACGATGCAGTTGGTTTCCATTCACTTGAACTGCTTCTTTCTTCTATTTAAACTGTAAGTTTGTATATATGCTAACCGTCTAGAAGATCAAGGAACCATGTTGAACAACTTAACGTGGAATTTCCTCCGCCCTTTCCGACTTCACCCGTGCTCGCCGGACTCATCTTTCAAGCGACTCTTCGGTACAGTGCAAAACATGGGCTCCGTGTTCGTCTGTGACTTCAGTGCTTATCTATCTTTAAAACTAAATAGGACTCAAATTGTTAGTCTGATTTTGATATGGATTGCAGCATTAAACATAGAGTTTTTTGCTGTGTATTATCAAGCACAAGAAATAATAATTCCCTTTGAAATACACTTAAGTTATTATTACGAAAATTTACATAGGAATCAGCTGGGCAGAGAAATGAAACAGCAACCGCGTCTTAAGCTGACGGATACATTGTTTACACTGTCTGATAAATAACTGTGTTTTGACCTATTGCAGTGTATAATACATTGCATGATTGCAATGTAATAAACGAAGTAGATCTTCTGGTATACCCGATTAAGCGTACAAGAGGATTGTATATTCGTAGCCGGGCACAACGAACTATTCGTATTTCATAGAATATTCACTGAGAGAGAGCTTGAATTCAAAAAAATGGTTCAAATGGCTCTGAGCACTATGGGACTTAACATCTGAGGTCATCAGTCCCCTAGAACTTGGAACTACTTAAACCTAACTAACCTAAGGACATCACACACATCCAGCCCCGAAGCAGGAGTCGAACCTGCGATCGTAGCGGTCACGCGGTTCCAGACTCAAGCGCCTAGAACCGCTCGGGAGCTTGAATTCACATGTTATTTGAGGTTATATGGTGAACACAATGATGTTAAGAACACTCTTAAATCAATTAAAAAGTAACATGTGGATTCTCCCTGCATACATCTACATGTGCTATTGTTTACAGAGAGATGGTTTTCCTGCACATACGTTTTCCGGAAGACGTAAAGAAAAAATAATGCGTAATATAGGATTGTGGGCCCTCCTTGATTAAAAACACTGTTGTTTTATTTTCTTTCCCAAGCTGGTTTCAGCAGTAATATCACCATCATCAGTGGGTTTTTCTTGTTCCTGAAACATGCAAAATTAACATCGTTACAAACATTACAAAGCGTTATTATATGTGTACTGTTTGGTTACAGATACTGTATTGTGTGAATAGTTTCATAATACCTAATTTACTTTGTCACAGCATAGTTTCTACATTTTTTGCCATTATTTCTGGCATATTTTGTTGCCGTTTCTTTGACATGCAGCAAGTCATCGTCAACTGTATGAGCAACTGTTATTATATAAAATAAAACTATTTTGCATCAGGGCTTATCCACAACCCCTTATTGTTGTTTTTATGCATACACGGACCAACTGAAGAGTTTCAATATACGACTTAAAATAGTACGATCACAAGACGCCGCAACTATATAATATGTGTGACTGTGTTCATCTTTCGTCTCTTTGAAATCCTCCGTGAACGAAGGTATTAGTCAATAAAGTTACTTATTGAGACAAAGCAGAAAATTTCGCAGACTCCTTTGACAGAAAAAGCTGTTGGTTTTTGACAGCTCTTTTTAATGTGAAGAGTAGATATCCATTTTATAGCACCTACCATCTAAATCAGTTTATCGTAATAGTAATGTTATCGAGCTGTCCTGAAAACTCAGGCATCGTCTGTATTGCCACTATCTTCGGGACTGTTCAGTTGTTTTGTTTACCACTACGGCTGGGAACTGAAATGAAGAAACAATAGGGAGGGGTGGGTCACATAACCGTTTTTTTTTTTTATTTCTGCATGGGTAAATATTGGCATTCCATCGCTCAGCATTTTTGCATTCGAAAAGTACATATGAACGATTGGTAAAGAAATCTACACAGCAAAAAGAGTTGTGTGCTGGATAACAGACGAACGGCATTAGGCCTACTGAATTCTGTAATGTTGTTTATTAATAATGGATTTACAGTATTACCAAAGGATAACAGCAGCGGAACAACACAACATGGCGAAATGAATATGTGAGCTAAAATTACGTATAAGATCACTGGTAGTAGTTCTTTCTCAGAGACACGCATACTGTCACCCGTTCTATTGATAGTAGCCTCTAACCGCAGGGCTCTTTTAATACTGTGGTTTTGAGGGTCATGTGTTTATTGGAGAGAGAGCGCATTAAATTGCCGATTGATTGGAATCTTTTACACGGCGGTACTTGCGGCACAAATATTTTATTATTCATCGTAATGAACATTAATGTGACAACAGCAGTGCATTTGGCACGATTACTTTTTTTCCGTTTGTCAACTTGGTTTCATTTAACTCTGTGAACACAATCAGTTTATCAGATTTACAGCTGGTTACATTGGCAAATCGACACTGTTATTGCGCTAATGCCTGATTCCGTACAAGTGGGTTAGTCGGAAATTAAAACTCTAGTATTTAGTGCCAATCGCATCGGATGAGTGCCGTGCGCGAGAGGATAATCTGCTTGGCGCCCGTTCACCTGCTAGTTGGCCTGATTACTAATCCGCAGGACTACTATGCCGCCTACGGCGAAAAATCGCGCTTGTCACATGCTTTGTTCCCTGCCGTTGCATGCAATTAAGTGAATTGGATGGCGTTGTGATGTTCATCTGTGTTTCTCCGTAGTTCTCTCTAATCTGCCGTGATATAGTGTGATGTATAGCGCGCTTGGTGCCAAAAGTGGGAGATTTTACCGAAATAGCTGCAACAAAAGAATACAATTAATAATAGTCACACACAATCCATAGGGATCCAACGGAAGTGTTATGAAGTGGGGTTGGGGCAGCGATAAAAAAATCGCTACATGGACTGTCAACGCATTTAGACTAGCAAAGATTTCGACCTGCTTTTGTTCTTTTAGTTTCAGACGTGACACTTCGAAGAACTAATGACGAGTAGTTTTGCTGAACAATAAATTGTATTCTAGGGCTGATGACATTAACTCAGAATATGTAAAGGTTTTGGAGAAGACTGTGCATGTCACTCTGCAATTTTCATGTAGTTCCGAGAGTTTGAGGGATCAGGAAGAATGTCTTAGATGCTACCCGCATGGCTACCTTCATCGTTATTGATGAGAGCATTTTTGTGTACAGAAAATTGTGAACGAAGGCCGGTGTGGGCAGCAGCCCTTTCGTAACTTCTGCACATTTTTAGGGCTCACTTTTGTAGTTATTGAAGGTAGAATTTATGTCTTCATTGCATTCACTTTGCTTCAGACACCTCAGTTCCTACTTTATTCATATCACAATTCAAGATCCACTCTGGGATACACCATAATACAGCTGAAATAAGAATTCCAAATCTGTTAATTCTTATTCTTAGCTTTACATCTTCATTACCACACTCGTATTGCTAGGCGTCCCTTTCAGATTTATCTTTCCATGCACTACCCTTTTCCTCACGGACTAACAGTTTTGCACAGCTTGCCATCACTATGTGGATTGCATGCTGTCGTATACTAACGGCATTTTTCCGCTCACGTGGACAAGTTTCAGAATGCCGCTGACGAAAAGTCCAAGAAAACCCAATGCGCTGTGTGATGGCGAGTATGCACAATAGTTACAGTGTGCTCGAATGACATAAGACGCTAGACAAAAATGAGCATGGTGAAAATAATTCTGAAAACAAAAAGAAATTATAAATGCACTGTGCCAGCGCAAAAGTGTCTGAGTACTCTTTTTGTCATTCTGAATGAAAATTTTTGTTGCAGTTGCGCTGCTTTCCCGCTGGACGTGGCTAGCAGTGATGTCGTGTCAATGGTCGCGACGAGTGCGTGTCTCACATGCTGCATGTTTATGTCTTTTGTTATTATGGAGGTGGTAATGACAGGAAATAAGAATCTGTAATCTAGCAACTACACAGTCTTTGACAAAGTACAAGTGGCTACCTCCATTTCTTTAACGTTACAGTAAACATGGTCGGCCTCAGAAGCATGCCTTGGCATCCTCACAAACTGGGAACACTCTGGGATGCGTCAATCTCTGAAATAAATTTCGCCTTCCGCTCGATTTGTTCGTGTGTATTGGTCTTCAGTGGTAAACAACGAGCAGTGTAAACGTGTAGTCGCTCTTTCGAGTCCACAACGTAAATCGCTTTTTGCTGTCGGTTAAAAGTATTCATCTGATAGAAGAACAATGATAATTTATTTCACTCTTTGATACGCTAGTAAGAGTAAAAACGTTTCAAAACATTTCCGCGGAAGATCTCGTAGCTGTCTTTCCAGCCCGTCGCTCGAGGATTTCTCCTCGATGTAGCATTCACTATCTAAATTAACGAAGTTCAACCAAGAATATCGTACGATGAAATTCTCCAAGCTATCAGCTAATGGTTTTGCGTCACGAAGCTAGACCAATAGTTGCATTTCTTTTTTTTGATTCTAGGAAATACAAAATAATTAATTTATTTTGTGAAGAATCGTATTAAACCAAAACGTTAATGGGGAACAACTGAATTGTCCTTTATCAATTGCAATCAAACATCTACCTCGAAAGAAAACCGTATCTCGATAGAATTGTTGAACAGAAATGAAGCCAGACATGCTCATTACTCGATGCATTTCTCCCACGAGTGAGACAATGACTATATGTCTTACACTGCTGCAGATATCTACAGTTCGCAACGAATTTGGAGGATGCGGACGAAGACGACTCACGGTGAAGGTTATTGAAGGTTATCATAATTCACCGTGGTTGCCGAGTTCCTGTATCAGACGCTTGTACTTGGGAATTTGTTTGGTTGAGAGAGAGAGAGAGAGAGAGAGAGAGAGAGAGAGAGAGACGACTGCGTCAAAGGACTGAAGAGAGTGCAGCAGCCACGTCCATGTAGCGCACTGTCACTTCTAGCGAACGAGTTAAACGTCTGTATCGTACTCGTACTCCCATAGACCCATAGACTACAGGTGGTTCGATGCTGATGTCTTTTGGCGATTAACAAATGTATATATACTGAAACTGTCGTGACAGCTCATATTCTGTTTTCTTTTCAGTCTACACTGAAGTGCGAAAGAAACTGGTATGGGCATGAGTATTCAAATACAGAGATATGCAAACAGGCTGAATACAGTGCTGCAGTCGGCAACTCCTGTATAGGACGACAAGTGTCTGGCTCAGCTGTTACATCGGTTACTCCTGCTACAGTGGCAGATTGTCAAGATTTACGTGAGCTTGAACGTGGTGTTCTAGTCGACACACCAGCGGTGGGACATAGCATCTCCTAGGTAGTAGGGATTTTCCCGTACGACCATTTCACCAGTGTACCGTGAATATCAGCAGTCTGGTAAAATATTAGATCTCCGACATCGCAGCGGCCGTAGAAAGATCCTGCATGGACTGGATCAACGACGCCTGAAGAGAATCGTTCGGTGTGACAGAAGTGCAACCCTTCCACAAATTGCCGCAGATTTCAATACTGGGTCATCAATGTCAGCGTGCGAACCATTCAACAAACCATCATCGATATGGACTTTGGGAGCGGTATGGAGACAACCTTAAGAATCCACGGACCTTGCGTGTCACCGGAGGACTGTTCAAGCTGGTTGAGGCTGTGTAATGTTGTGGGCCGTGTGCAGTTGGAGTTATATGGGACCTCTGATACGCCTAGTTACGACTCTTGACAGGTGACACGTACGTAAACATCATGTCTGATCACCTGCATCCATTCATGTCCATTGTGCATTCTGACGCACTTGTGCAATTCGAGCAGGACAACGCAACATTCCACACGTCCAGAATTGCTACAGAGTGGCACCAGGAACACTCTTCTAAGTTTAAACACTTCCGCTGGCCACCAAACTCTCCAAACATGAACATTATTGAGCATATCTGGGACGCTTTGCAACGTGCTGTTCAGAAGAGATCTCCACCCTCTCGTACTCTTACGGGTTTATGGAAAGTTCTGCAGGATTCATGGTGTCAGTTCTCTCCAGCACTACTTCAGACTTTAGTCGAGACCTGTTTAGGCACTTCTGCATGCTCACGGGGTCCCTACACCAAATTAGGCAGGTGTACAAGTTTCTTTGGTTCTTCAGTGTATGATTAATACGTATATGTAAAAACAAAACTGAATGCTTTTCCATAACATCCACTGAAGCTGTATTTAATATGAAAGGCAATACACAGAAAATAAACTGAATAATAACTTGGCGGCAAGGAAAAGACATTTATCTTATAAACGATCACTTGTCTAGTAACTGCTGAAAATCGCAGCACCAATTAACGCTTTTGGTTTTTGACCGCTGTGTTCTGTCTGCTAATAACTCTTCGTGAGTGTACCAGTTCTATATGAGGGAAAAACATTTCAGTCAGTGTTAATTAACGCACGTTATTTAAAGTCATTACTCCTACAGTATATGGCTTGTTTCAGAAGTGACATTCAGGGTCTTTTTCGGGATTTCTTTCCTGCTATTACTCTTCTCTAAATATTCACAAGACGGGTCTACTGACCGTGTATATTGTGTGTCTTATCCGCAGGTGTCATCGTTGTTACATTGTTTTCCTGATTGTTCTCCCTTCACTAATTCTTTGAAAAAGCCAGTTGGTTGGTAGTTTTATCGCTCGAATTTATGGTTGATATTCATCTACAGAACCATACGTCAGATGGTTCAAGTGATTTCATTTATGCCTATCGGCCATGTTTCTTCAATTGTACTTTGGAGTCCTAGAATATCTTGTTTCTCTACGCTGTGGGAAGCCGAAATGATTTTCAGCTAATTTAGCTTCGGCTTTGTACTCGATGCGTCTGTATTTACGAAACACGGGTTAGAAAATCAAAATCCTGTGATCTCCGCATGTGACACTGTTGTTCTTTCGAATCATTATCATGGCATTTTATGGAAGTGGTGCACTGGTAAGACACGTTTTATTTGAAAAAGAAATGGGCGAACTCCGCCCCATGGTTTCCCAATGCAATCTTGTGCTCCGTTTGTACTCACCTCATCGTCGATAGGACGTTAAACCTTGAGCTGCTTTTTTTTCCTTCTTCTGGGGTGTGAACAGTTACATATTTTACTAACCAGTATGTAGATCTGATCTCTTCAGGTCATTCAATGTTTTTTTCAAATTTCTTTTTTTTAGTTTTACAGTAATTTAAAGAAAAAAATACTTCTATAACTATACTATGCGCATCAGTTTCAGGTGGTTTGCTCTGAGTATCTTCTGTTATGTCATATGTAAGTATTAACTCACCTTTCATTCGTGTATTGGGCGTGGAAGAATGTTGCTTGTGTGCCTATAGTTGAGCTGTTACTCACTTAATCTTGTCCTCCTCATTTGTAATTGATCGTAAGCACGCGAAATATTTGTAGCTTCCGCCTTGAAATAAGGCATTCACAATTTTTAAGTAGTTTTTCATGAGACATGCGGCATCTTTGTTTGAGTTTTAGCTAGCTACGATTTTTCGGCATTTCTGGTAGACACTCTCATCTATCACACCTGTGACCATTGTAGCTGCTATTCGGTTTATACGTTCGATGTTCCAGGTCAATCCGACTTGAGGTCTGTCTCACAGCTGAAATGGATCCTATAAAATCAGACAGTGTTTCAGAATGGATTGCACAAGCATTTTGTAAGTGGTCTCTTTTACAAGCACACCATATCATATCTCTAGTCATTTGATTTGACTGTCACTTCGTATTTTCTAGCGCAAGTAAATTTTTACGTTTTGTGAAGTGCAGTAATTTACTTTCTTCTACATTAAGATCTAACTGCTTATCCATGAACTAGGTTGATTTTTATCACTACGTAACTGGATATTACTACTTTTGTAGCAAATGGAACTTTCTACCACTGACTGTTAAGGAATTAATTAAAACATGAACAACAATAATGGTCCTGTTCCACTGGGTGACACTAGCTATTATTACTGTGTTCGTACGCCATTGCCGAATGATAACGTGATATATTCTGCCTGTCGAGCAATTCTCAAACCAATAGTAACTCGGTTATATGTATCAATCTGACGCGTCAACTTACGGGGCTCGTAAACAGGACGACGTTGATTCAAATCCCATTTTGTCGACGGAACGTAAAACCGTATGCTTTCTTCCGACAACAACAAAAAACGGGAAAAAATCGCGTAGTTGGAAATTTTTGTACAGTCATAGGAGTGAGTGCCTTGAACAACATACTAAAAATAGTGACTGGTGGTGTTTTTGTCGAATAACTTGAAAACCGCGGCTTCTAGCGAAAATGTTTTCCACGATAAAATTAAATTACACTGAATTTTATGAAAAGATCAAATTCGTTTTTTTCAGCAGGAATAAAGGGAAACGCCGCAAATTATGAAAAATAGTGTTTAACTGGCATAAAAGCTGTGTTTATTGTAAATTTCAGTGGTTAACAACAATTACTAAATGTGTGTATCTCATCTGAGTGTTGTAGATGTCGGTGTGATGTGCAGTCAAAAGCTGTATAGATCTTTACAAACAACTGTATCCATGGACATCGCATTGCGAGATTCCTGTTCTCTAGGAGTCGCAGAAATCCTCGCATCATGTCCCACAGTGTCATCAGCCATGTTCCATTGTGTCTACCGTAATACAGATGACTGTTAAATGCGGTCAGAGGTGCAAAATGTCGTAGACAAACGCAGAGTTTGCAAGTTATAACAACAGTTCATTGTACAATCTAAACTGAAGTGCAATCTTTCTGTTTAAGCTCATAAACAAAACTCACCATTAACGCAAATACTGGCAGTGAAAGCCAGCGCTATATGATCAGCTGTTGATCTGTCGACTGTTCCACATGAGTCAAAGTGCTCACAGTAGTGAATCCATTACGCAGTAACAAATGCTTATAACTGTTCCACAGAATCACGTTAAAAGTTTCTGTAACATTTGCGGCAAGTTGGCCACTTACCTTGCAAACGTACCTCCCTGAGCCATTGGCGGTCACCCAATGCCCCACATCCTGCAGAATCCCGCAACCCATCCTCCTCTTCCCGTTCCAACCACCAATACTCATTTACTAGAGGTAAGTCATAGAAGCTATCTTTTTACAGTACGTAATGAGTTTTTGTTGTCTGTAGTTCTTTTTCCTTTCAGAAAAATTGTTTTCCTTCTCGACCAGTGCAATAAATACGTTTGAACATCTTTTGTAATATTGCTGCGTGTAACTCATGAAACGAATTAATGGGACGTATGGCTCTTTAATTTCTGCAGCTGTACAATTGCCTTGCTTGCATGAAAGCAAGAACTACACGTATTTTACTTTTGGCAGAGAAATAGCTGTTCTGACGACGTTGATTTAATTTACACACTGAAAATTTCAACCACCAAAGGCCGGTGTTGTGAAACTAGCGTGCCAGAAACTTGTGCGGTGTGCTGTGCTCGGAGACGGTAATTTCGCGCCGCTCGCCATTGTCGCTGTCCGTAACTCAGAGCGACGCACCTCTGCGTGAGACCCCGACTCTGAGGGAGACGCCGTTACTCAACTCGGCTACCGGCCAGGCGTGCGTCCTGTCCGGCCATTGCTCCAGCGCTTAGTTACAAGCGCGCATGTTATCGACTTCCAGACGCAGGAAACTACCAAAACATTCTTTCTGTCTTCGCAGTCATTACTGTCACCATTACCGTCGAAAGTGTAGTGGCCAATGTTCGCCTATGAGCAGACTCGATCTAATAACAACATTCGTGTAGAGTTTAGCTGTATTGTCTTCTAAAATGGTGGACCCGATCCTAAAATAACATTCCGCAGTTCCCTGCGTGGTGCAAGTCTTCCGATTTGAGGCGTTATCTGCTGGTGGCTTGATAATTTCCTTTTTTTATTTAAGCAGCCTCAGACTAGTTCACTGGGGCTCGTTGCATGTTATAAAAGTCTGTGATTATTACCATAAAGTGAACGTTCGCCCCATCACGGTAGCAGACAGCGATGCTAGCTGCAATACCACGGAAGCCGTCAGCGCGAGACTGACCATTTGGAATTGTGACGGGTCAAGCACTTCCACGACGAAGGCAATGTAAACGCTATTCCCATTAGGGTTCACGTTCATCTACCTTACTTGTGAGATTTGTCGTGCATTATAGATTTTTTTATGCACATGGAAAATGCCGGAAAGGGTCCACATTTTCAATCTCGTTTTCACCTACGTTTCTCTTTATTACTGGCTATGGTGTTGAATAAACGAAGGAGCAGTAGATGCTTTCTTCTCCCTCTTCCAGTTGATGAGTACAGTGGTTTAAACTATGGATATGACTCGCCATTTGGAGGGTATCAATGGGCAGTACCCGGTGTCACAAAATTCTGTGAAGGAAAACTTTCATCAATAAAAACGACTTAATTTGAACAGTTGAAAATTCTGAAGAAGAAAAAGACACACCGACAACGGCATCTAACTGCTCTGTGTGTGTTGTGTCCACTATTGTTAATTGATGCAAATCGCGTTATTTTCCGACTATCATAACCGGGCTTAGTACTCACAGTTAGTGTGTGCTGCTGTTTACATATTTTCTATTATCGAACGATTTTTATAGTACGCTTACCATCAAAGATTTTGCTTGCATTAAGTTGTTTTCCTGTATTTGTTCGCGACAGCAGAATGCTGTGAAAACCTACACACGAATCCTGAAACATTGAGAAGCTAATCGAGAAATAGTATTGTTGAAAGTGCGTAATTCCATCTTATGCTTTTGCTCATCTAAAACGCAAGTAAATGACGGTCAACAAGGAGCGCACTGTGATACAGTTAATGGGATTTGTATTTCAGGTAACATTCGAATTTGAAAATGCATTCTCGCATTGCCTATTGTGAAGGTAAACTACGCTTATGTTGTACCTAATGCCCGACTGCAGAGTTCAAGGCTACAAACATTTGTGCTGGACTTTCCTAGCATTCAACTGGTTAGAATAATATGAAACAAAGATTCAGAAAGTAGAGGGGGGGGGGGGTGGAAGTGGAAGAGAGAGAGAGAGAGAGAGAGAGAGAGAGAGAGAGAGAGAGAGAGTTTCCATCAACGATCAGTTGTCTGTACATACGCGAACCACTTCAAGTGTCATGAACATACTCTGCCGATATCTGAATGGAAATCAATGCATGCTTTCAGACAAAATGTAATGTTCTCAGTCTGTGGCATATTGCCTTCACGTAAGTTAAGGCAACAAGTAGCTAATTATTACTTTTGAGGAATAACTACGCTGTGACCGCCTAGTCCGTAGACACCTTTATATAATTTTGCGCGGTGTGTGATAAACAGAATATCATACAGCTATCGGTGACCTAGTATCAGTTATCGCTTATTCTTCATTGTTCTTAAAGACTGAGTCGTTTTGACGGCCAACCGTGCAAAATATATACTTCATTTCACACAACAGGCTGAGCTTCGCCATAGAATTACAGTAACAAGGAATTCATCTCGTTAACTTTCCAACAAAAACAGACACAAACACAGAGTTTATATCGCCTCTCTGTTTTTGTAGCGATATCGTACCACGTTTTACGTGTTTCAGTAATTCCATTGCCTCGAGAACAAATATGTACAAGGCATTAAAGATACCCTCAAATTTTCAGTAGTTGGTTTCAAAACTAGTACACCATACTGCACTTAGGTTGCACTGTTATACATAACAAAACGACACTAAAGATCCCAATATTCCTAAAATATAATTTAGATCGCCGGGGCAGCATCGACGATTTTTATTTTCAGTCGACTTTTCAGTGAAATTGGTTAAAATTATGCTTGCGACTAGAGTCAGCACCGTATTGAGGGAAAACCGCTCATATTACATGTGTTTGTGTCTAGACGACACAAAAATTTCTGTACGATAGGTCATGGTAGACGACAGAAACGTGTGCGGACCAGAACTCGCTCCCATGCAAGCCCATAGCTAACGATTGCATGGTCAGTTACATACCATATCATTTCCGTTCTGCGATAGAAATGAGTTGTGAAAACGGCGGGAGATAAAAGTTTCTAATTCTTAGTTAAAAGTTTGTAATTCTTAGTAACAGAATCGATAAATGTAATGTAAGTTAGTTCGTCATAGAAAACATATTTGTTGTCTCTGTAGTCTATTAATTACCTGTTTCGTTAAGATGTGTAATAGCGTTGAAATTTTAATGTGGGAATTGGAAATCTTTTGAAAGGTTCATGGATAGTTTAACAGCTTCTTTACTGTGAGGGCGGTCTCGTGTTATATGACTACTTTTCCTACCCACGATGTGTTTTTTTTTTCTTCGCAGTGCTCTCGCTAATTAATTTCATGGATAGTTTTGCCCTGCATGGAACGACGAACACGGGCTTAAGATTACCGCAGCTTCGAAAAGCCTGAAGTAGCCTGTTTGATTAATTTCTTGGTCCATACTTATTATCTTCTGCATTAGTGTCTCAATACAGCTTAACAAGTACATTCTTAAATTGAGGCACTTCGAGAAGATGGCAGTAGAGATATGTATGCAAGTATGAGATTTTACGTATAAAATACGAATAACAAACGTTAAAGATTTCGAGAAATAATATTCCTGAGTGTAATTTTTTTTTTTTTTTTTTTTTTTTTTTTTTTTTTTTTTTTTTTTTTGTGCTCGTGTCAAGGCGAGAGATAGATTTGGGGAAAGAGATCTTCGCAAAATACAAAGGACCACGGATGGACTTTCGACCTACTAGTGGCTCTCTGCTTTCCTTTCGCAACGTCTTTTTTCTTCTTTCTTTTATTCATTCATTCTTTCTTTTTATCTTCTTTTGTTGTTTTCATTTTACGACCAAGGACATTTGTTAAAGCTGGTTATTTAAAGCAGCAGGATTTCCGTCATGGCTATAAATTTTACCCTTCATGCTCTGAAGTAAAGAACCTACTGAAAATAAATCCGCAGCGTAAAGTGTTTCTGTCGCGTCTATAAAACCAACTTAAGGGTTTCGCGATGCTTTGGTGAGTGCACACGATATCCTTAAACGCTAGGCGGCACATTGTGTAGCTGTCTCATATTCTTGTATCTTGAATCAACTGCTCACAATGAATTGTGTTGAAGCCAAATGAGTGAGTTCTTTCAGTGAGTATTCCTTCACCGATTAATTTGTGCGAAAGCTACCTGAGGGAATTGAAAGCTACCTGCTTATTAATAATATATTCGTACTGCCACGGAAGATTCCCTTTCTTTGAAAAGAATTTCTTTTAAAAGAATTTCTTTTATAGTTGTTGCAGCGCTAACTGATGCCGAAATTGCCTGCCGTTGCGTATCGGTTTATTAGTTTTATTCTTATTGCGTTGATATCAACCGAAAGAACTCTTTTGTGCAATACCTGTTGATGACATGATGACATTACATATTCAAAGATTCGGTTATATGGTTCTTCCACCTATGCGAAAATATTGTTTGTCGGGAGGGTAGATACTGTGTATTTGTCTAACATAAAGAGTTCATAGAATAAAATGATTCTGTAATTACTTCTAAACTTACAACGTAGCAAGTTGAGTGTTATCATAGGTGCAGTTAAGTATGGAGACGTGAGCTGCTCCGGTCCAGTAGCTGCAGGAGATCCGTCGGTTTTTTAGTCAGAACCCAGCAGACGCACCTGTGTCAGATGTCGCCTCTGGTGCCAGTAGAACGCTACGAATGTTTATAATTCCCATCAATCGAAATGAACTACACTGGTTTTCTCTGATTTTGTTCCAACGTTACACATTGCTTTTTGTTATTGCTGAAATTGTAACCTCCCCCCTCACTTATCGACCTTAAAGACAGTGAAAAATTAAACCGCGTGTACCTAATGGAAATTTGGGAAAAGCAATCGTCACCGAAGTTAATCTATCGGTAAAGAGGGAGGAAAGGGTTACATCTAAATGAAAGGAAAAATGCAAGTGAAACTGGTGGAAATTAATTTTGAAATAGGGATAAAGTTAATAAAGAAAGCAAATGTGCGGCCGTTACGTTAACAATTAACTAGCGGTAATTAGATATTTGAGATTTGGGGGAAATCACGGTCGCCAGTCCTAAAGACAATTACTATAGTAACTGAAAAAGAAAGGTAATTACACATATAATTAGCACTAGAAGCGTGGCAACTGAAGGTTGACACGTGTAGTGTGAAAACTGAAAGTTTGTCAGAAGTAATAAATTTCGCTACACTCTGACTTAATTTAGCAAAAGAATTAATAAAACTGGAAAATCGAAAGTTAATTTAGTGACTGAAGTTAATAGTGAGCTTTCTTTCTGAAGCACATCGACATTCAGTAAAATAAGGTTAGTCTTGGACTACCTCAACAATCATTTCAAAAGCTACCTCAATCTACGCAATTTAGAAATAAGAGATTTAACTTTGAACTTGAATTAAATGATTCTGAACTATTAACAATAGTAAAATTTAGTACGTACCAAGCTGAGCTGCAGTCACAGGTAAGCTAAAATATGCTGACAAAACTAGCACTCTAAATTTGTGCTCGTGTAACCTAAATATTGTAGCCAGCTACTGAACTTTGAAATTAAAGCAGTGAAATCTAATTATATTATTTTAATGCTGGCGTTTGAATTTCAACGACACTCGGGTTCATTTCGGAAAAGGAAGGGACCCTGCTTGGCAATGCAATTGGGACAATGAGCAACAAAGGTTCATGCTAAGTTGCTGTAATTTTGCGAGGCAAATGGAACAATTTGAAAAGCTGAGGTCTGCCATACAGTTCTGAAACATTACGTGCTTTTAGTCTTCCTTGTTGGTTGATTGAAGGTTTGAAGCCGTCGATCGAGGAGGTGGCGACAGTCACTCATTGTCGGCCGTCGCTGTTGCAGAAGCTGGATGTTGGCGCGCCTTCTTCTCGACACGGTCACCAGGCGAAACGGGCTCTTGATGTGCGCCAGCT
This sequence comes from Schistocerca piceifrons, assembly GCF_021461385.2. Classification (NCBI taxonomy): domain Eukaryota; kingdom Metazoa; phylum Arthropoda; class Insecta; order Orthoptera; family Acrididae; genus Schistocerca; species Schistocerca piceifrons. The sequence continues at coordinate 702,362,381 of NC_060138.1, forward strand.
AATGCTTCCCGTCCGCGACACCATGTCAGAAACTATCATCGCGAGTCGAGCGCAATTACATGCTGCCAAACCCCGAAAGCGCGGCAACTCGCGGGAGCGTCACACAACACACCTCTCCACTCGCTACTCCCGCCAGACTCCCACACTGCTCTGCCCGCGCTCCACGCGGCAGAGTTAACACTACCAAAGATCCTACACACTTTGATTCTTCACACGACCCATCGATGTAATCGTTCGATAGCAGTTTTCCCTAGGCAAGACCCAGCGTAAAAATACAAATAATATTTACGAAACAAACCAATTATACATCGACATAAGTGCATAAATATATATATATCCAAACAGTAAAGCAATTACAATATATAAAGAGACAGAAATGTCATATCTTGAGGTAACAAAACAAGGAAAAAAATAATAGTACAATAGATGGAAATAGGAGGATATGCATTTCCGGCGTTACAAAATGATACTGTCCAAATTTCATTTCGTTATTTATAGTAGTTGCGAAAATTTTAGCTAAAAATCACAAACATTCAGGTATTTCAAAAATGATAGAGTAACGGCAATAGATTAACTTTCAACATCGTATGAAGCTATTGTGAAAAGTTCAGCTTCTAAAAGTCTCTTAAATAAATTTTTTTTTATAAGATGTGTAATTTTTATTTGACGAAATATTGTAACCTTTTAAATTAGTATTCAGTTATATTTTGCTATGTGAGCGTGTGGGAGTGATTGAGAGAGTGAGGGAAATATGAAAATTCGAAATGTTTTCTTTTGTGAAGAACTCTGTGAAATCCAAACTGTGGGAAAAATTCCTGGGGAGAACCTCGAGTCGTGTAACATATGTCTGAGTGAGCATGCTTTTGTACAAGACTGCCAGAAGTTAGGAACGTAATAAGTTTGTTATTTAATTTTAGAATTATTTTATAAGTTATTTGGTTTATAATTAAATCTAATGTAATGAACTGAAGTTTGCTTACATAAAATTACTTTCTAAATTGTGATTGGATAAGACAGGATTTTGCGAGAATGATCTAGAAGGAATGTTCGATCGGTTATTCAGATCAACAGACAAACACAATCGAGAGCTTCCCGCACGAAGAGAGGTGTGCTATCCGTACGAGGGCACTGCCTAGGGAGTCGCTTCCGAACCATTGTACCGAACACATCACGTTAGATCGCTCTTCGTAAATCGTATGTAAAATGAAGAATATAGACGTAACAGAAATTAGAGAAGCGAATTTCGTGGGAAGCGGAACTACGTGTGGAATACGATGGTCGAAGTTAGAAAATCCGTGTGGCAAGTTTCGCATTCGTGACCGAAGTATGGCGAGCACTTCTGTACAGAAAGACCACTGAATCGGCCGAATGATTAACTCGCGTCAAGTTGTGGGTCAGTGACTTTTTAGATCGTGACTAATACTCGGGTCGAACTTAAAAAATTTCTGGATACTTTTATGTGACTATATGTAGATATCAATATAACTGTAAACTTGCAGAGACAGTATTAGCGCAAACGTAAATAAGGACTTGATTGCCATTCTCTGGGTCTTAGTGGCAATAAATAGTCAATAGAACTTTAAACATCTTGCCACAAGAAGGTAGAAGCCGAATGCCTGATGTTTGTCATTAATTTTTAGGAATTGATTTTCAACTAGAGTTCCGCGGCCTTTATCTGGTAGTCATTAGTTGGTGATTTCCTTAACGCTGCTTTGCACCACCCCGAAAGTAGCTGCTACGACAGCGTGAAGGGACAACGAGAGACAAGAAGTCTGTCGAGGTAGGTGGGTTAACAGTACGAAGAAAACCAAATCTCCCCCCTCCGCAGTTGGTGCATCGTGCGTTCGGGAAGAAAACAGTTAACGGGAACGAGAACTTTTAAAAACAGCAGAGTAAAAAAAAGAAAGATTCACAGGTGTGAAAATAAACTTTCGGACTTGTAAGTAGAAAGAGGAACTGTGAAGCAAAGACGAGTAAAAAAAAGAAAGATTCACAGGTGTGAAAATAAACTTTCGGACTTGTAAGTAGAAAGAGGAACTGTGAAGCAAAGACGAGTTATTAGGAATCGCTGCGATATATCGTTATTTAGCGGTCCTGAGAAATTCGAGGGTGTGTGTTCGTAAGTGTGCATACGTCGTAACATACGTGTGGACCTCAGCTATATGTTCTTTGATAAGTCTATATGTGAACCAAGCGCTGAGCGTTTTGCCGTCTCCTTTTCACGATGTACATCTCATTCGAAATACTGTTGCAGACGAGGTTTTAGTAGGTGTTTGTCGTCAGCAGGAAGTTATTCTTCCACTTAACTTTACGGTCGAGGCGAGGCTTCGAAGTCTTTACGGAAAGCAAGACCTCGAGACCGTAGGATAAGTCGTATCCAGCGGAGGTGAAAAGTAATTACTCGTAATTGCTCGAGTCCTTTAGACGCCAGTCACTCTACTTTTAACGTAATCACACTGCCACAAAATATACCCAAAACGAAGCACATGGTAAGAGCCGAGCCGGTGTTAATCACGGCTGCGGAGCGCTTTAATCAGAATGTGCTCGCGCCCTGATGAAATATCAGCTGGAGAGGGCGGCGGGGCTAATTAACCCCTTCTTGCGGCCTGCTAATGAATTGCAACCTGCCAACGGCTGCTGCGGGCGGAGACATCTGCCGTAGATGGTCGCCCTGGTCCCACCCCTGCTCTGCCACTGCTACTTTGGCCGACTGTCTTCAACGAACTTATTAGGCGCTGGGCGATCGTCTCTCACAAAATGAGGGAAGAGTAGTTGTGAGCATACTGTATACTGAACTGACAGCTTAATACTATACACCGCCTACTTCCAAGACGTCATAAATAGATTCTGATGGAACACACGTATTGGTAAGCTTCTCTTTGTTAAAAGGCAGTATTGCATCTGTGTCTAACATGGTGCCCCTTCATGAGATGCGTACAACTAGAGAACTTCTTCATCTACATTCGCATCTACACTGATCAATCAAAACATTATGACCGCCTGCTCAGTAGCGTGTTTTGCAGAGAAATAGAGATTCTTCAGGCCCTTGGTTTGTGTGCGCGGAGCTGGAGCCCTTTAGCGTCCCAGAAGTGCTCCATCGGGTTCAAATTAGGCAGTTCTGGTGTATAAGACGTCAACATGAATCCCCTACACACTCTTCAAACCAATGCAGTACGATTCTGGACTTTCCATATTAGAAAATGCCATCACCGCCGCGGTGGACATCAAGCAGGAAAAGGAGCAGGTGGCCCATAGTAAAGTTCATGTATTCCATAGATGTCATGACGATTTTGATTACTAACAGAAGTTTCATGGAGGCCCAGGTGAATGTTCCCAGTAGGATAATACTGCCTTGGAGCAACCGTTCGCCATGATGACGGCATATGTGGTCAGGACAACCGATTTACTACAAAAAGAAGTGTGATCTGACCAGGTAACACGTTTCCATTGATCCATGGCCCAATCTCGATGATCCTGTGCTGCATCATAATTGACGATGTTGTTGGGTGAACAAGAGAACAGGAGGATCGTATTTTGTGGAGCCGAATGGTCAACAATGTGTGCTGAACGGGGCGCTCCGAATAACTTTTGTCTTCACAAGCATTGCACTCCGTCATTTCATGTGCCACATAAGGCCCCATATCCTGAAATGCAAACTGGTCAAGTCTCTTACTTCTACCTTCTGTGCTGAAGCGTGGACTTCCAACACCATCTCGCCTATTTTTAGTTTCACCGTCTCTCAACCACTTTCCCTAGAAGCCTATGCCAGTAGTCTTCGCATTTGCGGCCTATGTAGCCAATAGAATGATAGAAGGTTTTGTGACTTACGTCAAGTTCCCTTCCGTTCCATTCGCGATTAGACTGTGGAAATGCTGAATGATTTTGTCTCTCTGCAAATGTTATTGATCTATAGGGTGAGCACAAAATCTTGCCTTGATTATAAAAATTTATAACAGAATAAGCGCTTGACGTAATAAGTTACTTTTGATGCCGTTATATAGGTTAGTTTACTAGTTGGTCTGACCAGTAGATGGCGCTAGTGCTCCACAACACCGAAGCGGTCTGTTGGGTCACGCTTGTTGCTGGCGAAATGGCGTCGAAGCAGAAGAAAGCCCAATGTGTACTTTGGTTTCGCGAAACGAAATCGCCATCAGTGTTCAGCGTAAATTTCGGGCATCTTATGGACCTAGCCATCCTGACGTTAAATCAATAAAGCGATGGTATGCAAAGTTTAACGACACAGGCTGCATTGAAGATCGTCCTCGAAATGGCAGGCCTCGTGTGAGTGATGCAACTGTTGATCGTGTTCGGCAGTCGTTTCAACGGAGTCCGTTTAAATCAACTCATCAAGCATCACGTGAACTTGGGGTTTAGAGTCTCCACATGCTAGTGTACCGATACGGCGAGACAGCGAAAAAATGTGAATATTTGGTGCAGCCTCATTTGTAACCAGGTTTTGAGACCGTTTTTCTTCGCGGAAAAATCCATTACCGCTAACATTTACTTAGACGTTTTGCTACAGTTCATTGCCCCACAGTTAGAAGAATGTCAACCATCGATACTTTCCCAGCAAGATGGAGCACCCCCCCCCTCCCCCACACCCCCCGCCCGCCGCTGGGCTTTGATAGTGCGTGATTTCCTGGATGAAACATTTCCGGATCGGTGGATTGGAAGGAAAGATCCAACACCCTGGCCGCCCCGCTCTCCAGACATTACGCCCCTTGATTTTTTTTTTTTTTCTATATCAAGGACAGAGTCTTCGTCACGCCAGTTGCTGACGTCGACGAACTGAAGGCTAGGATACAAGTTGCTGTGGCTACTGTGACCGAACACACGTTACGAAACACGTGGCGGCAACTGAAATACCGCCTCGACATTCTGCGAGCTACCAAGGGAGCACACGTTGAGGTTTGCTAACGTAAGTGGTGTTAAAAAATACTTGTAACATAACCTATGTAGCGGCATCAAATGTAAATAATTATGTCAAACGGTTATTCTGTAATAAATTGTTATAATCAGTGCAAGACTTTGTGCTCACTCTGCATTTTATCTCGGCGATGTGTATGGGAATGATATCATATACACGGCACTGAAAATGGTCGTAGGTTACGCTCTTTTAACCGGTTCTTACAGTAGGTGCACCATTGGTCGTCTATTTTCACGTACATGCAACTTGTGCCATGAAAGCTTTACTTGCTTCTCATTGCTGTCAGGTTAGGATGCAACCTACACATACGTGATCTGATGACCATAATGGCTTTTGTGATAAGTATCCACGACTTGTGGATGTGTATCCCTTTACTCAGAGAACGATCTTGTGAAACTCGTAAAAGATTACCACTAACTGGTCATGTCATTAAGTATACTATGTAATATCAGAATTTGTAATTTGTATATTAAGGTTACAATAAGAACCTAAAATCTGCTGGAAACAAATATTCAACATATGTTGAAAAGCCTTTTCTTCTTGAGCATAAAATGAGAAAAATTATCCTGAAACATTTCTAAACGAGTAATTTATGAAAGCACTGGTCCCGTATCACGAAAAAGTAGACTGACTCTGTAGTTTGATATCACTATGTACTAAAATACTTTGACCTATTTTCGGTTCATCCACCTATTGGTGTCTCCATAGCAATGGCGGCCGGTTATCACCTGCTAATGTGCTACAGCACACTGTAAATACCACACAAAAGCTGTACCATTTCGCTAAAAAGGCGAGCCGGAAATCGCACTAAAATCACGCTACTACTGTTCAAATGCGAGCCGGAAATCTCTTCGAATACATGCTGGTGTGGAAATAAAATGGATGAAAATATGTTTTCAAACAGTTTCTCTGTGATAATTATAAACCTGTGATGAGTGTTGAAGTGAACAGCTGTCTGTATTCTACTGCACATGCTCTGATGTGACGTTATCGCTTCCGGCACTACTGCGTTTCTCATAGCACCAGGTCAGTATTTTTGTTTGAAATTGCGTATTGCGTATAGTGTATTGTGCAAGCTTAAGAGTGTAAGGACTTTTATAAGATCCTTTGTCGTGAGGGTGCTGTGGGCGCCGGTCTAAAGCACAAACTTAAGTTGCGGACCAGAGCTCATTTCTTGCTGATTAATTCCTCGCATTGTTAAACTATTAATTACGATATTTTAAAAGATAAGTTAAATCTGTTTGTACGTAAAATTAATATATTCGATTTAGTTATGGTTACTACCCTTATACGTAAACAGGCTATAGGCTGGATGGTAGTAAAACAAACAACTATACGAGGAAATTCAGTATGAAAGGGTTTTCCGTAGATGATATCCTAAAGAGATCATTTACAGTACCACTTTGGACGAGAAAGTGAGTTGTAAAAAGTTAGGTAAGGGACGAGGCTTACTTATTTGACTTACGTAACACTGAAAATTTAGAAAATACTGCAAAATATTTTGATTAGCTTCCTGATTTTCCGGAAGCAATCCATAAGCTCGAAAACTTACATACCTGTATCCCGAAAATCTAAAAGATGATTTTCCTCAAGCTATCAAAGAAACTGAAGAAGTTATTAAAACGGTATGAAACTAGGGGCGACGACTCCATTACAACAGAACTTTAAAATGGGCTCTACCAAAAATGTAAAAAAGGGGTAAAATTAATCGTTGAGAAAACTTGGAAAACAAGAATACTCACAGGAGAGCGGAAGGTGGCCTTGGAACATTCACTACATAAGACAGGCAACAAACATTATGATACCGACAACAAAGGAATTTCTTTGCAACCAGTTGCATGTAACATGTTTTCCGAGATAATACTAAACACTGTAGATATGTGAATATCAAGGTGGATTTAAGAAGGGCAGATCATATTCGGAACAAGTATTTAATCTGAAGTCAATCATTTTCCATAGACTACTGAATCCAAAAGGTCAGTATTTTTCTGCGAAATAGCGGGTGGTGTATTGTGGAAGCGTTGAGTTTGAGGAAAATATAAAGCACCGTTGTTGTGACACCCGTGTGTTAGTGGCAGTGGCGCCGAGTGCTCATGTTGTAGCTGACTCGTTAACTTATGTTATGATACGTGTATACTGCGTTCCTTGTGCAATCACAGATCTTCTGAGTAGTGATACTTCTTGATCATCGTCTTCGTCAGTCTTTGTGTATTGTTCATGAAGCGGACGTTCCGCTTCGTACCAGTAAATAATGTCCATGAATGCGATCAGGAAAAATACTTTGAGGTTCGCCTTTTGTAAGAACACAGGACGTTTGCAACCTACAACTTTGGAAATTTGTGAATGGCTGCATGAAAATTTCGGTATTTCTGGTGACAATGCTGAGTTCTTTCAAATGGAAATACTGTATTTCTGCTAAATTGCTTAGTTCTGTTATGTTGGACAGAATATTATTGAAAACTGAGGGCGAACTTTAATTCATCTACATCTACATAGATAATCAGCAAATCACATTTAAGTGTCTGGCAGAGGGTTCATCGAACCACCTTCACAATTCTCTATTCTATATCTTTCCGTACGAGCTCTGATTTCCCTTATTTTATCGTTGTGATCGTTTCTCCCTATGTAGGTCGGTGTCAACAAAATATTTTCGCATTCGGAGGAGAAAGTTGATAATCGGAATTTCGTGAGAAGATTCCGTCGCAACGAAAAACGCCATTCTTTTAATGATGTCCAGCCCAAATCCTGTATCATTTCTGTGACACTCTCTCCTATATTTCGCGTTAATACAAAACGTGCTGCCTTTCTTTGAACTTTTTCCATGTACTTCGTCAATCATATCTGGTAAGGATCGCACACCGCGCAGCAGTATTCTAAAAGAGGACGGAGTGTCCATCCAATAAAACGCAGTCTTTGGTTAGCCTTCCCCACAACATTCTATCATCGTGATGATTCTGTCAGTGCCGTTGCTGTAGGTAAAGCCAACAGCGAACAGAAAACAGTCAGGCGGCTGAATCTTTTCCCAGAGCTGGACAACGAGGTCTTGATACAGGCACTTTCCAACCATGGACAGGTAAAAAGCATTGTAGTCGAAAAACCATATACTAGATACAAGATTCAGCGTTACAACGGGATTAGATCAGTACGAATGTTCGTTACGTCAGATATCCCGTCCCACATTCTTCAACGCGGTTGCAAGGCACACACAGTATGCACTGGGTAAACTCCCACTTGTCACATATGCAATGAACCAGGAAATCTTCGAGAAAACTGCCGATGGCTCCTGTTTATTCTACGAAATAATCTGCAGCAGCTGATAAGATTTGAGGCGCTAGAACTGATTCCATCAAATACTGCAACGGGCAACACAAAGAATACTCGTATGGAATCCACTGACCAAACCCCAGTTTAGCTGAACAGGAATTCCCACCCCTGAACAAGAGACCAGTAACAAATGAAGCACACAAGAAATCAGACGACGATCAAAACCTTGAAATAGATAAAGACGAGCCTGCTACTGTTGTTAACGAAAACAGTTAAGGAATCCGTGGGCTCAAGAGCAAGAAAACGAAACAGACATGGGAAATAAAAGTAAAGGTCAGTAAGAGCTCCTAAGAGAACCCTGAAGAATAATCGGCATAGATACCAAGGAAACAGAAGCCCGGTAACGTTCAAGCGATATAAGTCGAGATTGGGATGGAAACTCACGCGGACGCAGATATATTTGAGTCACGACAACCATACGTGGCGAGCCCCTTGAGCCGTCCGCAGCACCAAAGTAAACCCCAACCACTGCAGGAAACAACACGCCAGACAACAAAACAAGAACCGCTGAGTAAAGCCACAGTAGCTCTGACTGGCGCGTGTAAACGGTAAAGTAAAATAGAAGATTGTGCGAAAACCGCTTTCAGTGGCATCGCACGATCAACAAAGCCTACAGTTAAAAATGGAAGCATAAAGACTCTAAAGTCGCTGAGAAGACACCGAGAGCGAAAGCCAAACAAAATGCAAATGCAGTGCGTCGGAAAATAAGAAAGGTATGGAAAGAGAATATACAAGACGATGTGAGAGGAGAAATAGAAAGTGAATCTCCTGGAATCGAATCCGGACAAGACAATTAAGTTACCGAACATGAATGGATATGAAAACTGACAGCCGCGCGGAGTGGCCGCGTGGTTTGAGGCGCCATGTCACGGATTGCGAGGCCCCTTCCGCCGGAGGTTCGAGTCCTCCCACGGGCATGGGTGTGTGTGTTGTTCTTAACGTCAGGTAGTTCAAGTTAGTTTAAGTAGTGTGTAATCCTAGGGACCGATGACCTCAGCAGTTCGGTCCATTAGGAATTCACACACATTTGAAAACTGAAAAATAGCTTGCAGTGGACAATGGGAGGGTGCTTACACTACTCACGCTAAATATCTGTGAAAGAACATAAGAAAAAAAGAAGAGGAGTACCCAAAACTTCGAAACCGATTAAGAGTAGTTGATTATAGACCAATAACTAACTGCCGACTCAAAGCAATGGCGCGCATAATAGCCGCAAGACTAAAAGAGACTCTTCCAGAGATAATCCGGCCTGGCCAAACGTGTAATGTTCCCAGCTGGAAGATCATTGATAGACTTTGCTCTCTGATGGACACGACCATCTTTCTTCTCATGAATGTACCAAACCGGAATAAAATGATTGTTGATCATCGACCTTGAAAATGGCTTCGACAAAGTCAGTCAGAAATATGTAAGGAATGTGTGGCAACACTGTAACTTCCCACAGGCCACCAGACTGCTTCTAGCAGACCAGAAACTAGTGGTCTCCAAAACACAAATAAACGGCTACTTCACGTGAGAATTCTCAATTCAGCGCTCAGTCCGGCAGGGGTGACCGTTATCCATGATAGTGTTCATAATCCCCATGGAGCCAATATTCCACTCTATCACCAACTAAATATCTGGGATGAATGTTGGTGCGCAAAGGTACGAAAAATGCTGACAATACAACAATTGTACTCACGCAGCATAAAGACGTTGGGAAGATATAAAAAAATAGATTCTTATAAGGAAGCAGCAGGAGCAACAATAAACAACACCGGAACCGGGCTCCTACGGTTGAACTAAACTTCAGAATTCACGAAATGGAATTGCTCGGCGTTAAACAGAAGAAGAACGTTAACGAACTGGTTAACGATAATTCTAAATCAATGGTGGAGAAAGTAAGGGCAGTATGCTGGCTCTTCCAGAAACGTGGTATAACAGCTCAAATAACACCCGTAGAGCGACAATATAATGCTCAAATAAAGTAGTTTACTGTATGGTTCATCTGGAAAGGGATGCTACTTATACGTAGATTTAATGTACTCAATTTAGTTACAATTACTACTGCTGTAAGTGCGAAGCCATTAGGCCACCACATTGCCGCGCTTTGGTAGAATTTTGCACGAGCCGCCATCGGTGAGTTGTAAGAGAGAGCCAGTGATTTACTCCGCATTTGTTGGAATATATTATTCGTCAAACGGAGATATTAGCAGGAACTAACCGTGCAACACTGCAGCTACGATCAGTTTCAAAGTAGAGGTATTTGTGACCTTGCATTAACTGCGTGATCGCAGAAAATATGTGCCGGGACAGACGACGTACCTACAATTAGACTTCAGTCTAACGTTCACATCTCAAAGATGTGAATATTCGTCAGGAATGACACGAGATTCAGATTCCACGTTAAATTCCAGGTTTCCTTTCGGCGATAGGCTTACTGGGCTATCTCTGAGACATTCAATTCGCAGTAGTTGCGTCCAGTTCAAAAACTTGTGCCGTGCCGTTAAGGGAACCACACCCTGCCTATCTAAACCCATGTTAATTAAATCCAAAGCAATTGCTAGGCCTTTTCTCCCACTATCAGACAAAACTAACCCACAAATTTTCACACTCTGTGACTCACCACACTGTCTACATTGTACAAATTTAGAAATTACATCTGATAATATTCTCATATTTATAATAATGTTAATGCACCCCTTGTCCCTTACAGTAAATTCGTTGTAACTCTCTTGAAATGGTGAGAGCTTCTTTGATGATGCGCTAGTTGAAGAATTACAATTAGAAACATCGTTGCCAGGTGACATAACCTCTTGTATAGAAAGCGTTCTAAACTTGTTTCTTCTAAATTGTTGTTTCTTGAAAATGCCTTTACTTTTCGTCATCTTCAATAAACACAACAAAACACACGTAAATAAGCATTGCAAACGTAAGTATAACGACTACTCGCAATCACACTTGAACAAAACTAACCGCGTGTTTGAAAGCATGTTGTTTACAAACAGCAGAAACAAAAGAATACCGATCGTTGCATTCCAAGGATAGCCAACACACTCGGGAGTAAAAAAAAAAGCCCTAACGTGCAATTTAGGGGATATAAAGATCTATAATATATGCAGAAAAGTGGGCTTGGCACATAACCACACGTGATAGGAAAATGCTCTTTAAATGCTCGAAAAAAAATTTTTTTTCAGCAAAATCCTTTTCAGAGTATTTAAATAAAACCTTAATCGATCGAAATATGATGAAAACCGAAAATCGATTTTTTTCGACCTGAACCACGGTGTGGTCCCCTAAGTCACACGGAATAGTAATAGTAACAATAATAATAAATTATTAATATTGTCATTGGCATTATCTTATTATGTAAACACGTGGAAATGTACATAGTTCAGGCAACATGAACTTGAGATTATGTCAGCTTGTAGCTGATGTGATTAATGATACGCTGAGAAACAGTAGCAACTGGAAATTAATTCCTGAGTTCAAACACATTCGCTCTGGCATTATGTTTGTTGCAGTGCATAACGCTTGCTGTTGAGTAGAACCAGAGTCATTCTTACCCCTGTTCTTACTGTTGTAATCTAGCTTTCTCGTGTAAAACAGTTTGACGCTCGGACAAGAACAGAGCCAGGGAACCTTGTAAGCCGCACGCGCGATGCCTCCGGCTGCGCCAGTTGGCAGCCACTGCCCGCCTAGATTGCGCTGCCGCTACATTTGCGCCAATGGAGACAGATTGGCTTTTGTGGCGATGCCCGCGTACAATGGCCTCGAGGCGACGAGACACGACACCCTTCCGGCGACGACAAAAGACGACTGGCAACTAACTGTAAGCATCAGCTGATTGCCTGTGAGAACGGCTGAACGATGCGCCCTATTACCGCAATCGAGTCTTAGTAGTCTCAGTAGAAGCTGAAGTGTAGTGCCTTATCAGAGGTGACAAATGAAACGCTACAAACCACGAGAGATCGTGCAGTTGTTACGGGCACTGTACTCAAATTCTGTAGAGCGCTCTTAAAATTTCAGTCCGAACATGTTGGTTTGTTTTTTCCGATTTGCCTGAGTCACTTCACTCAGTTTTTGAGATGACGCCTTGAATCAGAGCAATAAGCATTCCTTGACTCATCCTCAGAAATCCGAGCTAGAGGTTCACCTCTTATGACCTAGACGGTGACGGAGCGTTGAACCCTGATCTCTCATGTGCCACGATAGAACGTGTCACAGTACTCGAGCAGTACGTGCCTTTGAATGCCTAACGGCTGTAGAATTATGCTCAATCCAATAGAAACAAAGGTAAACTAAACATTAGTCCGCCCGGCTAGCCGCGCGGTCTAACGCGCTGCTTTCCGAGCGGGAAGGGTTGCCGGCCCCCGGCACAAATACGCCCGGTGGATTTGTGTAGAGGTCAGGTGTGCCGGCCAGCCTGTGGATGGTTTTTAAGGCGGTTTTCCATCTGCCTCCGCGAATGCGTGCTGGTTCCCCTTATTCCGCCTCAGTTACACTGTGTCGGCAATTGCTGCGCAAACACTGTCTCCACTTAGGCGTACACAATAATTACTCTACCACGCAAACATTTGGGGCTACAATAGTCTGGTATGAGACGTTCCCCCAGGGGGGGGGGGGGGCACACTGAGGGCCGAACCGCACAATAACCCTGGGTTCTGTGTGAGGTGGCGGTGGAGTGGGTGGACCGCTGTGGCCTGTTGTGGGGTTGTAGACCACTGTGGGCTACGGCGGGACGAAGTGTCTCCGTCGTTTCAGGGTCCCCGGTACAATACAAAACACAAACTAAACATTTTTACTCAAATGACGAAGATATTACACTGTGCGTAGTGCTACAACGTAGCAGTAAATTGTGACAAATCATCACTTACAAGTGGTAAATTTAAAGGAAAAATAAAATTGCACAAGATCGAAGTGTGTTCTCTTCCACAGATGGCGCACAACTAACGTAAGGTTTGCATGCCTAGGGTTTTACGTAATTCGCATGAAATAATTTAACATATGGTTGACCAGTCCGCTGCTCGTGGTCTCGCGGTAGCGTTCTCGGTTCCCGAGCACGGGGTCGGATTCGATTCTCGGCGGGGTCAGGGATTTTTACTGCCTCGAGATGACTGGGCGTTGTTGTGTCGTCTTCATCATCATCATCATCATTCATCACCATTACCGTCGGAGGAAGGCAATGGTAAACCACCTCCACTTGGACCTTGCCTAGTACGGCGGTGCGGGTCTCCCGCATCGTTCCCCTACGCTCCGTCACAGAGTATGGGACTTCATCATCATCATCATCATCATTATGGCTGACCAGTGGGGTTTATCCACCAGGAGCCACGTATGCGAGAGGAATAGACTGCGTGGCAGCACCCAGTTTGACACACTCCACCTCTTGACATTCCATATCGGATATAATAACGAAATGTAACACTGATGAATGATATTGGTGTGTATCCATAAAATATCAATACTCTTTAACCATGTCAACATATCATGGAAAGGATCGACGAAACATGCCGACTAGTACCTTGTCACGGCCAGCAATGAGAGGTTTTCGTATTGTACCTAATACGTACTGACTAATATTGGTGGACGTCTTCCTTTTTCACGGTCATAGTCTGCCCAAATTGCTCAGGGCCATTTGATTCGCACTTCATACATTTAAAACGAACGACTGCTAACTATGCTGGCACCACGTCTCACCAAAATTAAATTAAAATTTTATCCTACTTTTAATTTACCACATTGTCAAATATTTATGCAGGAGACTGTAACTAAATCATTTATTTTATTAACACTAACAGTATCATACGTCAGTTTTAGCAGAGTTTTAATAGAGCTTGCAGTTAGAATTTTTTACTTAGCTAGCGATTCCCAAGCTACAACAAAAAAGTTCCCAAGCTACAACAAAAAAGAACAGCTTCGAGACGGAATATGTTCTTAGGCTGATTTTACATGCTGGGCGGTTGAGGTTTGTAGGTTGAATGACAAGGTGTTGCTTAACGAGCCGCACAGAGACAGCTGTGCCGTCTGCACAAGCGCCATCCTTGGCTTTAAAAATATAACCCGGCGCCCTCACGCTTCGGTCATCGGTTTTTAATACGCGCACAGCACTATACTGCTCTTAGTTTCATATGCCAGCCTCCTTTGTTCTTCATACAAAGACCTCCACCTTGTTCCGTCTCTCTGTTCGTGCGTTCCACCGTTTAGTAGGAGCTTCTGGACGCCGCCTGTGCTTACAATGGTTTTCTGCTATCGCGTTAACAAAAGCGCGATCAATATTTCCCATGTCCTTAAAGGACTAAAACTATACTCATTTTCGATACGAATATTTGGTTATTGTACAGTCATTATGTATACTGGCGTATGACAACACGTAGCGAAAATTGACACGGTTGAAAGTACACGGTATTAGAAGCAAAAACATTACAGTAAAGATGGTACAATTCATAAAATAGTGTTCAGTTTCTCTCAGTTCATTTCAACTCCTTATAGTTAAGTGATGTGTGCTGCCTAATTTAGAAGAAGGGCATCTGGAGAAACGGCAAAACACTCAGTAATCCACACATGCACAATCATTTATTAAAGAGGATGCGGATAATGACGTAGGGTTTAACGATAAACACAGTTTATGTTCAAGTGATTCGTAACCTTCTGCAGAATGCATCAGTTCCTGCCTGGAACAGCCTGTCATAAAATCTATCAAAATCTTAGCATCTCACCAGCTAAAGAATGAAAAATAGTAAAAGTTCATATAATGTTTGCTCGTCTTAAAGAGCTTCATCGCTGACAAACAACAAAAATGAGTTTGTGCTTCCACACTGTTTTGTAGCAAGAAACGGAAAGCGTACGAAAATATTCAGAGTGCCAATCATGAACACATCTATTCAAAATTATTCAAAGTACTGACTCGATGTAACTGTTCAAAACCAAACTCCAGGGTACACGTTGAAAGTTATTTGCTCTGACTCGATCGTTCGTTCGTTCGCTCATGAGCATTAAAGTGTTCTGTCCTCTTATCAAAAATGGTCGAACTAAAATAACTATTGCGAACACCGTGTCCCAGTGCACATATTTACATAAAAACAAAACTAACTGGCGTTCACTGTAATTAAATCAAAACTGTTACTCAAAAACCACTACCAAAATCAAAGTATGCACTGCCCAGAAAAAATTGAAACACTGAAATTACGTAGCAACACGGTGAAACACGTTTAATTGACCCATTAAAAGTCTGAATTACAAGGAAAATGCTTAGAATTTGCGCGATAGAAACATGAGATGAGAAAGGAGAGAAGCAAGAAAATATGAAAAGAATCTCACCTGAAAAATTTCATCATAGTCAGCAGCAACAGAGCAGCATGAAGAAATCGCCCCAGCTAAAATAAAACTGAACCACTCTGAGAAAATTATGATGTCATACTAAAAAAAATTCTTATTTGAAATAAAAATACTAATCCGTTTGTGATAATGACAGTGCTGAATTTTAATCTCTTATTTCACGAGATCATAAAACTCGGAGCAAATCAAAAACTTAACTTTCTTTACAAAAGCCGTACAAGGCAATGCTTTTACAATTATGCGAATTGAAATGAATTAAACTGAAATGACCTAAACTGAGTTCGGGAGGTGGACTGTTCTTTTGTAATAATCGCTAACATAACCAGTACGTGCAAGCAAAAAATTATTACCTTAAAAACATTTCAATAATGCAAATGCATTCTCTCTGTCACATAAATGCGGCGCCTGTAAGTCATTCCATCATATTAATAATTCGTAACAATTTTCTTCAGCAAAATCTTCCTCCAATATGCACTACGCTAAATGTTCTGGCAGCTTACTCCATATCGAACACTCGACTCCTTTCCACTCTACCACTGAGCCGAAGACACACAGGTTCAGAGATACTACTGTCACTGCCGTAGGTAGACTTTCCACAGATGTCACACGCGACTGCTTCGCTCTCGTAACATGAAATTTCCACTGATTCTTAAACTACCCGCAAATGAAACGTCCAGTCCGCCTTTATATGTCCACCTTTGAACGTGAAAGTTAAAGCTTGCTGGCATAGAGTTCTCACCATTTCTATAATAGAAACAGAGTGCGAAATTCTCCGTAAAATTTTCAAGACGGTATCGTAAGACGTCGCTGTCAGGCCGAAAACGTTCCAACTCCGTAACAAATAGATATGCTCCACGTAGCAATACCACCGTCTAAAGAGGTGATGGTATCAGACAATCGGGCGTATGAGCTCGGTGTAGCTTCACAGCAGAGTAACTTAAGTGCTCAAATTCGGGAACGGACCGCACGCTAAATGATCGTTGATTTTTATGCTTACACAGACCTTGTAATGGTAAGCGTTCGCCAAACGAAGATTCAATCGCTTCCTGCTACCCAACTCGAGCATTACCAACTTCCTTTAATGATTCCTTGAAATGAGATAACTTGCTTTTCCTCAGTCTAAACAGGCTATAAAACTGTGCCCATAGCAATTTTTCGAACTGACTAGGTTTTGTTACAATTTACAAGAGACCCTGCAAAAATTTCTATGACCGTCTGAAGGACCTCAAACTTTGCACAGTTTCCCGATCTCATCGGACTTACGCAATTCCATTAACAATTATGCACTCTGTGCAATATAAATACTAGCCAATGTTCAATGATTTGACAAAAAAAGGAAACAAACACGAATAATACAAAAAACTACTATTACTATTACGAAACGTCACTGACCCCACAAATGTAATATCAAAATATTCCGCTTATTTCCCCTAGCATTAATCCCGTGTAATTGGCTCTTTCGTGATTTGGCAAGATTTTTAATTGTTATTATTTAACTTTGTGGCCGGGCGTCCTTTCTGATACAACAGTCGTGTGGGTAACCTAAGCGAGGCAAGTTATGTGCACACTATTTCCCAGTGAAACTTCGTTCTTTGTGTGATCGTATGTTAAGTGTGTGCGTATCGTATTCTCTGTGCCGGAGTTTGGGGACTAACCAACATTTACCTAATATAGCATGGGAAGCTGCCTAAAAACCACAGTCAGGCTGGACGCTATGCTTACCTATTGGCGTTAATCCACCTTGCAGGTTCCAACCAGGTCCTCTCTCACCTCCGTGTCACGCCGTCCCAAATTTGTTCTTAGCTTTAATCCGGAGCCGAACTCTGTTTCAATCAAATTTCTATAAAATATTAACATTTCCCTAACTGCTGCTCCCAAGAGCATCCGGTTCCTGATGTGTTTAGACGTCACGAATACAACCCCGTAATCAAAATGGTCGTTTGTGGTATAATGGAATTCCAATAATCGGAAAATTTTGCAACAAAAGCGGTCTTGCGAGTAACGGGTAGGGACTGAGATTATCGCTGAAATAGCTCTTTTTCGGTTATATAGGTTTTTTTCAGCACCAGTTTAACAGGGCTATTAAAACCGCTCCAAATATCCGGTTTCTGAAACAACTGATTTTAGTTTTTTACTCCTATTATTTGTTGTAGTATACGTAAAAATCGAACAAAGACTGAAAAATGTTGCCTCACTGAGTTTCAAGATGCATAGAATCAAAATATTAAATCAAATAAGCAAATGAAAGAAAATTTAATCTGTCCACCGGTCGCTGCTTTTTTCGAAGGGTGATAAATAGCTGACTGCTACAAAAAATCACCAGTAATTTCTTGTTGATTCTAATTTTTGCAATCGGAGTTCATACCATTATTTAGACATCACAAATAGTCAGTGCTAAGAGTGAAAACTGCGTGTGAAGAATTCTGTTTTTCGAGTTTGTTCGCCCGTTTTCAAAGACAAGAAGCTGATAAAGGTATGTCACGTAGACAACGCAGCAGATTAGTTGCTTTCTATTTTTATTGTACCCTATGAATGAACTGTTAAATTTTAAGTTTTCTTCTTCTATTGTGTCGCAAGCTTGTTGTTGTGGCTCGTGCCGTTTTTATTCTTTTAAAGGAACTGGAGCATCGCACTTCATTAACACCGCACTTCGTAAAATAGTTCCAGACTAGGGATGGTACCATTCTGTAATACAACTCATGGCCGACGAGGACTGTGGGAAACCAGCTTATACACAAGATAGTGCAAGTCTTACACACTCCATGTACGCGCGTACCATCTAATAGGCCACACCACATGGTATCAGGTACATTATTGTCTCAGCAATACTGTACCAAATGGTTCAAATGGCTCTGAGCACTATGGGACTTAACATGTGAGGTCATCAGTCCCCTAGAACTTAGAACTACTTAAACCTAACTAATCTAAGGACATTTCACACATCCATGCCCGAGGCAGGATTCGAACCTACGACTGAAGCGCCTAGAACCGCTCGGTCACAGCGGCCGGCAATGCTGTACCAATTCTTATTCCATGTGTTTGGTGCTCATTTCTGTCGGCATCGGCCTTAAAACAACACTGATCGCTTTTCCTATGTTCTGTAATAATGCAAAAGCTCAAAAAAAAAGTGTAAATTCTACGAATAAAAATTATTCATCTTTAGAAAAGTTTGTTTAAAATCGAAAAATTTTACCTCTGCTGGTATGGCTAACTGACATTTCGGTATTTTAGCCGCTTGTTAGTAACAATTAAAAACATCTCTTATAACCGAGATCAAACAAATACCAAAGAATATCCGTTATTCAGAACTAAAATAACGGTATCGGTTGTAACCGTTCGATTTTTCCCATCCCTAGTAACGGCTCGCCGCTTGGCTGTGACATTCCCAAAATGCGACGTGGTTCACGAAATAAGGGACCAAAAACACAAAAGAATAACTATGAGCAGTCTTGTTTTGAAAATATTGAACGCTGCTTATTTTTATTCTGTATGTGGTTAGACCAACATGGTATAAAATTTTGCTATAAACGACGTAGAAACGTAATTATACCACTGTACTTGATGGCCACTTCATATTGGGTACAGATGACATGATATCAATGTATGGAAATCTGTTATTCTGAATATAGTATGTTGATGTGCCCTTCCTTTACTAATCACATGAAGACTTTTTCGTTCGTGTTAATTCGAGTCACTAAAGCAATGATACCCAAGTCATTTCATTTCAGTCACGAAGTTCTGTATGAAGCATGAAGTAAAGCGAAATATTGAAAGTGGTTCTGATATTAGGTATCAAGTGGCGGCGTTGTATTCAGTGTGACGTAATAGTAAAAACGGGTCAGCCGCAGGTTGCGAAGTTGAGCACAGGGTGTACTCAAGGGCTTCCGGAGTTCAACGTAAGGCTTCAGGCCGTACTCATCTTACGCAAATAGGTACACCCTGTTACAAATTGGCTCTCAGCACTCTGATTTCCTGGTGTGACTATTACGTTGTTCTTTATTTCATTCTGAACTAATTGCAGTGGCATCCTTTTGTTGCTATATGCCTTTCGCTCCCCCCCCCCCCCCCTTCCCCTGAAGAATGCAGACAAAATCTACGGTTTCAGCTGCATTTAAAGTTTATTTGTGGAAATCAAATGTTTAAATCTTATATGCACCGAAAAGTAGGAAGTTTATTGAATTAATTTCGTGGTTTTAATCTCATCATTATGGTTACCCTATGTTCTATGCTTGTCTCTAATATTTTGAGACAAATTTTGAATTTGACGTACGCTTACCGAAATAGTCCATGCAGTTGCGGTGGAAGTGAAACTGTCTACGAATGGGTCCAACTCGGCTGATAGATGTACCTGAAAAACTGTAATGGGATAACCATTGAACATTCCGCCATTACTGAGGAAATGAAAAAGAAAGAAATTTTCAACGTTCTTTCGTTATCGAGAACGTTAGAGACAGAGAAAGAAATTAACCATTCCGACAGGGATGTGGGTGACTGTTGGCGGTGATTTTGGTGAAAGAGTCTTCGTGACAATCGCTTAAAGTGATAATGGAAGTCGACAGACGTGTAAACCGTACTGTCTAGATGTAAACACAATTCCCGCGAAGGCTAATCCATTCTGCTGACAAATGCGCGGCCTTTCACCATAACCTGTACTGCCATTGACGACGCTCCGTCGAGTCGAATAATCAGACGTGCCTCTTAATTTGGCGAAAAACAGCGTACACATCAGTTGTATGTATGACACTGTATACTTGGAGCAGTGCACATCCAATGTCTTTAAATCGGGACTGTCTCCGACTCGTTCCCGAACAGTCTGGGAATCCTCGCACCTGGAAATAGGACAGTTGGATACATTCACAGAAAAAAGAAACAAACAGGAGCCTAAATTGTCCAGTATGGGGATAAGGCACAACAGAAACTGTTGGTCATCATGTCCCTGATCAGAACATTTATTGCGTATGATAGTTCTTGTGATTTATAGCTGCCTAGTGTTTGGAACACAATAATTCGTGTACTGTGACCGAGCGGTCCTAGAGGCTTCAGTCCGGAACCGCGCTGCTGCTACGGTCGCGGGTTCGAATCATGCCTCGGGCATAGATGTATGTGATGTCCTTAGGTTAGTTAGGTTTAAGTAGTTCTAAGTTCTAGGGGACTGATGACGTCAGATGTTAAGTCCCATAGTGCTTAGAGCCATTTGAACCATTTTGAACAAGTAATATTCCTTGTCCTTCACAACGTACACGATTCTCAATTAACGAATAGCTTTGAGTTTGTCGACTGAATGCAACCTGTTAAATTCCAGTGCTGTGCATGGTATGGGTGTCCTACATATTTCCTTTAATGCAACACCCTATCTGTTATAGTTAATTGCTTTTAGATGCGCTGTAGAGTGTCCTGTATATTCATCCTAATGAAGTTGTTTCCACATGAACGTTGGTGTGGAAGGGAATTTCATTTTTCTACAACTTGGACGAACACATTACCCTCTGTTCAGTGGTCACAACTTTTTTTTCCAATCATGTTGATTATTGTGTTGACATTGGTGGAACAGCTTTTCGAGCTGCGTAACTTGCTAGCACCAGTAAATTTGATGTTATTTGTTATTTCTTTGTAATTAATTCTGTAATTTTTGTCATCTTACATTCTCTTTATAGGTAGCTCCTCAGTTCATGGCTGATTTGGCATATCGTCATGCTGCGATAAATAACAGACAGAGAAATGTAGCAGCTGATCTGTGTAAGAAAGACGTGGCGTCCACCGTAAGCGGCAGTTATCAGATGCAGTGGTAATAACCCCAATCGTAAAACAGTGGAGTCGAAAAGTTGCCGGGCTCAAATATCTACCAGGTTCATCTTATTAAATCTTCTGCTCTTTCCTTAAATGACTGTATTTTCCGTGGTGTGTTCTTGAGTCAGAACATTCACCCTGTATCCCAGTGTTGTCAAAGTAATGTTCCTTTCGTGAGGAATAACATGCCTATATTGAAAGAATTATTCAATTTTGAAATAATGAGACTTCAGCGTTTGCATACCTTGCGTGTCACCAATCCTTACGACTGTGGTATTCTTTGTCTCTTTAAAGTCTTATTTATAACCAGGCAACAGCGTTTTTCTCTGTGTTCTTTCGTGTAAGTATTTATTTAAGTTGGCTCTGAGCACTATGGGACTTAACATCTGAGGTCATCAGTCCCCTGGAACTTAGAACTACTTAAACCTAACTAACCTAAGGACATCACACACATCCATGCCCGAGGCAGGATTCGAACCTGCGACCGTGGCGGTCTCGCGGTTCCAGACTGAGGCGCCTAGAACCGCTTGGCCACACCGGCCGGCTATTTATTTAAGTATCGGATACCAAAATATAGGATTTAGGGTTGAAGGAGAACATTAAACTACATTCTAAGGCTTAGGCTTTGTGTACGACTCACAGCGCACAGATTCGATCCACGTATGTTTCATTACATTGTTTCTCAAACAACCGTCAAAAACATTTTTCTTCGCGAGCAGAATTCAAATAACTGTGTTATTGGGTGATAAACTTCCATATTAACGAATGTCTTTGTAGTGCTACAGAACTTCTGTAGCATGGTCGTGACCGTACAATAAAAGTCTGCTGGAGCGTCTGTCCACCGCTGTCTATAGGCACGAACCGCATGTAGGTCGTGCTCTCCTGCATTGCGGGCCGAGGTCTTTTGTGTAGTTGGCACCAACAACGGGTTCGATGCTGGCGGGCCGCAATTGCCGTGAACTTCTTTCTTTTGCTAAGGATGGATGTCACGCGGTCGCTTAAGAAACACGACTTCTAGTGGTATTGACAATCGGCAAATCGTTAGTTCGTCCTGACTACAATTTTTATAAACCAGTTCGTTCACATTTTCTTTCGCGCACTAGGGAACGCCGTCTGCATTTCAGCAGTTTGTCCTGTGAGAATTTGGAGCTGTGCCAGTAGGGTGTCTCTTATTTTCCAAGTTTCATTTTTTCTTTGTGCTGCCCTTTAGTTTGGTTCTGTTTACGCGAAAAACTGAGTTGGGCGTAATTTGGACTCCATAGGAAAAGTGGAAGCAGCATCCCTGTGTGCTTACAATTCACAAAAAGCGAAAAATTGCATAAAAATCTAGTTTATTTTTGTCTAAAATGTTACACTGAAGTAACTGACTAACTGATTACTTTCAACTTCATTGTAAGCTACAATATTTCAATCTGTTACACTACTAAGTGTAAAGACTCTGAGGCAAAAATGGTGAGAAAATAAAATTTTCCTTTGCAAACCCGTACTCTTCGGTAGTAGTATCTTCTTTTGTACCCTAAAAACTTACGGCGGCACTCGGATGTAACTCGAAGCAAGTATTGCTTCTGTTTCTCGTTTCTTGAACATAATTTAGCCTAGTTCTCCTCAGGGTCAACGCTTCTTTATACTGAATCGTTTATTACTTTCAGTTTATTAAATATGTTTAGGGCTGTGATTGGTTTCTTCATTTTGACGCCACAGCGAAGGATCAATCTTATGGAACTCGTTTCTCGAGTCAACTCTGCTAAAAAGATAGTCTCATTTTATTAAAAACAAACTGTTCTCTTTCATTATAGATGGTTTCTGGAATTATATACTTTGCGACGCTTTTATATTTTAGTCTGACGGTTCTGCTTCATGCTACATTTCATTGACCATTTTCGTTTTTGCGTGAGAAGACAAATTGTGGGGTCAAAGAAAGCAGGAATCTTTAATCTGTCGTAAAGCCGTACGAGAGATAACAGAATCACCAACCTGATACTTACAGTTTTGAAACAGTGCTGAAATACATATACTTCGCTTTGAATGCTGAGGTGGCAGAGAACTATGATTCGATGTACACACTGACAAGGAAACTAAAATACCACAAATTGCATTCTGTTTTTGTCGTCATAATTCAAATTCTTCATCACCGTTGCATGACAGATGACCCCTAGAGCATGGAAAGATACGTAAGTCAACATACAAGCAGCGTATCTCGTCGCAAGTAACTAGGATTTCTTTATGGGTCCATTCTGCTTGCTTGATTTCTATAATATTTGAGTAGGACAGTGGGCAGCATACAAAAACAGACTGTTTTGAAGTCCAGAGCATGTAACATTTTGCTTATTTGCGCCAAAATGGACACAGTCATGTTACAGATACTTTGTATTATTAAAATAGACTTTCGTCGTGAGGTTATCCTGGTACGTTGCACCTCATTTGTATTAGTACAATGCATATTTAAATAGCGTTTTCCATGAGTTTATTGAACACAACTGTAAACGTAAGAGAGAAGCTAAGCATCAACAATATGTTCTCGAAAACTGTTTAAAACGATGTGTCAATGCGCTGGTAGTTTACCGATTCCACACCTTCTGAAACCTATTCTTTCGGACTTAAACATATCGTGAAACCAGGTTTGAAGTGTATTTCCGTCAGCAAAGCAGTTTTCTTGATGGTTGTTGTATAAGGAGCAGGAAAGGTGAACACTTGAGGCCACAAAATCAGAACAGTAAACTCCTAGATAGTTCCATCTATGAAATCCGAAGACTGCATTACCGTGTAGCAGCGACGATTGATATGGTTTTGTGAATCATTTATTTTATACTGCGACCAAAAGGTGTCTCAGTTATTAGCAGAAATGCTAGCTGTAATGAAAACACGCATGCGGAGATGTTCGTAGTGCACAATAACCTTCTTGTGCAGCTAGACGCAAAATGTTATCTGTTGACACTGTCCTTTACTCGAGGAGATGTCTTTTGTTAAGGCTAAGCCATTAATTCCTTCTCGTTACTCATGATGAGTAACATTAATGCATAGAAATGCTCAGTTTGTGAATTGATGACGTTCAGCAAAAATGTAGTAATGATAACACTTTTGATTTTTGTTGCTTCGAATTAGAGCATGCAGATTCCCACAACCAACTTCTGCAAGTAGCCCATTGAATGGAAATGTCGCAGTTCATGACATCTATAATTGTCATAGAGATTTCGTGAATGCGGAAAATCCTTCAGGCCAGGACGATGTTTCTTGAAACAGGAAAATCCTTTTATGACGTGATTTGTCCAATAGCACGAGCCCCACACACGAGTCGTCTAACTTGCTTGCATACCTCCATTAAATTCAAAGCGAATACTATTTCCCAAACGTTAGATTTTTTTCCGGTTCTTACTCTATTTTGTAACGCTTAAACAGCTATCAGAAGACTGAAGCGTGCAAAATTCAATTTCTAACTGCAAGACAAATACTAGAACCTGAAGTAAGAAAATGGCAGTTGATGAATATGATCATAATAACCTACGCGTATTCTGTAACTGCATGGTGCTCACTCAGTTTAGCACCATTATTTCACGTGGAAAATAAAACTACAATAAGAAACAATTTTATGCTAACCAATGCGAGGACAGCAACATGCCCGAGAAAGACAGCGCCGCTTTCGTCTGATCGGAGTGCGTCTGACGTCAAGCAGCTGCTGTAGGGCCGCAGTAGGGCGAGGATACTCATGAGCAGAAACTGTTTTGATCTTGACGCAGCCGTGAACTCTTCTGCGGAAGATTTTGTTATTAGTGGTGGGTTAGAAAGTGAAGCTTATTATCTTTCGTATTCCATCAGACTGAAACAATTAGCAGACAGCTGAAAAGCAGTAAAAAAATAAAAGAATGTTAGTACTCTACCTTGTGACTTTACATCTACACGTTTACCACTGGACCACGAACAATTTAACTGCTACAGCGGAAGACAACACTTCTTCCACATTATTCCCCAACCTACAGTATTGCCAGGTCTGAGGGGCGGCCAAGCTTAGTGCTGTCAAGTGAGCATGCCAAATTTGGTTGAATTCGTTCCAGGCGTTCCAGAGTAATACTTACGAAGAACATTTCCCTACAGTCCGTCCGGCCAGTAAGAGTGCCAGAACAGTCTTAAGATTATTTTGATTTTCTCCCGATCATAAGTGATTTATACGCCAAGTATGGTTGAAATTTCTCCACGATAGCCGCATTCGCCTCTCCTACTGGTGCTGTATTACTCTCCTCTCAGTGGTACACTTTCATCAAAAGCACCCGGGCACCACTGTGTAATGCCGAATTGGCCTCTAGATGTGACGAAAGACGGAATCTCCGGTATGAATGAAGGCGGGTTGTGTTGTGTTGTCAGTAGGGAAGGAGTAACAGCAGACTGGGTAGGTCAGGAGAGCTCAGTGACGTCCAACATGACTAGGCGTTGGATGTCCAATCTTCTAAAGCAGCCCTGGTCGACTGTTAATGGCGTGATTGTGAACTGGAAATGCGAGGAAACAGCCACAGCTAAACCAAGACCTATACTGAAAAAACACGGACCGTCAAGCATTTCATAGGGTGCCTGTAAAAGATTGCATGAAATCAGCCGAAAGAATCACTCGGGAGTTTCAAACTGGTACCAGTAGTTAAGCAAGGGAGATAAAAAGAATTGAGTACAGTGGTCGCGCAGTTCCTCATGAACCACTCATATCTGTAGTCTATGCTAAGCGATGCTTGATGTGCTGTAAAGAGCGATACCAGTGGACAGTAGATGACTAGAAACGAGTGATTTGGAGTGATGAATCGCTCTGTACCCCGTAGCACTCGACGGAGGAGTTTGGATTTGGCAAATGCCTGGAGAACGTAACCTGCCGTCATGCTTAGAGCCGAGGGTGTGGTCTTACTGCATAGGTGTAATTTTCGTCATTATGCTGTGCTCCCCTTATTGTTAAGGAAAAGCTTAGTGCGGAGAATACAAACATATTTCACAGCATTATGTATTGAGCACAGCAGAGAAAAAGTCCAGAGACGATGATCGTTCATATCTTCATGACAGTGCACCCTGTCATAAAGCAGCATTTGTGAGGCAACTGTTTATGAACACTAATAATGCTAAAATGGACTGCCCTGTCCAGAGTTCCGACCTGAACCCAATGAAACACCTTTTGGGTGAGCTAGAACGTTAACGCAGCTCCAGATCTCAGCGTCCAACACCATTGCCTTCTCTAACTTCGGCCTTGAGGAAGAGTAGCGCGTAGAATTTCCATGTTTTGGCACGTTCCAATGCAGTCAAGGCTGGCTCTGAGCACTATGGGACTTAACAGCTATGCAATGCAGTCACATATGAACCTTCATGACGAAAAAGCCGAGCGCAGCTATCAATCGAACTGTAGTGAGGCATGCGACGGGAAATTAAGATTGAGGTAGCTGGTCTGTCTGTATTTCGTACGCTGAAGGTAGCGACCAATAAAACGTCCAGCAACCAAAACTGCCATTTTCACTGCATATGTACTCGTATTTGTGAGGCATTTAAGCACTTTTTTTTTTGGTTCATCAATCTTCTGACTGGTCTGATGCGGCCCACCACGAATTCCTTTTGTGTCAACACCTTTTTCATCTCAGAGTAGCACTTGCACCCTACATCCTTTATTATTTTTTAAATGTTATCCAGTCTCTGTCTTCATCTACAGTTTTTACCCGCAGTTTTATCTCTTCCTAATAGCATGAAAATTATTCCTTGATGTATTACTAATTTGTACTATCATTCTGTTCCCTTGTTGTGAGAGTTTTCCTTGTGTTCTTTTCTTTGCCAATATTGCGGCGAAACTCGTCGCTCATTGCGTCATCAGTACACCTAATTTCCAGCGTCCTTTTATAGCAACACATCTCAAACGCTTCGATCTCTCCTTTTCAGTGTTCCAGCAGTGCCTGGTCCACTACCATACAATGTTAGGCTCCAAACGTACATTCTCACAGTATTCTTACCTTACGTATTTAAATATATGTGAGGAAAAGAAAGGAACGAAGATTAGTGTCTTAACGTCTATATTGGTAGGGACGGAACGCTAGCTCGACCGACAGTAATGGCGCCGGAATGCGTCCGTGTGGTTTTCGTAGGAACCATTCCGGCATTTTCCTTTAGCACGTTAGGGAAAGCACTAATACTTAAATCAGAATGGCCAGACTAAAACCTCCTCCCGAATACGATTCCTGTGTGGTAACCGCTTGGTCCCACTGTTCGGTCATTGCGATCCGATTCGAGTGCATTGCGTACCGACGTTTGCAGTTCGCTCTTCTTCTTGAGCTGTCATATTTGTCTAGCTGAAAGTTTTACTAGCCAGCGTTCGTCATCGTCTATTATAATAACAATGCAATATTCCTTGTGCCATATGTGTATTATGTCGAAGATAGCATGATACATAGTTCAGCAGCAGCAAGCACGGACTTGGAATCAAGCGTCGTTACGCAGTGAATAAAACATGCTTTGGATTCTAAGGAAGACTTTTATGAGCAAACACAAATCGTGTTGAATATCGTGAAATGTGATTTCCGTAAACCACATTAAGTGAATGCCATCGTGGTTTCATTGTCCTTGTTCGTAAATGGGAGCCACTGTTCCGCTTCCATAAAGGTTACTATCGACTGTCACTGGTAAAAAGATGAGATTTATTTTAAAATTAAGTTCGTCACAAATATGTACGTTAATGCAGGATGAGCATCAATGTTTCCTCGTTGGAATAATTTCTTGTGTAATTTTTACGCTGTTCATTTTTGGTCCGCATCTCGTGGTCTTGCGGTACGTTCTCGCTTCCCGCGCACGGGGACGCGGGTTCGATTCCCGGCGGGGTCAGGGATTTTTCCTGCCTCGTGATGTCTGGGTGGTGTTGTGTCGTTTTCATCATCATCATTCATCCCTATTACGGTCGGAGGAAGGCAATGGCCAGCCACCTCCACTACGACCTTGCCTAGAATAGCGGTGCGGGTCTCCCGCATCGTCCCCTACGCTCCTCAGAGTATGGGACATCATCATCATCATCATCGTCGTCATCATCGTCATCGTTCATTTTTGGTAAATGAAGTGGAGGACTTTTCTTCGGATAAATTCCTGTCGAGTATATAGAGGGTCTATAGAAGGGCGATTTACTTGAGGACAATATTATGGAAAAGGAAGAGGACGTAGAGAAGATGAAATGAGAGAAGTGATACTGCGTCAACAGTTTGACAGAGCATTGAAAGACCTAAGTCGAAACAAGACCCCGGGAGTACACAACATTCCATTAGAACTACTGATGGCATTGGGAGAGCCAGCCCTGACGAAACTATACCATCCAGTGAGCAAGATGTACGAGACCGGCGAAATACCCTCAGACTTCAAGAAGAATATAATAATTCCAATCCCAAAGAAAGCAAGTATTGACAGGTGTGAAAATCACCGCACTATCAATTTAACAAGTCACGGTTGCAAAATACTTACACGAGATCTTTACAGTCGACTGGAAAAACTGGTAGAACCGGACCTCGGGGAAGATCAGTTTGGATTCCGTAGATATGTTGGATCACGTGAGGCATTCTATCTTAGAACATAGATTAAGGAAAGGCAAGCGTAAGTTTCAAGCGTTTGCAGATCTAGACTAAGCTTTTGAAGGTGTTGACTGGAATACTCTCTTTCAATTTATGAAGGTGGAAGCGGTCAAATACAGGGAGCAAATGAGAGTCGAGGGGCATGAAAGGGAAGCAGGGGTTGGGGAGGGAGTGAGACAGGGTTATAGCCTCTCCCCAATGTTGTTCAATCTGTATACTGAGCAAGCAGTAAAGAACACAAAAGAAAAATTCGGAGTAGGAATTAAAATCCATGGAGAAGAAATAAAAACTTTCAGGCTTGTCATTGACATTGCAGTTCTGTCAGAGACAGCAAAGGACCTGGAAAAGCAGTTGAACGGAATGGACAGAGTCTTGAAATAAGGATGTAATATGAACATCAACAAAAGCAAAAATAGGATAATGGAATGTAGTAGAATTAATTCAGCTGATGCTGAGGGAATTAGGTCAGGAAATGAGACAGTTAAATTAGTAGATGAGTTTTGCTATTTGGGGAGCAAAATAACTGATGGTGGTCAAAGTAGAGAGGATATAATATGTAGACTGACAATGGCAAAGAAAGCGTATATGGAGAAGAGAAATTTGTTAACATCGAGTATAGATTTAAGTGTCAGGAAGTCATTTCTGAAAGTATTTGTATGGAGTGTAGCCATGTATGGAAGTGAAACATAGACGATAAATAGTTTAGACAAGAAGAAAATAGAAGCTTTCGAAATGTGGTGCTGCAGAAGAATGCTGAAGATTAGATGGGTAGGTCACATAACTAATGAGGAGGTACTGAATTGGGGAGAAGAGGAATTTGAGGCACAACTTGATTAGAAAAAGGGATCGGCTGGTGAGACACGTTCTGAGGCATCAAGGGATCATCACTTTAGTACTGGAGGGATATGCGGAGGGTAAAAACTGTAGAGGGAGACCAAGGCGTGAATACACTAAACAGATTCAGAAGGATGTAGGTTGCAGTAGTTACTCGGAGATAAAGAAGCTTGCACAGGATAGAGTGGCATGGAGAGCTGCTTCAAACCATTCTCTGGACTGAAGACCACAACAACGACAAAACATCTCACAGCGAATTAGTGTGTCTACTTGTCTACAGTTTCGTCGAGAGCGCTGTAGTATCAAAGTATTACCTCTACCTCATCCGTCGAAGTTACTTAATAAGCGGTACACAACGTACTATTAAGATAGAGGAATGATTTCGGCGTGGATGAATATTTACAAGCCGGCCGCGGTGGCCGAGCGGTTCTAGGCGCTACAGTCTGGAACCGCGCGACCGCTACGGTCGTAGGTTCGAATCCTGCCTCGGGCATAGATGTGTGTGATGTCCTTAGGTTAGGTTTAAGTAGTTCTAAGTTCTAGGGGACTGATGACCATAGATGTTAAGTCCCATAGTGCTCAGAGCCATTTGAACCATACAATATGGAAGGTAAGAATGAGCGCTACGTCCTCCACACCCGAACGCTTACGTTCTTTCGTTTTCTTTTTTTTGTTTTTTTTTCCTCTCCCTAGCTTTTTCCTGTCGCAGAAATTAAATGCCAGGTATAAAGATTAAACATGAAGAAGGATGTGTTACATCTGATCACTTTAGTAAATGTGTTTTCGAACATTGTTCGTATAAGCTGACAAAATTTTTCCTTCAAATGTGTTTGTAAATGTGTTTTCGAACATTGTTCGTATAAGCTGACAAAATTTTTCCTTCAAATGTGTTTGTAAAAGTGTTTAGATGTCAGACTTGATCCTCGGTCTTTTGTTCTTCGTTTAATAGTATAGTTCAGTTTTTTACTGTTCTGAGATCCCTCGAGTTGTAGAATCAGTAATCCTTATCTTTACAAGGGATAACGATTGGCACTGTGCCCCGGCTTATTTCAGTTTATGCTGAATTATTGGTATTATGTAAAAACTTGTTGGAATGTAAAGTTGGAGAGAGAAATAAAGAAAGATGGAAAGTGAGAGCTGTCTCAGAGATATCGAAAGTCTTTCTGGAGGTTCATTGCAGGTAGATATATATTCATCTGCTCTCAGCCGACGCGGAAACGTTATCTTCCACGCGCAGCGCTGTTTATTTATGCATACATGCCCAAGCGGGGGGATCTGTTTGTCTGAGGGCTGGGATTACTCGCGGATGCTCACACGACACATCCATTTCATATTTATGGAGCTTTACAGAACAAGGACCCTGGTATGTTTACTGGAGATTTAGAAGCGAGTGTGGTTGTCTGATAGTCATTTCTGTTGGGTAGTGTGAGTAGGGCCTCTCGTCGGGTAGACCGTTCGCCGGTTGCAAGTCTTTCGAATAGACGCCACTTCGGCGATTTGCACGTCTATGGGGATGAAATGGTGATGATTAGGACAACACAACACCCTGTCCCTGAGCGGAGAAAATCTCCGACCTAGTCGGGAATCGAACCCGGGCCCTTAGGATTGGCATTCTGTCGCGCTGACCACTCAGCTACCGGGGTCGGACTGTTGGGAAGTAAACTGTTCCCTCTCGCTAGCTAACAGTAATGATTAATGCTCCTTATCGCTGTTAGTAATTACTCTCATCAAATTCCAAAGTGTTCCGTAAAAACAGCTTTAGTTCTGAATTATTGCACAATGTTTCCCGAAGCAATAAATTTATTCGTAAAAAAAAATTGAAAAAATGGCTAAAATAGAAATAATCATGTGTTTGATTAAAAGTTCATCAGTTTTCTTCTTTCATGTTAACGCTGAAAACGTGTATAGGTCCTTACTAAACGTGTCGAGTTTATCACTACCATTGCGAAGACCAAATGCATCTTAACAATACTAGAGACTTTAAATTTATTTTGGGCGGGAGTGCTATGACACACAAAGAATTTTTAATCCATTACTGTCCAAGAAAAAAGACGCAGTTTTTTTACGTCTCTCAAAGCGTCTGTCAGACAGCAGATTGAGCACTTTGTTAACACGTGGATCATAAGATCTGTGGTGGTACAAGGTGGACGACACTGAAATAAACTCCTGGAAATGGAAAAAAGAACACATTGACACCGGTGTGTCAGACCCACCATACTTGCTCCGGACACTGCGAGAGGGCTGTACAAGCAATGATCACACGCACGGCACAGCGGACACACCAGGAACCGCGGTGTTGGCCGTCGAATGGCGCTAGCTGCGCAGCATTTGTGCACCGCCGCCGTCAGTGTCAGCCAGTTTGCCGTGGCATACGGAGCTCCATCGCAGTCTTTAACACTGGTAGCATGCCGCGACAGCGTGGACGTGAACCGTATGTGCAGTTGACGGACTTTGAGCGAGGGCGTATAGTGGGCATGCGGGAGGCCGGGTGGACGTACCGCCGAATTGCTCAACACGTCGGGCGTGAGGTCTCCACAGTACATCGATGTTGTCGCCAGTGGTCGGCGGAAGGTGCACGTGCCCGTCGACCTGGGACCGGACCGCAGCGACGCACGGATGCACGCCAAGACCGTAGGATCCTACGCAGTGCCGTAGGGGACCGCACCGCCACTTCCCAGCAAATTAGGGACACTGTTGCGCCTGGGGTATCGGCGAGGACCATTCGCAACCGTCTCCATGAAGCTGGGCTACGGTCCCGCACACCGTTAGGCCGTCTTCCGCTCACGCCCCAACATCGTGCAGCCCGCCTCCAGTGGTGTCGCGACAGGCGTGAATGGAGGGACGAATGGAGACGTGTCGTCTTCAGCGATGAGAGTCGCTTCTGCCTTGGTGCCAATGATGGTCGTATGCGTGTTTGGTGCCGTGCAGGTGAGCGCCACAATCAGGACTGCATACGACCGAGGCACACAGGGCCAACACCCGGCATCATGGTGTGGGGAGCGATCTCCTACACTGGCCGTACACCACTGGTGATCGTCGAGGGGACACTGAATAGTGCACGGTACATCCAAACCGTCATCGAACCCATCGTTCTACCATTCCTAGACCGGCAAGGGAACTTGCTGTTCCAACAGGACAATGCACGTCCGCATGTATCCCGTGCCACCCAACGTGCTCTAGAAGGTGTAAGTCAACTACCCTGGCCAGCAAGATCTCCGGATCTGTCCCCCATTGAGCATGTTTGGGACTGGATGAAGCGTCGTCTCACGCGGTCTGCACGTCCAGCACGAACGCTGGTCCAACTGAGGCGCCAGGTGGAAATGGCATGGCAAGCCGTTCCACAGGACTACATCCAGCATCTCTACGATCGTCTCCATGGGAGAATAGCAGCCTGCATTGCTGCGAAAGGTGGATATACACTGTACTAGTGCCGACATTGTGCATGCTCTGTTGCCTGTGTCTATGTGCCTGTGGTTCTGTCAGTGTGATCATGTGATGTATCTGACCCCAGGAATGTGTCAATAAAGTTTCCCCTTCCTGGGACAATGAATTCACGGTGTTCTTATTTCAATTTCCAGGAGTGTATAACCAATACTCGCAAGGATGCGGTGGTTCATGGTCTTTTCATTGAACTGCTTCCATCCGAACTACAATCGTTCTTTTGTAACCCCATTATCGTGTCACTACCGAAGAAGGAAGGAACCCAATCGTTGTCAAAACGTTCTGGCGATCTGTCTGAAATTCCACGATAAATGGCTAAATAGAAGATTGTTTTAAGTAAAACTGGAGTCGTCATGGCTGAAAATCACATTAGTTCGAGAAGTGATACGTAGTAGCAGGAAGTTCGGGAGAAGTACTTCAGGTCGTGGTTGCTTACAAGGGAACCTCCCCATCGCACCCCCCTCAGATTTAGTTATAAGTTGGCACAGTGGATAGGCATTGATAAACTGAACACAGATTAATTGAGAAAACAGGAAGAAGTTGTGTGGAACTGTGAAAAAATAAGCAAAATATACAAACTGAGTAGTCCATGCGTCACATAGGCAACATCATGCACAATGTGAACTCAGGAGCGCCGTGGTCCTGTGGTAGCGTGAGCAGCTGCTGGACGAGAGGTCCTTGGTTCAAGTCTTCCTTGGAGTGAAAATTTTACTTTATTTATTTTTGCATAGTTATTATCTGTCCGTTAGTTCACTGACGTCTCTGTTCACTGTAATAAGTTTAGTGTCTGTGTTTTGCGACCGCATCGCAAAACCGTGCGATTAGTAGACGAAAGGACGTGCCTCTCCAATGGGAACCGAAAACATTTGATCGCAAGGTCATAGGTCAACCTATTCCTCCACAGGAAAACACATCTGATATATTCTATACGACACTGGTGACGGCATGTGCACCACATGACAGGAATATGTTGTCGACCCACCTAACTTGTACAGTTGGCGATTCTTCTACCTTGCCCGATTTAGGTTTTCTTGTGGATGTGATAATCACTCCCAAAAAAGTGATGAAAACATAAGATTTTGTCACATGAACTGAAAATAAAAAATAAAAATTTTCACTTAATGGAAGATTTGAACCAAGGACCTTTCGTTCCGCAGCTGCCCACGTTACCACGAGACCATGGCGCTCCTGCGATGTTACTGTCCTTGATGTTCTATATGTTACCATGAACTACTCAGTTTGTATATTTTGCTTATTTTTTCACAGTTCCACACAACTTCTTCCTGTTTTCTCAATTGATCTGTGTTCAGTTTTTCAAGGCCTATCCACTGTGCCAACTTATAACTATATCTGAGGGGGGTGCGATGGGGAGGTTCCCTTGTTAGTAGCGGAAGGAGAAGAAAAGAAATAGGGTACTTAGTTTTTACTGACATGGAAACAACTTTCGATATGTGTTTGAATTTCCGAAAGCATGGGCGTAAATTAGACAGATAAACAAAAACTAAGTGGAGTGCCACGTCAATGGGGGTAAATTGGTGTTAAGAACGGCGTCATGGTAACTTTTATGCCGAAGTACAACGAAAGAAGTGCAGGAAAGCAACAGAATGCGAATAATTGCAAGACTAATAGATACTATTCCTAAGATTTTCAGATGATTGAGCTCTTCTTGCTGAAATGAAAAATGCGTACAAGGTGAAAAAGCAAACTTATCCTCACAGATTTGACTGATACTCAAAGGGTGTGTAGAGCACGATTAGGACTTAAATGAAAACAGAAAGACACAACTTCAAACGTTTTTGAGAAAACAGTTTGAAAATTATAGGCGTGCTTCTGCTGTAGGGGCACTAGGGTTCATGGAATCCGCAGCCGAGCGAGTAAGCGCGAGGTCACTGGAACGAATCTCACTGCTAGTATTATATATTTCGACCAACGTAATTGTAATAACAGTTTTATCATGACCGTGAAAAGTATCAATATGTAATAATTTATTTACTATTTAGTTAATCTTCACTATGAAGAAAACACAACAAGTCTTTTTTTTTTCAGGAGTTTGTAAATGATAAAAGGATACTCGGGACGTTTCAATCAAGTCGGTGTAGTCATTTTATCTATATTTCCAGTAGAAATACGGAAAGCAGTAACTATCGGACATACAGCAGATGTAAGGAAAGCGAAATTTTTGCATATCCATGATATTTTTAATGCGTCTATCGCAAAACAAATTTGGTTTACATTCACAAACTGTTTTCGGTCGTCACACAATTTAGCGGCATACCACGCATATCGAAACATAACACCGAATACTGATACAGATAACTCACAAAAAAGTAGTACCTGCAGCGAGATTCGATGCAGAGACCTCGCTCAATCGCTCGGCTGCGGATACGTTGCACATTAGCGACCATACAAAGTATATAAGCACGCCTAAAATTTTCAAACTCGTTTTTCTCGAAAAGAGTTGAGTCGTCTTATTCACACATGTTGAAGTGCTAGTCGTGGCCTGCACACACTGTCAGTGAGAATCGCATCGAAGAGGGGAAGTTCGTACGGCCCCCTTGTTACTAGATCGGTTTAGTGGAATGCGCAGCCTATTTCTGCAAAAGTTCTCTGAGGTATAAATTACTCTGTGACAAAAATTAAGAACAGTACTAGGAAGGAGAATAGCATCTTGCTGAACATCAAAATTGAGGTATTCGTAACAGCAGAAGAAATGAATTAATGCTGTGTAAAATAAGGATTACACAAGATGGCAGCTGCAAGCGATATATAGGAACTAGAGTTGAAATGACGGTTAAATATTAATTCAAGATAAGGCATCAGATGGTGTAAGGTACACAGTGTGGGTGACGTTCCCAAATTGTGCATTTTTGCCACAGCAATGCATAGAAGGGATGATTGCGTCGTGAGTACAGAAGAGAATAATAAAATGCAAGCATTTAATTTTTGGTGTACAGAAATGTGTAAAACAAATGATGCTTAGGAATGGTTCTGAATGTAACAGGGATACTGTAAAAAATACGGAAGGAAAAAGACAATTGGGAAACAAGTACTAGAAAAAAAGGCAGTGGTTATTGATACATATTCGACGACACCGGAAGGAAAAATTGAGGTGAAGCGAGTAGGAAGAGCCAGGTATTGGTATATGAAAAACAGATTGTTAAGGATGATTGGTGCAATAGAGTGCAGACGTGTAAAGATTGACGCAAAGTAGAAAGTGGTGGACGTCCGAAGGCTGACAACATCTAGAAAACGCTGAGGTCAACATTGCTGAACCAGTGGATTATCAGGGGCCTGTGCTGACCGAGGTGTGTAGTGACGGCGGCGCTGTGATTGTCGCCGGACACTAGACAGCCGTGGCCGGTGGCCGCAGGGCGGTGCTAACCCCTGCTCCTTGTGCAGCGGCACGCCTGCGGGCTCGTGTCGCTTGTAGAGCCAGCGGCGGTCCCTCCCTGTCTGCGGAAACTTTGGCTTGGAGCAGCAGTCCCCAGAACAGGACGTATGTCTGATACACGTACAGACCTTGCTTCTCATGGCGCAACATGTGACACAGCCACGGTATAGTCAGCCTTACAGTCAGTGCGCCCCAAAACCGTTCTTGCACAGTGAAACTTGTACATCTTCTGTGAGCGGTGAAGCCCACGCAGAACAGAGCAGTTCTTATGCAGCTAATTATGGCAGTACAAGGGCTCCTGTCAAGAGAGAAACAAAATCATCTAGTGACATAATGACACATTTTAAAATTGCTGTTGTATTTCAGAATTAATATTCCAGCTCATCATTTCGGTCTATAGTGTTGTAAATTAACTCAGTTTCCCCACTTCTATGAACTAATAACAAGAAGCAAAATCGGTTTTGTTACTTTGTTGCACTTCCTGGTCATTTTTTGAAGTTGATCGATGTCCTTATATAGCTTAACAGATAGAATAATAGCTTGTGAGACTGGAATGTGACTCAGATCGGAATTAGATTCACACTCTGATTTAAGTATCGTCGGGCTATTACACACGACAGCTTAAATAGCGGATTTTTTTCTGTATCCTAGCTTCGAGTTGGGAAATGCCGGACTGTTTGTCTATCTCGAACACAGGAAAGCAGCATAGAGACGGCTAAACACGAAAACACAAAAAAACAAGCAAATATTCACCGACTGGTAAATTCCAAGACTTTTTTTCCAGTAAAGAAAATGTTGAGGGTACAATGACAAGAAAGGACCGGTAGGAGAAATGCTAAATGAGGAATAATTCAGTGGCCATCAAGCGCAAATCCAGAGAAATGAGGAAGCACTCCACTACCTTCGCCACTACACAGCATGCATCATTAGATAATAGAGCAAATGAGATAAAAGCTTGATATTCTCTTTATCCGTTTTGATTCAGTCTGCTTCACGATGCCCATGGGATACTAGTTTCAGTAAACCAAGCTTTAAGAAAATATTTATTTATTGATAAAGGCACAATCGTACAGTCGGTAGTTGATATCATCTCCCAGCAGACAATGAAAGAATATGTGATATTTACTATATTTTAGAATTATACCAGGAATCGTTATAAATGGCTGCAAAGGACATTCGATTATGTTCTTCAAACGGTTGCGTCGTCATATACAGAATGCTAGAAGCATAGTCGTAGTGCGAAAAGCATAAAAAAGTCTAGATGTCTGAGATATCTGATTACTAAAATGTATCATATTACAATTTTTTAGATTATCGGAGCGTTATGTTGTGCAGTGCATCGAGATACTCTTGAAGTAAATTCCAGTATGAAAAAAATAAATTGCACATTCTGGCTTAGAGAGACTTTTTCAGAACTACATTTCAATTACTTTAAGACGTATTCGCTTTTTATACTTTGCGCAATGTTTATCCAATGAGTGGACTCTGCCAAAAAAAAAACATTTCACTGCCACTTAATTCTTTTTTTTATTTTATAATCTAGACTTCTCTTTTTTTCATCAATTTGGTGCTGATGATTATCTCCATGTCCTCTAGTTGTGTCCTTATACTTTGTATTGTAATAACTGTGAAGAAACCGTATTGAAGCCTCTGTAAATACTGCCCTATGTCTACATCAGCAGTCTGCAATTCACATACAAGTGCTTGACAGTGTGTTACTTGACCACTTATAGACTATTCCTCGACCGTTCTACTCTCGAATAACACGCGGGAAAACTGAACATCTGTATCTTCACGTGCGAACTCCGATATTGTTACGGTGGTCATTTTTCCCTGTGTAGAGAGATGTTAATAAAATATTTTCGCATTCAGAGGAGAAAGTTGATTATCGAAAAAAAGTCTTCGTTTTAATGATTGCCAGTCCAGCTCGTTTATCATATCCGTGACACTCTGTCCTTTACTTGACAATAATACAGAACAAACTTACCTCCTTTGAACTCTCCTCCGTCAACCTTGTCTGGTAAGGATTCCATACCACGCAGAAATACTGCCGAAGAGGACGGACAAACGTAGTGTAGACAGTCTCTGTAGTAGATTCGATGCATCTTCTTAGTGTTCTACGAATAAAATGCAGTTATTTGTTCACCTTCCCCGCAACATTTTCTATGTGTTGGTTCCAAATTAAGTCCTTCATAATTGCAATCTCTAGGTATTTAGTTGAATGGACAACTTTTAATTTGTATTATTTGTCGTGTAACCGAAATGAATGCATTTTTTTGTATTTGCGTGGAGGAGCTCACACTTCTTATTGTTCAGAATCAATTGCCACTTTTCGGACAATACAGATATTTTGTTTAAATCTTGTTGTAATTCGTATTGACGTTCTAATGACTTTAGCAAACGATAAATGGCAGCATCATGTGCAAACAAAGTAAACATGATTAGCAGATTGTCCCCCAAGTCTTTTATATAGAATAGGAGTGGCAGATGGCCAATAACACATCGTGGGGAATGTCGGATATCACTTCTGTTTCATTCGACGATTTCCCGTTTTCTGGCAGGAAATCGCGAATGCAGCGGCACAACCGAGACTGTTGTACATAGGCACGCAATTAGATTAGAAGCAGCTTGTGATGAACGGTGTCAAAAAGCATTCTGGAAATATGCAGTCAACTCGAGATCCATCGTCGATAGGAGCCATTACTTAGTGTGGAAAGAGAACTAGTTGTGTTTCACAACAACGATATATTTTGAATACCTGCTATGTACAAACACATCGTTTCCATCGAGGTAATTCATGATGATCGAACACAGTACA
Source organism: Schistocerca piceifrons (assembly GCF_021461385.2). NCBI lineage: Eukaryota > Metazoa > Arthropoda > Insecta > Orthoptera > Acrididae > Schistocerca > Schistocerca piceifrons. The sequence goes on from NC_060138.1 coordinate 702,401,779, forward strand.
TGCTCCAAAATGTAACTGCAAATTGATGTCAGTAATATGAACTCCATAACTGAGCGGATCACTTTTGTTTCCTTTCTTATCTGTTGATGTGACCTGTGCGACTTTCCACTCCTTACATGTAGAGCGAGTGTATATTATTGTTAAGTATGGAGCTATTACATCATCCTGCCCTGAAAGGAATCTAACTGGTGTACAAACTGGCTTGGAAGACGTTCAATTATTAAGTGATTTAAATTGCTTCACTACATCGAGGATATCTACATCTAAGTCACTCATGTTGGCAGTTGTTCTTGAACCGCGTTCTAGAATATTTACTGCATCTTCTGTAATGAAGTGTTTTAGGAAAACCGTGTTTAGTAAACCCACTTTGGTAGCACTGTCATGGGTAACACTATCATTGCTACCGCGCAGTGAAGCAGTTGTGTGTACTCGGGTGTATTTTATATACGACCAAACTCTTTCACGATTTTCTGCGAGATTTTGAGACAGAATTTCATTATGGCAACTGTCAAACGCTTCTCGTATGGAAGTTTGAGTTCAGTTTCGAGCTTGTGTAAAACATCACCTGTCTTGGAGATTTTGCGTCCTTTTAAATTTTGAGTACTTTCATTGTTGTTTCTGCAGGAGTCTCCTGACCTGTTTTGTGTGTGATAGGGTTCTGTTCCGTGTCTTATTAATTTTCTTGGTAGGAATCTCTTAATTGCTGTTAATAATATTTCTTTGAACGTAAGGCGCGCCTGGCCTACACTTACATAGTTGGTCCAGAAGGAGTGAAAACTGACTCTGAGGAAGGCGCCGAGGAAAATTTTTATCCGCTTTTTTTAAAACAGATATATTTCGCGTTTTTTTTTGTAGGTTATGATGTAACAGTATTCAGCTTCACTGCAATGACCTTGTGGTCGTGATGCTCCCTATTTGCTCAGTATTATTTGTTTCTAAATGGTGAATCATGTTTTCGCGACAATTTACGCTCAGAGAAAGCATTTAGTACAATTTAGGACGTTGTTTTATACCTGTTACCGTTTTAGAACATGTATTTTTGCCAACGTATCAAGGATAGATTAATGCCGTACCCTGTTATAAATAGCTCTATGAATGGGGAACCTATGAATGAAGACTCAAGTTCTGTTTGAACCACGTTTCAGCAACTGTATCGTCTGAATCGAGGAAGGGGGGAGGGGGGGGGGGGGGGCTCGATAGAAGGAATCAAGTATTATTTATTCTGGTTGTGAAGTTCAACCTCTACCCATACTAACTCACAGGAACTATCTGTTTCAATTTTGATGCTTTCTCGCAATAAACTGCTATTCTTTTGGGATGACCAGTTCAGAATTTCAATTCCGTCAGTACCATCTCTGTGAAAGGCAGTGAGTTATCTCCTTGCCCTGGTAAAAGCTTCGGCGCGTTATCATCAAGCTCAGTGGAACCCTTCGTCTCGCTCACTTGAGCATTCCGTATAGAACGATTTTTGTCCTTACATATTGTATAGGGTGTCAGCTGCCCCTACCGCTGTTGTTTTATGCTACCCGCAATGCTATACCTGACCATCATAAAGCACCTGCGAGATTTTCATATTCTCTCAATCTCTACGTGCAAACTGTCAGCCCTACAGAAAGAAAATATACAGGACCTTTTTGTGCGAAATTTAGTGTAGTTAAATTTCGTATAGGAAAACGTTTTTGCTGGAGCACAAAGTTTTCGAATTATTCAAGAAAAACGTAAAAAAGTGACGTTCAGTTGCACTCTCGCTCGCAGACTCAGCCCTCAAAGGTCAAGATTTCTAGTATGTTGTACATATCACCTCCTCCTACCACTGTAAATATTTGCGCCTGCACGGTTTATTTCCCAGATTCGACATTTTTTAGTCTTCCTTGACTGGTTCATTTCACCACCGGCTTATTAGAGCACTTACAAGTCGTAAAACTGGCGTTTGTGTAAATTTTAGCTGTCAGATTTGTGAATTTTAACACCATAAAATAAACAGTTACATCGTTTTATTCGTTAGGCTTTGTGACTACGAAACTACTCTGCTTTTTAGGGCTAAGTTTGGGTCGAACTGTGAACGTAATTGGTTTTAGCGTAAAGTTTACGAAAGTCGATTTTCGTTCATTACTCTAAGGACACGTATAAATTAATAAAGTTGACGAGATAGCCGACTATGCTGGTGGCGTAGCAGTCCAGTCATTAGACTCCAAAGAAGGTCGAATATCAGGAATAGTTCCTGCAGTCGGAAATTTTTGTACAGTGGTAGGAGGCAGTGCCTCGTATAAGAGAAAACTTACCTTTCTCTGTACGACTAACAGTTTGCCCGTAGCGGCGAGAGAATATGAAAATTTCGCGCATGGTTTATGAAGGCCAGCTATAATATTGTGGGTTGCATAAAACGACAGCGGTAGGAGCAGCTGAATCACCCTTTAAAATGAGAAGAGTTTCAGTCAGCCCACGTAGAACAATTCCTGGCGTTCCTTCTCCCCTCCCTGACTGTGAATATCTTCGCGTTCGTTTGTTATTAATTCATTTTGCAATATCTGTTTTTGATGTTACCGTCGACAGGAAAGATGTAGATGCGAGACATTTCCTAGTCGTTGGAATCTTGAGGGCTGCGGTGACTCTAGGATGAAATGGTGAGAACAGTAGTGATTTCCTGGCGCCTTCCTGAGAGGGCGCAGGCAGTGCTCGTAAAAGGCGGTTGTAGAGTGCAGAGGCGTGTCGTTTCCTGTGCTCATCACGCCGCTGCGCGCCCGTAGCACATCACTTGGGAAATGAGCGGCCGCAGCCGACGGCCGCACCGAGCGCGCCATTACACCGCGTTCCAGAAAAACTTGCTCCTAGCTTCTTTGTAACAGAAACAAATGTTTCGTTTCTAGCTCGGGAGAAGTTATTTTATGCTCAAAATCTGTAACATCGTTTCAGATTGATGAGTGATGTACTTTGTGATTCGTTCCATTCATGATAATCATAACATAAAAGGAATTCCACATCAGGTGATCAAGAATGTTACTTGTCATATGATTTGTACTTATCACATGATTTGTAGTATATTTTACGATGTGACAGAAAGTGAATTACTATGTCAGTCTCTCTTCTTCGAGATAGCCATACTAAGACACTGAATTTACCCATGCGAAAGATTTGCAGAAGAAACATCTGATACGTAGGGGTACAAATGGCTTTTAAGAGAATTTCTTGTCCAAAGCAAATCGATAATAGTCTGGCGATCTTAAGAACCAGAAAGAGTGCTGTTTATTGGAGATGTTAATCGACGAATATTTACTCATAATTTTTCAGTAAAAATTATGTGGTTGTAGTCTTGATTGCAAATCGATGGAAATGCGAGTATTCAGAAAAAGAATATAATTTGATACAAAAATCCGGAACATCAAATAGAAAATAAAATATCTTCTTATCTCCAGAGATTGAACAGTGCTACGATGTACATAACTTTTTCATTTCGCAGTACGGCATTTTGCATGTTTATCAAACTTCAGTATATTTTCATGTGATTAGTAATTACAGATAGAAGTATATGATTTTTTAAAGCTATTATGATTTGTTATTAACACTTTCATTTGTTAATAAGTATGAAATTTAGTTAAAAGTTAAATAACTTTGTTACCAGTGAGATTCGAACCAACGACTTTATGATCAGTAGACTTTTGCGCTGTGCACTCAGCTACAGGCAACTATTTAAATAATCGCGAAGTGTCTAATCTTCTAATGTACAGAGGAGATTTATTCGAGTTTTTTAACAGAACTGCATCGTTCTGCTTCAGGAAAATGACATACGGACACTTGCTTGAAATCCGTAAGCATGAAGAAAACTAATGAGCGCAACTCCGTCATATTTCAAGAAGTGACTAAAAACTAGCCTAGTAATCAACGAATTTATTCTTTCCGTTGGATGTATTTTTAGTTCGCAGTCTAAAATGACGTAGCCAAGATACAACAAAGCGCTTAAACGTAACCCTCTCGGCTACCATGCTTTTGTTATGAGCGTAATGCAATGACATTTAACCGTAATCATAATTATATGTTTTGCAGGCAGCGAAGCAAATAGATTAAGATTGCAGCACTGTTACAAGAGTTGTGGAATTATATGTAAACGGACTGCACAGAGGCCAGATAAGAGGCTACTATATTAGTTCTATGAGTGGGTAGAAATTATGCTAACATACAAACTTGCATTTTGTGTTAACCAGTTGCGGCGCATCTGTAAATCTGTAGCTCTCAATGTAAGGACGGAAGTTTCTATCCTGGTTTGAACAACTGGTTTCAATGTTTTTCACTTTCAGCTAGACACTACCATGGGGTCCTCAGGTAACCATATTTAGTTGTCTTCCGTCGTTCGGTAGATCTAAGCAGTTCTTGAAGATCAATCCATCACGAAAACGAGTTCAGCCAGATGCCATTTCCCCTAACATCGGGAACTGGAAGAAGGTGGTCGTCGATTATCCTCTCACATTTCTGGGATGACAGGGTACTATTTTTTACTTGTTCTTTGCTGTTGTTAATACATTTTGTAGATTCTTGTACCGCATGGAAGTAAGTGGAAGGATGTTGTTATGGGTTGCCGGTATCCTCTTTCTACATCACAAATGCACACGTGGAATAATACAGTTCTTTATATGCATGAACTGCAAACATTTACTTCACCTGAATAGGGTCCATGTTTTGTGGTACAAGCTCTTCAGTAATTGTCCTCTTGCAGACAGATGTAATATCAGTATCAGTAATCTTGCTATTACAAACTTCAGTTTCTCAGTGCTAGTAAAGTACAATTCTGGTTGATGTGAACTAGTCCTGCTGTAGTCACTACTCTGGTCGCTATGTACTGTCGAAGCCTTTGATGAACTAAACCCGCTCTGTGAGTAAACTGACAGATACCAACTGGATGACTGAATGAGGTCCTCCGGTCAGTGGTGGTGGCGGCCTAAATACATGCTGTCGAGAGGGCGTTGGCGGTATGTTCCTTGTGGGTGTCTCTCTGGTCTCTCTTGTGATAGGCGCGCTTGATCTAGTACTTACTAATCGACCTTCGCGTTTCATCTTTGCCGACCGGTGTGCTGGCGACAGCTTATGCCAGCACACATTTATTGGAGAATTTAGGTTGTGTAACATGCTGCAAGCTGCAACGTTTTTCAATTAAATACATACCTACTGATTTTCTCTTCGAATCTGTTCTGTACAGGATTAAAACTTTGTGATCCCATTATTTATCTATTGGATTTTAGCAATCTAACTTTGTAAAAATAAACTGCTGAAAACATGTGTTTTGGACACATCTTTACCGTTTTTTACCAAGAAAATTCGATCGGGTTAAGCAAGACAGAGAGAAGCAGGAATTTGAATAATTATAACCTAGAAGGTAACGACTTAACCCCATGAAGTATTAAACCATACGAAATTTTAGTTGAAAAGGACATCACATATTTTGTATGATGCTTTTAGACATGTACATTGTTTTATAGTTGAAGCATCAGGGTTGGTTCTAATAAAAATATGCAAAGCGTTCAACCACCATTGAGACTGGAGCCCCACCCCCGCAAAACACGCACGCGCACACACACACACACACACACACATACATACATACATACATTTTAAGAATAGTGGTTTAATTTCTAAACATCAACACATGACAGCTATAGTATACTCCTATATTTATTTTAAAAAAAATATTGCAAAATGTGTCACTGTCAAATATCGACTGGCAGCAGTATGACAGCATTTTATGAAGTAATTATGATAAATTCTTGCTAATTAGCTATGTTTATGGTCTCATCTATAAGAAGGGATTTGTTGATAGGACACATCTTGAGGCATGAAGAATGGTCGATTTGTAAATGAAAGGAACTGCTGAAGGCAAAAATTTGAGGAGGAGACAAAATCTTGACTACAGTAAGCATGCTCAAATGAACGTAGATTTAAGTGGTTACGAGGAGGTCAAGGAACTTTCACAGGACAGAATAAAGTGGACAGCTGCATTAAAGCAGTATTAACGTGGTGTGATAACCCTCTGCTGGGAGATTTTAAAAGATATAATCGTGAAACTTCTCAAATTCACTTTTATGTTTTGGCATCTTGTTCACAAGGAATATAATGCCGGCGTACTTTGTAAATAGAACGTTTTCCAGTTATAAGGAACCTGTATAAACGGTTAGATAGTTTAGTCGTGTTGTCCCATCTGAAGCTACTTTTGCCTGAATTTTATGAACAATTTCGAACATAACTTGAATAAAGAAGCTACGAATGCAAATATTAATACTGGTTCAGTTATGTAAATGATGTTCTCTTTATGTGGATAGGTACACCAAAGCAGCTCAACACTTTTTTTTCATTACTCAGACAACCAATATAACAACGTGTTTTTCTAAATATAACCGTTGACATCAGTACACAAATACATTGTTTCAAAATTTGTGGAAAAACTACACTGCATGCACTGTAACACCTTGCTCGCAACACCCAGAAAACACACAGACATGGAGCTTTCCATTCAATGGTTTACCATCTCTTATCTGGTTCCGTGCCCAAAGAAGATTTTAAAGCATAATTAGACACAATAAAATTTATTTCCTCAACCAATGCGTACAACCCTGTCTTGATAGACCACATCTTGTACAGAAAACTAAAATTGAAAATTTTACCCATCCCATATGCTCCCTCTGTTGTGCTTTCCAATGTTTACAGGGAGTGGTATAACCCATAGCTAGGACAGATATAATGGAGTGAATCCTGTAACCATAGTATGTACTTCGAGGAGAATCACAGCTCAGTGACTAACCAACACTGACGTATAAAAAAAAATACTTGTCCTGATAGTGATTCGGTTACATTGACCAAATAGGCAGGGACGTATCAACTAAGTTGACAGAGCATAAACGCATCTGGAGATTGCGAATTATGGCACCACATTTGCTGAGCGTGTTCCGAGTGAGGGCCACACCTACCATCCATAATTCCACGCCCTAGACTTAGCAAACAAAGGCCAGAAAATTAATCCGTTAAAAGCGCTACAACTCAACAAACATCTGGCCTAAAGTCATGATTTAATACGAAATGACCAAACACAGCTCAGTACTTCCCCTCTTCTAAACTTCACTTAATCTTCTCATATTTTCAATGCTTCCCACATTGAGTTTCATTCCATTCCTCCATTTTTTCTGTATTTATTTATCTTATTGTGATTGCCTGTGTACTACATATATTTTGTTACGTTTTTCAATTGTATCTGTTACTTTGTTTTTGTACAAATTTATTTTATTTGGACTGTAAATTTAATTTAAATTTTTAAATAAGCACTACTTTTTCGACCTCAGTGTTAAAGTTCTTCTGGTTTGTTCACTTTTTTTGTACTGCTGGGACTCAGTGGAATGGTTTTTGCAATTCAAGGGACGCTGTTTTCCCATCGAGAAGTCTCAGCACCAAAAAATGAAACGAATTTTACGAACAGTTGCAGAGTCTGGAAGCTGACCAACAAAATAAATAAACATCACATGTTGGCAGTAAACATAAAAGTTAGATAGCACAATTGACATTCATGCACTGGATACAATCACAACCTTAAAATACTCACACCAGAACTTTAAATACTCCGTGATTCGCTAGAAACTCAACAATCTACAATGACTTCAAAATTAAAACTGGTTCAGAGGTGATCAGCTCCATACCTGAAGGCTTTTGGAGCAAACTTCCTTACTCTTTCAGCACACTATAAACATGACATGTCAGACAAATGATAGGTCAACCATAAACGTCAAAATATTTTACCGTTACTACGTCAGTAATACAAAATGAGGCTGACACACAATATCACAAATATTGCTAAATATAATCATATATTCATGTGTGTAGACAGATTAACTATCACTGTAAATAATAAATTATTTCGTCTCATTATAACGATAGCATGTTGTCCAGTACGTAAACGTAGGAATCGGTCTAGGCCTATCATTGTTTAAAATTTAATTATGGGCGAGTCAAATTACAATACAAAATTTGAAGCTATGTTCATATATTCATCTTTACTTTGTCGCGTGTGGGTTTTTTATTACCTGCGCAGTAAATGTTTTCCCCCAATATATAATCGTGTCGGTTATACAAAATGTTTATGTAGTTAGTAGTAAGGACGCTTGGGCAGCGACCCTACAACAGAAAAAGGAAAAAACTACGACTGCACGCGAAGTATTGAAGTCAATAAGATCAGTAAATTTGACTGGTATATTGCTTTCGTTCCGCTCCTGAAAACAAACATACACACACACACACACACACACACACACACACACACACACACACTAAATCATCATTGGTTTATTTTCAGCCACAGATACCAAGGACCAGATGGACGACGCGGTCTTGGCGGCAACGTTGAAAGGCCGTGTGCAACATCTTGGTCACCCCACCCTTCTCCTCTTCCCCTCCCCCTAGTATGTGCGAGCCTTAACTAATCCTGTTTGTGGTACTCACTGTGTGCACCTGAAGGTAGCCAGTCGCCCTCTCTGACCCTCCCTGACAGTCATAAATGTGTGTGAAATCGTATGGGACTTAACTGCTAAGGTCATCAGTCCCTAAGCTTACACGCTACTTAACCTAAATTATCCTAAGGAAACACACACACACACACACACACACACACACACACACACACACACATGCCAGAGGGAGGACTGCCCGCATCTCGTGGTCGTGCGGTAGCGTTCTCGCTTCCCACGCCCGGGTTCCCGGGTTCGATTCCCGGCGGGGTCAGGGATTTTCTCTGCCTCGTGATGGCTGGGTGTTGTGTGCTGTCCTTAGGTTAGTTACGTTTAAGTAGTTCTAAGTTCTAGGGGACTGATGACCATAGATGTTAAGTTCCATAGTGCTCAGAGCCATTTGAACCATTTTTTGAGGGGGACTCGAACCTCCGCCGGGACCAGCCGCACAGTCCACGAATGCAGCCCCAGAGACCGCTCGGCTAATCCCGTGCGGCTGACAGTCAAAGCAATACGTTTCCCTTTACGGCTAATTGGAACGGAAATGAGTGTTGTAAATGTGTTTTCATTTGCCTTTAGACCTTGACTGGACGGTAGGTAGCCGCCGGGGTGGCCGAGCGGTTCTAGGCGCTACAGTCCGGAACCACGCGACCGCTACGGTTGCAGGTTCGAATTCTGCCTCGGGCATGGATGTTTGTGCTGTCCATAGGTTAGTTAGGTTTAAGTAGTTCTGAGTTCTAGGGGACTGATGACCTCAGAAGTTAAGTCGCATAGTGCTCAGAGTCATTTGAACCATTTGACGGTAGGTATACAAACAAGTCAGAATTAATACTAAATGACGCTAACTGAAAGGCTGCAGAAGTTCTTATTTGTCTTAAAAGTGTAGTCACTTCGGATACTTCGTTAACCGTCACTATCGTCATTCCTTTGAAAAATCAACAAAAGAGATGGTACATGTTATGTTTAACTCTAGAAAAAGATACACTGTTCTGTTTATTGTGCGAGTAATGAATGATTTTTTGCTTACATCATCACGAATTACTGATCTGAATGTTACCACTGTGCCTGATTCTTTTAGTTACTTTACATAATAATTTTTATATATATATATATATATATATATATATATATATATATATATATATATATATTCGGTGAGATTCTCAGTCATTACATTTAAAAGCATCGATTATTCATTTTTTTTTCTCAAGTTCATCTCAGTATTTTTCTGCGACATATATCCTTTTCCAGCCCATCGATCACCAAATAGTTTTGTTATCGCTCCATTAGCATATTTTGCACAATTCTGAACCATTCTTACATTTGATGAGAATTTGAAAATTCATGGTAAGATCCTATGGGACCAAACTGCTGAGGTCTTCGGTCCCTGAGCTTACACACTACTTAATCTAACTTAAATAACTTGCGGTAAGGAACACCCACGCCCGAGGGAGGACTCGAACCTGCTACGGGGATTTGATGAGAAATAGCAACGCACGGCCCTTGCAAGGAGAAAGATACTAATACTTGGGTCACAAATAAGAAAAGTAATCATTTCCTTTCCTAAGTTTTTTCTATTCAATTTGTTGGTTTGCCATTTCTGTCAAAAATCGAACATTTCGTCTCATATTCTTACATTCTGTCTTTTGAGGCTTACCTTCCATCACCTTTCGACGTACAAGCAACACAACGAAACGTACATACAAATTAAGAATGCTCTGTTCATGTTATAAGTCCTAATTTCCCACCAACACCTAATTTACTATCGAGGAAAGAATAACGCTTTTTAGTGGACCGTCATTTCTGTGTCTAAGATGAATCATTTACTCTACCGTTTTGAACTGCAGATGCTTTAAGCATCAAGACAAACAGACGGCTTGCATCATTTTCAGCGTACGTTTTTCCTCAGAACAGCTTCAAATCATTGTGACAAATCAGCATTTGTTATTTATTTTTTGTGTTGTTTTCGAGCAACGGGGAAGAACGCAATAAATCTTCGTGTACGACGACCCTGATTTCCTTAGCTTGTTTCCCATGCCATCACAGAAAACGAAATGACAAACATACGATATCGCACCAGTTTCTTTTGTCTTCGTGTTTTCTGCATTGAAATGGGCCGGCCAGTGTGGCCATGCGGTTCTAAGCGCTTCATTTTGGATCCGCGTGACCGCTATCGTCGCAGGTTCGAATCCTGCCTCGGGCATGGATGTGTGTGATGTCCTTAGGTTAAAAAAATGGCTCTGAGAACTATGGGACTTAACAGCTGTGGTCATCAGTCCCCTAGAACTTGGAACTACTTAAACCTAACTAACCTAAGGACATTACACACATCCATGCCCGAGGCAGGATTCGAACCTGCGACCGTAGCAGTCGCATGCTTCCGGACTGCGCGCGTAGAACCGCGAGACCACCGCTGCCGGCTCCTTAGGTTAGTTAGGTTTAAGTAGTTCTAAGTTCTAGGGCACTGATAACCACAGATGTTAAGTCCCATAGTGCTCAGAGCCAAGCCATTGAAATGGATGTGTCTGTATAAATTTACTTACAGCATTGACTAATAATTTAATTCAATACTTTAAATGCCTATGGGGAGTCGTTTTCGAACGGTGATTATGTAGATGCTGAACTAAACTGTGCACTTTCGAAAGCGTGAGAACCACATTATACTTTAAATCAAGAAAATCTCATCGTACAGGATTGGGTCACTTGTCTGTATTGTGCAAGGCCACTTTCACAAAGGAGCTGAGATCTTGAGCATGCCACAGTTAGTAACAACGTGGCATTTCTCTTGTCGTGTGTAGTGGTATGGGAGTACGATCTGAGATTGGTCCTGACAGACCGCAAATCTTATTTCTTTGCTGTCAACGTCAGTAAGAGTGTTTCTGATTTATTTATTGTCGTTTAGTTTTATTCGACCGTAAAGGATATGCTAAATTAACGATGTACGGGGTGTTCGGAAATTCCGTTACAAACTTCTAGGTCCTTTAGAGGGGAGTGAGTACACATTATTCTGAATAGGATCCTGCTTCCGGAAACGTACCAAGCCGTTTGAAAACATGCTTTATGGGTAGGTATGTAACAAGGTAGTTGAAATGGCTCTGAGTACTATGGGACTTAACATCTGAGGTCATCAGTCCCTAGAACTTAGAACTACTTAAACCTAACTAACCTAAGGACATCACATACATCCATGCCCGAGGCAGGATTCGAACCTGCGACCGTAGCGGTCGCGCGGTTCCAGACTGAGGCGCCTAGAACCGCTCGGCCACTTCGACCGGCTGTAACAGGGTAGTCATGGTAGGGGGTGGTCACGTCCGATCGGCTGATGTCATTTGACGTTTATCCTACCTCTCCGACATTGTTCGTTCCTCATTCAAGTGTCTATATGTGTCAGAGCAACATGGTTGAGTGTACGTTTACAGAATACACCGAAATGATCTTTCTGTATGTGGGAGCTCACGGGAATGGCAGACCTGCTCGTTCCCTTAATCAAGATCGTTCTCCACAACGTCCGACCCCATAGCACACCGCTTCGAGAAAGGGTACCTTCACGGTCAGTAGGCGTCTCTGTGGCGCTCTGAGGTGACACCGCGCAAACGATTTGGAAGAGGTCTTCTTACATCACGTTGAGGAGTACCCGAACAATTTCTGTGGTTATTAATGAGTGAATTGCAAAACAAGTGATGTACTGGGTTACGCGTAATCATTTACTTGTAAAAATGGTCGCATTACCAACGCATGTTCAAAAGTTTCCAAAATGACATTTTCACTCTGCAGCGGAATGTGCGCTGATACGAAAGTTCCTGTCAGATTAAAACGTTGTGCCGAGCTTGGAATCGAACGCGGGCCTTTGCCTTTCGCGGGCACTTGCTCTACGTACTAAGCCACCGAGCGAGGTGGCGCAGTGGCTAGCACACTGGACTTTCATTTGGTAGGACGACGGTTCAATCCCGCGTCCCGCCAGCCTGATTTAGGTTTTCCGTGATTTCCCTAAATCGCCTCAGGCAAATGCTGGGGTGGTTCCTTTCAAGGGGCACGGCCGACCTTCTTCCCTAATGATGAGACCGATGACCTCGCCGTCTGGTCTCCTCCCCCAAACAACCCACCCATCAACTAAGCTGCCAAAGCACGACTGACACCGGTTGTGACAGCATCACTTCCGCCGGTATCTCGTCACCTACCCTCCAAACGTCACAAATATTGTGATAGTAGTAGTACGGAAACGGTACGTTTCCGGACATGGGTTCCAGTTCAAAACGTTATGTACTCACTCCCCTCCGTTATCTCGTCAGCTACCTTTTATTACAGAAAGAACTGCGATAAGGTTTCATGCTGTAGTTATCAGAGGCATACGGCGTGATAGAAAATAGACTCATTTTGTCATTAGGCACAAAAAAAATGCAAAATGGGTTTCACTAGACTGAGCTCCCATTCCGCGGCTGCCTGGGGGTTCCTTAATAACTGGTGCGCCTTCCTACGGGCTCCGCTGCAGGACGCGTCTCCGGGACACGTTCCAGTGCACATGCCTCTCCGGTGTTGGCTTACGGCGCCGAAATTCCGACGGGAAGCTCGCGGCCGGCTTTCTCTGCCCGTGCGGAGAGGTGGATTCCGTGGCCTAATTGCGCTGAAATTTCCCTCCTTGCGCATTCGGAGCCGTGTAATGAGGCGTCTTGCGACAACATCGGCCGTGCACCACGCTTCGGTGCCCCCCGCACGCACCAAGCCATGGATTCTATGAGATGAGATGCTGGTTGAAGCATATACTGTAATTTTAGTTTTCCGCATTGAAGTATAGAACTGATCAAAAAGACAAACAATGTGAAAACAGTTGACTTTTCAGGGAGTATTGTTCAAAGGTTCAATTGTGTGTGAATTCCTAAGAGACCTAACTGCTGTGATCATCGGTCGCTAGACTTACACACTACTTAAACTAACTTATGCTAAGAACAGCACACACACACACACACACACACACACACACACACACACACACACCCATGCCCGCGGGAGGACTAGAACCTCTGGCGGGAGGGGCCGCGCTATCCAGGGAATATTACGAGTTTCTTAACACATTGCTGCTTCTCCTGTGAAACTGTAAATTGCTACGTCCCAAAACTGAATCATAAAATTCTGATGAGCTTCAATGGCAGTCGACTAAATACTCCTCAGTACGGAATGTTTCATTCCCGATTCGCAGCTGTTCCCTATCTTCCATATGCGCTTACAGCTGAGATTAAATTCGGTGTACATTGCACGAGGTACTTCATCGCCTTATGAGTCCGTTTTCAGTCGTTTGTAAGAGAGCAATGAGACGGCTTCGAAATGCAGACACAAATAGCAAGGCTTCGACTCGACAGCATAACAGCATTGAAAATCTTATTGTACTACGTCGTGAGAAATGATGCGGAGAATGTACAGCGTGTTTATAATTAAAGTTTCGCTTCTTGAGACATTGAGACGGAAAGTATTTGCTTTATGAGTACTCAACTTTATAGGAATGACGTTCAGACAGCTAACTGCACGATTTACGTTGATAGTAGTGTTAGTGTCAGGACTTTCCGTTGGTTGCCAGTACTGGTAACTATCATCGCTGAAAGGTACACATCTGTATCTATTTTGTTTATTGATTTATTATGTTTTTGTATCTTTTTCGTTATGCAACTGTCTGTCAGAAATTCGCATTGTCCACTATAAAACAGCACACCACATTTATTTTATTAACGTTGTTATAATTCATTAGCTTAAAAATGATCAGATTGAGTTAAATTATGTCCGTATAACACAAGGAGAATGTATTTCTGGTGTGAATGGCCTTCAGCCATTGAGAATTAGACATTGGCGGTACACTACTAGAGTCAAGTGAAGACGCACGTTTTGAGTGGTGCACTCAAGGGAGCGATTCAGAACACTTTACGTCGAGATGTGGAAGAAGACGCACCTGTTTGGGGTAACAGGTGATATTTGGTTGTGTAAGTGATACATTCTGGGCGGTGAACGGCTGCTAGGATAGTTTAACTGTTGAAGGGACTTTAACTTTCGCGAAATATGACCGTGTTCCAGTTCAGAACTTCAATTTTTTCCACTTGCATTCCGGGATTAAAAATAGACAGAGCATGAGTTGTTCATTTATTTATCTTTCATGTAACAAAGTGTAAATCTTCACACTGAACTCCGAATTATTTTGAGCTGGCGAATATTTCGTTACTGAGATCACGAAATGGAATAACTTCTTGTCGTACATTTAGCTTTGCGATTCTGCTACCATTCTTGTAATGCATTTAAGGCAACATTATTGCAATCTAATAAGGTTACCTTTCTAGCCCTTTAGTTACTGACAACAGTAGGACCACATTTATTTGAGATTTCTTACTTGAATAAACATTATTTAGCACAGTTATCTGGCGACAGCTACATCAATTTCGGTTGTTAAAATAAAACTCTTTTATTACTTATTCATTTATCTTGTTTAATATTTCTAACTTTATAGTGATTCTAGCCAATGTGTAGACATTTGACTGCAGGATCACAAATACATGAGAGGAAATGAAAGCAAACGTGTACGGCTCGCCCCTACCACATTATCGAGCCATCCTTTTCAAACAGAGCCGTGCATAGCCCAGTTATCTAGTTATACCAATTCGGAGGTGAAGTCGCCAAGTTACTGTTGCCATGGCGGAGACTGCTGCACGCATTGTGCGGCCTCCAAGCAGTGTCACGGCAGCTGAACATTCCGTGGTTCATCGTTCGAAAAGCGATGTGAACCAACTGTGAAATTATATCTCTAGTGCGGTTCCAAGATGATGTTGATGCAGATGGTCTTCACGTTGAGGAACATGTGTAACCTGGGACGCAAACATGGTACACAATTTACAAATTTTACTCTCTCATTTGGAAATTAAAATTTGTTTCTTTCCCTTGCGCATGCCGTTACAAATGTTTCCTCAACATTTCATTGCCCTACGATAACTCGCGTTTCATGTGGCCCTCTCAAGTAGCGAAAGTTTCAGTTATAATAATCCTATGTATACGAGGGTTGAAGCTTAAATAGTGGCAACTATTTATTTATAGCTCGTACAAAATAGATACGGCTTCCAAAGTTTTACTGACCTTCACAGTAGTCACCAGCAATGTGTATAACCCGTTGCCAGCGATTTGGAAGTCGTAGGATACTTTTAGCAGTGCCAGTTGTGCTGACAGTTCGAGCGGCGCGGTCTATTGCTCGACGAATTTTTAGCAGTTCTGAAGCGAATGCCTTGAAGTGTTTCCTTCAGCTTAGAAATCGAGTTGAACTCACGAAGGCTTCAGTCAGAGGAGTTCAGCAGGTGGTATAGCACTTAGCAGCCCCATCAGTCAAACAAATCAGTAACAGCTTGCACTGTACGTGCTTGAGCATTGTCCTGCAAAATGATGGTCAGGTCCTGCAGAAAGTGTCATCACTTCTGTCTCTATGCTGTTCATTTTTGGAACACAACCTACGACCAGCTTAGAGACAACTGTAAATAAATAGTTGCCACTATTAAAGTTTCAACCCTCGTATAAGCGCTAGATACTCAGACAGGGAGGCGAACGAGAGCTGTATAAATGTATAATCCCAGTTGCTGGTTATTGGCCAGACATATCTACTAAAGACTGTGTGTGCGTGTGCGTGTAAAAATGTGGTATTCTTCCATCTCAGCTATTCTTGCATTTCTGCCATGGATGTAAATCACTGTTATGAAAGGAGTGAAACCTTCGCATCAACAGAAGCGATTCCTCGGTTCTTTTAGACCTAGCTTTAAAGTGGTTGAACTTCCAACTACATTTCGGGATTAGTTGCAAGTGTCTCTCAAGAACTGAATGTCACTATCAAAATACTACCGTTAGCCATCTACCTGCGTAACATATTCCTCAAACGAATATCTCTGTAGATCGAGTGGTTGGTAGCTGGAAAATCGCGCAGAAGTCAACCACTTCTCGTTTCATGGCCCTCTGGGAATTTTGATCTGCCTCTCGCTTTTGCCAAACACCGAGTACTGAATTACTAATAGCTGTGTAAATTGCATATAACTCGGAATTTCTATATTCTGACACACGGAATTCAGGTCTTCTGTTAGCGACTGCGTTCGACGTGAATTTTCTACTGCACAGTGCAATCCTCGTTACTTCCTTTCAGTGAATCATGCCATCTGGGACATGCTCAGGCATGCTCGAATACGCGATAACGAAAACATTAAATCAGTACGTGTTGTGCAACAGAGGAAACATAAATCTTCGTGGACTTCATTCCGTTGATCTCTGTGCTTTCCCATGTGACAGATATTCAAATAAATCTTTGAAGTTGATGCGTCTCATAGCTTGTTGGCTTTTGTTGTAAACAGCCTCTCGTTAATACGTCTGCCACAACAGTTTCAGAAAAGCATAACTGATATACAGTTTCATCGTTGGGCAGCATTAAAAAAATTGTTAATTCTTCAATACATGAGACATAAGCAACCCACCTAATACGTTAGTGGGTCCTAATTGCTACTAATACAATTATTACTACTGCAGATTTTTACTGTCAGTGGAACAACGGTAAAAAGTTTAACAGCGAATAAACCGCTTGTGTATCAATTTCTTTCCATGAATCCGAAGGAATTCGCGATCAGCAATATTCACCGCTTAGCAGCTTCACACGTTATCATTGCACTTCGGATTCATAAAATAGATGAACTGTGATTTGCGAGGGCCTAGTAAGGGAACATGTTTTGAGTTATTCATAAATGAACTAAGAGACGATCAAACAAGCTACTGAAATTTCTGTAAAATGCAGTAGACCAATCTAAAATATAAAACTTGCAGCTGTGTGTTTCTCTGGGTTAGCAAGGTACGATGCAAGTATGAAGGAACTGTGTTTCATGTGTGTGTTTCTTTAGTTCTTCTATAGTTAATAACGTAGGATGAAAATATGAAATTGATGCAACGAGTTTTCACCATCAATCTGAGAGTTCCAGCTGTGCACACCACCAATACAATGCCAAAATAACCATTAATTTTAACACTAAATATGACAACAAAGAAACTCCATTTGTTTTGCTGCTTCCTTCATTTCATTGCTGGAACATAGATCATATATAAACTGTCAGTGTTGACGTGTTCGTTTCTGTAAAAAGAGCTAAATCGTCTTCACAATTAGAAATAAAATAAAAGTAGTCGTTGGTAATCTGAAGGTGCACGTTGTCTTTCTCGTGATGTATTCGGTATCCCAGCTTGAGATCACAGTCGTTTTAATAAATACTGTTTACAGAATCTTAAGGGAGGAAGGAAAATAGAATTCCTGTTCAATTTTCCAATGTCTAACGGAACAAACAATGCTGACGTTCCACAGCTGTGTTAAATATTACGGAACTTATTAGCAATATCCGAATAAGTTTCGTAGAATACGTGTAGGTTGTGTGGCTCGAAGTAGGAATGTTTCAGCGGTATTTTGACAAAACAAACTATTTTTTAACAAATAAATGTAATGCTGAAGACGCCATTGAATTAGGATTACGTTTACAATTAAATTGCTGATTTCGTATATAATGTGTCACTCATCGTTCCCTGAACCTGCTTATGTATTTGGGCAAATAGAGGAAATTTAATGCTTATATACTGCGCCGCTGCGGAGCCCGCTCTGAAGACAAATTGCTTTACAGCGGAAGGCAATCCGTGCTGTGTGTGAAGCAGATTAGCGCTATAAACTTTTGCAGTCTCGATGCTCTGCGCTCGGGACTGTATGTTACGGGCAGTCTGACAAACCGAAAGTTTAAAGAACCGGTTAAAATTAACAGAATAAATCAGAGCTTGTTTAATTCGGAGCGGAAGCCGCTGTTTCCTACAGATTCCAATTAGTCTCTTAGCGAGAGACTGTTACAAATGTGGTCCATTCCACTTTGCCAGTTTGCGGCTTCTGCTGTGGTAATTTTTCTTAATTTAGGGCGGCTATACGTACAGGTCTTTCAAAAGGAATTTTATTTCAAACTGTGTGTTATGGAGACAGTCTTTCTTTATTGTTTCTACAGAAAATGATAAATGAAAGTCAGAATATTTCTCCGCTGCTATTTTCTGAAACGAGTAAATACGGTACAGTTCCTTCTCGAACAGGTACACTGTAGTTGGTCCGTAACACATGAAACGCTATTTGTATTCACGTTCACATTCCAATTATAAATTTGAAATACAGGGTGATCAAAAAGTCAGTATACATTTGAAAACTTAACAAACCACGAAATAATGTAGATAGAGAGGTAAAAATTGACACACATGCTTGGAATGACATGGGGGTCATATTGTTAGGGAACTGTCAAAACTTAAAGACTATAATGTCCATTGAAAATTGTAGGATCGGTATGCGATTTAGTTTCGCACAGACTTTCATTCCATAGTCAAATCTTGACTGCAAAAAAATGGCTCTGAGCACTGTGGGACTTAACATCTGAGGTCATCAGTCCCCTACAACTTAGAAGTACTTAAACCTAAGTAACCTAAGGACATCACACA
Organism: Schistocerca piceifrons; assembly: GCF_021461385.2. Lineage (NCBI taxonomy): Eukaryota > Metazoa > Arthropoda > Insecta > Orthoptera > Acrididae > Schistocerca > Schistocerca piceifrons. Next base: position 702,420,750 of record NC_060138.1, read on the forward strand.
CACCCATGCCCGAGACAGGATTCAAACCTACGACCGTAGCGGTCGCGCGGTTCCAGACTGAAGCCCCTAGAACCGCTCGGTCACTACGGCCGGCTCTTGACTGCAGTTACATCCCATACATCGAATGTGATTGTGAGAGTAACCTACGTGACTTAAAGCCTGTGACCAGCAGCTATGCTAATGTTGGTAGCTATACAATTTTAATTTTCCATATGGCTTCTGCAATCACAAGGCCAATACCTAAGACATGTTTCACATACAAGACGTGCAAGGGAGCAGCATTCGAACAGCACCTAACAACATACATCTACCCATTGCCAACACCCTTTGTAAATTTCGTTGCCGCGCGGGATTAGCCGAGCGGTCAGAGGCGCGGCAGTCATGGACTGTGCGGCTGGTCCCGGCGGAGGTTCGAGTCCTCCCTCGGGCATGGGTGTGTGTGTATGTCCTTAGGATAATTTAGGTTAAGTAGTGTGTAAGCTTAGGGACTGATGACCTCAGCAGTTAAGTCCCATAAGATTTCATACACACGCACATTTAACTTTCGTTCTAGTCACCCCACTAGCGAACAACTTCTTTACCTTGCTCATCAACTACATAAGCAAAAGTGCGCCATGTTTGGTCCCCTTGATGTAAAAAAAATCTTTTGATCGAGCGTGGCTTTCTGGGCTATTCTTCAGGCTGCAGACTTACTATGCTCTCTCAGTTTAATATGTCCGCCTTATAGCATCGTTCCTCCACCACCGGCCTACGTAGGTTGCAATCAGCCACACCACCTCCTGCATTTTTTCACCCTACTTCCGGTGTGACTCAAGGCTCTATCCTGTCACACCTCCTTCACATCATGTACACGGCTTGCATTTTCGAGATCTTTACCCCCCCCCCCCCCCCCTCGCCCCTCCTTAATACCACCTTCAATACGCTGACGGCGCCGACTACCTAGCTACCCAACACCTTGAGATCCTCCCATGACTCCTTGCCACCTCACTTGAACCTCCTGCTTCAGTTGCGTAATACGTGGGAACTTAAAGTAAATCAAAAGAAAAACTAAGTCACCTTTTTTGGCTCTACCTCTCGCGATTTCTGTAGTCCAGATTTCCACCTCTTTGTCTGCAGCCAACTCATTCCTCTCAGTGACACACGAAATAATGAATAAAAAAATAAGAGCGTTGGTAAGCTACTACGAATAGCATAGTGAACGCATTATTGTAGTCAAGATAGACACGAAGCCTACGCATACCACAGTATTGTACAAGCATATATGCCAACTAGCTCCGCAGATGACGAAGAGATTGAAGAAATGTATGATGAGATAAAAGAAATTATTCAGATAGTGGAAGGAGCCGAAAATTTAATAGTAGTGCGGGACTGGAATTCAATAGTAGGATAAGGAAGAAAAGGAAAAGTAGTAGGTGATTACGGAATGGGGGGTAAGGAATGAAAGGGGAAGCCACCTGGTGGAATTTTGCACAGAGCATAACTTAATTATAGCTAACACTTGGTTTAAGAATCATGAAAGAAGGTTGTTCACGTGGAAGAGGCCTGGAGACACTGGAAGATTTAAGATAGATTATGTAATGGTAACACACAGATTTAGAAACCAAGTTTTAAATTGCAAGTCATATCCACGGGCAGAAGTGGACTCTGACCACAATCCATTGGTTATGAACTGCAGATTAAAACTAAAGAAACTGCAAAATGGCGGGAATTTAAGAAGATCGGACCTGGATAAACTGAAAGAACCAGAGGTTGTAGAGAGAGCATTAGGGAACGATTGACAAGAACAGGGGGAAAGAAATACAGTAGAAGAAGAATACGTAGCTTTGAGAGATGAAATAGTGAAGGCAGCAGAAGATCAAGTAGGTAAAAAGACGAAGTCTAGTAGAAGTCCTTCAGTAACAGAAGAGATATTGAATTTAACTGATGAGAGGATAAAATATAAAAATGCAGCAAATTAAGCAGGCAAAACGGAATACAATTATCCCAAAAATGAGATCGACAGGAGGTGCTAAATGGCTAAGCAGGGATGGCTAGAGGATAAATATAATGATGTAGAGGCATATATCGCTAGGGGTATGACTACAGGAAAGTTAGAGTTACATTTGGAGAATCGAGAACCACTTGTAAGAATATCAAGAGCTCAGATGGAAACCCAGTTCTAAGCAAAGAAGGGAAAGCAGAAAGGTGGAAGGAGTATATAGAGGGTCTATACAAGGGCGATGTACTTGCTGGAAATGTTATGGAGATGGAAGAGGACGTAGATGAAGATGAATTGGGAGATACGATACTGTGTTCTAAATACTTGTGGAATGCCTACCTCCTTATCATTATACACATAGCTCGAAACCGAATAAAACTACTAACAGGCAGCACCTGTGGCCCTCATCCTTCTACCACTATCAGCAACGTAAACATCTCCCCCCCCCCCCCTGAAGTCTACAAATCCTTTTATATCATAGAATGACATTCTGTCTCGATTCTCCATCCACTTACCTTCCTCCTATACCATCTCGTCCGTTTCGCATACCTTCTTCTCCTCTTGGAGTTCCTTCCAAATGAACACCTTAATCGTAAATACCGTCGGTACCGTTCCCAGTAATCGCAAATCCAGGTATCTTGCTTCGCCACTTCATCCATATGCTACCTTTCAACCATTTCCGTGCCTTATGCATCCTCTCTCACCAGAAATTCAAGCAAATCACTCAACCAAAAGAATAGATCGTTACACACATACACGCTTCCTTCCAGCCTTAGTCAACAACACTTCACCTCACTTCATCCTTCCATTTATTCACCTCTCCACCCTCCACTTCAATACCTATCAGTTGAGCCGGCCGCTGTGGCCAAGTGGTTCTAGGCGCTTTAGTCTGGAACCGCGCGATCGTTACGGCCGCAGGTTCGAATCCTGCCTCGGGCATGGATGTGTGTGATGTCGTTGGGTTAGTTAGGTTTAAGTAGTTCTAAGTTGTAGGGGACTGATGACCTCAGATGTTAAGTCCCATAGTGCTCAGAGCCATTTGAACCTATCAGTTGCTTCCTTTGGTCCCACAGGACCCCTGTTGTAGTACTCATAATTCCACCTTCATCATGACTAAGATCATTTCATGCACCACCAGCACCATCACAGCTGCATCTTTATCATCTCTCATTGCATTATAATTTTTGTGCAAATTTGTATGAAAATTTAATCAGAATTTTTTTAGCACTGAATTTATTTTTATCAAAATTTGTTTTACACTTGTAAATACTTTGGCTGAAAAGATGATATCTCCTGCCAACCCACTCTGTCGTTGGGAATTGAAACAACAATAGAGAGAGAGAGAGAGAGAGAGAGAGAGAGAGAGAGAGAGGGAGGGAGGGGGGGGGGACAGACATTACAGATCCGCCAACGCAGATTTTGCTGATCATACAGTCTTGTATATGTACTTATTAATGGCCAATAGCCAAAATTTTTAGACTGTAGTGGCGGGATGGTATCATCTAAAAATTCTTAGCAACTGAAGGCTGTAGTTGAAAAGAGAAAAAAATATTGTTACGGTAATGTCGGAAGCATAGTAATACTAGAACGCGACACAAACGCAAAACGAACTTTGTTTCCTTGCAAGTGCTGTGAATAAGTGACGGATCTTGCACATTAATCTGCGAGTTCCGCCACTTCTTCATAGCCGTCGCAACCTACATCCTAACTGTATTCAAGTCTTAGTCTCCCTCCACAGTTCATACTCCCGTGGTTCCCTCTTGTATGGTTCAAATGGCTCTGAGCACTATGGGACTTAACTGCTGAGGTCATCAGTCCCCTAGAACTTAGAACTAATTAAACCTAACTAACCTAAGGACATCACACACATCCATGCCCGAGGCAGGATTCGAACCTGCGACCGTAGCGGTCGCGCGGTTCCAGACTGTATCGCCTAGAAACGCTCGGCCACCCCGGCCGGCTCCCTCTTGTACTAAATTCTCTCTGTCATGTTTTCTCCTTAAGTGTCCTATAAACCTATCACTTCTTTTATTCAAGTTGAGTCATAAAGGTCCTGTCTTTCGCTTTAGAATTCTTAGCGCTTAATTAGTCATTGAATCTTTCCGTCTTAACTTCATCATTCATATAAAGATACACGGTAAGGACTTTCAAAAGTGACTTCCTAACTCTCATATTTATATTGTGTGTTAATACTTTTTTCGGTTAAGAATTTGTTGCTGTTGTCAGTCCAGATTTCTTTCTCTTTTTACTTTTACCGCCATCATTTGTTTTGCTGCCAAAGTAACAAAACTCTTCCACCATTTTCGTCGCCCCTTTTGTTGTCCAGTTCTCGCAGAACATTCTGATTTAATTCACCTACACTGTGTTACCATCTTTAGAGACTTCGTTAATCCCGTTCATCGTATATTTCATCCATTTTATACTAATAATATTTGACGGAAGGAATCTGAGTATGCTCGAGAGAGTTGAGCCAAAAATCAAACCCTAGGCTCCCATTCTCTAGCTCTCGCTTTCAGGCTTCCGTAACATTTCATGTAGGTAACTGAAACAATACCTGCGCATTATTCTGCACTCACCCTTCTAAAGTAGTGACATAATGCGCAGTGAAGAACGAATATCAGACTAAAAACTAAATACTGCGTGGCACCTGACTGTATTTATCGTTCTTAGTCACTACTCAGCGCTCACAGATTGATGATAGAACCGATTTTCCTCAATTATATCTTATAGCAACCATCAGGCCTTCCATTTCCTGCACATATTACCACTTCGTTCTTTAGTACTAGCTATTGTATCTGTTCTGTTTCCTCAGACACCAATAATGTTGAAAATGAATTTTACCACCAGAATACATTAGTATTAAGATTATCTTGTGTGATGTAGAGCAAAGTAAGCCAGAGGAATGACGACTTATGGATATCCTTGCAAGTGGGGAAAAAGTGGTGCGCAGTATACTGAGTGCTGGGACGTAGAAGTGTAGAACGATGCGCAAGAGAGACGTATTGGATCCCAAAGATCTATGCCAGCTACTATATATTTTGCAGTAGATAGTATGAATGCTATAGGTATGAAATGAAAGTTTATGAAAGAATTCCGGAATTGATTTTGCTCCATGTAACAGTTTTTCTCTGATATAGAGAAGTATCTCAAAATACGTAAGTAAGTTAAAATCTGTGTGTTACTAAGGGTAGTTCTGAATCAGGGAAGAGTGAAGCAGCGGTAAGATCGTCTAAAACATTTTCTTTGAATAATACAGTTATAATAAAACGAAATAAACAGTTTGGTATAAAATATACAAAAATTACAAACCAAAGAATTTCCTTGATACGAATTAAAAGCGACGAATAAAGAATGACGAAGTGGTGAAATGGTGGAAATATTTAAAGTTCAGAAAGTGAGGTCGCAGCTCTTGGTATTCGAGCCCACGACTCGTCACAGCAACTCCTACAACATCCTGTGACACTTATTGCACTGGCCTTTGCACGGTAATCATAAGCGAGAGTCAATGTACAGAACACAACCTTTTTTTTGACATTGCCCGCGACTAGTACTGCTAAGCTGTCACACAAGTCAAGTTACCTGCTTGACAATTTCTAAGGAACAGAGACACTGCTGGACAATATGAACCACAGTACGTCCGTTACAGAGGTAGAGTTGTGTAATTTATAACGAAAAATGGTACAAAATGGCTCTGAGCACTATGGGACTTAACTTCTGAGGTCATCAGTTGCCTAGAACTTAAACCTAACTAACCTAAGGACATCACACACATCCATGCCCGAGGCAGGATTCGAACCTGCGACCGTAGCGATCGCGCGGTTCCAGAATGTAGCGCCTAGAACCGCTCGGCCATTCCGGCCGGCGAAAAATGGTACAGATTTCATCATTGAGGAAGCAGGATAACAAACATGAATCACATTCATGTTTGACACAGGTCACACTCGCAACATAAATATCGGTATCAGACACTACTACTCGGCCACCAGTGCGCATTTGCACCTGTTATTCATGTTGGCTTCCAAACTGTTGAGGAGTTCGCTATAAAACAACGTCCGCCAGAAGCATCCCAGCCATGATCTGTAGGCTTTCTGTCCAGGAATAACGCAAGCCATTCCCTCCCATTCAATATCTTCACTTCTAGAGTTTCCTACGCCTCAGCGTCGTTCATAAACAGAAAGCCTGCATCTACCGCACTCCTAAACCGACGAACATGATCCAGAATTACGAAATTTAGTGTGACTAGGACCTGTGGTCGGAAAGACCGCTAGCCTGGTGCATGTCTTTTTAGTTGACGCCAGTTCGGCGACATCCGTATCGACGAGGATGATTCGATGATGAAGGTGACACAATACCTAGTCTCCGAGTGTAGAAAATCTCCGACACAGAAGGAAATCGAGCCCGGGTCCGCCCCATGGCATTGTGCCACACCGACCATCAGGTGTGGAGGCGGACAACTAGAATAATGTTCCTGCAATACTGTTGTGCTACAACGGTACCTCTGGCAAGGATATACAACGATGTTTGGCCATTGTGCGTAATGCCTGCTCTCATCATAACTCCTAGACCATACCGATGACGTTCGGAAACATTCTGCGGTACGTAAAGTGTTCTCATCTCTCTCCACACCAAATGGTGGCCAGAGCCACTTGCCATAGTGAATCGGGATTCGTTGGAGAACATCACTAAGGGCCACTGTTGGTGAACCCAACCAACACGCACACTTTACCAACGAAAACTTTCTCTAAGATGGCGTGGTTGAAGTGGAATACATTTTACAGTCTTCGTTCATACAAACCAGACAGATTTAATCGTCGCGAAGTGGTTCTGGCAGAGAGACGGTTGCAAGGTATACAGCGAACTGCCTAGGGGTGACATGTGTGTTCCTTTACGCCAGTACGGAGACGTACCGATCCTCTTGCGGTGTGGCGGTCCATCTATGATCACCGGCACGCTTCCACATACCATTTTAACCTTCAGCAGCCTTTTTTAATCGCTATATTACACTTTTGTACGCACTCATATCTGTGGGGACCCTAGTGACAGTTTCACCAACATCGAACCGTCCAATTGCTCGTCCACGATCGTAAGCGTTTGAATGATGTCTTGCAGATATGTTGCTGTACCACGTGGAATGTTTCACTGTCGATTCCACAACAACCTTTTGTCAAACATCATACTCCCTGAATTGTCGAATGCATACAGAGCATTCCTCCATAGGATTTGCTGCAGTTAACGCGTCCCGCCCCCTACATTTCGTTTCAGTGTCATCCGTCGTGTATTCCTTAGCAATAATTGGTTGTTCTGTAATAATTGGCAGTTGTTCCTTAGCAAGTGCCATTTTTTCCGTAGCATATTGTTAGGCAATTTAATAATGTGTAACACTTTTCTGAAAAGGTCAGTTGTGTTACATCCCTGTGTGCCCGAAGGTTCTGAACAGTAACATTTACTGTAGAACAACACAGAATTGACAGGTAGTTTGTGTGTTGGGGAATATAGTACGTAGCACTAAACACAAGAGTTTAGAGCAATAGTAGTCGAACATTTTTGCCGACGAGCCAATACTGACATTGTCGGGCGGCACCTCGGACCGCATATATATCTATTTTATTATTAATAACTTGTAAGCTAACTTAAAAGTCGTCGCCATTCGGAAAACTTTGTGTCGACTGTTCTCTGTTTCAAATTTCTGCCACCGTCAGCGACCTCGAAGTTGTGACACTATAACTGTCTGATTATGCGTTGTTGTGTTGCCTGTGTGAGAAGACGAATAATTGATTAATAACATAATTGTACATACATTTAAATTCATTATGCAATATGAAACACGATGACTAATGCTTAATCTTGTGAAAGTAATTTTTCTTTTGCTCATTGCATTGTATTCCAACAGTATTACTTTAAATTAGCATTCCTTCCAACAGGTACGCACTACATTTGAAGATGGACGTCTGTATAACGGGCATCCACTAATTTATGCTACTTATGACTGAAATTTGTACCATAGCAGCCGGTCGGTATGAGACCTACGGGCCCAAAAGCTGTCAGCACTGGAAGACAAACCAATAAAACATTACGCCTCTTACGTCGACTAACTCCACAGTGCCTCACTACTTTCTCTGTGCTCCTGAGATAAGGGTCCAACTTTACTTAGCTCACGGCGTAATTCAACGTCAATTACATAAAGCACATCTTCAAATATTATTGTCTCTGTAAGTTGTCTTTTTTTTTTTTTTTTTTTTTTTTTTTTTTTATACTGGACGGGAAAACTAATGTCATGTTACATAAAATAGACTAAGAACCGCGGGCCATACGAATACGTCATTCGGACCGCAGTTTGACGACAACTGGTTTAGAGGATCAAAACGTGAGGGAGGACGAGTGCAGTGGGCTCGACTCGTATTTTGGTGACCTGAGTTGGCCGTTCCGCCAGAGAACAGCGAATGCTTTCAGCGGCTGCCGGAGTAATTGCGGGAGACGTTGTCGGCCGCCGGAGATGTTCGTGCCGTGCCGTGCCTCGCCCCGCCGTGCCGTGCGTAATTATTTAGCGCGGCCGGGATCAGCTTGCGCAGGCTGCCGGTGGGCGGGGCAATTACAAGTGCAGGCGCTCTGATTGCACGCCGCCGCAGTTATGGCAATTAGCGCATCCGCACCACCGTGCTGCGTCCGCGCCAATCACGGAGCGCCATCAGACTGGGCGCATGCCTGCCAGAGGTAACAACGACGTTCCAGGCGAAAAAACCCGCGTCCGCTGCTCCGTCCTATGGCGTACGAGATTCTCAAGAGAGCTGCGTGTGACAAGACACACTGTTGTGGTTAATAAAATTAATATTTTCAATTTTGAGGTGTGTAATGTGAGAGTGAGTCCTTCTGCGGGGTGTTATTTTGTAAGAGTTCTGTCAGTGAAAGTCCATGTGATTTATGTGTTGTCAGCGCTACAAAAAATTTTGCTCTTGCTGTTCTTTCCTATACTCGGAGGTGACAAGTCATGGGGTACGGATACGCACATATACAGATGGCGGTAGTATCGCGTACACAAGGTATAAGAAGGCAGTGCTCTGGCGGATTTATAATTTGTACTTCGGTGATACATGTGAAAAGGTTTCCGACGTGATTATGGCCGCATGAGGGCAATTAACAGATTTTGCACGTGGAATGCTAGTTGGAGCTAGGCACAAGGGACGTTCCATTTCGGAAACAGTTAGGGAATTTAGTATTCCGAGGTCCACAATTTCAAGAGTGTGTTGAGAATACCAAATTTCAGGCATTACCTTCCACCACGGACAACGGAGTGGCCGACGGCCTTTACTTAACGACCGAGAGCAGCGACGTTTGCGTAGAGTTTTCAGTGCCGACAGACAAGCAACACTGCGTGAAATAACTTCAGAAGTCAGTACGGGACGTAAGGCGAACGTATCCGTTAGGACAGTGCGGCGAAATTTGGCGTTAGTGTGCTATAATAGCTGACGACCGAGGTGAGTGCCTTTGCTAACGGCACGACGTCGTCTGCAGCGACTCTCATGGGCTTGTGACCATATCGGCTAGACTCTAGGCGACTGAAAAACCGTGGCCTAGTCAGATAAGTTTCAATTTCAGTATGAGTATGACGCAGACCACACGAAGCCATGGACCCAGGGCGTCAGCAAGACACTGTGCAAGGTGGAGGTTGTTTCAAAATAGTGTTGGCGGTTTTTACATGGAATAGACTGGATCTTCTGATCCAACTGAACCGATCACTGTCTGGGAAAGGTTATGTTCGGCTACTTGGAGACCAGTTGTAGCCATTCATGGACTTCATGTTTCCAAACAACGATGGAATTGTTACAGATGACAGTGCGTCTTGTCACCGGACAACAGTTGTTTGCGATTGGTTTGAAGAATATTTTCGATATTTCTAGCTTTGATTTGGCCATCCAGATCGCCTTATATGAATGCCATCCGACATTTGTGGCACGTAATCGGGAGGTCAGTTATTGCACAGAATCCTGCTCTGGCAATGCTTCCACAATTACGGACGATATAGAGGCAGCTAGCTCCATATTTCTGCAGGGGACTTCCAACTACTTCTAGAGTCCATGCCACGTCGAGTTGGTGCAGTACGCTGGGCAAAGAACTTGCGATATGATACAAGGAGATACGCCATGTCTTTGGTCACCTCTGTGTAAGTCTGAACCCAAAAAACGTTACCCATTTTCGTGGCTGTTTCTAGAACGTGCATAAATCTTCACCATAAGGAGTAGTATTTTAGGTGTATCTGTGTCATATAGTTGACTGTGATGTGTGTTTCTTTGCAGTACAGAGGTGCGATGTATTTTTGGTGGAAGTGTGTTGAGATCATATTGAGAGCTGTGGGGCGTAGCCTAGTACATTGACGCAAGGAGCTGTCGTCCACATTCCAATAAAACTGCCACCACCGTTGAGATTCTAACCTAGCATACCCTAGTGCGCGTTAACTCTGCTATAGCCGCGGGTCGTATATACTGGACTTGCACCAAATTATAATTTTAAGCTTGGTAGTTACACTGGTATGTTCTTAGCTGTGGAGTAATTTTGTGTCATGACGTGTCATATCTGAATATTGGTCATTAATTTTGGTCAGACGCTGTATGTGGAATGCACGGTCTGCGTCGTGAGAGCCAGGCGAGCACGCTGCTGACGAATGTCTAGTGGTCATGGCTGCACGCCAAGGGTAGATTATCTTGTTCATGTTTGTGCACGTGCAGCGCAAACTCTTATAGAACCTTATATAAACATCATGTATGGATACATACATACATACATCCTCGTTCCATAGATCATGGATACGACGTTTCGTAATGATGTGGAGTGTGTTACTTTAACATAAGTTTTCTTTACACAAAATAATCAATTTTTTTTGACAGTTATTACTTCACACCTAAAAATTCATCTGTTGAGTAGAAGGAATTGTAATTCAGAAATTCTTTTAATTTGCTTTTAGATGTTGGTTGGCTATCTGTCAGACTTCTAATGCTATTTTGCAAATGACTAAAGATTTTTGTGGCAGCATAATTCATCCCTTTCTGTGCCAAAGTGAGATTTAATCCAGAATAGTGAAGATCATACTTTCTTCTAGTGTTGTAACTATGCACTTTGCCGTTATTTTTGAATTGGGGTGGGTTATTAATGACAAATTTCATAAGTGAATATATGTATTGTGGAGGTACTGTGAATATCCCGAGTTCCTTAAATAAATGTCTGCCAGGTGATCTTGGGTGGGCTTCAGCTATTATTCTGACTACATGCTTTTGTGCAATGAATACTTTCTCTCTTAATGACGAATTGCTCCAAAATATGATGCCATATGAAAGCAGTGAATGAAAATAGGTATAGTAGGCTGATTTACTGATACGTTTATCACCAAAATTTGCAATAACACTAATAGCATAAGCAGCTGAACCTAACTGTTTCAGCAGATCATCGATGTATTTCTTCCAATTCAATTTTTCATCAATGCACACAACCACAAATTTGGAATATTTTGCATTAGCAACAGGCTTTTGTTCATAGTCTATATTTATCAATGGCTTTATACAATTTACTGCACAGAATTGTGCAGAATGTGTGTTCTCAAAATTTAATGAGACTCCATTTGCAGAGAACCACTAAATAATTTTCTGAAAGACATCGTTTACAATTTCTTCAGCTGATTCTTGCTTGTTAGGTGTGATAACTATATTTGTATCATCAGGAAAAAGAACTAGCTTTGCATCTTCATGAATATAGAGTGGCAAGTCAGTAATATGTATTTCGAACAATAAGGGACCCGAGACTGAACCCTGTAGGACACCATTCTTGATACATCCCCAGTTAGAGGACGCTGCTGATTTTTGCAGACTATCTGTATTGTTAATTTCAACCTTCTGCATCCTTCCAGATAAATATGAATTAACCATTTGTGCACTGTCCCACTCATACCACAATACTTCAGCTTATCTAAAAGAATTTGATGGATCACACAATCAAAAGCATTTGATGGATTACAAAATATCCCAATGGGTGATGTTCTGTTATTCAATGCATTTAATATTTGATCAGTGAAAGCATATATAGCATTTTCTGTTGAAAAACCTTTCTGAAAACCAAACTGACATTTTGTTAGTATTTAATTTTTACAAATGTGTGATGCTGCTCTTTAATACATTATTTTTTCAAGAATTTTGGATAAAACTGTCAGAAGTGAGACTGGGCTGTGGTTGTCAGCATCAGACCTATTCCCTTTTTTATGCAATGGTTTAACAATAGTGTATTACAGTCTGTCTGGAAAATTGCCCTGTTTCAGTGAGCTGCTACATTTGTGGCTGAGAATACTACTTATGTGTTGGGAACAAGCTTTTAGTACTGTGCTATAAATGCCATTACTTTCGAGTGAGCTTTTACTTTCGAGTGAATTTATTAATTTCCTAATTTCACTAGGAGAGGTGGGTTGAATTTCAATTTTATCAAATTGCATAGTTATTGCCTTTTCCATATACTGCCTTGCAACTGGCAATGGTTTAACAATAGCGTATTTCAGTCTGTCTGGAAAAATGCCCTGTTTCAGTGAGCTGTTACATTTGTGGCAGTGAATCCTACTTATCTGTTGGGAACAAGCTTTTAGTACTATGTTGTAAATGCCATCAGTTTCAATATTTTCATATACTGCCTTGCATTTTCTGACTTCTTGTTAACAAACTTTTCATTGTGTTTGATAGAAATAGTCTTTTTGTGCTCTCAGTTGCCCTGTTTCCCTTTTAACAACATTCCATATTGTTTTAATTATATTATCAGATGTGCTAATCTCAGACATAATTCACATACTTGTGGATTTTTTAATAACTTTTCTTAATACAGTGCAGAGGTTTTTATAACATTTCACTGTTTCGGGATCATTACTCCTCCTAGCTACAAGATACATTTCCCTTTTCTGGTTACAAGATATTTTTATCCATTTAGTATCCCTTTAGCTTTTTACGTGGTTTCTTACAATAATATTTCACTGTTTTCTAAGGGAAACTGTTTTCAAATATACTAACAAAGGTATCACGAAATAGATTAAATTTTAAATTAACATCAATTCCCTGTACGTTTCATCCCAGTCTAATTGTTGCAAACTTTCCCTAAATATTGCAACTTTTAAATCGTTTATTGAACCCACTATTTTGGAGGACTGTTTTCATTAGTGTATGGATCTATGTCATGTACTGTAACTAGCTGTGCATAATGATCAGACAGACCATTCTTAACAGGAAAAGCTTTTATTTGATTAAATTTATCTTGATCTATGAAAACATGAACTTAAATATAGTAGTCATGATGTCACAGAAAGCTTGTAGGTGCGGGGAGAAGAATCACCCGCGACGTCTTTTGTCGATGATCGCTCGGAGTGTTTGATTGGAGAGATATTGACGGCCAGAGGGACGTGTTGTCTGAGATGGCATTCGTTCAGCTAGGAAAATTTCGTGATTTGCGTAGAAATTTCAGGGGAATTAAATCAATTTCATGAGAATGGGATTTGGATTTCAAATTCTGAATATCTGTGTGTGTTTTTGGTGATTGTTTTTATGCGTTCACAAGAACTTGACGGCTGTTAAGCAATTTAAAGCAGCTGCAAACTGTAATATTTTGTTGCATTATTGTTTAGTAGCAAATCCGGCAATGCTTCCAAATTGATAATGTGTGTGGGAATCGTTTATAAGCTCCAGTGTGCTTATCCACCTTTCTCTGTCCATCTCTTTCTCCTTACTATCTCTGTTCATCTCCTCCTCCCGCCTACGTCTCGTTCATCTCCTCCTACCCGTATCACTCTCCAGCTTCTCCTCCCTCCTGTCTGTCTCCACCACCTCCACCCCATCTTTCTGTCAATTTCCGCTTTCCCCCAATTAATGTCCATCTCACTCCCACCTCTGTCCATTTCCTTTCTCCTGTATCTCACCTTGAGCCTCGGTTATTTTTAATTCCCAATGAAACTTTTATTGGGTAATAAAGTCGTTTGAAATGAACGGGTAAACTGGTTCTGATATTTGGTGTGCGGAATATGAAAGAGCTCTCCTGCTGCTGGATCTGTCAGAATAGTAGCTTCAGTAACTACTTCGCATAGTGTCAATCTGCAAATGGGTTGGATTGCGAAGTTTTCGACGATTCAGATTCCGTAGCAGTATTCTAGTCATAAGCCGATATACCATAAATACAACGTGCATTTGTTCTGTTACAACAGATTGCGAGAAAACAAACAAAACAGTACATAGCTGTGTGTACATCTTTTGTTTAAAATTGTATCTACGGAAAAAGAATATACACGGGAGAAAAAATTTGTCTAATGTTTAAATGCGCTGCTATAAAATTCACTGCAAGAAAGAAAACGAAACCGCACATTTTCATATCACAGCATTTTCTCCTCGTGTCAATTTTAACAGAAAACCTGTACATTGTTTTTCTAAAAAGAAAAAACAAAGCTATGGTACCATCCAGAACCTCACTGAATCCTACATGTCTCGTAGCCGTCTGCGCTGCAAAATTTGGTTATTCAGGCTTTTGGCAGGGGGTTATATTAATGTGGCTGAACAGTGTACTTCACCATTGGATTGTAAACCCCCATCCACCTCGAGTTTTATGCTCTTCTGCAGAGCAAGTTAAACGTCCGAAATACGCGTGAAGGTACGAACATTTAAAGTAGTGAATGTTTCTTTTACTTTCACATAATTTAGATATAGAATTTGTGGCGTAAATGTATATTACATATATAACTTGTAAACTGTTGAGTTTCATATTTTCTTCCTTCTTGCCTCCTTGCGCCCACAGCTGCTCAAGCACAAGCTCTCTTTATTAAATAATTGGTGACGTACATAAACCTTGGCCTTACTTTCATCTTTTTATTGGTCAAAAATTGGCTTACTATTTGACTAAGGTTGTTCGTAGCCTGACGTGTGCTGTGTGTTCAAAGTTTTGATAAAAAAAACGTTTTTGCTTTTACTAGTGAAACTCCGAGGAACATCCAGCGCATATTTGTAGTTTTAGGTTGTTGATACGAAGCTTCTGATTTTGGTATGTGTAGTTTCTCAGCTCATGAGTCGGAACGTATGATTTTTCTAGGAAATCTTCATTCCCCACATCACTGTCTTGACAATAGTCAATTTACACAACCACATATTGTAAAAATAACTCTTTAACATTTGTTTAACAAATGGGCGTTTACTTCAAGTGATTTCCTGCATTGAATAACCTGGAGACACGTTATCTTGGAAAGAAACTTAATTCCGTCGAAGGAGATCGGTGATTGACGTATTATGAACGCCGTTTATTTCAGTCTGCGATGTAATCATAGCTGGTTTTGACTTACATCATTTTTAGATGCTTTTGGTCATGAACATTATTTTGTGAAAATAATGTAAATGTACTGAAAGCAACGACAATGCTCTTGCTACGACTACCGTATTTATTTGACAGGGAAAAACTGCAGCTTGGGATAGGATAGGAGAGGAGAGAGAGAGGGGGGGGGGGGGGGGGAGTGAGGTGAAAGCAGGTGTCCGGATTGAGGCGTACAAAGGAGTGGACAAGCGCTGTCCTGTCTCCACATTTTTGAGGACGCTGAACTGTCTTATCCCCCAATCAATATAATCTCTGAAATGAGGATGCGTTCAGTTAGTTAGTCGAAGTAAATATGTTGTCCACTTTAGGTATGAGAGAATTCATCATACAGAAGTAATAATATTGTGAAGCTGACATTTTTCTTGGATTTTCCGATTTTGTTGTTCCTGGGGCACCCCTATACTGCTAAGCCCAACTTTCACAATTCAAATTTACGGTACGAGGGCTATTTTGTAAGTAGGGTCCGATCAGTCGCGAACCGGAAACCACTGTGAAAATCAAAAACGTATTATTTGCAGCAGTTAGGTAGACCTTCCAGCTACTCTCTACAGAGTCGCCGCTTCCACTTAAACATTTGTCGTAGTGTTATATCAACTTTCCAGTGCCCTATTCATAGAAGGAAGCCGCCTGTGCTTCTCGCCGAATTTCTACGCTGGTCTACAGCTTGATGTCTGTGCTGAAATGGTGTCCTCATAGCCACCGGTTCGTGCGAGCAGAAACAAAACTCAGGGGGAGCCAATTGCGGGCTGTAATGTTGCTAATCAAACACTTCCCATCGAAAACGTTGCAGGAGCATCTTCATTTTCCCTTCAGGGTGCGGGCGAGAATTGTCATGAAGAAGGATTCGCATGATAATTATATTATGTGGGCTGAATAACTTCAGGCAAAATCTCTCACCAGAGACTCACACTTGACGGGAGACACTTTTTTTTCTAGGCTCTTTACGTGCTCACTGTGCGCTCAAAACTGCAAATACCGACTTGACGCTATGTACGGGCATACAAGAGACACCACCCAACACATCTGTGCGAAGTTTCATCCGATTTTAACTGTTATTTCCATTTACCGATCGACCGGACCTTACTTTCCGAATGACCCTCGTACATCAGGCGTACAGTTGACATGTTGAGAGAAGCACGTCCGGTCGCTGGTCGTTTTATGACCTCACCCACCGCTAGGTGTCTGCTGTTCCATTATTAACCAACAAAAATACAGTTTGTGTTACGGCGCAAAGTCAACACTGGCACTCCAGTCGGGAACGACAAGAAAGGGAAGGCTAATAGAAGACATCAGCCAATCGCACGCTGACCGACCTCATTGAAGGACCACAACGTGACAGCAGCTTCCCCTATGTCAAGAGGACATACGCGCCGCGCCCGACTGGTGGTGGCGCCCACTTGGATAGCAGCGTCAACGTTAGCCACTTCGTTAGGACACTCTGTGTAGCACATACTTGCGTTGTTGAATCATCTTAAAATAGCGTACACCTTTTTATGAACAAAATAAATCATTACTCGATTAACTACTACATATCTACATCTACATTTATACTCCGCAAGTCACCCAACGGTGTGTGGCGGAGGGCACTTTACTTGCCACTGTTATTACCTCCTTTTTCTGTTCCAGTCGCGTATGGTTCGCGGGAAGAACGACCGTCTGAAAGCCTCCGTGCGCGCTCGAATCTCTCTAATTTTACATTCGTGATCTCCTCGGGAGGTATAAGTAGGGGAAGCAATATATTCGATACGTCACCCAGAAACGCACCCTCTCGAAACCTGGCGAGCAAGCTACACCGCGATGCAGAGCGCCTCTCTTGCAGAGTCTGCCACTTGAGTTTATTAAACATCTCCGTAACGCTATCACGGTTACCAAATAACCCTGTGACGAAACGCGCCGCTCTTCTTTGGATCTTGTCTATCTCCTCCGTCAACCCGATCTGGTACGGATCCCACACTGATGAGCAATACTCAGTATAGGTCGAACGAGTGTTTGTAAGCCACCTCCTTTGTTGATGGACTACATTTTCTAAAGACTCTCCCAATGAATCTCAACCTGGTACCCGCCTTACCAACAATAAATTTTATATGATCATTCCACTTCAAATCGTTCCGCACGCGTACTCCCAGATATTTTACAGAAGTAACTGCTACCAGTGTTTGTTCCGCTATCATATAATCATACAATAAAGGATCCTTCTTTCTATGTATTCGCAATACATTACATTTGTCTATGTTAGGGGTCAGTTGCCACTCCCTGCACCAAGTGCCTATCCGCTGCAGATCTTCCTGCATTTCGCTACAATTTTCTAATGCTGCAACTTCTCTGTATACTCCAGCATCATCCGCGAAAAGCCGCATGGAACTTCCGACACTACCTACTAGATCATTTATATATATTGTGAAAAGCAGTGGTCCCGTAACACTCCCCTGTGGCACGCCAGAGGTTACTTTAACGTCTATAGACGTCTCTCCATTGAAAACAACATGCTGTCCAGCCACACAGCTGGTCTGACATTCCGTAGGCTCTTACTTTGTTTATCAGGCGACAGTGCGGAACTGTATCGATCGCCTTCCGGAAGTCAAGGAAAATAGTATCTACCTGGGAGCCCGTATCTAATATTTTCTGGGTCTCATAAACAAATAAAGCGAGTTGGGTCTCACATGATCGCTGTTTCCGGAATCCATGTTGATTCCTACAGAGTGTATTCTGGTTTTCCAAAAACGATATGATACGCGAGGAAAAAACATGTTCTAAAATTCTACAACAGATCGACGTCAGAGATATAGGTCTATAGTTTTGCGCATCTGCTCGACGACCCTTCTTGAAGACTGGGACTACCTGTGCTCTTTTCCAATCATTTGGAACTTTTCGTTCCTCTAGAGACTTGCGGTACACGGCTGTTAGAAGGGGGGCAAGTTCTTTCGCGTACTCTGTGTAGAATCGAATTGGTATCCAGTCAGGTCCAGTGGACTTTCCTCTGTTGACTGATTCCAGTTGCTTTTCTATTCCTTGGACACATATTTCGATGTCAGCCATTTCTTCGTTTGTGCGAGGATTTAGAGAAGGAACTGCAGTACGGTCTTCTTCTGTGAAACAGCTTTGGAAAAAGGTGTTTAATATTTCAGCTTTACGCGCGTCATCCTCTGTTTCAATGCCATCATCATCCCGGAGTGTCTGGATATGCTGTTTCGAGCCACTTACTGATTTAACGTAAGACCAGAACTCCCTAGGATTTTCTGTAAAGTCGGTACATAGAATTTTACTTTCGAATTCACTGAACGCTTCACGCATAGCCCTCCTTACGCTAACTTTGACATCGTTTAGCTTCTGTATGTCTGAGAGGTTTTGGCTGCGTTTAAACTTGGAGTGAAGCTCTCTTTGCTTTCGCAGTAGTTTCCTAACTTTGTTGTTGAACCACCGTGGGTTTTTCCCGTCGCTCACAGTTTTACTCGGCACGTACCTGTCTAAAACGCATTTTACGATTGCCTTGAACTTTTTCCATAAACACTCAACATTGTCAGTGTCGGAACAGAAATTTTCGTTTTGATCTTTTAGGTAGTCAGAAATCTGCCTTCTATTACTCTTGCTAAACAGATAAACCTTCCTCCCTTTTTTATATTCCTATTAACTTCCGTATTCTGGGATGCTGCAACGGCCTTATGATCACTGATTCCCTGTCCTGCACTTACAGAGTCGAAAAGTTAGGGTCTGTTTGTTATCAGTAGGTCCAAGATGTTATCTCCACGAGTCGGTTCTCTGTTTAATTGCTCGAGGTAATTTTCGGATAGTGCACTCAGTATAATGTCAGTCGATGCCCTGTCCCTACCACCCGTCCTAAACATCTGAGTGTCCCAGTCCATATCTGGTAAATTGAAATCTCCACCTAAGATTATAACATGCTGAGAAAATTTATGTGAAATGTATTCCAAATTTTCTCTCAGTTGTTCTGCCACTAATGCTGCTGAGTCGGGAGGTCGGTAAAAGGAGCCAATTATTAACCTAGCTCGGTTGTTGAGTGTAACTTCCACCCGTAATAATTCACAGGAACTGTCCACTTCTACTTCACTACAGAATATACTACTGCTAACAGCGACAAACACGCTACCACCGGTTGCATGCAATGTATCCTTTCTAAACACCGTGTGTGCCTTTGTAAAAATTTCGGCAGAATTTATCTCTGGCTTCAGCCAGCTTTCTGTACCTATAACGATTTCAGCTTCGGTGCTTTCTATCAGCGCTTGAAGTTCCGGTACTTTACCAATGCAGCTTCGACAGTTCACAATTACAATACCGATTGCTGCTTGGTCCCCGCATGTCCTGACTTTGCCCCGCACCCTTTGAGGCTGTTGCCCTTTCTGTACTTGCCCGAGGCCATCTAACCTAAAAAACCGCTCAGTCCACGCCACACAACCCCCGCTACCCGTGTAGCCGCTTGCTGCGTGTAGTGGACTCCTGACCTATCCAGCGGAACCCGAAACCCCACCACCCTATGGCGCAAGTCGAGGAATCTGCAGCCCACACTGTCGCAGAACCGTCTCAGCCTCTGATTCAGACCCTCCACTCGGCTCTGTACCAAAGGTCCCCTGTCAGTCCTGTCGACGATGCTGCAGATGGTGAGCTCTGCTTTCATCCCGCTAGTGATACTGGCAGTCTTCACCAAATCAGATAGCCGCCGGAAGCCAGAGAGGACACACATCATTGGTGCCGACATGAGCGACCACCTGCAGATGGGTGCACCCTGTACCCTTCATGGCATCCGGAAGGACCCTTTCCACATCTCGGATGACTCCCCCTTGTATGCACACGGAGTGCACATTGGTTTTCTTCCCCTCTCTTGCTGCCATACCCTAAGGGGCCCCATTACGCGCCTGACGTTGGAGCTCCCAACTACCAGTAAGCCCACCCTCTGCGACCGCCCGGATCTTGCAGACTGAAGGACAACCTCTGGAACAGGACAAGCAGCCATGTCCGGCCGAAGACCAGTATCAGCCTGAGACAGAGCCTGAAACCGGTTCGTCAGACAAACTGGAGAGGCCTTCCATTCAGCCCTCTGGAATGTCTTTCGCCCCCTGCCACACCTCGAGACGACCTCCCACTCTACCACAGGTGAGGGATCAGCCTGAATGTGGGCAGTATCCCGGGCAGCCACAGTCGTAGTCCGATCGGGGAATGCGTGGGACGAGCTGGCCGTCCCCGACAAACCCCCATCCGGACCCCCACAGTGATGCCCATTGGCAACAGCCTCAAGCTGTGTGACAGAAGCCAACGCTGCCTGAAGCTGGGAGCGAAGGGATGCCAACTGAGCCTGCATCCGAACACAGCAGTTGCAGTCCCTATCCATGCTAAAAACTGTTGTGCAAAGAACGTCTGAACTAATCTGCAGAGAGCACAAACAATTCGACACAAAATTTAAACGGTTATTAAAATACAAGATTGCCTAGTAAATGCAGTAATGCTGCTACTTGCGCATCTACACATACGGTACACTGGTAAAAACGATTGGTTAGGGCTACACGATGTTGTATTCATATTACGTGTACGTGTGAAAGTAGTGTGAAGTCAGCATCGAGAAAGAGGCACCGCTTGTGGGTGATTGTATCGGACTGTACAGTTTTATGCCGTTGGAACTCTGCTACACTGTGCCTGCCTAGTTTTCCAGAGTCTGGTAAGCAGCATACTGCTTACACGCTTTACGCGGGACTAGTATAACATCCCCCTCTCCCCGAAAAAAATGTTCGAGCTAAAAGCACTCATCAGAACAGATATTGACGTGCTGACTGGTCACAAATCGGCTTTTCCAGAGAGTTGCACTTCAATTTGCATTAAGGGCATGGGAGGATGCGTATGAATCTGTCTGTAGAGGTAACGCATTTTCAGGAGACAATAACCTACCGTCATTCAGAACGACGGCATTTAGCATAATTATTTGGCGCCATTTGATTATAAGAGTACTGCCAGATTTACTGAATCAGTAATACTTTCAGCAACAACTATCGACTTAAGGAAGCGGTAAAACCCAAACCGTAAACCTTGTAGCAGTTAATGGCTGGAGCAATATTCCAACACAGCTTTGTTCACCCACATGTGAACGATAGATACACACTGATCAGCCATAACATTATGACCACGAACCTAATATCGGTATATACCCTCCAGACGATAGCAGCTCACTAGGCGAAAAGTGACGGCCATTCAGACACATGCACGGTGCATGTAATATCTGTGACCGTGCTTTCCGCGTGTAGAACGGCGAAAACGCGCCATCTATCTGAGTTTGACCGAGGGCAGATTGTAATGGCCCGGAGGCTCGGCACGAGCATTTCGGAAACTGCACGACTTGTCAGGTGTTCGAGAAGTCTCTAGCGAGTGTCTTTAACACGTGGCGGAAGCAAGGTGAAACCACATCCAGACGTCGTGCTGTTGGGCGGCCACCCCTCATTACGTACAGCTTGTCTGTCGTCGCAGGTGGACTGACTGGTAAAACGGGTCAGGCGGCGAACTGTGCCAGAATTAACATCAGACTTTAATACTGGGCAAAGTACAAGTGTGTCTGAACATACAGTGCAACGAAAACTGCTAACGATGGGCCTCCGCAGCCGACGACTCTTGCATGTGCCAATGTTAACACCACGACATCGGCAACTACGACTGAAGTGAGCACGTGACCATCAGCATTGGACGTTGGCGCAGTGGTTGACACCTGTACTGCGGGACGGAGACAAGCTGGCGGCGGCTCCATTATGCTCTGGGGAACATTCACGCGGACATCCATGGGTCCAGTGGAGCTCGTGAAAGGCACCATGTGGGCCAAGGAGTGTCGTACATTATGATCATGTTTGCTGACGACAGTGCTTTTTTTTTCAACAAGAGAATGCGCCGTTTCACGAGGCCGGGAGTGTAACGGAGTGGTTCGGGGAACACAGTGGCGAGTACCAGTTGATATGCCGACCCCCAGAACTCACCAGATCTGTACCCGATCTAACTCATCTGGGACCTTGTGATGTTGTTTTATGTTGCCAGTGTTTCCTTATGAAGACGATGTTTTTGTAAACGTCGAAATCATGGTAAATGGATTTTAACAAACCTTCCATTTTGCAATTGATTGGCTGTTTACTATTTCTAAAAGATGAAGATATATGAACGGTCTTGGCTGATTGTCGTACGGTGCACTGAAATAAATAAAATAGAATCAAGTTACAAATTAAGATAAGGAAGACAGAAAAAATTGTAAACATCGAAAATATAGTCATGAGATTCTCTTGTGCTGTCAGCTTCCGTCCTCATAGAGAAACAATGAGAGAAGGAAAGAACTGATCAATGTTACACATATCCATAAAATATTCTTCTTCTATTATTCTGTATTATTGCTATATTATTGTATATTATATATATTAAAATATTGTTGTTATATTATTGTATATTATTATTATAGGTTAAAGAGATAAGAAGTGTTCACGTTCTAGATCAGCACATTTTTCATAAAACGAACTCATTTCGTTCGTTTCTATTTCCTTTTCTTTGAAGCCAATACCAACATAACGTAACATCTGCATCTGCCTTCATGTATGAGAACTCGTTTGTGGGCGAATAATCATCTGTTCGCTAACTAATTCAGCATGACGCTGTGAGAATAAAAACTTCGAATTGTTGGTCCAAGGCTTCTAAATTAATATACGTAACGTTGATAATTTCTTTGAGTATCCAGTTGCTTTTTCCCAGGTCGCATTACACTGTTTTCTCCTCGTTCACTGTATCATTGTTGAAAACATCCAGATGCTGAATAGCTACCCTATCATTATTTATTTAATAATTCCTCTCCAAGCCTCTTTTTCAAAGATCTGATGAAAGCTGGAGTTGCTACACTGATATCAAATGTTAGAACACATTGTTGGTAGCTTCTGCCGTCAAATCTGAATCCTGTGTATTGTCTTAATTTGGGATGGAGTGGCAAATTTATGCCAAATATTGCATACAAGTTTCGTCTCAGATGTTTCGCCACTACTGCTGAATAAACAGAGGATCCATCTTGAACACTTACTTTCACCCAAATTATTTCACACTCAATCTATATTAAACTCAGTACATAGTATCGTATTTTTTATTGTTAGAAACACGCCTCCACCACAGCATTCAGCTTACCTTTGCGATGTATATACCATTTGATGTTTAGAATTTCGTAGTTAACATCTGGCTTCAGCCAGATTTCTTTCCCTAGTACTATGCAAGTATTGTTACCGTTTACAAACGCAAGTAGTTCGGGACCTTTCCATAGACCCTCCTGCAGTTAACTAATGTTAACACTTTCTTTCTCCGTTCTGCTATATCTCTGTACCCAATAGCGGAGGTCGAGAAATCTGCATTCAAGATAGGCACAGAACCGTCTGAACTCCTGGTTTCAACCTTACACACGGCTCCAAACCAGACGATCGCAATCAGCTCTGGGAACGATACTACATGAAGATAGCTCTGATCGCCCTGCGAGCATTGTTAGCTGTCGTCACCATATCAGCAACCCGCCTGTAGCGTCATTTGTGCTGAGACACGATTTGAAGCCGCATACAGCCAATGCGCACAGTCACTGCTGGCAGACGCCCCTCCACATTTTGGACGAGGCTCCCAAACACGAAGAGTGGACGCTGGCCTTTTTTCCCGACCTTTCTGCTATTTCCCTGAGGGGTCCCATCACTCACCTACGGATCTTCGAGTGCCAAACAGTCCAACCTTGTGGCTTGTCTGGACCTTTCAGGAATATACGCCACATTCCCAAGAGACGAGGCATCCCGTGCTGGATCAGATGTACTTTCGTGTGTGTGGTCTATACCTCAAACCTATTGTCGAGGAGTGAGGGTACCCATGTTCGCCATCTTCCCGAGATTCGCGATGCCACCGCTCTTCGCCAATCACCGTTACGTTAGTGTCGGCGGGCCGGGATTTGCCAATCGGAAGGCGCAGCGACATCAGGGATCCCAGGCGATGCTGTAGACTCCAGAAGCGGCAAAGTCTTCGTCTCAAGTACCCTCAACGCCACCGCAGCCCAAGGCAGCAGCCTGAAGCGTTATGACCGCGGTCAACACAGCTCCCAGCTGTTACTGGTTCAAATGGCTCTGAGCACTATGGGACTTCACTGCTGAGGTCATCAGTCCCCTAGAACATAGAACTACTTAACCCTAACTAATCTAAGGACATCACACACATCCATGCCCGAGGCAGGATTCGAACCTGCGACCGTAGCGGTCCCGCGGTTCCAGACTGTAGCGCCTAGAACCGCTCGGCCACCCTGGCCGGCCCAGCTGTTAATGGACAGTGACCAATTCTCCCCACATCCGTACATACCCTCAACGCCACCGCAGCCCAAGGCAGCAGCCTGAAGCGTTATGACCGCGGTCAACACAGCTCCCAGCTGTTAATGGTTCAAATGGCTCTGAGCACTATGGGACTTCACTGCTGAGGTCATCAGTCCCCTAGAACATAGAACTACTTAACCCTAACTAATCTAAGGACATCACACACATCCATGCCCGAGGCAGGATTCGAACCTGCGACCGTAGCGGTCCCGCGGTTCCAGACTGTAGCGCCTAGAACCGCTCGGCCACCCTGGCCGGCCCAGCTGTTAATGGACAGTGGCCAATTCTCCCCACATCCGTACATAACAGGCACAGTGTCTATCTATTTTAATCAGTTTTTGTCTTTATCGCAAGTAATGTAACACTAACCCAAGAAGGCACGGGGTGAAATCTAACTTCTGCTGCTGCGGTACCTCTAGTTTATACTACACCAAAAATTCGGCACACACGGGGATAATGCACGTAAATTTACACAAAAAACCATAGAGTAAGTTAATAAACACTAGTCTACATGGCAAAATACACAGATACAATTCACTTCTTCATAGAAGTGCGTAAAACAGAAACTAAACTAAAATACTGTGCATTAATCAGAGACTGCTAATACTACAAGCGCGTCCGCTCGGCTATGCGACAGCCTTTACGAATCTGTACTCCTTGTGATCATCTTGTAAAGTGTTGTGTGGTTCCTCTTATTGCGACTTAACGATCACAGTGCACTTGAATGATACACTGAGAATCTTCTCTTTGCCTTTTGTCATTACATTGTCTGTTGCATAATCGATGTTTACTTCATCCTTCAACAATTCACCACATACAGGCCTGGTATCACCAGTCCATAGATTTCGAATTGTTTCTGATCTCTTATATATCTTTTGGAATTTGCTCTATCACTCTTCAATTAGAAACTTTCTCAGCGATATATATTGATACGCGCGTCACTGAAATGCTTTCCATTTTAATCCATTTGTGATGTATTTGGTGTGACACAGCATTAACTAAACAACTTGTATGTACAAAGTTTTGTGGACTGGCAAGACAGCCAATCCACGAGGACGGGAGGCCGAAGGGCACGCGTTAAAGCTCACGCAGGCTGGCGTGATGTCTGGAAAATGACAAGGTCTTTATAGTAGCAAAAATAGTACGTAGCTTCTGGAATATTTAACTTTAATTCATAATTGGTGAACATCGGTCTGACGGTACATGCATCACAAGATTAATAGCAAATGATAATGGCGCCTTGCTAGGTCGTAGCAAATGACGTAGCTTAAGGCTATGCCAACTATCGTCTCGGCAATTGAGAGCGTAATTTGTCAGTGAACCATCGCTAGCAAAGTCAGCTGTACAACTGGGGCGAGTGCTAGGAAGTCTCTCTAGACCTGCCGTGTGGCGGCGCTCGGTCTGCAATCACTGACAGTGGCGACACGCGGGTCCGACGTATACCAACGGACCGCGGCCGATTTAAAGGCTACCACCTAGCAAGTGTGGTGTCTGGCGGTGCACCACACAAAGCACTGATAATGTTTCCATTTCTATAAAATATAAGTTTCGTTCTCCCAATTTGATATTTCCTTCCTGCAGTAGATCCACTTGTATAACTTTATTTACAACTATTATTTCAAATCTGTCAGTTGGGGTTCTACAGATGTTCCTCTCTGGACTGCATCGGGAATTCTTATCGGTACATAGTCTGGAACCACTCTTCACATTACAACAGCCCATACGTGAACGTTTAAACGACTCCTAAGAATAGTACAATGAAATAACCAGTTGCAGTGTACATTTGTTAATGGTTATTCTCACGTGTGGTCAGAATTAATTCTTGAATGTTCATCATTGTAAGAGAAGGTTCATAAAATTTTACAACCTAGTGCTACAACGAAGTTTCGAAGCACTGGCGTCGTTCTGTCGGTAAACACGTCTGTAAACTAGGAACACAGTTCTTTTGAGTAATAGTACTGAATTTTCTCAGTGATACAGTTTAAAATATTTTATAATTTATGTTCATTTGTACATAAACACTGCAGGCAACGGCACTTTCTATTTGTTTGTGAATAAGGTACACATCTGTAAAAATAATTTCGTCGATTTTTCACGTTATTCAAACTACACTGACAACAGACGAACAGGGCATTAGTAGAAGCATTACAACGTTTCGCATAACGCGATTTGCATTCCAGTACGCACTGTTCGGCTAGTTACGCAGCTCCCGAAACACGGGGACTGAATACTGCCGTGGTGGCGACAATGGCCAGCACCGGCGATAATGCATCAAATCAAATTAAAAACTCCAGCGGGGTACTTGCAAGTTTAAATACTGCGCAACGGGGGATAGCAGTACGCTCACAGACACTCAGCAGGATTCATATAAACACTTCTCTTTTTTCTGTTGCAGGACGTAGTAGGACGCGGTGAACTATTTACACGACAATAGTACTCGGCATAACAGCGCAGAATTAGTGCATTATTTCTCATCCCGCAGTACCAGATCGCCGAGCATACCAGCACTGCGCATTAGCTGTAGGCTATACATGAGGTAGCTGAGTATTTCAAAAATGTTCCGTATTCGGGCATATTCCTTTGGTTCCTACGGTTATCATGAATTTTGCATCAGACTCCCTCCGATACGACCAAACTGTCGTTGCTTTACTATCGATAGAGGCCTTCGATTTCCGCGTGTATGCAAGTTCCTCAGTAATGCCTTTTGCCCGCCTCGAATCGTGTTAGCTTATAAAGGGATTTCAGAGGATTTGGACTGTCGTAATCCGCCCATGTTCTGGCAGGGCTTTGGCATAGCTGACCGCAATGCGCCAATGTTGCGAATGCTCGCAGTGCCGCACGATCGGCGAACGGTAAACGGTGGTCTTGTCTGATGTCATTGTGCTACTGGTGTATTCATTTCTTCGGTGACAGGAGTAAAAGGCGAGACGGCATCTTTCCGTTGCATTGGGAATATATGCAGTGCTCCATTCGTAGTGCGATTATATGCTCCTTTCAAACAGTGTATCCTGTAGCAAAAGAGATAGCATTTGCGCCGAAACGGGAGTGAAATATTTACAGCGACCGTGTGCTCATCTTCTTCTTAGTATATTGTCAAGAATATATTGTCTTAGAATGTTTCATACTTTGAATTTATTTCTTTCATACATCCAAGTTCTTCGAGGAATACAGGTAAGAAGATAATTTAGTATTAGTAAGATGACCTCGACGAACAAGAGTTTCTTTTTATTTTTGAGCATTTTCGGTAATTATATCTAAAAAAGGCCAGCGTGTTATTTTTACGATTTTTATGCTGTCATGACCGTATATCTAGCTAACGTCCAGAGTAAAGTTGGATTAAACATGTTTCACATTTCAGTCAGTCCTTGTTTTAAGAATACGAGAAAAGTGAACAACGATGTAAAATGTTCTCCATGAAGCAATTATAAAGCACCTGAACGATAGAAGAAACACAACTTCTAAATGACAACTATGTATAAAGATTTTAGTTATTTGTAGTACAGAAGCTGTATAGGAACTTCTCGGCGTGAGGTTTTTTTTTTTCGGGGGTATGCATAAAGTTTTCGGTTACTGTTCCTGGGTGAAATTACTTGTTGCAACATAGTCAAATTATCTCACAGAACAAATAAGCACTCCTGTCGTGGGAATTAATTCACTACAAACATAAGTGGAAGAATCACCCGATGACACCTTCTTGGCATTGTTTTTTGTTACCTACTAGTGCTTTGTCGACACTAACTGTAAAAGACAAAAGTTTGAAAAAGGTGCGTTTCGGATTTGTGTTCTGTTGTTATTAAAAGGTGTAGTTTCCTTAATTTATGAATGAGAATGCGCGAAAAAGTTTCCAGTAACTTTCAAAGTTTCAGTCTGGCCTTGGGCGACAATATGTACGTACATAAAAACGGCATACTTCTATTTTTATCAAGCTTGTTTTCATTTTAGACGACAATATAGCGCATAGACATTGTCTGAGTGATAACCACTGCCTTGTGTAATGTGACCCCATTCTGTCAAAAACGGCTTATTTCAATGTGGTTTTAAAAAATATGTTCTTGGCATGAACATTGAACTGGTATGAGAGAGAGTAAACTGAGATGACGGTGAGAAGTTGTAATGCAGCGTTGTCTTATTCTGTAATCTGTAACGTGATTCTCTTGAAGAGTGTATGCGAATTCATTTCTACAAAAGTTTCATAATACTGTCGTCATTAAATGCTAGCAGAACTCGCAGCCGCATGGTCATAGACGCCTTGTCATGGTTCGCGCGTCTCCCCCCCGTCGGAGTTCGAGTCCTCGCTCGGGCATGGGTGTGTGTGTTGTCCTTAGCGTAAGTTAACTTAAGTTAGATTAAATAGTGTGTAAGCTTAGGGACCGATGACCTCAGTAGTTTGGTCCCATAGAACTTCCCACAAATTTCCAATTTCCAGAACTTGCAGCTTCTTACAAGAAATGTGCAACCAATTTATTTAAAATGGTGTTGAATGGATAGGTATACTGAACATACACTACTATGCAAAACTGCAGGACGGGATAGATAAAGTAACATAAAATTTTAACAAAGCGGTGGAAAGGAATGAAATTGCAGGAGCATGTTATCAGAGGTCTTCCAGTCGAGCACAAGAAGCCGGACGTCACATGGCGTGACGTCTGCGTTACTATAGCGCCAAATGGAGTTGGCACTAAAATACGAGGCAGTTGAAGGAACGGGAAAAGACGGTGTTCGTCAATCAGCGAGCAGTTACGGTGCACTATGGTGGTGGTTCTCGTTACAACGTGGCGCGGAGACAACGTTTGGATGACTTCAATCGGGGAAGAGCCGTCGGGAAAGTGCAAGAAGGACGATGTGTGTCGAGTATGGCACGGGAGTTCGATATTGCTAGGAGCACAGTATCACGAGCACGGAGAGCGTTCCGAATTAAAGACATTGCAGCCCGAAAAAGAGCAGATGGTCGACTACGGCCAGCTACAGCAGCAGATGACCGCTGCAATGTGCAACAGGCAAGAAGGGACGCAATCTCTCACTCCCCAGCGGCACGGCGACTGCATGGGCATGCTCTCTACGCCCGACGACAAGTGAGTCATGTTCCGCTGACACTCGCACATGGTTGGCAACGTCTGCAATGGTGCATAGGAACTGGACCAGCGAGGAGCGGGGTCGCGTGCTCTTCTCGGATGAGATCGGGTTCAGTCTAGTAGTTATCCTGGACGTAACGTAGTATGACACCGCACCCATGAACATTGTCTAACACATTAGTTTCGGTGGTGCAGATGATGTGGTGTGGGGAGGCGTAATTTTGCGTGGGCGTATTGATCTCTAAATCTGAACGCTGTAACTCATCAGTTGATGTTATTGTGACACTATATCCCTTCTCCAAGTGTGTCTTCTCAGGGGGTGCATTCGGCCCTAACTTCGTTTTTATGGCTGACAACGTGCGAACACATCGAACAGCTAAGGGCAGTAGTTCTTGCAAAGAGGATTGTTGGCAAATGGATTCGCCTACCTGTTCCCCCGACTTCAGTCACATCGAGCAGGTGTGGGATGCTTGAGGAAGAGGTACTACTGCAGGTTTACGTGCATCAAGGACCATTCAGCAGCCATCAATCGAAATGGTGAAGGAATGGAACGCCCTAACACAAGAACTCCTTACCAACCTTGTGACTAGCATGGGAACACGCTGTAGAGCATGGTTTGCCGTTCGGGGTGATCACGGTGACACGGTATTAACAACCACGTCCCGTCTTTTTTAATGCCCAAGGAACCATAATAAATCGTGGTGACATCTGTGTAATTATTATCTTTGAATGAAAGTGTCATTTCTATTCGTCTCATTGCATATTGCTTTCAGTTACATCCTGTGCTATAGTGTAGTAGTTTTTTATGCTTATGGTCCAAGTTTCATGGGGCTATGTTACTTCGCAGTGACACATCCAGCAGAAGTTACTTCCGTCCTTCAGTTTTACACACCAGCGTATATTCACAGTTGAATGAATATAGAAAGCAGTATCTTAAGTTCATGTTGTTATTGCTTAGTGTTTTTGCTTTCTTGAAAATGGCTGAGTGATTAGCAGCCGAAATATCGTGACAAAATGTCGACACCATCCGGCTGCAAGCTGAAATCCTCATGGAATAATCATTACGCAGGGAATACTTTAAGAAACATTATTGTCTTTAGCCTTGAAAATTATGACGATTATTGCAGATAAATTGCTTCACACTAATAATTTTTGTCTATTACTTTTATTACTGTTGTCCAAGTTGATGCAACTCCGTGAGCCTGTTGCCGGTAACCAAAGGGTCACAGGCTGGAGTTCGGTCATGGCCATCCGTGTGAATACTAATTTGTTTAACTCGTGTATTTCTGATTTGGAGTGTTGTGTCTGGCAGCGGCTGTTCGAAACATTTTTTTCTCATTATCAAGAAGTCCTCTGGCATGTCGGCGTTATACCTATCTAAAGATAAGAGTGGAGGGAAGCATTCGGATACGCTTTCTCATATGCTCGGAGTTGAGAAATTTTAGTATATTATAATGGACATACCTGTTGCTTACAACTATGTGGTAATGTCGAGTATGTTCTTCTCAGTTTGTGTGATTATCAACTCATCCTTACGATGTAGCTCATTTCAGGTTTAACACATGGACAGTCGCCCATAAAAAATTTAGCAATTCTGTGGGCATATGCTTTTCCTCTCGACACATCATAGTCTGAGATTAAAGGAAGAAACTTACGTACCGTATGTTTTCATAAAAATTTTCTTTTCTATGTTGTGCTGTTAAGGATTTTTACTGTTTTGGTTTATGAAAATAAGAAGGCAACCCAGCGTCGTATTTGCCGAGACAGTAAGCAGCATGAAAACGTTGCCCCAATACGCCAGTTTAGTAGGCCAACTGTCGTAATCCGTCACGAGTTACTTTCAGTATCTAACTAGTCTTTGGTTTTGAAGGATTTTTGTTCTGGGAAATCTTCTTTGAAAATCCATCCATTCAGAACCTACTGTCAGTAAATCTCGTCCTTGATGAATCGTGTCGCGTCGATCTTCCTCTTCTGTGGTGTGTTCAAGAAATTAAACATTATTGATCATAGTTTCAGTATATTTATATCCTGGCAATGTTGGACACAACAGTAGAATTATTTAACAATCTGATTACGGACTTCATTATACTAACTACTATTTGCTTTGCCACGATAGAATAGTCTCCAAACGGTCTGAAACTGAAATACACAAATAATTAATGTAGCAGATGCGATTTATGCGAGCACAACGTGGAAAGTTATTGGCCTGAAGTTGAAAAATCTCTCTTCTCGTTAATTCTCTTACTTACCTCCGTGTAGATGCACTTTGTCCAGCAGTCTGGGATAGTGTAGGTGTTCAAAGAATTGATACGATGAAGCCATCAGCTTGTTCATCGACAATGCACAGACAAAGCGGCGTTTAGTCCAAAATGAAAAGGTCGCCTTTCATCAATTCCTTTTGGTCCAAAAGACGTGTCTAGTGTTCGCCATTTATTTTTTGCAACTTTTACAGTGTGACTGATCAGAAGAAGAATCCAATTTTGGGACCGAGTAAACTCGTATCGTAAACATTCTACCAGACAAAATGGACGTTTCCTTTTCTGGTGCAACGTCACCTGCTTTAAACCGCTGCTTTGACAACTGTTTCGTTTCTGTAATGAATTGGTGATCGCATTTCTGATTCACGGTAACACTGGATCATTTCCTGAGAAAATCGTTTCCGCACTTCCTTTTGGTCAGTATAAGATTGATGTGGCATACGTTTTCCACAAAACTTTATTGTAGTAAGTTCTTCACGCAGTATGTCTTATTCTTTTCTGTAGTATATCTGTAGCATAGATATTTCGTGTACCATCATTTCATTTCTCTTTATGTTCATTCATAGTTGCAGTTTTGGGACGTTCTTGACGTGGATGACGATCAAAACAAATACGTCTGCATTTAACTGAACAGCCAAGGTCACTAAATACTGAAAGTAAAATTTCACTGACTTTGGATGAATTTCCGTTGCAAACAATTCGTCCAAAACAACGTATGTTATGAAAACACGTTGTTTCGGTTACACCTTTTGAACGAAGCACAAACGAATTGACTATTCTGAATGGCCATATAAACAAAAATATTCTGCACTTGGAGATGACACTTGATGTGTAGCATTTTGCAACATGCACTAACATTAGAGAAACACAAAATAATTGATTTAATTTTCAGGCTTTGTGCCTAGCGTAGCATTTTCGGGTACCTTTGTAAGGCTCTCTTGAAGAATACTACCATAATTAAGTTCGAGCTGTAGACAATAACCAGAGCAGCTAAAATATTCATTGACCGTCGGAAAGAACCTACGTCATACAAAATGAATCAGCAAACAGGATATGAATCAGGAGCTATTTTCACTGGATAACCCGTAAAATTTCTCGTGATTGCACTCACACGTAATAAAACCTGCTCTTGCATAGCGTAAAGCTCCGTACCAGTTGTGAGACGCTTAAAGTAGTGAGCAGGCCAGAGAACTGGATTGGTAGTGTAATATTTATACTTCAGCGCCTCAGCAATAAGAAGTCCCTAATCTGTTCTTTTGCCAACTCCGCCGCACAGGAACACTTGAGTGCGCAAGGCGGGCTGTTATTTCGCGGTTTGTCCTTTCTTTGTCGCTCCTCCACCTCCTCCAACGCAGCAAGCGTTCCTCGGAAGGAAGCAGAATGAGTCAGGGAGCATGGCTCGCTGCACCTCGATGTAATCCACTTAGTGGAACTTTTTAGCATAGCGACAGTCTTGTTTCCGCTCTCAGCGTAGATAGAGGTTCTCTCTCTCTCTCTCTCTCTCTCTCTCTCTCCTCCCTCCCTCCCTCCCTCCCTCCCTCCCTCCCCACCTCCTCCCCCCTACCCCCCCCTTCCCCCAAGAACGCAAACAGTTGGGACGTTAAGTTACGAGTCTCGTGCACTGCTGAGGCAATGACTCACTCAGGCGCGCGTGACTATAAGTTGATCTCTGGGGTGTGTTAAATACTCACCCGATGTAATTATCAATACATTGGCCCCGACATTAGCGTTACAGGCATGGAGCAACAGCGAGCACTAATTTCTGTTACTGTTGCAGCTGGTCGGAGGTCACCGGATTGATAACGACATCCATTTTCCATCGTACGAAGATACCTAATGTGGGCTACTCGTACATGTTTATTGCATTGAAACCTAAATGTAAGCCGGCCGGTGTGGCCGAGCGGTTCTCAGCGCTTCAGTCTGGAACCGCGCGACCGCTACAGTTGCAGGTTCGAATCCTGCCTCGGGCATGGTTGTTTGTGGTGTCCATAGGTTAGTTAGGTTTAAGTAGTTCTAAGTTCTAGGGGACTGATGACCTCAGATGTTGAGTCCCATAGTGCTCAGAGCCATTTGAACCTAAATGTAAAGGACAAATCAAAGTAAATATATCGATTACAACCGGATACAACTGTTTAATGCATAGCAATACGTCAATAAGAATTACAGAAAATGTAAAAGTTGAAAAAATTACAAATTTTATGGGTCTTCTGTATGACACTCCTTGATCTCACCAACAACATCTAAGTGATAGTCCATTTCACGACATACATTTTTAACCATGTGTCGAGTCATCGACGCGACCGCGATGGAGACGCGCATTTTGAGTTTTGGATTTTTTTTTTTTTTTTTGCACAGGGAGCACTTCTACTAGACATTTCACATAAACCCATTAAAAGACCTCTATAGATGTCACTAACGGAGATCTAACAGGCCAAAGTGGAACGCAGTGCCGTCATATCCAAAACGACTGACGCTGATTTAATAGTATGCGGCTTTCTTTTAAGTTCTCAGTAATTCTTATCGGTATATGGCTATGCATTAAATAGTTACAGCAGTTTGTAATCGCTCTATTCATTTTTAATCGTCCGCCCCCGGTAGCTGAATGGTCAGCGTGACGGATTGTCAATCCTCTGTGCACGGGTTCGATTCCCGGCTGGGTCGGGGAATTTTCTCTGCGCAGGGACCGGGTGTTGTGCTGTCATCATCATCGTCTTTGTATCATC
This sequence comes from Schistocerca piceifrons, assembly GCF_021461385.2. Taxonomy (NCBI): domain Eukaryota; kingdom Metazoa; phylum Arthropoda; class Insecta; order Orthoptera; family Acrididae; genus Schistocerca; species Schistocerca piceifrons. The sequence goes on from NC_060138.1 coordinate 702,455,487, forward strand.
CTCATCGACTGCAGGTCGCCGAAGTGGCGTCAAATTGAAAGACCGGCACCCGGCGAACGGTCTGCCCGACCGGGGGCCCTAGCAATACGATCAAATAAAATAAAAAATAAATGCATAAAATTTTTAATTATATTGTATATAGAACTGATTCGCAAGCTTGATTAGAATAATTTTCGTTTTATTGGCGTTAATGAAAATTATTTCAGTGTTAACGCGCCGGCCTTTTAGTCCCATCATAACGTCAGAGTTTAGCACAAGACTGGTCGGTTCCACAAAAACCAGTTTATGTGATCTTACGATAAGCATTGAACACGCCTTCATTGAAAAATGCCTACAAAGGCATAGGAGGGCGACTGAAAAATGTGTGTTGTGAGGTAGCGAAGACGCATTATTATATGCAGCAGATACAGTGACAAGCAACGTAAATATTAACAGCTATTGAGAAAGCTCTGTAATTTTTCTTTTATTTGAGATTACTTTTCGATAACCATTTTTGTCATATTTTTGCAGCGTAGACCAAGAAAAGAATGTACGCCTCTTACATTCCCCGCGTGATTCAAAGCAGGATTTCCTCGCTCAAGCTCAAAACCAGACAGGTCAATATAGTACATTTCTCTCTACATGATTCATCTCTGGGGAAAAAGGGTACCCATTCAGGGGTTGGACAAAAATCTGTAAACACCAAGAGAAATGCAAGATAGTACATAAATACAGATGCTAGCCAAACGTGCAGGTTGCGCTGTTATATTTCACCACGAACGGCACCTGTGCAGTGTCCTCAATCGTTGAGAGCGTCAGTAATCGTCACATCAGTGGCTGTGAGTGTATTAAGTCAGAGCTAAGTGAATTAGAGCGTGGGCACCTAATTGGTGCTCGTTTGGTGGATGCTTCCGTAAGAAAGGGAGCCAAAGTGTTCGGTGTTTCAAAAGGCACCGTATCGAAGTTTTATACAGTATACAGGGGAAGCGGAAGAACACCATCGGTTAAAGCACAACGCGTGAGTGTCGAGTGCTCGTGACGGGTGGTCATTGAAGCGGATAGTGACAAAAATAATCAGATGGCAGCTGCAAAGGTCACTTCAGAACTGAACGTTGCACTCGCGAACCCTGTCAGCCCCAAAACAACACGAAGGGAACTCTGGAAACTGGGAATCGTGAGCGTGCTAGAATTCCATAACCAAACGTCATTAATGCAAATGCCCGCAACGGGAAAACGAGGTGCCGAAGTCATAGAACCTAGCCTGTGGAGCAATGGTAGGAAGCGATTTTGCCATATTAGACTTCTTTTACGTTGTTTCCAATTCCGGTTGAGTTTAGGTCCCAAGAGTGGAAGTTCGCGGGGGTTGGGTGATGATTTGAGCTGCTATATCTAGTTGTTCTACGGGCTCCATGTTCACTCTGTAATGGCTCATTACTGCCAATTATTATGTGACCATTTTGACGCACCGTGACCATTGTAGGATTGAATGTTAATTCCTCAATAGCGACCCTATGTTCAAAGTCGGCAGGACACATGTTCGCACACCCCGCATCGTCCAGAGCAGGTTTTGTCAATATGAGGATGAAGACTCTCGCATCTCCCATGGCTACCACAGTCAGCTGATCTGAATATTATTGAGCCTTTATCTTCTACTTTGGAGCGAAGACTGTGTCATCGCTGTCCACTTCCATCATCGTTCCTTGAACTTGCCACTATTTTCTGGAAGAATGGTATAAGATTCCCTGAGCCATATAGCAGCTGTACTTATCCAATCCGAGGCGACTGGCAGCTGGTTTGATTGCCAACACCTTGTTAGGCATGGTAATGTAATGTATTGTGTTTGTGATGTTAACATATTTCTGTCCACTCCCTGTGTGTACCTCAACTATAATGCGTACTCTGAAATTTTGCGTCGTTTACTGCTTGTACACTGAGGTGACAAAAGTCATGAGATGCCGATATGCCGGCCGCTGTGGCCGAACGGTTTTAGGCGCTTCAGTCTCTTTCTTGTTGACAGAGTATCCGAAAGGAACTGACTGATATTTACTACCATTATGGAGGAGGACTGCCTTTAAACATGATTTGGAGATACCAGTAGTGAGTCTCCTTTCCTCACGGATGTGAACATGATGTAGTGCTCCAAACAAACCATTGATGTCACTACACTATACAAACTCGGGGAGGAAGAGAAAAAGATTTTAAACTCTCTCTGGCACCTTCTATATGAAGCCACTTTAACACTCAGAGCGAGTGAATTCCATACTTGCAGTTGTGATAAAGTCAAGTCCCTACAGTGATCGTTAAATTCTCCCTGTGTAAAGCGATAAGGTGGTGATACTTGTGGTGGCAAATAGAATTCGTACCAACATGTGCTGGTGCTGTGCTGGTTGCTGCTTTACTGCAGCTGTTTCGTTCCCAGTGCTATCGGATAGCATCTCTAAACATTGCTCATCAATGGTCTAATCATATGGCGGCTTAGGAGGTAGAGAACCATCATGAGGAACTGGCCACATGGTTTAGCGCTGGTTTGGATATCAGGTAGCACGTTTTGATTTTGCGGAATATCCTTTCACTTCGCTCAAGCAAAAATAACAGTCAGTGGCATAATCCTTCGGTTCGCGAAATACTAATTATACCATAAATGACATTTATTGTCGAGGACCATCAGCCACTTACAAAAGTTACGTGCCCTTGTGCCACAAGAAAGAAGAGGAACAAAAGGCTTTTCTTGGTCCACAACTCTACAGTCAAAATACAGCTCGTATGCCTTATAGGAGTAAGATTACGCCTTCGGCTTTTCACTGTATATTTTCCACATATGTAAATATCCTACTGGGGTTATTTACACGTTATCTAGACATTTTGTATAGAAGGTTTTTTGTAGAGAACCATAAAATTCATGTGCGCGCTACAAACAGTACAGTAGTAAGTGCCATTACAGTGTAAAACCAATTATCGTTTTTCGAAATTGCATGAAACCACGCCAGGTCACTCTAGATTAACAGAGAGACCAAAATGCATATAGAATGAAAGTTTCCCTTTTGCAAGTGAAACGAAAATTCTGTATATTAAATTAATGGCCGTAACAGAGAAAAATGTAATTTCCAGAAGGAAGTGTACCTGATCGAAAATAACTAAACTCGAATCTGAATTCAGCATACGAAAATTAGTTACAATCACCTGCTTCCATGCAGAGGGTGTAAAGTGTGTTGTGCAGTTTTATTTAATGATTTGGCTTTTTGGGAGTTTGTATTTAAGCAGATGGGACCTGGATAAAGTGACTAAACCAGAGATTGTACAGAGTTTCAGGGAGAGCATAAGGGAACAATTGACAAGAATGGGGGAAAGAAAAACAGTAGAAGAAGAATGGGTAGCTTTGAGGGATGAAGTAGTGAAGGCAGCAGAGAATCAAGTAGGTAAAAAGACGAGGGCTAGTAGAAATCCTTGGTTGACAGAAGAAATATTGAATTTAATTGACAAAAGGAGAAAATATAAAAATGCAGTAAATGAAGCAGGCAAAAAGGAATACAAACGTCTCAAAAATGAGATCGACAGGAAGTGCAAAATGGCTAAGCAGGGATGGCTAGAGGACAAATGTAAGGATGTAGAGGCCTATCTCACTAGGGGTAAGATAGATACTGCCTACAGGAACATTAAAGAGACCTTTGGAGATAAGAGAACGACTTGTATGAATATCAAGAGCTCAGGTGGAAACCCAGTTCTAAGCAAAGAAGGGAAAGCAGAAAGGTGGAAGGAGTATATAGAGGGTCTATACAAGGGCGACGTACTCGAGGACAATATTATGGAAATGGAAGAGGATGTAGATGAAGATGAAATAAGAGATATGATGCTGCGTGAAGAGTTTGACAGAGCGCTGAAAGACCTGAGTCGAAACAAGGCCCGGGGAGTAGACAACATTCCATTACAACTACTGACAGCCTTGGGAGGGCCAGTCCTGTCAAAACTCTACCATCTGGTGAGCAAAATGTATGAGACAGGCGAAATACCCTCAGACTTCAAGAAGAATATAATAATTCCAATCCCAAAGAAAGCAGGCGATGACAAATGTGAAAATTACCGAACTATCCGTTTAATAAGTCATGGCTGCAAAACACTAACGCGAATTATTTACAGACGACTGGAAAAACTGATAGAAGCCAACCTTGGGGAAGATCAGTTTGGATTCCGTAGAAATATGGGAACACGTGAGCCATACGACTCTACGACTTATTTTAGAAGCTAGATTAAGATACGGCAAACCTACGTTTCTAGCATTTGTAGACTTACAGAAAGTTTTTGACAATGTTGACTGGAATACTCTCCTTCAAATTCTGAAGGTGGCAGGGGTAAAATGCAGGGAGCGAAAGGCTATTTACAATTTGTTCAGAAACCAGATGGCAGTTATAAAAGTCGGGGGGGATGAAAGGGAGGCAGTGGTTGGGAAGGGAGTGAGACAGGGTTGTAGCCTCTCCCCGATGTTGTTCAATCTGTATATTGAGCAAGCAGTGAAGGAAACAAAAGAAAAATTCGGAGTAGGTATTAAAATCCATGAAGAAGAAATAAAAACTTTGAGGTTCGCCGATGACATCGTAATTCTATCAGAGACAGCAAAGGACTTTGAAGAGCAGCTGAACGGAATGGATAGTGTCTTGAAAGGAGGATATAAGAAGAACATCAACAAAAGCAAAACGAGGATAATGGAATGTAGTTGAATTAAGTTGGGTGATGCTGAGGGAATTAGATTAGGAAATGAAACACTTAAAGTAGTAAAGGAGTTTTGCTATTTGGGCATCAAAATAACTGATGATGGTAGAAGTAGAGAAGATATAAAATGTAGACTATCAATGGCAAGGAAAGCGTTTCTGAAGAAGAGAAATTTGTTAACATCGAGTATAGGTTTAAGTGTCAGGAAGTCGTTTCTGAAAGTATTTGTATGGAGTGTAGCCATGTATGGAAGTGAAACATGGACGATAACCAGTTTGGACAAGAAGAGAATAGAAGCTTTCGAAATGTGGTGCTACAGAAGAATACTGAAGATTAGATGGGTAGATCACATAACTAATGAGGAGGTATTGAATAGAATTGGAGAGAAGAGGAGTTTGTGGCACAACTTGACTAGAAGAAGGGATCGGTTGGTAGGACATGTTCTGAGGCATCAAGGGATGACCAATTTAGTATTGGAGGGCAGCGTGGAGGGTATAAATCGTAGAGGGAGACCAAGAGATTAATACACTAAGCAGATTCAGAAGGATGTAGGTTGCAGTAGGTACTGGGAGATGATGAAGCTTGCACGGGATAGCGTGGAGAGCTGCATCAAACCAGTCTCAGGACTGAAGACCACAACAACAACAACAACAACAACAACAGCAGTATTTGTTCCATAATGAAATTGTTAATATATTCATTTCTCCTTGCCTTTATTGGTAACATTTGCGAATCCAGCTGAGAGAAACAAAATCTGTCTCTCCCTACTCCGTCCCCCCTCCCCCTCCCCGACTATAGGAGAGAAAATGTTATGCTTACTTTGCGTCGGTGCTGTTAACGAACAGCCAGACGCAGCTCTGTATCCACTGGTAGTGTACCGATTTATCGTGGAGCATGTCGTACGTTGTCATCGTACGAAGAGTTGTGGTGGCATTTGTCTGGAAGGCGCAGCCCAGGTCCGCTCCGGATGCAGTGACGCACAAGCCATGGCGACCTCGGTGTTCTCAAGAGCAATAGGCTTCCGCACTCTCCCAGTAGAGGGCTCCTGCCGCAACTCGCGTAGCCGCAGCCTATCATAAAAAAAGGACCTAACTCGAGTGGAGTACAGTGGATCTGTTGATATTACGCGATTTGTTAGTAATATGTTTGTTTATAAAACGGTACAAGGAACAATAAGTAAGATTGTCAGTACAACAGCATCTGATTCTTTACTTCTGAAATGAATTGCAGCGATCCCTAATTCTCTATCTACAGCGCATTTGTGTAACATCGAATTGAAGCACAACTGCGTTAAATTTTCTCAGTCTCTTTTGTTGAGATTATACGAAAGATAATTGTAATATTTGACTTTTGATTTCAATCCATATGTAGTGAATTGATAGTTTATATCGTTATTTTATTTTATATTCAATGTCTTTTGGCGCCGGGTTTTCTTATTCGTTAGAGACCGTAGATAATTTGCAATTTCACAATCCTGCTGTATTGTGAAATTGTCAGATCTAGTATTTCTAATATTAGGCTTAAGGTGCGATTATTGACTGAGTTACTCTAACACTGTCAAATGCAAAGTGCAACGATCGTAGCAGCTGAAATGACCGATCTGAAACAAAAGTGCTGGTAGAAGGTTCCGTCCATATCACTCCATATGATAGGTTCTTTAGGTTAATAAAATGGGTCACAATCTTTGCTTCAGTACAAAAATTTTTATTGCTCTCGAGATGTACTCGAGGAGGTAAAATTTAGTTACTAACATCTCAGTTATCGAATCAGAATGGTCATTTAATTTAAGCACACAGAGGGAGATTTAGAGTGACACAGTGCTGCGAATCAAGAGTCCACGTGAAAAATTCCTAAACTGTGTACTGAAGAATCGTCTTATAACCATTCCTCGTACGTGTGAGATACGGAAATCAGATGTGGGGTGGACAACTTACGTTCACCGTACTGCACCTTGTTACTGTTCTGAGATAAACACCAAATTCCATCGCACTGTTTTCTGGAACTATTTAGATCTTGATTCGTCTATTGCAAATGGACAAAATGTTCCCCCTTGCTGTTTTCGTGTGAGAGCAAAGACCATCTGCAGTTTTAGAGTCCTAAAGTATTTAATTTCCATAAAACCGTATGAAACAAATGCAATACTAAACAACATTACTAATAATCAGAGTCACGCATTCACGTACACTGTGAACCCATGACAAAAGCATGAATAACCACCTTCTGCAATACAGTCCGCTGCAGGAAAAGTGTCAGTGAGATTTTGCAGTGTACCGACAGGGATGTGGAGCCATGTCGACTCCAGTGCCGCGGCCATCTGCATTAGGGTTCCCGGCTGAGGATGCATGACGCGAACAACCAGTGATATATATATATATATATATATATATATATATATATATATATATATATATATATATATAAAGAGAATTTAAATAAAAAGAAATAAATCATTTTATATTTGGACATTTATTTTAACATTGATCATTGTTCCGTTAAACTTTCAGCCTAAACTGGTGCCTTATTTAGGATTGTGAAAATGTGAGTTTGTCATCTTACGTAACACATCAAATATGGAGCCAAGATTGGGAGACTGCATACAACACTGCATTCATAAAATAACACACGAAAAACGTTGAAACATATGCAAGAGGAAATTAACCACAACCAACCGATTCAATTTTCAACCAAAGAAGTTACGTTCGTAGCACAATCCTGTCCGTCATGAAATTACCACACACTGGTATACTAAATTCATACTAAAACTGTGTGAAATCTTCCCAAAAATAATAGGTGAGAGTTACTTTGATGATTACACCACATGCTTCACGTGGTCAACTTGGTTTACACAAAGAGTATTACTCCACAATAATTTTGATAATGAAAATAAATTACATCGAAACGTAATTTACAAAAGAAAAACCTCTAACTGGTTACTGTCGTCTTACTATTAACCTGATGGGTCAAACAACTGTATAAGCACGTGGTACTGGTCTCACAAAGTACACCCCACGTGGGTTGAACACAAAGGAAAGTTGCTATATTGAAAAGTATTGTCAAGGCGCGCTGTTATAATCTCACGCACATTCGCATTTTAGATTGATGATCTTAGAATTATGGCTCGTCAACTCATGGTTCCTCTTTACTCACAAAGTAGTGAGAAAGCGACTACTGGAAGATATTCTGACTTCACACTCGAATTACACTGCATTACAATTTAAGATAACATAAGATATTTTAGATGTAAACCTGAAATAAAGGGGATTACATTTTCAGTTAGGCTGAACTTAAGAAATCCATTGTCCTACGGACTTAGCAGAGACGCGCTTAGCCGGAGATCTTACCACTTCTGACGCTCGCTGCGGACAGACTGGCGTGGGCCCCTCCCAAGGGTGCTTCACAGATACAAACGGAAGTGACCAGAGAGTCAGCTTCCTATACCAACATGACAAGGGACGGGCTGGACCATACAAAGAATAGAAACCTCTCTGATTTTAGAGAGCGTAGCTACCTGTTCTGACATTGGTCCTACTGTTCTCTAGCAGACAGGCTTGTCTGCTACCTTCAAGCATGCAACTAGAAATACATTTGCTCATTCATCCTTTCACACAGAAGGGAAGGGGATCACAGTATCTTATCATATACAGTATACAGGGTGATTCAAAAAGAATACCACAACTTTAAAAATGTGTGTTTAATGAAAGAAACATAATATAACCTTCTGTTATACATCACTACAAAGAGTATTTAAAAAGGTTTTTTTTCACTCAAAAACAAGTTCAGAGATGTTCAATATGGCCCCCTCCAGACACACGAGCAATATCAACCCGATACTCCAACTCGTTCCACACTCTCTGTAGCATATCAGGCGTAACAGTTTGGATAGCTGCTGTTATTTCTCGTTTCAAATCATCAATGGTGGCTGGGAGAGGTGGCCGAAACACCATATCCTTAACATACCCCCATACGAAAAAATCGCAGGGGCTAAGATCAAGGCTTCTTGGAGGCCAGTGATGAAGTGCTCTGTCACGGGCTGCCTGGCGGCCGATCCATCGCCTCGGGTAGTTGACGTTCGGGTTTCATAACCAACCTTTTTCGTAGGACTCTCCATACAGTTGATTGTGGAATTTGCATCTCTCTGCAAGCTCTGCGAGTCGATTTTCCTGGGCTGCGAACAAATGCTTGCTGGATCACTCGTTCTCGGCCGTCCAGAACTTTTCCCTTTGCACAAACACCCATTCTCTGTAAACTGTTTATACCAACGTTTAATACACCACTGTCGTCGATTCACTTCTGCCGTACTCAATAACACAAAAAGCTTTCTGTTGAGCGGTCGCCATCTTAGCATCAACTGACGCTGACGCCTAGTGAACAGCGCCTCGAGCGAACAAATGTACAACTAAATGAAACTTTATAGCTCCCTTAATTCGCCGACAGATAGTGCTTAGCTCTGCCTTTTGTCGTTGCAGAGTTTTAAATTCCTAAAGTTGTGGTATTCTTTTTGAATCACCCTGTATAAAAGAAAGCGGATGCAGGTTCCGTATGAGACTGTGTGATATGAATTACATATAAGCCTTGTTTTAAAGTGTAGTAGTGTGACAGATCGTTCTTGTTTATGTATAAAAGTAACATGTTCCACTGCTCAGTCTCCTCCCAGATAGTCAGAAACACCACAGTAAATTTAGAAGTGGAATGTATGCCGTAAATGACAACAGATTTAAGTAATTAACATGAAAGGAATCCAACAGAGACCTTTCAAGTTCTAAGTCCCCTAGTGCTTAGAGCCATCTGAACCATCCACTACTACTGCTGCCACCTGTAGTCTCTGAGTTGTATTTGCACGCTGACGTCGAACTTAGGCGGTTGTCGCATTAATATCATTACACCTTGTAATTATACGTAGTTGACACAATACTTTAAGGTAAGGAGAAATACTCATCCTATGTAGAAAACTCATGAAATTGGATCCAAGTGTCGAGCTTTAACTGTTTTTTCTTGGTATATTCTCTTCTGCAGTGGGGAAATAATCTAGAGAGATATTTGCCAACAACAATAACAATGACATTGTGTTTTCAATACAAGAGAATACTTGCAGATACGGGCGCTGAAATTACATCCCGCACGATTCGAAATTTTTCTTTGTCTCGTTTGAGATATCGTTTTCTATTCAGTTCTAGCTTTTTGATGAAAAATATGAGTGGGTGGACGACTAAGTATTTGAAAACTGAACAAGGGTTCCGAGTTGTGTTGGATGGGGCCGAAAAGTGTAGTCTGATGTAATTTGTTACTTTTAACTACATTAAAGTAAGACAGTGTCTTCTGATTACAGAATATGTTATTCCGACCTTTTTGGAGATAAAATATTTCAAGATTATTTTCTTTCTTTGAATACTGTGGTCGACCAGTAGATACAGCAACTGCGCTCGCTCCTCCACATGGAAGACTAAACCAACCGTTGGTTTGTAATGTAATACAGCATATTGCTTGATAATCATATACTAACAAGTGGCAAGCGCCTCTCCTGGAACAGTTCATTGCTCTTACAAGAAACGGAACTATATATACGACAAAGGTGTAGCCTAGTAATCCTTATCTGATAATTATGAAGAAGGTATCTGCACAAACATACTGCTTAGTTTCCAAACACATGTTCACAGTAGTCAAAACGTAAGTGTATTCTAAGAGAAGAAAAAGATTTAATGTGTTGCCGGATTCTAACCAAGTTATTTGGTGTTAGCAGTTGCTGTAAGACCACATACTATTCACGACACGTGTAGAATATTGCTTGTTTCCTTTGAATGTTTTCTCCTCAGACAATAGGACTGCGTTGCCAAGTGCGGACTAACTTCTTTAAGAATGGTGTTTCCAGTGTTGCCTTCTCTATGGTTCTTCCTCTGACACGTGACTAGTGACATTTCATCAAGAGTTTTTATCATCACACCACCTGTGGTAGAAATTTGGCAAAGCAGCTGTTAGACCTTGAAAATAACATACGACTTCGGGAAGTCTCTGCAAACACAGCTGATATGTTTAACGGAACGAATGTGCTATTTCCTCGCGGTACATGAAAACTATATAGCAGCTAGTTAGATACAGTGAGATAGCGCACGTCCCTTATGCCTATCAGTCATTCAACTATTCAGTTGGCCCTAACTTGGTAGTGCCGTTTGTGCCATTAGTGAAAGTTTTTCTCCCAGACAGAAACACACCCTGAGAATTTTTGTGTGTTATTTGCGTCCCTCATGCAACGACTTACCAACTGCTCGTCTGAGAGACGTGTAGACGAACAAGACACCTTATGTTCATAAACACATTTGCTGTCGAAGGGTATCGGATATGAAGCGGAAATTACAGGATCGTTCAAGAGTGGGGAGCTATGTGAGACGGTGAGTATACGCTCTCCTATATCCCATTCGTTATCTTCGTGAAATAAGGTTGTGCATTAGCATTAAATACTTACGTGCAACGAGAACTGTTGGCAGTAAATTACTGTAGAAATGGTTGCTTTCTTATGAAGAAAGAAGTAGTAAACAGTGCGATTTTTTATCCAACTTAACACCGTTCATCATACTCTATCGATGAAATGGTGTATTGTTATGGGAGTGTTGCCTTTTTCTTGTAATGCAACCTATGTATTTTATCTAAGTTGACAGAAACAAGTATTTTAGTTGAAAGTAACAATCGTGCATAGGAATGCTCGAAATTCACCTATTAACAAATTACGAACAAGCGGTTATGTCTAATTTTGTAATAACCAAAGTCCCTTCAGGTGTGTCGTGAAATTACACATATCGCACGTTTTGTAGTGAGAAGCGGAAGGAGTTAGGGAAGAATAATTGTTACTTGTGTTACTAAATATTTAAGTCGGTCGATTCGTAAATTAATAATTCAAAGAGTATCGATCTGCTGTGACAGCAATTTATGGTTATCAAAAGTGCTATTTATGCTGTGGTTCGTATTCCACAGGAGACTCTTCGGCTAGAATAGGTTCATGAGCCGTTCTTTTTGGACTGGAGCAATTCAAGGATCTTTAACTTCCGTGCCCACGTTACCTTCATGTTTATTACTGCTTTCACTTTTTAGCACCAATGTCGCAGCGAGGCGACGTAGTTTGGAGCTTGGACGTTGAGCGGCGCCATTGGCAGGCAGGCGCGGGTGGCGCCGCCACGCCGCCGGTGGCCAGCGCGCTTACGACGTCGGCGACGCTGCAACACCGCCGCATCGCATCGCTACATCCGTTTTTCCCAGCAGCTTAGCGCCACGTGAATTATTCCGTCTTCTGTCCGTCCCACTTCTTGCCGTCTCTCGTGCCTCACTTGAGATATTTCGCGCCATTCTCGTGACACCATTGTGTCCTTACGGTTGTCGCCGCCTTAAACCTCGTTTAGCCTTCTCTTGTTCGGATTTTCTTCTTTGCGGAGCTGAGACATGCTCTACCAACACATTATCGTAGAGATAAAACGTTTCACTCTATTCTGTGCCATTCGCAGAGAAAAGTTTTTCCATTTAAGTTTTGAGCATCTTTTGGTCAGAAAACATGTAAAGCGTTAAGTATTACGTGCTGGATTTATTCATTTGTGGTTTGCGACAAGATGTTGCGTGACGGAATAGTTGTACACAGGTATAACATTAGAAGGGAGAATAGTTGCTCTGCTATATTTTTATAAAGCTTTCCAGAATGGATGTTGACTTCAGGACAATAGTGAAGACGACTGGGTGGACAGGAAGACAAATAAAAAGAAGAATAGAAATTTAGTTTGGCAGGTGTTGCCCCACAACTTGTAAATATTAAGGGGAAGTAATTTTATGTAACACCAATAAAAATTATTTCAATCAGAACGACCATCATCAGGCAATCTATATAGCAACGATGAGAATATATGTGATACATGGGACACTGTGACTATCAATGTTACGAATGACTTCCTCACGAATCTGTAATCATATAAATAGAAAGTATTGGCGTAAAATTGTTGGAGCACTCTAAGTGGCATCACTCCTACTATGGAGTCAATAATAACCTGTGTCAAAAAAATAGTTCAAATGGCTCTGAGCACTATGGGACTTAACATCTGAGGTCATCAGTCCCCTAGAACTTAGAACTACTTAAACCTAACTAACCTAAGGACAGCACATACATCCATGCCCGAGGCAGGATTCGAACGTGCGACCGTAGCAGCAGCGCGGTTCCAGACTGTAGCGCCTAGAACCGCTCGGCCACAACAGCCGGCTAACCTGTGTCCATTCGTAGTGTGCCCATAGTTTGTATACATTCAGTATCTCTTGATAATCTGGTTTACTGTGGGTCCCACTTGCTTGATCAATAGTATGAAGACAGTTTTTACGTATCGTTACTTCAACAGCGAGTTTAGTAAGAGGTACGTTTACGATTATCTATGTAATAAATTATGGATGAGTTATGATCATTGTAAATCATAAATAAATATCTATAACTTGGTCGTCAACAGTTTTGCGTTTATTTACATTACATTACGATACGTTATTTAAGCTACTTTACTATAAGTCGTGTGCCTGTATGAAAAGACACGGATATTGAAAATCGAATCATTTTGTATCCGCATGTGAACTGCCTAAAAAACACTGACTGTTCGTACGTTCGTTATGAGACTCTCTAGAAACACGAAACTTAATCAAAACAGAGAAAATGATCTAGAATAGGATTAAAGCTGCTAGTTTAGAAAGTTTGATATGTCCACCCTGACGAACGTTTCCCATAGTTTCCGTATTGCTGTAATTCACTCCAAAAAATCTCCAGAGGTGTTATCTAAACAGAGACCAAAGCCTTTGCGAATACCGTCTTCCCTTACCCAAGAATGGAGCCCCGTTGTTGTTTGATAGTACTATAAAATGTAGAGATCAGCATAACTAAAGACCTGTTTGGGAGCATGCTCTCGGCTGAACGCAGTCAACCCACTCTCAGCTACGTTTGAATGACGCAGGAAATTTATTTAATACCGTGCAGTGTAAAAATCAAACAGCCGCTGTTGCGACTGTGGGAAAGATAGGTTTGAGCGCGGCTGAGCGCTTTCACACCTCTGGGGCGTGCGCCGGATCTGATGCACTGTCGTCGGCCTTTAATGGGGATCAGGAGGGCAAGCAAGCGCCGTGCTTAATGGCCGTTCATAATTCACGCCGTATCGCAGAATCTGGTCAATTAACTTTGATGGGTCAAATGGGTCGGACGGAGGTCCTCACTCGCGGCGTTCCACCGATCATTGGCGCATCGACCGGGGCAGCCAGCTCTGCGCTGTGGCGCGACGGTCCAGCGGACGCCGACGCCGACGCTGGCCCGGCCTGCGGCTGGCCGCGGAAGCGGGTGAGGCTCTGCAGGCAGCGCGGCAGCTGGGAAGACCCGAGTATTGCCGTGTTGTGATTCTGTCGTACACAGGGCGATGCGAGACAAGACCGTGAACTAGCAGTCAGTGAAGAGAATCCGGAAGAGGCAGCAGGTTAGCTGTTTGACGTCCCTTCGACATTTAGATTTTTAGAAGTGGTGCACTGACTCGTATTGGAGAACAACGAGAAAGGACTGGCTGTGACCTATTCAGAGGAACCATTGCGACGATAATCGAAATTGTCTGTGGGGAAATAAAAGAAAACAAAACGTTAGAATGGCACAACGGAGACTTAAATCGTTTCCCTCCCGCATACCAGTCCAGTGTGCAACGTGACCACTTTCTCTGCGTAGCTTTTGAATACTCATGCTGCTCCTGCCAAAGTGCTCCAATAAAGATGTATTTTGCTTCCGCCGGCATTTAAATGCTCGATAAGGAAGTTCAAGAATATGTTACTGACATAATACTATTATTTTTACAGAATTTAATGCGTAGTCACATTTGCTCTCAATTATAAGATTGTACTCGCGTAACGGCCTTAATAATTCGAATGCGTCACTCAGTACATTTCAGAACCAGTTTTTGTTCTAATTTAGTCAATTTTTGTCACACATATACATTTAAGGGTCGAAACATGATTTGGTTTCTCAATACTATTTTAACCATTTTGTCACATAGCTCGGCGTACACATTTGTGGTGACAAGCCACGTCTGTAGTATTGGAAATTTCTGGTGATGGAGCACACCAGATAACAATATGTTGTTTAACTAAAGGAATCTGCGTGTTCACAACTTACAATGTCTAAGATACGGCATTCCATAACAGCAGATGAACTTTTCGTTCAAACGTCCTCTGTCCTATTTCATTGCAGTTATGAAACAGCTGTCCCCTTCTGTAGCACTGCCGATCCATCGATGCGGCAGCTCCGTGTTCAGGTACCCACGGACTTCACGATGAAAATGGGGTGGAGCCCCAGCCTGTTGAAAGATGCACGGAGAGTCCGATTGCATTTGAGGCATCAGCCATTGCTGCAACATGACCAAGTAGGAATATCCAGTGACAGTGCGCTCGTCGAAGAAGAATGGCCCGTACAGTTTTCGACGTGACAAGGCACAAAAAACATTTACCTTTGGGGAATCACGCTCAAATTCAGTGCATTCTTGTGGATACAGTTATGCCTGTTCACTTTCACATCATAGTGAAAAGTGGCTTCTTCGCTAAAAATTAAGTGATCAACAATGCTACTCCATCCTCATTCAATTGTTGCAACTGCGAACAAAACTTAAAACGCTTGTCTTTGTGTAAGTCATTGAGCTTCTGCACTGGCTCCAATTTGAATGGTTTCATAGACAGTTTCTGTCGCAGGACTTTCCACACCGTCACTGGAGCCATTTCGAGTTAACGGGATGCACGACACACTGATTTCTTTGGACTCCTTATGAATGTCTCTCGTACGCGCTCCACATTCACTTCACTCACACTGGGACGTCCGCTTCTATGTGCCGGGCACAAGCAACCCGTCGTAACGAATTTGTTGTGCCAGTGATAAATGGCCTTCCTTGTTGGTGGCTTCTTACCGTACTTGGTTATAAACTACACTTGTTTTTGTCGAACTACGACACACAAGAAGCTCGCTCCGCACCTGAACTCGCCATGTTTGCGACTAGCGCTGACTATCGGCGAATTACCAAACTACGCTGTGGCGGGATACATAAAAAAAAAACCTTCAGGGTTTCTCTTCAAAATGAGACGTGTATGATATCTGTATAGTATTTGGTTCTTATGCAGTAAATAATTGAAAGTGTTCCCGGTATTTATGTACACGCTGTATTAATGTTACACCTTAATCACTTAGTTTTCTTCGACTAGTTTAATCGCTCAGTTTCTTTACCTCGTAATTCATCAGACTTGGAGGGGAGAATATCTTGAGGCCAGTAACTTGATTCAACCTGAAGAAATGGGGCCGAATAACAGAAGTAATGATTATGTGCCCGATGTAACAGAAAGCTGAAACACAGGTATTGTCAATCGGTTAAGTGATTTGTTTTCTCCCAAGATTTACGGCAATACGCGAATGATCCTTGTCAATGGTAGCCTCTACCGTTGTGGTTTCGTATATTGACTGTCGAATGACATCAGTTTTTTGGCACACTTCTCTCGGTTGTTCCAATTGTTACTGTCATACTTATCTCCGATTGAACATAGAAACTATCTTTTATGAGCTAATCGTTATTGTAGGAGTAAGTACTAGAGTCCTTCTGTGTGTCACATTGGCATTAGATATGCTGCACTTGATAGAGTTTTATATATTCTGTGCTTAAATGGCTGCTGAAGATTGTTTACTAGAAACCGGCGGTCCAGACGTATAAAGGCAATTCACTATAGTGAGGAACATGTGCCCGAACAACAGAGCTGAAAGTATTTATAATCACACTGTAACTTCAGCTGGGTATCGCAAGTTTTCTGACACATCCTTCAGAGGAAGAGGTTCGTCGTACTTCGAACGATATCATACTTCAATTGAGGATTCAGTTTGGCCCCTGAAGAAATAGGATATCAGCCTAACGAAGCCAACATCCGGTACAGAATTGATTGAACAATTATAGTAATTAGTGGTGAATCAAGAAAATAGCTCTTCTTGTACTCTGGTTCTCAACAATTTGCCCACAGGAATGAAGATTGGGGGGGGGGGGGGAGAAGGATTGAGAACTTGAGAGATTAATAAGCAAGGAAAACAAATGTTACATTAGAGTTTTCAATGCGTTTTGAGTAATTCATGGTGGTCCCAACTGTTTTGAAATAAAGCTAAATTCCTACCAATCAAGAGCTGTGTGTTCACATTCAGTAATTTTTCATGTCATGGTTGCAATATAGGTCAACCTGCTTCGTTTTCCTCTGAATATACTCCACTCCACCTGTGGAATTGTGGAATATCTAAAAAATACACATATAACGCTGCTGTAAGCTCTTCACAGGACCGCAATTCTTTTTCGAGCCACACATGTTCTTAGATATGAGCCTAGGTCCGCCTCAGGTGCCAAATCCGGTGAATAAGATCGGTCTTCTGCATTCGCAATTCAAATTTGAGATTCCTCATTTTTCTAAAATCAAAATAACTTTCATTGTCGTCATAAAACATTTCTTTTTATCCAGTTTTTTCACCCATTTGGTTCAGGAGACAGTTGTAGTCTTCACTATTTACTGTATTGAACTTCATGCGGTAATCAGTACGGGTAGTCCCTTTTGCATACCAGAAAACATTGGACATAACAGACGCGAGTGTTGGTATCGGCTTCGTTTTATTTGGTGCAGCGCCACCTGCTTCCACGCACCTGCTCCGACTGCTGTTTCGTTTGTAGTGCGAAGTATAAAATCTTGCACAAAAAACATATGAACTATTTTCAAAACTTGCCTATTACTTGATCTGCCGTTTGCATTGACTCAGCGTTCAACATGTATAACATTACATTTATGTCGCATAATGTTGTGACGTAATTGTGCTGTATTTTTTATTGTATCCTTTCTGATGTTTCCATTTTTGGTCATTGGTATGGCCATTTATTTTGTCCGTCATCTGGAAAATATATATGGCGACGACAAAGTACAGTCGCCTGTTTTTGAACTAATGAAGGTACGAGAACTGTTCGGAAAGTAAGTTCCGATCGATCGTGAAATGAAAACCACAGTGAAAATTTGATGAAACTTTGCATAGTTATGTTGGACAGTGTCTCCAGTATGCCCGTCGATCGCGTCACGTCGCTCTTTCCAGTTCGGAACGCACAATGACCACGTGAAGATGCCTAGAAAATAGTGTCTCCCGCCAATTATAAGTGCCTGTGAGAGACTTCGCCTGATTTCATGCAACCCCACAGAACAGTACTGTCAAGCATTTCCTTCTTCCTGGAAATTCTCGGCCGCACATTGTAGGAGCAATGAGGACGCTGCTGCTGCGTATTCGATGAGAAGTATTTGATCACCCACAATAAAGCCCGGATTTGGCTCCCTCTGATTTTCATATCTGCTCACCTGAACCATTGGCTATAAAGACAACAAGCTGCAGATCAGCGTAGATAATTGGCAGAAAGCTCAGGCGACTGCATTCTGTGACAATGGTATTGGGAAGTTGTAACAATGCCACGAAAAATGTCTCAGTCGAAGCAGCGACTATGTAGAGAAGTAGCGGGAAAGTGCAGCTAACTGTTGCAAATAAAACATTTTTAATTATGAATATGGTTTCCATTTCGCCACCGATTGGACGTTAATTTCCGAATAGCCCTCGTATTTCTCCTTGTAAATCATTCACTTTGGATGTATTTCCATTCGCAATGCACAGTATCAAAAAAATAAATCTAAGACTGCGCCTTGTTGCGTATAAAACAAAGTATTCCGCAAGTCAAGCTGCCAAGCAGGCAATTGATTTGCAGTACTGCTCAACGTACAAAACAAGATGTGGTTACGGGAAAACTGTACACACCGTGGAAATGGAGTTGAAAAGAATATTCAAACTCGTTGTTTATGAATCTAGAAGTGGCGGATTATTCATGTATTTACATGTACTTGACCCTGCACGAGGATGAGATGTCTGGCACTGTAACTACTTCGACAGCTGCGCTGAACTGTTGTATGGGTGAGCGTTTCGCTGTCTGTCCTGTGCCGTTAATTTCGTAGGGTTCGCGGTCGCCGTTATCCGCTGAGTAGCCGGCTCTGTGTAATTGAGCTTGTCTCACTGCAGAACACTGCCTCACTTCCTATCCCACGCTAACAAATGAATGACATCGCCAAGGTAACGGCTCATTCACTACTTAGCGAGTTTCCTGCTAATTTCTGTGCTCGAAATCGAGCGCACACCGAGAGAGGTCAGCTTTTGCCACGCTAGGATTTATCGGTCAGAAAGATGCTCGTTGAAATGGCAAATTCTCTCACCTTTGCTCTCAGTACGTATCACCTGAATATGATTTTGCATCTCTATCGGTCGGTTGTCGAATTCTAAACATCATTTGTCTCTGCATGTACTGTACTTGGCCTGTATCGTTTTCTCTTTTTTATCGAGAGCCTATTCTTATCTTTATTGCTAGTCGTCATTTTAGTAGTTTGCTCCTGTGACCCTGCTGAAGCTACGTTTCTTCTACTGAAAGGAAAAGAATCCTCTAATTTTATCCGTTCATGATTTTATGTTGTTGTGTCAATCGAAGGTGCCTCATCCGGAATAAGGAACTGAAAATTAAAATTTTTATTTACCCATGGGCCTAATATCGTTACTCTGAAGCACTCTTTTCTTTTTGCCGTTGGTGTTAGTTATTTTCAGTCATATAACCGTTATTCATTGTGAGAGGATGGAGCAATTAATCGTATTTTTGGAAAGGATAGGCTGCCCACTCATAATAAAGGAATTTTACGTAAAAGAAACGAGTGAACAGTTCTATTAAGAGAAAGAAATCCCAACTGTCGTGCAATAATAATAAAATTTTAGGCCTAATTTTTCATCCACAGATTCCGCTGCTGATCAGATTTACTATTTAAACATGTCGCAACATCTGCAGTAATCCGACACTAATTGTCTTCATTGTCTTCAGTCATCCTCCATGCATTCTCGACTTGGCGCCATCCGATTATCATATGTACCAAAACTGTGACAGTGGGTAGTAGTGCAAGCAGAGATGAGGTTGTGGTTGTCAACATAGTCAAACATTTTGCAGTGACGGTATCAACAAACTAGTCTCTCGTTGGGAGAAATGTCTTCGTCGCCATAGAGACTATGTTGTGAAATAAACATATAGGCAAGAAGAACTAAGTTTGTTTTGTTTACAAGCCGTTAAGAGTATCCACTTAAAAATCGTTATGTAAACTGTAGAGATGCGAAATATAAACTGTAGAGATGCGAAATAAGTTTTGAAAGTGCAATGTAACTAGGACTCTTTTTCGCACTGGCGGGATAGAATATGAAATGAAAGTAAATCTGCCTTTTGTACTTGATTTTATGTGTAAATTTGTATTATTCATATGTTCTATTTGATAGCATTAGGCTTATTATTTTAGTAAATATGACACAGTCACTGTAAGGATCAGCGTACACATTAGTATCTGTTGTCGAGAAAATTCTAATTGTGTGTGAAAGCGTTTCGCACTTACCATGACTGGATTGAAGCGTTTATATCATTACCAAATTTTCATGTATTCCACAAGGCTGTCGATAATTTAGTGTAGCGAAATCTTTGAGTAGCTGCATATTTTCAGGCAGATGTATCGATGGAAGGCGACAGGAAGAAAGACTAAAGTTTATAAGTGCTGTCGCAGCTGAGATCAAGGAAACTGGATCTGTCTATTTTAAACGACACATCCAGTTATTATGGTTTAAGAGATTTAGGGAAACCACAAAAAATCTAAATCTGGATGACAGAACGAGAATTTAAACAGGCGTCCTCCCAAATGCGAGTCCAATGTCTTAACCAATTTGCCAACCTGCTCGATATTTTATCGAGTTAGTAAATGGTGTTACTGACGTCTTTCAAAAATTACGGCTGTCTCTATATGTCACAAGATTTTTATTGACAAAGAAACCTGTAGATAAATTTGTATGGGGAAACAAATTCAGAAGAGCTAGCACAGGAAGACTATTTGATCCATAAGGCAACTGTAACTCCTGTTTGCGGTTACACGAACCGTGATTGATGTAGGCGTTTCAAAGTAATTCCGCTCAATTATTGTTACATGCGAACGAATCTTGCTGTACAACCTCGTGCAAAATCTGAGAGTACTGCACGCATATAAGTTTGTTCTGATAACAACCAGTCGAATTTCAAAATTTAATGCCCGCTCGGGGAGTGGTCAAAATCAAGCTACTTCAGTGCCATACTGTATACGTCACGAATGCTTCGTGGCAGTGATGCAGCTAGGTAGTAAAATTGAATTAAAAATTAATTTAGTGACCCTGTCATGGATATCATACAGCAACAGAAAGACTAAGAGTGTATTAGAAAACGCAGCATCGTACACGAAAATAAACCTGAATTATACTTTGTCCACGTAAACCATAAAAAATTATGCTGCTGGAGCTCACCGACATAAAATAGTCGTGTAGCAGTTTACAAAGGTTCGTACTAATGGCATTAGCCAACACAATGATCAAAGACAGGATTTTTCTTCCAAAGTGAATCTTTCACTCTGCAGCGGAGTGTGTGCCATTTTCAAATTTCCTGGCAGATTAAAATCGTGTGCCGGACAGAGGCTACAACCCGAACCTTGCCTTTGGCGGGAAATGCTGAGCCATCCCGGCATGACTCACAACTTCCGTCAACACTTCATTTCCGTCACAACCAAATTTCAAGAGTTTTATTGTTTGCAATAAGACAGTATAAAAGATTATTTCCTGTTTGTCTGCATGTTGTCTACCACTAGGAGAAATGTCAGTTGTCTCAATTTGTCTCGTTCCCGTTTTTGCGCAATGGCAGTTGCTTCCCTGTTGCACACAGTTTCCAACTGTGGGCCTCGCAAGGCGGAAATGACAAACTAGTAATGAGGAGGATTCAATTCTAGATGTAGTCTTTGGTGTTCGTAAATCACTTCCCCCGATATCTGAGGAAATAACTGTTACGTAGATGTAAAGCGATTTTCATTATAGACATGAGTCAACCAGCTTGTTCGATGCACGTTATCACTTTTTTCTACCTAACGATTTCGCCCGATCGCTGACGATGAATTCGCGATTGGGACAAGCGGATTTTAAATGTCCATTGTACCATCCGAATTTAGAATATCTGTTGTTTTCCTAAACAGCTTCAAGCCAGTATTGGATTTTTTAAATTTCATTTCTTTGTTGATTAGGGCCGATGTGGTCTCCCATTCTTCACCATCTCAATTATTGCTCCGCTTCTAATGGATGGAACGTTAACTCTAACCTTAATTCCTCTGTCAGGCTTTTCAGACATTTCTTAAACATGGTTTGATATCTTTGCTCTCCCAACCTCCAAGATTATCGAGCTCCATTCCTCTCCACGCGTACCAAGTCAGCTACTCGAGAGCTCCTTACAAATATACCAACAGCTTCTCCCTTCGGTAAACGGTTTTCCGTTTCTTATTTTCTCGCGCATTTCTTCTGATGCCTGATAGAAAGACTCGTTAAGAATACCTCTGCTGCCTCCCTCGCTGAGACTGCCTGTGGAGATCAGCGCCCGTCACGCGCTGCCCGAATCACCTCCCCCCCCCCCCCCCCTTCCCCGCCGCGGCGCGGGCGGACTGTGGCTAACAGCGCGGCGCGCTCCTGTCCTTTTGGCCGCGCTCTCGAGACGCGCAGCCTCATAAGTCTGCGACTGTCACGAGCAGCTGCAGCCATTAGGTCTCCGTCAAAGGGCGTGCCCGCCCGCGCTGAAAGCAACGGCTGCGCCGCAAGTGCTTTCAAGCGCGCCCCCCAGCGACGCCGTAAACCGCGACGCTCTCTTCCCCGCCATCACGCGAGGCGTTTCGTTACAATCGTATCTCTCGCCGTGCCGATCACTGCTGCTAACGATGTTCCGCAGATATTTCGCACCGGAACGGAATGGTACCTCTCACTCACAGTCGCCCAACTGCTGGGCTCTGTAATTTTTTATTTTTGCGGGCTGCTGTGGCACATGATGTTATTTCTGTGTAATATCAAAGTAAATGAGCGAGGAAAAAATGCAACGGTATCGCAGTTAC
Source organism: Schistocerca piceifrons (assembly GCF_021461385.2). Classification (NCBI taxonomy): domain Eukaryota; kingdom Metazoa; phylum Arthropoda; class Insecta; order Orthoptera; family Acrididae; genus Schistocerca; species Schistocerca piceifrons. The sequence goes on from NC_060138.1 coordinate 702,478,197, forward strand.
GACCTCTCGGATACTATAGACGTTATGGCCTGGTATGGTGGTTCAAAAATGGTTCAAATGGTTCTGAGCACTATGGGACTCAACTGCTGTGGTCATAAGTCCCCTAGAACGTAGAACTACTTAAACCTAACTAACCTAAGGACATCACACACATCCATGCCCGAGGCAGGATTCGAACCTGCGACCGTAGCGGTCGTGCGGTTCCAGACTGTAGCGCCTTTAACCGCTCGGCCACTCCGGCCGGCCTGGTATGGTGGTATCCAGTAGAGAAGTAACTTAATAATTGGACTCAAATGCAATAAAAGAGCGAGAATGCGTTGTTTCTATGGGTACAATGGAATCTAAAAAGCATTCTTAATCGATTAGTACTAAATACTAGATCTCAGCTCGTATATTTTCGACAGTTTACAGTTCGGATAACAGTCTGTAACCAGAAACGTGTTGCTAACTGCAACAGTAAATGCTTTGCCAAATTTAATCTAAAATTACCTTATTTTCTTTATACCTCTTAAATGCTAGACTCCATGCCGCGGTAATATTACATCTTTTTCAAATCGTAATTGTTCTAAGTTTCCGACTACATGTTCTATATAACGGTTTTCAGGAAACTGACAAGTAATGACTTCTTTCTTACCCCGATGTATGTTAAAGACCAATTCAGTGTTGAAAAGAGAATGAGCTGAATTTATAAAAGAATTAAGCAAGCAGATTTTATTGTATTGTATTGTATTGCATGTTAACCGGGGGCCTAGAAACGACGGAGAGGCTCAGTCCCCGCCGCGGTGGTCCACCACCCCACTACGACTACCGCAGTCCGCCGCCCTAGACCGAACCACTCTTTCAGGGTTACTGTGCGGTTCGGCCCCCGGTGGGACACCCCCCCCCCCCCCCCCCCCAGGGGGAACGTGTCACACGAGACGAGTGTGGCCCCTATGTTTGCGTGGTAGAGTAATGGTGGTGTACGCGTCGTGGAGAACTTGTTTGCACAGCAACCGCCTACATAGTGTAGCTGAGGCGGAATAAGAGGAACCAGCCCGCATTCGCCGAAGCAGAGGGAAAACCGCCCAAAAACCATCCACAGACTGGCCGGCTCTCCGGACGTCGACACAAGTCCGCCGTGCGATTTCGTGCCAGGGACCAGGCGCTCCTTCCAGCCCGGAAAGCAGTGCGTTAGACAGCACAGCTAACCGGGCAGGCATCCTTATGTTTAGTTAGATCAATGATTTAATTTACATCTCTTCTCCTTCAGATTACAGCACGATCAGTCTTGATGATATTTGCTTCCATCTTTGCCTTCGTTGTTTCCGTAGATAAATGTTTTCAATTTTCTTTCCTCGTCTGCTTGTGCAACAGCTTCAATACATCCATTACTAGTTTCTTCCATTGTTGTAGGTTTTTTTGTGGGGTTGGGGTGGGATGGGGGGACAGAGTATACGACCTGCGTGCAGCATGTACGTTGTTCTGCGTTCCTCACGTCGCTATCAAATGAACCAAAATGTTGGTGATTCTTATTTAAACGTAGCAAGATAATACTCGTCGATAATTTATTAACTTTGTGGTTCTAAATGCAAAATATCGATATTGCACAATAATGATGAAAATGGTTTGTGTATTCCACTTAAATCATACATATGTTTCACATCTTTCCGTTTGGAAATAACAAGCGATTTCTTTACTATTCCTTTTCTTTGCCGGAACTAGGTTCACAAGCTAATTTGCCCAAGAGATTGTGGGATATTAAGGAATTTGTTGGTTACAAACGTTGTTCAATGTGACGACTATCTGCATCTACGACAGCCTGGAACCGCATTGCTCTACTGCTGGCCGACTATTCGAACGGTGAACCATGGAATGTTCAGCTTTCGTGACATAGCTCGTGCACTGATTGAAGGTCGCACGTTGCGTCCAGGTTTCTTACCTATCGCAACAGTAACTTCTTTAGCGATTTGTGGTGCAATTGGCCATCTGCCTTTTCAAGGAGCAGTTCCCAAATCGCCAGTTAATTCGAACGTCCCAGTCGAATTCTTCAATCCCGGTAAGGAAAGAGGACCTTAACATATTTCTTTAATGCTTCGATACTCGCGAAGAGGAGCAGCACTTTTACTCTTCTTTCGCTGTTTTGATGAAATATCTTCATGAGTAAAGCCCTGCTCACCTTGTCCAGACCCATGTGGACTATCTGAAAATACAATGCACACCGATGCTTGTGTCTCAACGCTACACCGCAGCAGTACCGGCACCTAACGGCAGGCCACGACACTAACACTACTAACAACGCAAATCCTATAGCGCACTTTCCGAACATCATTTCTATAAAGTTCGTTACCCAAATAGTAAATAGTTTTTCGTCTACAGTGGCTCACTTCTTTGGGACGCTGCCAATTTTGCTGTTCATGGAGATGCACGGCGGTGTCATGTTACCGCGGACACGGCGTGGAATTTGGCAGCTACTTTTATTGCTGACTTGGTTCGCAGAGAACGTCAGTCGTTACCAGGCGGTCATATGAAGGTGACTATCGGGTTGTGCTCTTATCTGGAGCTGTTCCGTGGAAGAGGCTGTGTGTGACAAATGGTCGAAAGGCTAGCTCCACACGTGGAACGAATAGACATTGCTGCTAATGAGATAAGGCCAAAGGACTTTGCTTTTCCGTTTGAGCAGCGCTCTCGCCTCAATCGAGCTCCTGGAAGCCACAGAGGGGAAGCGAGGAGTTCAAGCGTTTCGAATAGTAGGTGTGTTATTCGTCCTTTTAGGAAATAGCGGACATAATGTCACGAGAGGAGAACGAATAAAACGTACATTTGTTGTGCTTCGTCCACCAGGTGGGAGAGGGCATTCTGGGAGCAAGTGAGAGTAAACTGCAGGCCGTCGTTTTCGTCGGCACCAACGACGTCTGTCGTCTGGGATCTGAGACCATTCTCGGTTTTTTGTCGACACAGATAAGTGGTGACGGCATTTAACCTCACTCGTGGGGACTTATTCAGCAGTATAGTTCCGAGAACAGATCTGAGCTGTCTGGACTAGGGCCGAGTGGAGGCTCTAAACCAGTCTTTCCGTAGTTTCTGTAACAAGCTGCTGGGTAGAGACTTCCAAAATCACCTTGGATAAGTGAGGTGTGCATCACACACCGGAAGCAGCCGCTCAGATAGCAGAGCAGGTATGGAGTGCACTTAGTTCTTTCTCTTTGGATTTTACACACGTTTTCCCCTACTATAAACTGACGAGACGATCGTCTAAAGCTTAAGAAATGTCGGACGAGGGCATTGTAGTAGTCTTCATGTTAGGACGGGTTACACCACCGTACAGTTTTTAATGTGAATTTCGGTCCGTCATGTGCCTTCTTCACATCTAGTTTTGTACGTTTTCAGTATCTTAAATCGTATCAGATGAATAATTACCAGTATCTGACGTATGTGGTTGGCTCTGGTAACTGATTGGAAACAGTGTAATAGATCCACGTACGTACATTAAATTTGCTTATTTTGAGGGCGAGCTGTTAGTAATCGTTGGTTATCGCATTGTCTTCCTTTATTTTGCAGCGATTTACTATTATCTACTAAAAATATGGTTGCTATCACACTTTCTTTAAATGCATGAGGACTGAACTGCTGAAGATGTGTATACATTGAAAAAAAAGTACTACGATGATTTATTTGCTGTCCAAAACATGTACAATGATTCTACAAGCAAATAGCTTGAGGGACCTAGATATTTTATTTTCTGCAGCTTTCGTATTGTACGTGACGTTTCGCTTCGGGAGCTCAAACTGCTCGAAAACAGACGAAATACTGCAACTAGAATGTATATGCCCACCTCTTTGACAAGTCCTGCAAAAACTTCCGAACTGTTTAAAGAATGACGCGCTATGCTGAGAAGCTGTTTAATAGAGAGCTACAACTTATACTGAGCTTGAGATGTTGATGTTTCCATACCATTTAATACTACCCTACTTAAAAGTGTGTTGTCTTACTATGTCACTTACTCGTATCCTGCTACATTTAATAGTGAATTTCAGTGTGGCATACTTCAGATTCAGAATTAAGGGTCATTACTCGTCACGATTTGCTTGTAATCAGATGTAAAGAATGATTTGTTAAGAAGTTAATGAAATCATGACACACAAAATAACTTAGAACTTTTAAATGAACCCTCTGTGATTGGGTTACTTAAGAAGTCACAAATACACTTACTCCAACTGGAAGGAAGGTATTTTTAAACAACACTGTCTAATCTCACGTCAGCAGCTCCAAGTTTTACCAAAAGGTTAGACGTTCAGACGCTTTATCGATTTATTCTATACCCATTCTATTCAGACTGCATTTTTTAATCCAACACTCTCCCCCCACCCCCATCCACATGTATACACCCACTCAAACTCGTCCTTTTACCTCAGTCTAGGCTCGATTAGCTTACCTTTCCTTGCTCGTCGTTCTATACCAGGCCACAGTGTCGGCTATAGGTGCTGTGTGGCAGTTGCAACAGTACTTTAACCACTTCTTTTTTCCGTCTTTGTTTTCTGCTGGGGAGAAATGACCATAAATTTCAAACGTTCATTTGCACTTCGATCGTTACTTCCCTAGTTAGATAAATAAAATGCCTGTAATTTTTTAGAACGTTGAAAGGTATTCTATTTTTTCACGAGTTTTTAAACTGGTAATATTTATTTAACTCAGTTTTTCAACAAAGGTTTTTCTCAGTAACTGTTGAATTTCATAGGACTGCTGCCTTTTAAGGGTGGACTCCTTTCAAAACTTTTTTAAATATCGATTTTATGAGTTAACGAACAGTGCGCTCTCATTTAAATATATGACCGAAAGAGTGAGCCTACAGGAATTGTGAAATGAACCCTGTCGTCCAGGACCGTGTGCCACAAAGGGCGCAGATTCACTACGAGATGAGGAAACTCACAAGCGACTATTATCTATTGAGGTCTAAGCGCTGTAGTGTGCGAGTGAAACAGACGAGACCCCACGTCATAGGGAAACCCAGTAGAAGGCTTTTGTGGCCAAGGAGACGTAGCAGTGTTAAATATGGCCGACCTAAGATCGGTCATAAAGGGAAACATTTAGGAAAACTTTTGGGAAAATTATTTAATTCTGTAGTAGTGCAGGGAATGAAGCCACGGTAATTTTAATCTGCCATCCTCCATAAAATTTCATAGTGATCTCAATAAAATTTGAATACTGATCATATCCATAACGGTTTAGGATTTACTGTTAAAGTTAAATTAGAAAGTTTTGTAACAAATACCTGAATGCAAAAACTGAACGCTTTGGTCGATCTTAACGTTCGACATTTCATATAGACGCGCATCAATAAAATGACAAATATTGTAAATATCAACTCTGTAACTTTATTTGTGTAAAAGATATAGTAAATTTATATTATCAGTATTTTCAGTTAAGCATCAGAACATCAATTCCTCCACACAAAACACATTGAACATGTACTTTTTACTGGTGGGGTGAGAGACTGACATTGTTGCAAAAATTGCGACATTAAAAGAGATTATTTGATTTAGACAAAAACCTCAGAAGTATGTCATTGCAATTGTCTTCCATAGACATCAAGAATGCGCGATCATGGGAGTATCTTTTGATCATTTTGGCCTCCACCTCTCAAAGATAACTTTGAGACAAATGCCAGTGTTTACAGCTATAACAGTTTCCAAACATTACACGTCAGTAATTAGTTCTGCAATGGCACACATATAGTTCAGTTCATTGTTCTTACGTATCTTAATTCGGTCTAACTCGGAGTAATCTACTTCCTGTTGTCGCTGCTTAAGCCGTCGTTTCCAGGTCCATTTCATCTGCTAACTGGATCAAGTTACGCGAATTCCATGAAATAATCTAGGTACCAAGTCGTTTTATAGTGGTTTATTTATGACAAACTGCACCACTACTTCTTAGTGGGAGCCCACTCCACATAACAGGCTACATAGTCACAGTACTGTATTACAACAATTAGGTTGTTGCACAGATGTGCGATACAGTGGTTGCATCTCAAAACTGTCTCCAACTGACCACCTCTGAGCCTTGTGCTCCTTCTATTTATACATTTTTAATAATTAAAACAACAAAACTACAGTCCAAGTTTATAAAATTAACAATTAAAAGTTTAACATTAATATGAGTAACTATCCACAAAACCTAGCTTATTTTATGCTGAAACTGGCGTATACAATAAAAAAGATTTTTACATAGGATATACATCATATTTCATAAAATACTCACAAAAAATGCTAACCTAATTTTTCTTAATTACGGATTCATTACTGAAAGCAAAATATTGCGAACATATAATTGACCAATATTACACACAAGTAAACAAATGAAATAATAAATTTTATGACATATAATGTATTACGCGAAATCACTTATTAGATAGAATTGGAATTACGGAACTTCCAATGAATTGTCTCTTCGGCGAGTATTTCGTTAGGGTATTGAAACAGGAATGTAAACATGGGGTTGTTTTATTTCAAACGATGACAGCATGACACCTTATTGAATCATTAGGTAATAGAATATTTCTTGTACATTTTAGTGCATAATAGTTACTTTTGTTCTTTATTTATTTATCAGAAAGCACATTGGTGCAAGGCTACTGGCAGTGGCATTCAAAGCTGAGAAGGATAGTGTATTGGTTTTATGTAAAAGAATTTAGCGTTTACTATGTAATGGATATTATTGTTACTTTATTTTGAACGTGGTCAAGCTTTGATTATTTAAATACGTTAAAATGCAAAATAATGTAGAACAAGCTGTAGCCAATCACATGTACAGCTTCAGGAAAGGGAACTGCCCTAGTCAGTTGAACGAGGATATTCGGCGCGTGGGAAACGCGACCGGGTACTGTCAAAGCGGATAGTGCTGGTATAGACACCAAAGGGGGACAGTTCTGACTGAGAGACGAAAGCGGACAGTCGGCCTTTGGGCAGCTAGGAAGTGAAACGCCTTAGAAAATTTCGCGTTGTGTGGTGTCGCGCGACTTCGTCTCTGAGCAACCGCGCGCCTGGTGTGAACTCTTAACTTTCTGTGTGGAGTATCAGACTTGTGTTTCGCGATGAGATTGTGAATAATCAAATTGTGTCAAATGGATATGCGCTAGAATGTAACAGTAACTCTAAATACGACCACTTTCGCTATTAGTTTGCGTTCTGAATAAACATTATTCTAACAAAATCGGATCTGTGTGGCCTACACGATTTATGGGTCGTTAATTTAGTTCCCAGTATTATTATTACTGTTATTATAAGTTATATTAACTTTGTATTTCGCAAACTTGCCATCAGCCAGACAATTTAACCAAAGGGAGGTCAGAAGTGTCTAATTTAGGGCGTGTAATGCGACATGTGCTGTTCAACCCCTAGACGAGCTGAGCCAAGATTTTCGACGAAGAGGAACCGAATGTGAGCCCGAACATCTTTGGGATGTTGGCTCTCGTTGTAAATATCAGACAATTAAGTTTCACTCAGACGCTGCAGAGCACCATATAATTGAAAAGATGTGTCTTAATAGCGTCTTCATGACACTTGCCTCATTTTAATACTTCTGTATCAGTCATTTTCGTGGTTGTAATCAGTTGCAAAATACGAGAGTATGAAATCACAATAAATTTAGTGTAATGCTATGTCACCACCAACAGCAATAACAAAAAGAGTATTATGCTTATCGCGATTTCCGCTGTGTTCTGTAGTTACAGGATGCAAACCAGAGACGATTCTGCAGCTGAACGTGGCAAATATTAGGCCAGAGAAGACAGTCTGAACGTAATCCTTCCCTGATCTGTACTTCCTTTTTTCTTTTAATATCTACATTTTTCTCATATTTGCAACTTTGTGACCAGAACTGTTACTGGAACATTAAATTAAAATATAATGAATATTTCATGAACATTTTACAATAATCAAATCCTTTCTCGTCTCTCCAGCAGTCGCTTATTAATTGCATTGTAATTATCATATGTGAAATAATGGGACAAATGCTGTCTAAGGATAAACGATACGCATTATATGGGGCACACCGGACATTTAATGCCCGCAGCTCGTGGTCGTGCGGTAGCGTTCTCGCTTCCCACGCCCGGGTTCCCGGGTTCGATTCCCGGCGGGGTCAGGGATTTTCTCTGCCTCGTGATGGCTGGGTGTTGTGTGATGTCCTTGGGTTAGTTAGGTTTAAGTAGTTCTAAGTTCTAGGGGACTGATGACCATAGATGTTAAGTCCCATAGTGCTCAGAGCCATTTGAACCATTTGAACCGGACATTTAATGATGTGGTCAACCTGCCACCAACGGACGAGTCCCTCGCGCCGTAGTTTATTATTCTATACTCATCGGCAAAGTGGTTGGATAAAGTTGACAGTTAAATGATAAACACCTGATCACTAGTTTTATTTACATCTAAATTATTCCTCTAATTCATCTCCTGATTGTATCATATCTGCAAATATGTTCCAAAGATTTATTGGGAAATACGTTGTGCTTTAGGATCTGCCAAAAAAATTCGATTTGCTTTACGTGCACTGACCTATAAAGAACAAATGATATTCTTCATATTTAGGCATTGTTTTTGAGAAATGTAGAAAATGATAGACTTTTCGATTGCGTGCATGTTACTCGTATTTTGTTACATGTTCTGATGAAAAATTGTAAATGACGCTAAACAGAAAAGCATCCTGTTAGTCTTACTGAGATTATAAGGCACATAAAAGGCATATAGAGGGTGTAACTTGTATAGGTGCAGATATTTTACGTGTGGTGCCTTAATATTTACACATCAGTGTGTTGGCTGTTTCTTCTCTGTGTCGGACAGTCTTCCCACAAAGACGTCACGAACTAACTTTACGACCCCATGTTTTCTGCACGGTCGTAACAGCATCACTAAGTCGACAACACCTGTCAGTGTAGACTAACCGTCTTTTGTCCACGCTTTTATACTTCTACATGTACACGGATACTCTGCAAATCACATTTAAGTGCCTGGTATCGGGGTCATCGAACCACCTTCACAATTCTCTATTATCCCAGTCTCGTATAGCGCGCGGAAAGAACGAACACCTATAAGGGGCGTTCAGAAAGAAACAAGCCGGAGTCTGGAATGCGCAAATTGGTGATAATGGAAATGTCGTGTGGCTAGGGCCTCCCGTCGGATAGACCGTTCGCCCGGTGCAGGTGATAGGAAGGTAATATCGTGGCGTGTGTAAAGAGGTGTGGTTCCGACCACAGCGTGGAAGTTCACAGCCCGTCGCTCAAGGGCACGCGTGCACGTCACATGAGTATACAGAGCTAGCAGCAGCAGCATGCATCAATCGTCCAACGCTGGCAGTCGCATTGCAAACAGTGACATGGAGGCGTCACAAGAAGGGCAAAGAGATGATGATCTTTTTCTGACAGCGGAAGGAGTAGGAGGAACGGACATTCATCGACGAATGTCGCAAGTGTACGGCGAACACTGCATGCCCCTTGTAAGGGTCAAGGCGTGGCACAAGCGCTTCAGGGAAGGACGGGTGTCGTTAGCCGGTCTGCAGCACCACACTGCGTTACCGATGACATCTTCCAGCTGGTGGATGCACTCATTACCCAGGACCGCCGAGTGACAGTGAAAGCCATAGCCACTGTGATCGGTTTGAAAGTCGGAAGTGTTCGCACCATCATGATGGAACGACTGCGCAAGCGCAAAGTGTGTGCCCAATTGGTGCCTCAGTCTTCAACCACACCAGGAAGCATGTCGAATGGCCATTTGCAACGCTATGCTCGGGAAGGGAATGCGTTCCTGGCACGAGTGGTGGTTAGAGATGAGTCTTGGTGTCATCACTTCGAACCAGAATCAAAACGACAGAGTCTGCAGTGGAAGCATCCAGGGTCACCACCACCAAAAAAGGCAAGGCCATCCGCACGAGTGCAGGAAAGGTTATGCTGACGTTCTTCTTTGACCAAGATGTCCCCCTTCTGATTAACGTCCTGCGGCACAGGACAACAGTGAATGCTCAGCGTTACTCCCAAACCTTGACCACCCTTCGCCAAGCGATCAAATCAAAACGACCAGGCAATCTCACCCGCGGGGTCATTCTGCTCCACGATAATGCACAGCCTCATACGGCCAACACAGTCTCAGCACTCCTGCAGAAATTCAAATGGGAGGTTCTCGGCCACCCTCCATACAGTCCGGACCTCTCTACCTGTGATTACGCCATTTTTGTCCCCTTAAAAAGGCTCTGAGGGGCAAACGCTGCACCTCGGAAGACGACGTACAGCTCTACATGCGGAACTGGTTAACATTGCAGCCCCGGGAATTTTATGAGACAGCCATTCACCGCCTTGTGTCACAGTGAGTCAATACTTCTAACATACAGCATCTAGTTCCTGTAATTATGCCTCGGGCTCGTTTCTTTTTGAACGCCCCTTATATATTTTTCCGTATGAGCTCTAATTTCCCTTATTTTATAGTGGTGACTCATTCTCCCTACGTAGGTCGGTGCCTGCAAAATATTTTCGCATTCGGAGGAAAAGCTGGAGATTGGAATTTCGAGAGGAGATTTCGTAGCAACGAAAAACGGCTTTGTTTTAATGATTTCCACCCCAAATCCTGTACCATTTCAGTGACACTCTCCCCCCTATTTCGCGATAATAGAAAACGTGCTGCCCTTCTTTGAACTTATTCGATGTACACCGTCAATCCTATCTGGTAAGGATCCCATACCGTGCAGCAGTATTCTAAAAGAGAACGGACAAGCGTAGTGTAGGCAGTCTCCGCAGCATCGGACCTGCTGCCCAATAGGAAATATACATTAATGGTTTGTTCTTAGGTACTACCCACCCTAAAAATACACCACTTGTAATAGCTATAATTATTAGTATGCGAATGACGTAAATAGTAATGTAATGTTTTTCAGTACACCGTGCTCAGTCACCAATATAAATTTCTGCACTTGTACCCGTATTACTGGTTGAATAGTCGTGGAAGAATTTTCTTACATCACATAAATTTTTGAGTGCATAATTTTGGGATATTTTTTTTGCTTTTAGATATCTATGATTCTAGGTATGAAGTAGTTCAGGTAAACCTATAGGTGGTGCTTTCCGCTAATTTCTCAAGTATTATAAAACTGGTTGCCGTTGCTGTCCCTCTCGGTTTGCCACAGACAATGTAACTAACTCTTAAGTCTCCTGTGTGGAAATGCTAGCACGTATTTCACTTAATGTGTGCTACTTGGTAACTAAAGCAAAATTTTCACTAAATTGACGGTTCATCGGGACCTGGCCTTGATGTTCATTTCAGTTTAACTTACACAACTGTACATCGTTTGCTCTATCAAGTATATGAGATACTCTCCCTCTATTCGTCTTCACGTTGCAACTTCTGGATTCCAGCGCAACACCCACGTTTAAGTCCACAGGGTATACCTAGTTTACCACGTCTGCCTCTAACACTACTGAAGGAATGTAATGTGGGGTTCGTTTACGCAACTCAGAAAACTGCATGGCCCTGAAAGAAGCATGAAGATTTTAGTAAACCACATCCTCCAATAAATTTTTCGTAGTCGTTTCTCATTAACTGTAATATTAAAGATGTAACGGAACGAAATTTTCACAGGGAGCAATGGATTTATTAGGGCAGGTGCACCCTGCGGAAGCGCTTTTCATAGTGAGCAGCAGTCCGGACTGCCGCTCGATTCTTTTTGCTGCCGCAATTCATTTGTGGGGGCGCCACTACGTGCCGTGTGAATTTGATCTCTGAGATGTCATTAGCGGAAGCGCGATGTCTGCGCTCCTTGCTCCGGAAATTCTCGAAGGAGTTCGTGAATTCAGAATTTAATCTGGGATTTTAGCTCTCTTTCTCCGCTTTTCATAATGTCGAGCTGCCTTAATGAGAAAGAAATGACAGCATCTGAGTTCCAGTAACGATTTAAAGTTGAAAGAATGGAAGAGCTTCCACGGTTGCTGGCATTCGTACGGCACACTTCGTTTGTCCTGGAACTAAGTGCTGTCGGATTTGGTCGACATCATTGATTATTAAATATTGTGCTTTTGCTTTATCAAGGCGTCAGTACTGGCTTTAAACAGCAGGCTGACTTTTGAATGCGGCATTCACTTTGTGTTTCTGCCGAGTTTGGTAACAGTCAATGTGCGTCACGGAGCACAAGAAGTCTTCACCTCTTAATTTTGATGTGCTGCGTGTACATTACAAATGAGGACAGATACGTGGACGGGAATCACTACAGAGAGTTAATTTCGACGGCGCAGTGTACAGAGAAGTGAATTTGACTATATTTTTATGTATACAAAGTACGTATATTTTGGTCGAATAATTTTCAGGCGGAAGTATTTTGGACGAATGCACAGAATTCACATGCGTGGTTGTCGATTACTTGGAAGTATACAAGACGACGACTGTATAGCGTCTTACCAGTGGCACATATTCTTGGAGACGACTTAAGTGTTTCGGAGCACAGGAGTCTTCGACGTTGCTGTAAATCGAGCTGTGTTGCCGGCGATTGAGGCGGGTGCCCTCGTTGACATCCTAAGTTAGCGATGTAACGGCTGGAATAGGCCTTCAACTTAACGCTCGGTAATTCCGGCGTACGAAACCCAGACCAAAAAGAAAAAAAATAGCTTTAAAGTTCGTGCTACTTGAAACACGTAAAAATTACTCTCAAGAAACAGAAAAGAGCCTTGCTCCAATACTAGTAAAGATCAGATTTTGCACAATAATTTCCAATTTTATTCCTATAGCTGTGCCTGACTCACTCTGGTAAATAAACTAAGGCTTTTGTAAATCTTAAGTAACACTGATGCAGCAACAGGTCAATAATGTTGAATACAGTAAGACAGCAACACTGTTTTTACAACGTCGTAGGCCAACCGCAGCACACATTATAAACTACAAACCAACACATGCAATCACACAGTACCTGCAGTAGTTGCTATGTGTAACCTTGTCTTTGTGAATGAAAACAAATGTCAATGTTTGTTTTTTACTTCAAACGTCAATACTTTAAGGATTTTTATTAAAACACAATTCGAACACACGCAATAATTAACTTCTGATTTTCATTTTTGTTGCCGTTAAGAGTTCCGGATATTTTAGAATTGTCAGCGAAAATTTTCCGGGTAACATTAGCTCACAAAATACTCATATCTGCCGAGTATTAACTTTCTACCGCTTATGACGTGTATCATATACAGACGATGCGACGGTATCTTTGGACAGTTTGTAGTTGTGGCAAAGACGCTAAAACAAGCGTCATAGTCGTGCGTGTCTTTTTCGGTAAAGCCTCCGAATGGCGACAAAGAGCCGGCACCGTAATGGAACAGGACCATGAGGTCTGTGTTAGCCCACTGCCACACCACGCTCCCGTGACCACTCCGCAGTCCGCTTCCAGATCGTTCCTCCATTGACTCTCAGTGCCGACGTCTTACTGCCCGTGCTGCCCAACCCAAAAGTGATACTGTCACGGCGACATTCACTATCGATTTAATATTTCTTTCAATTTTTGTGCCTTGTCTCTTACAAAAGCGAGTGGAGTCTATATTAGTGAAAAAAGGACTAAATTGTCTGTGATACATCGTTGTTCAAATGGTTCAAATGGCTCTGAGCACTATGGGACTTAACATCTATGGTCATCAGTCCCCTAGAACATAGAACTACTTAAGCCTAACTAACCTAAGGACATCACACAACACCCAGTCATCACGAGACAGAGAATACATCGTTGTTCCGTTACAAGTTCCTGAGAGTACGGTAACACATTGGTGTAGTTGAATTTGCGTGGTCAGGTGAATCACACTTTTCCGTCAAACCAGGTTTATGATAAAGCACGGTAATAACGTCTTATGGCTGTCACAAAATTTGTTTTGTAATGATTTCGGTTTCTAACATTGATCATCTACGAGCAACGAAGCGCTTACGATGCATTCCTTATATACAATGGTTCATAAATGGAGGCATATATAGTATTAAAAATAGTAATGTAGCAGTACTTAAACGAATTGTATATCTTGAGTTTCTTGAAAATTATCATACAAAAGCTCCAAATAGCAATCGCAGTGAATAAAAAATTTAACAAATATTAGCTTTAACTACCACGTTTAAAAAAGAAAATGGTTCTGAGCACTATGGGACGTAACTTCTGAGGTCATCAGTCCCCTAGAACTTAGAACTACTTAAACCTAACTAACCTAAGGACATCACGCACATCCATGCCCGAGGCAGGATTCGAACCTGCGACCGTAGCGGTCGTGCGGTTCCAGACTCTAGCACCTAGAACCACGTTTAACTTTTACGTTAATGCTGTGGACCTGTTCTTGCTCAAACGTTTATAATAATGATCTGTTCTCTAGCCTCATTGGTTTTTCAGCTGTTTGTTTAAACCACTGGTTGTGGCTTAGAAGACACCACAGAATCCTTCGCACTAACCGTAACTCATCTTCACTTTTTTTTAATAGCCACTCTGTGACTTGCTAAATGAAACTGCAGAATAGTCTTGTGTTGTTAAGAAAACTTTTTGCTGCCAGTTTCGTGGTATCTTTCTCATTCAATAGTCACCTTCTTTTTGCAACAGGTTCGTGCGTAAGTGAGGACACCTATGTTAAGTCTTGCTGATTTCCTGTGTACACCTTCTGTAGCCTCTAAATGTTGTTGGTATTCGAGAATTTTAGAATAGCTAATTTCGCTGTTGTGGGCAATTCACCCCGTAGGTGATATGACATTTCCCGGTATCATAGAAATAAAGAGAATCGAAATTGATATTTACCGTCAGATGATCTCAAGTGACATCTTAGTTTTGGTTGTCACATTTAATTTTTGTGACAATTAAGAACCTGAATCGACAACTTTAATTTTCTGCACATACGATAAATAGCTAAACTTCTAAACATATCTTCCTCAATTATAGGTAAGTAGTGAATGTCTAGAGACCTGTCTCTTGTGTATAGACCTAAATATAACAGGTTCTCAGTCGAACTCGAAAATAATCTAAATGCTAGTCAAAGTTTTTATGGTAACAAAAGCATCAATCCCTCTACATAGCTGTAGTTCCCTAGGAGTTAGTACCATGCAGTTCTATCGCTGTCGGACAACGCCATTTTAAGTAAAACTGTAACCTGACCCATTCACATCGTGTGGTTTGGAAACGGTGGAGCTACTCATTCTCCCTCTTACGGTTGTTTGTTCCGTTTCGATAGAAGTGCATTCAGTTTACGATGTTCGGATATGTAATCTACTTTCATCGCCGGAGGCAATAAAACCGTTACTGTTATCAAAGCAATAAATCGTTTTACGCTGATCTTCTACGGTGGAAGGGCGACGTACACGGTACTGTCGTATCGCATCGCATTCTTTTGCTCGCAGAGGAAAAAATACGTACAGAATTCTGTCGGTGGAAAAATATTCGTACCATCCGTTATTGGGGGTTTCCGCTCAATAAAAAGTGAGTTAGTTTTCAAATAAATGTTTATTATGAGGAATTTTCTCTACAAAAGGATTCTGTCGCACGATGAAAAACGAAAAATTAATTTGTGGCATATTGCTGATGTAGTTTTTCTTGACAATAAAGGATCGACGCTGCAGTGGACGTGGACGCTAGTCCACTCTGTCCAAGTCTTTTCCGCATAACTGTTGCTGAACCTGCTTGCTATATTCAACGCTTGGCCTCTCTCTGCAATTTTTATCGCGCCACATATCCACCATTTTAATAAAATATTAATTATCCATACCTCAGAATGTGTGCAAGCCAACCAATCAGTTCTTTAAGCGAAATTGTGTCATAAAGATTTTTCTCTCCGTTTAGTTCAGTATCTCTTCAGGAACCTATTTACTCTACAGAATTACTCTCTGACGCCACGTTACAAATACTTCGGTTTTTTTTGTCCTGTTTTTCACGTCCACATCAGACATACTCGTATCCTCCCATAAAAGACTTCTAAACATTTAAATTTATATTCGATTTTATCATATTTCTATTTCAAAAAATATTTTCTTTCCTTTGGCAGTGTGCCGGCAGCATCACATTTACTTATTCCACAATCATTTACTTTACTGCTCAAATAACAAAACTCGTCTACTACTTTCAGCGTCTCATTTCCTAATTTAATTCCTTCACCATCCCGTGCCTTAATTCGATTAAACTCTGTGCAGTTGTTTTCGCTTTCATTTATTTTCGTTTACAACTTAAAACTGTCTGGCAACTTAAAACTATATGCCGGACCAGGACACAAACCCGGTTCCTTGACATGTGTGTTCGTACATCGATCTGGCACACATTTTAAATCGCCATCAAGTTTGAAAACAGCGCACACTTCCGTGCAGAGTATGAGTCCTTTCATTGTCGCTCAGTTCTGTTCAACCAATCTTTCCGGTCCTTCGCCGTCTATAAAAGAATTACTGTGTCATCACCTTAACGTTTATAATTCTTCTTCATGAAGTTTAATCACATTCCCAAATCTCTACTGTTTTCTTGACTGCTTCATTTACAACATTAAATGTTATAAAAATATTATATTCTCGTTTGTAATTAAGTCTTACATTCTAAATACATATACGTAATAGTCTCCCTTTAATTTACCATAATTGACAGTAAATTCCAAAAACTGACAATATTGTTTTATCTCTTAACAATGTTTACCGCCAGACCACTGTACTTTGTTAGTAATACCTTCATTCTGTTGTTCGATTTTCATCACTACCCTTAACAGTGTAGGTCTGAAAGGATGTATATATTGCGGAATACAAAGCTATTTGTCAGATGCATCTTACCGTGTAAAACTGAAATTGTTACACAGTCCTATCCCATCAAAAAATTACAATTTTTTTTTTTACTGCTGCCAGAATATGGTTGTATTTCGTGATTATTTAACACATATCTGATCATTAGAATTACATGCACTGAAATACGTAGTACGACTATTAATTCAAATACCTAGTTTCAGTATCTTAGAGCCTTGCAGTGTCAGTGGATTTTGCATGTTATTACTGTTGCTACTGACTTTCGTGGGATTTGTCAGTTGTTGTATCTGTGACACCGAGTTAATATCGTGCATGTGGTATTTCCGGTGGTATTTCTAAAGGGCGAGAGCTGAAAAATCTAGAGTAAGACCCACTATCTCAAAAGAGAGAGAGAGAGAGAGAGAGAGAGAGAGAGAGAGAGAGAGAGAGAGAGAGGTGAAATTCACAATGTAGTTTAACTTTTCTCGCTTCTGAATCATTAGCTGCACGAAAGGCTAGAAGTTGCTGAAATATTGTAGTAGATGTCGCACTTATTATGTTGCCGCTATTGTTTTTAAAGTCGTCGGCTTTAACCCCGTCTTCGAGTTGGTCCGATTGCTTACAGGGCAGCAGCCAACTTGCTGAATGGCAGGCTCGCGTACCGTTCGCTGTGCGCGCCTTAATGGCGGCAGCCCCGCATCGCTTCCGCCATTAGCCCGAGAGTTCGCAGTTGGCTCTGCAGTACCGGGTCGTATTGCCATTGTCGCCGCGCGACTTCTGTGTGGCAGGCGTATCGGAGACATTTCACAGCTTCCACACAGCAGGGTTATGTATTCGCTGGGAGTCATCTGCTTGATGGAAACGAATGAGATGCAATCGATGCCGTTGGATTATGAGAAACATTATCGCTCGTCTAATAGTATGCTTATTCTGCAGGAAGGGGCCACAAATTCCCTATGGCCATTTAAATTTTCTGTATTTATCTAGAACAATAAGTCAGTGGTCGATTTGCAATTCATATTTGTCTCATTTAAGTTCGCTTTTCCGTCTCCGATGAACTCGCTCTCGATGGGATGTTAAAATTTAGCTTTTGCGTGCTTTAGAGTACTTCGCGGTCTATTATTTTGTTTTCTCATACGATTCTCTCAACTTTTGTGAGTAGTTGCGTGGTGAGCATGGGCCCCAAGCCATTAGAGTATTTCTTCCTTTCCTATGCTGCCAGTTAGCTCTCCGACTCTATTTTTTTCTCTCACTTAACGCCTAGGACAGATTCCCTAGCGGCATTGTAGGACGTGGATACTGGTTTCATCCACTTTGTTCCATTGTTTTGCAGCACAAATGTTCAAATGTGTGTGAATTTCTAAGGGATCAAACTGCTTAGGTCATCGGTCTCTAGACTTACACACTACTTAAACTAACTTATACTAAGAACAACACACACACCCACGACCGAGGGAGGACTCGAACCTCCGGCGGGAGGGGATGCGCAATCAGTGATATGGCGCCTCTACCCGCGCGGCTTTGCACCACACAGTTCGTTGAATTTATGATCGGTTCGCACACCTGTGTTTGATCTCCACCTTTTCAAAATGTTCTACAGACTGTGCTAGCCGTGCAGGGAAAGTCGTTCAGTACCCAGCGCGGCCGGCCCCGGTGGCCGTGCGGTTCTAGGCGCTGCAGTCCGGAACCGCGGGACGGCTACGGTCGCAGGTTCGAATCCTGCCTCGGGCATGGATGTGTGTGATGTCTTTAGGTTAGTTAGGTTTAAGTAGTTCTAAGTTCTAGGGGACTGATGACCATAGATGTTAAGTCCCATAGTGCTCAGAGCCATTTTCAGTACCCAGCGCGGTGACCAGTCCATGTGGGGGTACCGTTAGGTTCAGCACGGAAGTAGCCCCCTGAACACGCAGGGATCACACTATTGATTCCTGAGATCTTACCTCCTCGTGCATGAATGGGCACCTATCCATTTGAGGGCATCTGGACTCCGGTGACTGGCCGTCACGCCAGGTAGTCTTTGGTCTGGCTTGTGACGCTTTTAGGCCGAGCTCATTTTCGAACTATGCTGCATCATGGCGGAAAACTAGCGTCATAAAGCTACCAAAGTTGCCAGCCTGTGGCTGCGAACCGCCAGCGGTCTCTTCAGACAGACCGCAATTCACTGCCGATCATTACGATCTCCAGGAACTTTCCGTCGACTACGTCATAGGAGGAAGAATGTCAACATGGTAGAAGGATTAACCTTTCACTAGGACATAACGCTGCAGACGGACAAGGAACTACGAAGACACCTGGAGAGGCGAGAGATATACTTTTTACGTAGTATACTCCGAGGCCTGCTGGGTCCAAGGTAACACCGACGCGTGCGTCCTCGCTTTTTAAGGAGGATTCTCTTTCAGAAAATGTAAAATTGTGTGTTTCTGCTGCGATGTGAAGCCGTATTTCCCTTCCCCGATGCGGTGTTTTAAACGACAGCACATTTTCGGCTACTGACCTTACGATATATTCCCCTAATGTTGTGACTTCGCAACTATGGACGAACACGACGATCTTAGTGATAGTGACCACTTTCCGATGATTCTGTCATGTCTTTTTTACCACCAGATGTACCAATTACCATGGTGGGCTCTTCGAAGAGCTGACTGGCAGTTGTATATCCCTGCTGTCACTTTCGCACTTTCCCTGTCAGATTGCATCTCCGAGGTTGTTACAGACCCCGACGGGATCACTTACACTGGTGGAACTGTTATTTCCTTTTTCACAGGCCCCTTCCGATTCCGGAGGTGGCCGTGGTGGTCTAGAGACATAGCAACAGCTATCCAGGATGTCGCTGACCACCTTCCTGCCGCTAAGGCTCTCTGTTCAATAAAACACTGTAGGGAAGAATGCTGGGAGCACTACGTCTTCTGCCTGAGAACACATTCCTCTTCGCCTTAGGTGTGCCATGCTCTGTAGTCTTTTGGGCCGCCGAAGGTCAACAATCCTGGGGCTGTTTCTTCTTGGTGGTATTTATTTCTTCACTTCTTCCTGAACACCTTGCGATCCACGTTGCAACAGCGTTGGTGTCGTCATCTTACTCGACTACGTTTCACACGTATAAAAGACAGCTTGAAGACATCACCCCTGTCCATCACCGCCCCGCCGAATGGTGTAATGAACCATTCAGTAATTGGGAACTGCTTCAGGCTCTTGGCTCTTCACACGATACAGACTCACGCCCTGAGTCAGTGTATGATCAGATGATCCAATATCTGAATGTTTCTCAAAAACTTCATCTACGCAGGCTCTTCAACCGCATTTGGCTAGAAGAGGTTTCTCCTTCGTAATTGAGAGATAGTGTTGTCGTCTTAGTCCTTAAAAAAGACAGAAACCCAATGTTCATTGACAGCCACCAACCGATTATCCTCACCAACATCCTCTGAAAACTGTTTAAAATCGTGGTAACCCGACAATTTAGCTGGGTCTGTGATCACCTTGCCTTTTATTCCCCTATCACTGTGGTTTCTGGGAGGGAAGATCTACAGCTGACAATCTGGTTAGGTTGGAACCAGTGACTCGCCAGCTTTCTTTAAACGTCAACACCTCATTGCAGTCCTTTTTGAGTCACTTAAGGCATACGACACCGCTTGGCGCCCATCACATGTTACGTACCTTCCATGACCGGAGATTCGAGCCTCGTTACTGTTTTCCATTCGTTAGTTTTTATCCCAGCGATTTTTTTCGGGTTGGAGTTGGTGCATCACTCAGCTTTACACGGGTCGAAGACAACGGCCTCCATACAGTCTCAGTGCTGAGTTTTCTACTCTTCTTCATCGCCATTAGAGGGCTTGTTCCTCTGTCGGACACCTGGTCATCCTTGCGCTGTATGTCAATGAATTCTACATTTGGTGTAGCTCCCAGCCGGTTGCCTTGTCTGAACTCCAACTCAAAGGAGCGATCTAAATGGTCTTCGCTTGGACCCTTTCCCACGAGTTCCAGTTCTCTCCCGCAAAGACGCGAATCATACATTTGTGTCGTTGTTTCATAGTCCATCGCAACCTAAAACACCGCTTGGGTACTCAACATGGTGATGTCGTTGCGCAGTCTCGATTTTTGATACTCCTTCTTGATAGAAAGCTGAGATAGCTGCTCCATATTCGTCTACTACAGATAAGCTGCCAGCAAAATCTTAACGCTCTCTGCTTCCTTGCCCGCACGTCTTAGGGTACGAATCGTGCTGCACTTTTCCATACTGACCTGGCCCTGGTCTCGTCCTGATTACGTTATGGCTTCAACCTTTATGGTATCTTCAGTTTTGATATTGTTGATACAGTCCATCATCGTGAAGTAAGACTGCTCACTGGCGCCTTCCGGATTAATCCTGTAGGGAGTCTCTTTGCCAGAGTGGTCATCTTTCTTCTTTAGTGCCAACATGTTCTCAATTATGTAATCATCATCCAACTTTAGTCATACGGAAAGCATTGACCCCATGAGACCGACCGCCCCCCCCCCCCCCCCCCCCCACATACACACCTTGGTTAGTACCCAGACCATAAGCAAGACTGATCTGTTTCAATCAAGTAAAGTTTGTCACCTCCATGATCCTTCAGCATCTCTTGCTCTTAGTTCTTCAGGAGTATCAAAGTGCTACCGCCATTTGCACCGACAGCTCTAGAACAGTGGATGGGACGGGATATGCTTTTACAGTTCCAGCTGGTCAGAAGAAAATTTGTTTCCAGGAAAGTGTAATGTTTTTGGAGCAGAGCTGATAGTCATTAACAGAGCCCTCCGGTTCTTAAACAGACCTTCTTTTAATTTATGTGATTCAGTTAGCAGTATCCAGGATATTAATTGAGGTTGCTCTTGCCACTCTGTGGTATCTGGTATTCATTACTTCCTTTCTGACGTAAGTCGTACAATCTGGTCAGTTGTCTTTCTCTGCCGGCCGGAGTGGCCGAGCGGTTCTAGGCGCTATAGTGTGGAACTACGCGACCGCTGCGGTCGCAGGTTCGAATCCTGCCTCGGGCATGGATGTGTGTGATGTCCATAGGTTAGTTAGGTTTAAGTAGTTCTAAGTTCTAGGGGACTGTTGACCTCAGAAGTCAAGCCCCATATTGCTCAGAGCCATTTGAGCCATTTGTCTTTCTCTGGGTCGAATGTCGTGTGGGTACCCCATGGAATAAACTGACCGATCCTTTGGCTATTGAAACGATTACTCATCCAACATTGGGTATGACGAACCAAGGTGTGGATTTGCGGGTGCAAATAAAACCTCTTCTCAGTCTGAGATGGAACAATATCTGGGGGGCTACTGCCTCCTCTAATAAATTCCGCACTATCAAGGAGACTACTGCCACATGGCGCTCGTCTTTCCCTTTCTCCCGGATGGAACCGACCGTCCAACGTCACCTCTGCATCAGTCTTACTAAACTGATGCATAGTTTTATTTTGTGCAACGAGGAACCCGCACTTTGTGGTTGCGGTGCCTTACAGACGGTAGCTCACATCTTAGTGGATTGCTCCCTTCTTCTTACTCTCCATGCTAACAAGGGAACCTCCCCATCGCACCCCCCTCAGATTTAGTTATAAGTTGGCACAGTGGATAGGCCTTGAAAAACTGAACACAGATCAATCGAGAAAACAGGAAGAAGTTGTGTGGAACTATGAAAAAAATAAGCAAAATATACAAACTGAGTAGTCCATGCGCAAGATAGGCAACATTAAGGAGAGAGTGAAGTAAGGAGCGCCGTGGTCCCGTGGTTAGCGTGAGCAGCTGCGGAACGAGAGGTCCTTGGTTCAAGTCTTCTCTCGAGTAAAAAGTTTATTTTCGCAAAATCATGATATGTCCGTTCGTTCATTGACGTCTCTGTTCACTATAATAAGTTTAGTGTCTGTGTTTTGCGACCGCACCGCAAAACCATGCGAATAGTAGACGAAAGGACGTGCCTCTCCATAGGAAAACACGTCTAATATATTCTATACGACACTGGTGACGGCACGTGCGCCACACACGACAGGAAAATGTTTCGATGTTTGTTTAGGTGTAGCGTCCCCATACTACGGCGCAGTTACCTCGCATCGGACGGACGGACTGACAGATAATAATTGTCAGAAAATAAAAAAATTAAACTTTTCACTCGAAGGAAGACTTGAACCAAGGACCTATCGTTCCGCGGCTGCTCACGCTAACCACGGGACCATGGCGCCCCTGCGCACACACCTTCTTCGATGTTGCCTATCTTGCCCATGGACTTCTCAGTTTGTATATTTTGCTTATTTTTTTCATAGTTCCAACAAAAATGTTGACGGATCATTTAGGAACAGTGGACTTGGTTTTCCGTTTTCTCCGAGAAAGTATTTTTTATTCTCAGATATAAAGTTTTGAACTACTTTCGGAGCTCGAGCGGGGTGACCGGTGTCGGGACGTCTCCCGCCGCATGCTGTGTGTGGCAGACTCTCGAACGTATCTTCTTTGCCACTTGCCTTGCCCATCCCTGTTTTCCTCTGCTTTAATTCTTTTTAGATGCGGCTAGCCCCCTTTTCGGCTAGCCCCCTTTTCTGAAGCGCCCTATTTTTAGTTTTACGGATAACATTCCGATGAACATCGTGTCCTGTTCCCTGAGACTCTCGCATGCCCCCCCCCCCTCCTTGTGATGATATGATTATTACTTTTAACTTGTTTTATTATTGTCGGTCGAAGATACGTCCATTACATATGCTATTGCAGATCTCCGCGCTAGAGGCATTTTTTACTCTCTGCTGTCTTCGCCCTAAACCAGGTTGACGGTGAATCGGATACACCACAGATGATCCCTGGGAGACCCCCTCGTCTGGCCTGACCTACATATCGGCCCGATCCATATTCTTTCACTTACCTTTAAATTATTTTTCATCTGTAGCATCAATATTGCTTTCATCGCTCAATTTTACCACTTTTATTATTCTATCAAATTTCTGGCGAACGTCTCTGACTCTAGATGAACTATCTCTTGGGCGAGAGACTGATGACATTGGTGTTTAATCCTTTAACCTCCAACCAAGTACTTTTCTGAGCCTAATAATGAAAGCATCTTGTTATAATTGCTTTATTATTTTGAAATTTCATGTCTAGCTTTGCATTAGTTTAAAAAATGGATTCAAGGAAGCAGATTATCATCTCTTCCACGTTTTTTCCTCGATTGATACGCTTTTCAATGTTAATGTCTTTTAGAATTAGATCAATAAGCAAATAGATTACTGATAACGCATCCACATTTTCGTGTATCATGTCTGTCTGCTGGAAAACTCAGTTAACATTAATATTGTTCAGTAACTGCAAATTCATTCTCACATTTCAGCCGTCGCTGACTAAGATAGGTGATTTCTCATTTATTGTTGGAATCGAAGATTTCCTATTCTCTTAGGCCTGTTTTTGAGAATGGTACAATGTCTCCCACGCGTTAGCGAAATTTGTTGGAAGGAAATAAAGCAAAGCTTTGGAAGAGTTTTTCAGGTGCTATCTGCCACACTATATTCAGCTTACGCTGACTTACAACAGTTCTTTTTCTTTCGTCATTCTTTGCATGATTCGCTGTCGTAACGAGAGACAATTGGAGAGTTATCTAAATGTACAATGAAGATGTACTTACCAATTTCGAAGTAGACTGATGTTAATTTTCTCTAAAACAAATAATAACTTGATGCATTACTACGGGAGACACGTCACGTCTTTCCCATACAGATATTTTTTTTCGTTTGTACTCTGATCTCAAAAAAGCCATTGTCCTTGGGGTAGTGATGGGAGTTGATATAGTAAAATACAGACATTGGACGCAAACTATAATTTGTAATAGGCATATGATGTTCTTCCGCAAGTCCATGGTCATGATAAAACTTCATCGCAATGCAATATTATATACAATAAATAATACATTATCGTAATGCAATTGTTACAAATGCTTGTAAATTTTTCGCACTAACTCAGAAAGGACTTGCAATACGAACACTGTCAAGGAGCACCACTCGGAAGTGGCGTTCAGTTAATCTTTTATGGAGTGTGTAAGTCGGCAACATTGAAACTTAGTATTCTTTAGGCCTCAATAAAAAGTTTGTGATCTTCGAAGCCCTGTGAAAGACAGTTTGGGACCCTTGAATGTCTGATGAGACTGATGTACTCGTATATCTGACATTAATTGAAGCGACTGTATATGCCTCTGTTTCTTAATACTGTAAGTTTTACGTTCTAAAACCTTTGTAGAGTTTCCAGTAAATTATGCTTTATCTCTATGAAAAATCTGTTTACAAGTGAACGCGAATTTAATCTCAAGTTTAAAAATGTATAATTTCAGATATATGTTTTAGTGAACGGTAATATTTAGAGCAAAAATTTCAGTGTGTTATAGGAATAATTAATATCGACTACGGATAGCAGAAGATCTGTTTCACATGAACTTGAATACAAAAATTGAAGGAAAACGAAGGAAATCGGAAGACGCAAAAATGTGTTTAGAAATGGCACCGTTCGATTAGACTACTTGAAAAGAAAAAATGAGTGCTCAAATAACTGGAATGAACGACAAGAAAAAAGGAAACGTCGCATTCTTTTGTGAAGTTAATAAAGCTGCTGACAGAAATATAGTTGCGACTGCTAGGTATTTCGAGTGCAGTGATTAACACTTTTCATAAAATAAAACGTTTTGATGGCATTAGGAATTAGTACAAGAAAAGCAATATTTAATTGGTTTTCATGCGCTCAATGGAAAGTAATCGTTATAAATTACAGCAGCACGTTAAACACAGGTTTTTAAAATGGAACGTTAACTGATTTAGGATAGTAAATTCAAATTACACGAAATTTTCTTTCACAAGGATGTTTCTTTTATATGAAGATGCGGAAAATGCTGAAGCTGATGTTGGAGCAATTACTGTAGGAAGATCATTCCATGGATTATTGGGGAAGCTCTGACGCCAATGCCGCTGCCTCACATCTGTATGCTCTGCGCGTATTGCCTAGTAATTGCGGAGTGTTATTGTCTTCTAGCGAAAATTTATTTGCGTTTAAAATTGCCCCTGGAACTAAGTTAACTCGGTTCATAATTCTCGAATGTCACAGATGAAATTAATTGCGTGCTAGAGTCGGTCCCTGCGGAAGAAATATCCATTGGCGCTTCTGTTACATAAAAAATTCCATTACGACCTCCGTTTGCTTTTGAGAAAGTTAATAAAGAGAAAGAGCAGGGATCGTAATCGAATATTGATTAACCGGCCAATCGTGTGTCTCTACGAAAAGGAGAGCTATTATCGCTCTTTCAGTTATTTGTCGACTTTCGTCTGCTTTGTCCTTTGGACAAGTACTTCAGAGTAATTTAGTGTACGGAAAGAGCTTATATATAAGAAGACTCAGAGATTGGAAAGAAGGAAAGACATGACATTAAAAGTGGTAGAAGCAGAATCGGGTGCCTTTGATTAGTAGTACTCTTTCAGTATAATACCATCAGATTCCCACTAGTATGCCTGAAATACTACAGTATAGTATCGTGATAAGTCGACTTCGCCATCATGATTTAGCTGAAGATTTATTTACGAGATTTCAGCAAGATTCGCGATTATACAGGGTAATTATAAAATCTAACAGACATTTCAGAAAATCGGTGCAGGTAAATGGCCAAGAACAACTTAACAAATAATACAGTATCTGAGAGGAAAAACTCTCAAAATCTTTTTACTATGTTTATAAATGTTCTATGTGTCCACCCTTTGTCATCCAGCACACACCTAACCGGTAGTCCAATTCTCCCCATGCCCGACCCAGCGTATCAGGAGTGACGATAAGAATAGCTGCTGCGATGCAGTGTCGCAAGTCTTCGAGGTTCTGTGATAGCTGTAGAACGTAAACGCTATTCTTCATCTCACTCCACGAGGAAAGACGTGGACGAATCACAGACTAGAAATAAACAAGGAAAGAAGAAAGAAAACTTAAGGTAATATATAGCAAATAATGTGAGTTGGAACTCTTATTATAGCTTTATTGTGTTTTTTTGTATTGTGTTGCATAGCTCTGATAAATGATACATAACGCGGGCTTTTACAAAAATGCAGAAACAACGAATTGGTTGGGTTAAGAGGGAAACTACATGTGTTATTAGTAGCACCACTTTCAACAGAAGAACGTCGACGTCCCGAGAATTTGGTGCCAGAAGGCTATTTCCAAGTGTGGTCGATTTAGCTTAGTAGTACTATGGAAGCAGAAATATAAGTTTGACATCATTTTCCTAAGTTCTACAAGAATGAAAGCGAAGGTAAGGTTCTAGTTTAATGATCTGTCTACTTCGGACATCAGGTGTAAAGGGGCCATTTTTCCCAGGCGCACCAAGTGATTTCGAGAAACTAATAAAAATATTGATCTAGGTGGTGAGTGGGTACTTGATCCGTTCTTTCGTCGAAAGCACGTCCGATAACTTTTTAACTATTGCTGTATCGCACTTGCTGGGGTTGAAATGGAGGTCATCCTTGGTTTCTTCTTCTCCTTTGTTTTTTCGGTAAGTGTAAAAGCATAGAGATTTCAAGAGAAAGTACAGGATCTCTAGAAAGTGGAGCTCACCGTTATACATAGCAAATGAGGTAAGTTAGAAAACACTTTCAGTTGTTGTAAAAGCCGGCCGGGGTGGCCGAGCGGTTCTAGGCACTACAGTCTGGAACCGCGCGACCGCTACGGTTGCAAGTCCGAATCCTGCCTCGGGCATGGATGTGTGTGACGTCCTTAGGTTAGTTAGGTTTAAGTAGTTCTAAGTTCTAGGGGACTGATGACCTGAGATGTTAAGTCCCATAGTGCTGAGAGCCATTTGAACCATTTGTTTTAAAAAAATTTCAATTGTGTGTGATTTCCTAAGAGACCAAACTGCTGAGGTCATCGGTCCCTGGATTTACACACTACTTCAACTAACTTATGTTAAGAACACACACACCCATGCCCGAGGAAGGAATCGAACCTCCGGCGCGAAAGGCCGCGCAATCCATGACATGGTGCCTCAAACCACGCGGCCAAATGTTAAAGGCTTGACTTGGTTCCAAATGGTGTTGCTAGTTCTATAATTTCTTAATTTATTTTTAGGACGCTGTGTTTCGGTTTGCTTGTTTGCATCCAAATACAATATCACTTTTGGTTCTCTGTAGACGATGATATCTGATATCCACCACTGCTTCTGTTCGTGTCTTTTCGTGACGGATCTTCGTTTCGGCTGCCGTTTTACAACGAGCATGCTGATCGTCTGACCTGTGGTGCAGCTCCACATAGTACTCAGAAGTGACATAGTTTCCCCATATTCATATATCTCGCAGATACACGAAGCTTTTCGCGATGCGACCTGAATTGGCAGGCGCGTCTGCTCCGTAAACCCCTGTGTCGGCCCGCTGGGCACGTCTGCGAGATGCGAAGGACTTGGAAGGCGAGGATGCCGCAGAGAGAATTTTTCACGGTCCGGGAGACGGGGCGGAAGACGGCGGCGCTTGCTGCGGACCGCTGGCAGCGTCCCAGCGCCGGTACAGTGCGTGAGAAATGGGATTACAGCGGCGAGTCGCAGGCCGCAGCGCGCCCGCCTCTCTCTGCCGCAGTTAGCACCCAGCTGCTCCTGCACTCGTCCACTGCGAGCAGGGGACGAGGGGCAGAACCGTATGTGGTGACGTCACTAGCGTCAGCACCAAGCCAGCGACTAAATCAAATGGCAGTGCACGCATTGACATAAAAGGTGAAGCCAGAAACTTATAAACGTGCTAACTTTCAGCATATGAAAACCTGAGTTCTCTCTAATAATTGGATAATCTAACCTTTTGCTGGATTTTGTTGTCAGTTTCTTCCTAAAGTGTGCAGCTGTAGCATTATCAGTGGATCTTATATTTTTGAATGTTTTATAAAATTGAACTTTTAAAAGTACATTTAAAAAAAGAAATTTTTCGTGTTATTTAATAGAAAGTAAATAAAATACACTGGTGATGCTGTAACTTCAGCGAAACTTGCCTAGGTAGAATAGAACAAAAAATGTATTGTTTGCTCACGTCGGAATCCATTCAAAATCAAATTTATTTTATATATGTGGTGTCCGTTCTTTCGGGCGTGTCCCAAAGAACAGACACATATAATTAAGGCCATGACGGCCAGTGATCCCTTTAGTGCAGATGCACACCAAGCTCGAACTCTTACGGGAATCGGCGAGATGCTGCTAGTAATGAGGCTAAAGAGCAAGGGCACTCTATTAGTACTGTGTGGTATAAGTTGAGAATTTGGGTCCAACTGGAGTCGTGCTGGGGTAGTCCATGTAGTTGTGACTGTGTCTCTAGATGGCGGAGTGGTGAGCGTATTGTTAGTATGCTGGTCAGGCACAAATTTTCAACTTGCATCATTGATATAAATCAGTGCCCATTGGTAACTAATCTCTTCAGTTCACGTATCGCAAATTTATTTGTGTGCAAACACGGACAGAAGAATAAGTCTTTACCTCAAGATAAGTACTTCAAATCCACGTTGAAAGGTTTCATTGTGGCACACACCTTCTATTCTGTACAGATTCTTTGTACCAGTTTAGAATCTACCTGTGTAATGTGTTATATATTCGTGCACTCTAACAGTTTTTTTAAAATTTTTTATTAATTCTTTAGTTGCTTTCTTTATAAAAGTTTTTATTCAGCATTTTCTTAACGGTCTACTGACTCGTTCGATGACCAAGTTTTCTGACTCGCAAGATCCCACAGAATCTGATAAAACATAGCAAAAAGAAATAAAAATAAAGGGATCACGACGAGCCTCTGTTAGCACTCTGATATTGCATGACTCGTTCTCTGACAGACACTGGTTTATCTTCCGTTCTACTGCACGTAATTTTAGACTTTGATCACTTGATAGACTCCGTAGCTTCTTTAAAACAAGCACATATTGTCAGTATAAACCTGATGAAGAATTTGATGTACTGTGATTTTACTGTAAGAAGATCCAGATTTTTCATGTCAGTAAATCAACACTACAGGTATTCCTGCACAGAACGCCTTTAGTAATCAGTGCATCAACACCAGTTCTGTCGGTACTTCCACCAGATTAACATCTCAGTCCTAACCATTAGCACTTTTATGTCGAATTCTTGCTCTATTTCCAAATCATCCATTCGTCTTCAGCAGACAAGAAAGCACCGCAGCCCTTTCTTTTTGTATTTGATGACATGTTACTTATGTTTGTGTATCCTGGAGTCATCAATGTTTGTATAAATACCAGCTTTCTAGAATATTCCATGTTTGTGTAAGTAGCTGCAATCTCCATCCAGAAGCTCATCTCTATTCTGGCTGTACCAAGTAATAAACGTACTTTCACTTCTAAGCGCTGTATCCATTGAGGAACCTGGTTTCGGATATGGGCTTGATTGTGGTCTCGTTAAGTCAGCTTAACAAAATCCATTTCTAAGTTTTGTAATTCGAAATTAATTCGCTGAAGGCGAATCCCTTGAGAGCCTCTGTACTAGATATAGATCTACTACCCAGTAGTTATACGTGAACATTTGTGCAGAACTAGACTCGAACCCGTATTTCCCCTTATCGCGAGGGGTCGCCTTCACCACTTCGGCTATCCATGTGCGCTCCCCGAATCAAACTTGCATATGCCAAACTGTCTACGTCTTTATATCGTAGTATGCTGAATTTATCACCTAGCACTCGCATCATTACTTGCATTGCCACAACAGAGAGAATGAGACAACGAGGAGTCGAGAACAGTGTTACCGTTGTGTTCCCGCCTAAGCTTGTAGTGAGGATGTAGCCAGTCTGACATACGGAAGTTCAGGTTGGTCCAGGGAGCGGGATAACCGAAGAGCGTAGGGCGACTGCTCGCGCCAAGTGGGAAATCCGATTTAGAGTCTACGTCCGGCACAAACTTTCATATGTCGCTATTGGGTAGTAGATCTATATCTAACACAGCTGATGTCATGTAATTCGCTGTGGGTCGTCACAGTGTCTTGTCCTTTTTCTTTTTTTTTTCAGGCTAGTGTGCAAACTAATCTTTCTGTTAACTATTTTTACAAACAAAACAAAAGCGGCAACTAACAGTAAATGATGAGGCGAAAATCAACATGTAGGGAATACGCGTGCCTGGTCATAACGTTTGGTAATACAGAAATGTACCAGCCGAAAGATTTTCTTTCTTCTTGTGCGCTAATAAAGTACTAACAACATTTCTGAAGTTCTTCTCAGAAGTAAAGCCATGTCAATTGCAAGTATAGACTGTTGCACCTCTCTGAGCTTGAGGCATTCGTAAATTCACGATTGATTCGTTCCATATCGATATTTGTTCTTGCTGTAGATTTCTCTTTCTTTCCTTCAAATATTTTCCGGAGATGAGGTTTCCAGTTTGCCGATGAGTAAATACAGGTGTACGTCGCACTGAGGTGGAGACTCAGAGGTCGATTTTCTATTTGCTATAAAGGGACCGCTTTAGCAGGTTCCTCAATGGAAACAGCGCTTACAAGGGAACCTCCCCATCGCACCCCCCTCAGATTTAGTTATAAGTTGGCACAGTGGATAGGCCTTGAAAAACTGAACACAGATCAATTGAGAAAACAGGAAGAAGTTGAAAAAATAAGCAAAATATACAAACTGAGTAGTTCATGGGAAGGTAAGCAACATCAAGGACACTAGGAATGCAGGGGCGCCGTGGTCTCGTGGTAACGTGAGCAGCTGCGGAACGGAAGGTCCTTGGTTCAAATCTTCCATCGAGTAAAAACTTTAAATTTTTATTTTCAGTTTATGTGACAAACTCTTATGTTTTCATCACCTTTTTGGGAGTGATTATCACATCCACAAGAAAACATAAATCGGGCAAGGTAGAAGAATCTTTTTACCCATTCGCCAAGTGTACAAGTTAGGTGGGTCGACAACATATTCCTGTCATGTGACGCACATGCCGTCACCAGTGTCGTATGGAATATATCAGATGTGTTTTCCTGTGGAGGAATCGGTTGACCTATGACCTTGCGATCAAATGTTTT
The DNA here is from genome assembly GCF_021461385.2 of Schistocerca piceifrons. Taxonomy (NCBI): domain Eukaryota; kingdom Metazoa; phylum Arthropoda; class Insecta; order Orthoptera; family Acrididae; genus Schistocerca; species Schistocerca piceifrons. The sequence goes on from NC_060138.1 coordinate 702,509,875, forward strand.
CGGATCCGATTGGAGAGGCACGTCCTTTCGTCTACTAATCGCACGGTTTTGCGATGCGGTCGCAAAACACAGACACTAAACTTATTACAGTGAACAGAGACGTCAATGAACGAACGGACAGATAATAACTATGCAAAAATAAAGAAAGTAAAATTTTCACTCGTGGGAAGACTTGAACCAAGGACCTCTCCTTCTGCAGCTGCTGACGCTACCACGGGACCACGGCGCTCCTGAGCTCACATTCTCCTTGATGTTGCCTATGTAGCCCATGGACTACTCAGTTTGTATATTTTCCTTATTTTTTCACAGTTCCACACAACTTCTTCCAGTTTTCTCAATTTATCTGTGTTCAGTTTATCAAGGCCTATCCACTGTGCCAAGTTATAACTAAATCTGAGGGGGGTGTGATGGGGAGGTTCCCTTGTTAGAAGTGAAAGTACGTTTATTACTTGGTACAGCCAGAATAGCTTTCGAAGAGCTGATGCAATAAAAAAGCTGCGAGATGAATATGGACGATGCCGGCGCGACTTTAGTTTGAGAATGCACTACCTAGACCGCTGCGCACGTCCTCTCTTCGCGCCCAGAGGGCGAACGCTGGGTGTAAGGAGCGAAAATGCTTGGAGTACTGAGGCACGCCGGCGGCGGCTCTGCAACGCAGCGACCGGCGTTTGCAGGGCAACACGCATGCAGCGCTGTGGCGTGCAGATAGCAAAGAATAGCGGCCACCGCGCCAGCCTGCTGCTTTATGGCGACGGTAAAACGCGCCGGCCAGTGCGTGCCTTGCCGGGCGAGTCCGCGCCGCTACGCGCAAGCGCAGTAATCGTATTTTAACGAGCGGCCGAATTACTGCTCGGCCTGTGCGCGCTGCTCCAGGGGAACATCCGCATCCGCTGGCTTTCCTGTGCTACGGTGGGCAAACAGTTTGAAGGCCGTCTAACAGACTTTCCCTCTTTGATTACCTGGAAGCGCAGATCGTTCATTACAGCTTTCCCTGTCTGCTGTAGTCGGAAGCCGTAAAACAGCTTCACCTAATTAGATATGTAAAAGAAAAAAGGCAGTTTTAATTTTCTGGCACAGAAGGTAGCTTGTAAACGAGCATGTTTTAATTTTTTGTCTCCGTAACTTTTTTTCAATTCCCGGAAGAGTTATTGTCATTTTCCTGCAACATTGGGAATCAACAAACGCTGTAGTTAGCGTTTGTACTACACGCACATGTCACTCAGATTACGTTTAGTATGACGTCACGATTTGTTTTTTACTGTTAAAATTGTTGTGCAACATGTGAATTTTACAGGGTACGCAGATACAGTGTATGCCGATGACACTGTTGTTTCTGCGGAAACACGTATCGTACTGCAAGTACCATTCATTCGTGTACATTTATTTGTTTCGTACCGTATTTCGTAGAAACTGCCTGGTTATTATGAAATGTAACACATATGAAGTTTCAGAAACGTTAGTGTAATTTATGTCCAAATGTTTTAATCCTCACTTACGAGCATGAATCTGTACGTATTAGTTAACAGAATAAAAAAAAGGTTTCCGAAGTCACTAATGTTCGCCGTTTCCTTGTTAAGAGGTACTTCGTTGTGTGTTCGATTCATATCGTCGCATTTAATGTCAGACCTCGGTGTCAAGCTTTCCTTTCCTGTGCGAAATACGATAAATCGTTGCTTGTAAAAAATGAGGAAACTATCAACTGTATCTTTTTCACGATTATTTTAAATAAAAATAAGTTTCTTGCTTTGTAGGCCTAGGATCTCCATGTTGCTTGAGGCTGCGGGCAATGGTAAGCATATCGCTGCTAAGACGGAGCTAGGTGACAACTAGCTAATAAACTGGAATTAACATTCGATAAGAATGAGATTCAGATCCCCGCCCGGAGATCCATATTTAGGCTTTCGGTGACTTTCCTAAACTGTATGGGCTGACAGGATGGTTACTTGGAGATGAACAGGGCCGATTTCCTTTGACGTGTGCCCTGTCTGTAGTGACATTGTCGTGAGGCCTTAAACCCCTGTGTACCTTTGTGGTGGCCGGGAGCAGGGTGGGGGTGGGGAAGGAATAAAAACCTTCTTTTACTGTAAGGTTCCATTGCTTTCACACTGTTTAGTTCTCTATAACAGGATTATAATGCTTAAAACTGGGATACGAAGTAGGTTAAAACTGGGGTACGAAGTAACGTAACGTTCTCAGATAGTGTAGGTTGCAGGAGAACGAAGAGCAAAATTGAAAAGCCATGAGCGATTAAAATTGTAATCTAATAAGGCACTGCTTCCGATACTTTATATACATTCTATCCTGCATGGATAGTGTCGCATTAGGACTCTAGTAAGCTGAAATAATTAGAACTTTGTAAGCTAATCCTTGCCTTCAATCGCTAGTTACTCTACCAAGGAAATTATGAGAACTGTAACCATGTTCTCTCGTCTTAGAACGCACAAAAGAAATGCTCCTCGCGACACAGAAATTAAATATGTATACCTTCGCAACGGACGATCTGGTCTGATCGGGTCTGCCACAGTTCCTGAAATATAATCGTCTCTGTCCGCACCTGAAATAAGTCACACGTCTATACAATGCGAGTGCCCTTATCTGTAAAAAGGTGGTTTTCTAGTCGTAAATAAGGAGTGTTTATTCGTAAGGTAACGTAAATAAAAAATTACTTCGGTGCACCTTTTGTATTGGAGCTAGAAACAGAAATTGATGTTTAAGGAGCTCGATTTACATTTTATAAGGGGCAAGCAAAAAGTTTCTGTTCGAAGGCCCCTTGTCTTCATGTCGGTGCTTACTTATACGACTGTAGAAATCGCTTGGTTTTGAAGCGAAGAACTCGCCGAGCCATGTTCGTAGCACATTTTCTTGAGTTCCTTGAAGATTGTTCAATAGAAAGCGGAAATCATAATTTCTTTAAATATCGTGCGCAAAGGGCTTGTGCGAATGAGACACTTCGTTCGTTGTAAATAGAACCTACTTAGGTTTTTTCAGAACTAAAGTAATGATGTTTTAATGCATAGAATGTTTAATGATGCAAATTGTTTTTGTACAGACTTCTTATTGAAACATGTGTTCTAGATTATTCTGTAATACAATGATTATTAGACTACGATAGGTCATAATTTCCTTTACTTTTTATCGTTACTGTTATATTACGTCGTGATAAACAGTTTTACCATCCCAAACTATGTTTCTCAAACGACAGTTAACATTCGTCATAAATGACACTGCTCTAACACTGCCACTCGGTTCCAATACTGAAGTAATAGTAGCAGTAAGAGGAGGGCTGTAATGACGGACACTTGAGATAATAATCAGCGTTAATTTTCGACGTGCCGTTCATCTGAGCGAAGTAACACCAAAGGGTTTACGCTGACTTGGGTTTGCGGGCGTCGCAGGCGGCACCCCCTGTCACAGGAATTTCTCTTCCTGGAAGCGGCTCGCTATCGGAAATTGTTCTAGCCGTCGTTATGCAAGTTGGCCGGCAGCGCGTGCGGGCCCTTTTGTTCGGCCGACGCCAAGTTCCCACCAGCACTCCGCATGAATCACGACAGCCAACTTGGCGTCTGCCTCCCGCGCCGCGGCCGCGCTAATCCTGTGCGCTCGTAAAGGTGGAGCCTGCTTCTGAATCTCCACACAGCTATTAGAATGCTGACGCTGTTACAAGCAGCGTCTAATCTGTGTATAAATTAGGAGAGCTGTTTTGGCTTTACTGAACAGATAAAATTTGTGATTTACCTCTTCGAATTCTAGCAGTTTGTGAGGGAGATAAATGATGTGGTAATCTGGCAGAAAGTGTTTTCTGCACCTTTTTCTCGATTCCTCTGAGCAGGGAACTGATGCAAGTTAGACACACGTTGCCTAAAGGCATCCATTTGTAACTGACTGTTTACTCGTCTGCTATGAGTGCTACCTGTAATAGTTTTCCTTCCGCCGTGCGTGGTGTAGAGCCATCCTTAACAGTACCACAATGATGGTGGTTAGTTCTGACGATGCCTGCCTTCTCTTAAGGTATTAGACGCACGAGAAGCTTTTCGTTACATTAATTGACAGAGCAGGATTACAAACATAACAATTATTTATAGTTTAACAGTAGTACATTTCTCACGTTACGGCGAAATGGCTATGTTTATTACACCAAATCTTTCCTTACGGAGTTTGCTTCGCGTGTGGCGAATCCGCTAGTTACGGACAGTCGTCCCTTCTCGATTTAATTATTGTCATGTCTTATTTGTATTCCATGTACGGATGATCTACCTGCTTCTTAAACACCAATCATCCTGACGTGGAAAGTGCCGTGAATCATTTATCTGTAAACTGGGTACACTTTTGTTCTAAATGTGTTCACATTTGAAAACATTTATTAACCGTATTTCTGAGGCGAATACTATGAGCCAGTCCAGAATATGCCTAACATCACACTTTGAGAGGTGATGTACACCAACGAACATAATTTGCGAATTCGATCAGGTTTGGCTCACCTACGTGTCGTGCAAGCCTTATTCAGGGTGTTACAAAAAGGTACGGCCAAACTTTCAGGAAACATTCATCACACACACAAAGAAAGAAAATATGTTATGTGGACATGTGTCCGGAAACGCTTACTTTCCATGTTAGAGCTCATTTTATTACTTCTCTTCAAATCACATTAATCATGGAATGGAAATGCACAGCAACAGAACGTACCAGCGTGACTTCAAACACTTTGTTACAGGAAATGTTCAAAATGTCCTCCGTTAGCGAGGATACATGCATCCACCCTCCGTCGCCTGGAATCCTTGGTGCGCTGATGCAGCCCTGGAGAATGGCGTATTGTATCACAGCCGTCCACAATACGAGCACGAAGAGTCTCTACATTTGGTACCGGGGTTGCGTAGACAAGAGCTTTCAAATGCCCCATAAATGAAAGTCAAGAGGGTTGAGGTCAGGAGAGCGTGGAGGCCACGGAATTAGTCCGCCTCTACCAATCCATCGGTCACCGAATCTGTTGTTGAGAAGCGTACGAACACTTCGACTGAAATGTGCGGGAGCTCCATCGTGCATGAACCACATGTTGTGTCGTACTTGTAAAGGCACATGTTCTAGCAGCACAGGTAGAGTATCCCGTATGAAATCATGATAACGTGCTCCATTGAGCGTAGGTGGAAGAACATGGGGCCCAATCAAGATATCACCAACAATGCCTGCCCAAACGTTCACAGAAAATCTGTGTTGATGACGTGATTGCACAATTTCGTGCGGATTCTCGTCAGCCTACACATGTTGATTGTGAAAATTTACAATTTGATCACGTTGGAATGAAGCCTCATCCGTAAAGAGAACATTTGCACTGAAATGAGGATTGACACATTGTTGGATGAACCATTCGCAGAAGTGTACCCGTGGAGGCCAGTCAGCTGCTGATAGTGCCTGCACACGTTGTACATGGTACGGAAACAACTGGTTCTCCCGTAGCACTCTCCATACAGTGACGTGGTCAACGTCAACTTCTCTGACGCTGATATTAAGGTTATCGTCAACTGCACGGAGAATTGCCTCGCCCATTGCAGGTGTCCTCGTCGTTCTAGGTCTTCCCCAGTCGCGAGTCATAGGCTGGAATGTTCCGTGCTCCCTAAGACGCCGATCAATTGCTTCGAACGTCTTTCTGTCGGGACACCTTCGTTCTGGAAATCTGTCTCGATACAAATGTACCGCGCCACGTCTATTGCCCGGTGCTAATCCATACATCAAATGGGCATCTGCCAACTCCGCATTTGTAAACATTGCACTGACTGCAAAACCACGTTCGTGATGAACACTAACCTGTTGATACTACGTACTGATGTGCTTGATGCTAGTACTGTAGAGCAATGAGTCGCATGTCAACACAAGCACCGAAGTCAACATTACCTTCCATCAATTGGGCCAACTGGCGGTGAATCGAGGAAGTACAGTACATACTGACGAAACTAAAATGAGCTCTAATATGGAAATTATGCGTTTCCGGACACATGTCCACATAACATCTTTTCTTTATTTGTGTGTGAGGAATGTTTCCTGAAAGTTTGGCCGTACCTTTTTGTAACACCCTGTATACGTGCTGAGCTCTTTACTGTTAAAAATAGTCACAGAAATCTCAAAGAGGTTAATTTGCACTCGAACATTGCAGTTCCAGGCGCTTCAGTCTGGAACCGCACTGCTGCCACGGTCACAGGTTCGAATCCTGCCTCGGGCATGGATCTGTGTGATGTCCTTAGGTTAGTTACGTTTAAGTAGTTCTAAGTTCAAGGGGACTGATGACCTCAGATGTTAAGTCCCATAGTGCTTAGAACCATTTGAACCATTGCTGAATGTTCCGGTACTTCCTGGCCGGAAAGCCCGGCCCGAATACCGACACGGCTGGTCTGAGAGAATACACTCATCTGCTATTGTCCGACTGATTCACGAATTCGTGGGTGATTCCGTTTGGCCGCGTGCGACTTCACAATGAGTGACTGATGTCCATCTCTATTGTCAGTATTATTATTTGTGAAATTGGGTTGTTTTGAAAATCTGCCATAGGCAAACGGAAATAGTCTATTTTTCATATTTACTCAGGCATGTTTCGACACCTGTGTGTGATCTTCTGTGGGTCAAATTTTTATTTCTGTAAAATACAATATCAAATTTATAATAATTTAAATGTTGTAGACCTAAGAATTACAATATATACAATTCGCTTTATTTTATTTAGACGCTCACCTAAAAAATACATCGCTAAATGAACTGCATTATTATACAACGGTTTTTTGTGCTCTTTTTCGTCTTTTTTTTTACAGTATGTCATCTGCAAACTAGCCATGAAGAAAATCATTGCGTATTTTTGAAGAACTGTTTCGTGGATAGAGGTACTTACATTTTCCGTCACGTTTCGTGTCTCTGTTCAGTGCGCTGTTTCCACACAGTTTTTCACAAAAAAATTTCTTTCACTAGTTCATTTCGCATGCACTTCACAAAATGTGGCGAAACGTGATCTGAGCAGACACTTCTGACTACATTCTCAGTAGGTGGTGTTATGTTACTGTCGCTGTTCACTTCTACATCGTTGGTCTTGTTGAACAAGTGGAAAGCGACAATAATGTAACACCTCCGAGTGATTGTGGAGTCAGAAGCGACTGCTCAGATCACGTTTCGCCACGTTTTGTGAAGTGCGTTGGAAGTGAACTAGTGAACGATAAAATTTAGTGGAAAACTGTGCGGGAACAGTGCACTGAAAACCAGTTGATCGAGACACCAACCAGAGACACGAAACAGGACGGAAAATGTAAGTACCTCCACCCAAGAAACAGTTCTTCACAAATAGGCAATGATTTTGTTCATAGTTAGTTTGCAGATGACATGCTGTCAAAAAACGACGTAAAATAGCACAAAAACCGTTGTATAATAATCTAGTTCATTTAGCGGTGTAATTTTAAGATGAGCGTCTAAACAAAACAAAGCAAATTGCATGTCTTGTAAGTCTTAGGCCTACAACCGTTAGATGATTATAAATTTGACATCGTATTTTACAGAAATAAAAATTTGACCCACAGAAGATACACATAGGTACCGAAACATGTCTGGGTAAATCTAAAAGATAAACTAATTGTGTTTGCATAAGCCGGATTTTCAAAACAATCCAATTTTTAAATCGCAAACACAAAGGAACATAAAGAGGAGCTTCAAATATTAGTAAAATGAGTTATTATTTGTAGTTTATTAATTAAAGTTTCTGTCATAGTTGCAAATTCATTTGATACCAACGGAAATATTATTATTATTATTATTATTATTATTATTATTATTATTATTATTATTATTGTTATTATATTAGCACTTTTCACTTCTGCGTGAAATAGAAGGGAGTGGAGATTTACAGAACATCTCTTTATTTAAGGTTTCAGCGATACGTTTAGAATTTCATGTTCTGCTTTACGTTTTAAGTTGTTGAACTGCATGTTGCGTACTTGTGGACTGAGATTGGTTTATATTTTCCAGTTATGTTTTTATGTTGGAAGCTCTAAGAAGACGGCTCCGGTTTTCGCTCTGCGTGGAAGAAAAATCTCCAGGTACCTTGACCGGAAACGCGGTCGTCTCTACGGCCATCCATATTTTACTTACCACTAACTGGGTGCTCCAACGCAGGTGACAGAGCACAGACTACCAGTTAAACATCACTTGCTCTCATTTAATATGTTATGGCTTCAAGAGAGCAAGGTGACTACTGACTACATATCACAAGCTGGCGTACACCCTAGCTCGAGTCAGAGTACACATCCCGAATCCATTGCATCATATAACTTCAAGTAAAGCCTAATTGCGTGACGATCGCGTCGTACGAGGACCGTTGGTGATCAGCTATGGCAATCACTATGTACATGCGAACTGGCTGTCAAGTGAAACCTGAAACTCGATCTTGAACAGTTAGCTGTGCAACCTTCAATCGGACAGTAACGTACGCCATTACATGTGCAATGGCAAAACTTTCTGCTGCTTCGATCCGTACGGCTTTGTCACGGAGAACAGTGTTGAGAACATACGCAGCACATTATACTTGTAGACGCTGTGCTCAGCGACCATGTGCCATAAGCATTCTAGACGCCATAATGGATGATTGTCAGCGTTTATTTTCATGAATATCGGAGTCTGCGATCTCTAAGCTATCAAAAGGAGCTGCTGCCGAAGAAAGATATTAGAGTTGACAGTTACCATTTTGGCAGGATAATATAGGTAACGAATAATTTGCAAATAATTTTGTAGATTGTTCGAAATCGGGCAAGAAAGCGCAAAAGACAGGGACTAGAAAATTAAAAGAAAATATCAGGACTATAAATAGAAAAGGAACTGATTGAAAGTGAAGCGATCAGAGATCTTTTTATTCCACCTTCAAATAACGTTTTTGATTCTCCTAAATCGTAGCTAATATTTCAAAAAAGTGTATGTGTGAAAAAAATTACACTAATAGAGTGTTGACATCCAGGAAGGACACGCTCAGTCCATGTTTTCATGTACCACACATTGTTCTTCTATAATGTACTTAATCAGTTGAAATGGTCCGTTTTTATCTGTAGGATGTTTCCTCAGAAGCGATGGTAAACGTGAGACCTCACATTCAAAGGACAATGCTTAGGCAGGAAATGGTGCTATAGAATCATCTAAATCGGTAGAAAATGGAAACACTTTTTTATATGTTAACCTCTTCTTCAGTTTTGTGTACACAAATCCCATTTTCTTCTAGAGTTGCTGCTGTCCTCTTCTTATAGGATCTAGCAAGAAACCCCGTGAGTGCGAGGTCGCAAAAGGCCAATGATGTTTACGGCATTCAACGCACCACATATCACCTATCATGCAACCCCAACACCGACTGATGATAGCAGCAAGGGGCGGTACTGGGGGTGTCCAATGGTAAGCACAGCATGAGGCTACGGAGCATAGTTGAACTGCTTACTCGACGAGTAACTCACAACAGTGCTATAGTGCTAGTGGTGTTGATGCAAAGAAGAGCAGTGACAACGATAAACAAAGCAAAGATTGTGTTATATCTAGAACAGCGGTTGCCGAAGTTGACATTTCGTCAGAAAGGAGCCCAAGGAATTTCACAGAGTAAGAAAGAAGTGGCAGGTGAAATATTAGCATTTCTACAGGATGAATCAGTGAAATGTATGATGATGTATACGCTCGAGTGTGCGGACAATGTACATGAGGAGTACAGCGATCACGGCATGTGCTTAACAGGTATAGAGCCATGTAGTTCCCCAACGTTGTCGGAAAGGAAGTCACAAATCCCGTCTCTACTGAAGCGTGGTAAAGGACAATCGTTGTCCAAGGAACGGGTACTAAAATTAACTACATAGTAAAAAAAACAGTTATGAACAGATTTGAAATAAGTCCGCACCAATATGACCTTGAAACGCATAATAAAAACTATGAATATTAAAGGGAGTACAAGGCACACATGTTACAAAAAGGTAATGTTTGCGCGTTTCAAGAACGCTCGATACAATTTACAGGATGTGCATGATGCTGAGATACTGCGCTATGCACATCAGATTGCGAGCGATGTACATTATAGTGATTTCAGAGGAAGCAGTGGATGGTTGCATAACTTCAAACAGTGCTACAAAATTGGAAGAAGTAAGACAACGAAGTTTCAAATGAAGCACCAACTTGATGATGCACAGCAGACTGCAGAATCGCCCCGAAAGTTTGTAGATGAGATAAACAAACTTACCCCATCGTTCAGCAAGGAATTTGTTTTCAATTCCGACCAATCGGGATTCGAAGAGGAAACGCATATGAAAGGAATCCAAGAAATTGGAGGTACCAAGAGAGTGTATCAAGATCAACTACATCATAGCCGTAACGCATTCACATTCAATTATGCCGACTGTTAATCTGGATAGCAAATTGGCTGAAAAGTTATTTATTGTGCTGTGAGAAGTAGGAGGTGCTCTTCCTCCTACGAGTGTTTCTCGTGTGCGTGATCTTGCATGGGCAGTAGGGAATAGTTACGTTACAGCAGCCGGTCAGTGTGGCCGAGCGGTTCTAGGCGCTATAGTGTGGAACTGCGCGACCGCTGCGGTCGCAGGTTCGTCCTGCCTCGGGCATGGATGTGTGTGATGTCATTAGGTTAGTTAGGTTTAAGTAGTTCAAAGTTCTAGGGGACTGATGACCTCAGATGTTAAGTCCCATAGTGCTCAGAGCCATTTGAACCATTTGAACGTCACAGCAAGTAAGAGTGGGAAAAGGGCGTAAGAGAACTAGAGCTATTGTATGAGTACTGCTTCTGGGCAATAGTTGGTCAAAATAACTTGTTTTTGTTTGATTCCTGGTCTGCGTGTCAAAATTAGTCCTCCTTAGGAGAAAACTATCCCTTTTGAAAAGTGTGTAACATTGCAAATCATACCTCTTGGAACCACTGGACAAATTCAGCTTCTGGATATTTGTTTTTCCGTACCTACAAAACATATTGTCGCACTATCTGCAACTACGCATTAAAGGGAAGCCAGTTTCTCTATGAGCTGCAAGACAAATAGATTCGCGTTCCGTTTTATGCGATTACATTCCATAAGTTCTCATCATCCCGTTACAGTAGTATGATTCTATATGCATTCTTTAAAAGTGGATACGTATCGGAACGTCCTGCAAGGTTAACTACTGCCAAGGAGTTCGCCTTCGATCTTGATGGTGCGAACCTTTGTGATCACTGTGTCGCACCATTTTTCGTTCGGTGTTCATGGTGCAAGTTAATGGTTTGTTCTGAACATTTCTGGAGTATCGACGATGTGCATTTTGTGAAGTTTAATACGTTCATCCCATAGGAGGTTGATCCCTGCACCTCCCGTACACTCATTTCCTGTCGCCCTCCTGATGCACACGTTGAGTCATTAGCAACTAACATTTTTGCTGCCCTTAATTGGTAACACAACACTTCGAAATGAGCCTTACTAAAGACTGAACTTGCGAACTGACTCGAGGGGTTTCTTGAAAGTGTGTTGTGAAGAGAAGAATCTGCAAAAACAGAAATACAAGCAGAATGTTGTTTTCGTTTAAAGAAAGAAACTTTGTCTTTTTGTGGACGAAAAAGTAGTTGGAATCAATGTCGAGGGATATGCGCGTGAGAATAAAAAAAGAAGAAAATGAAACTGGCGAAGTGAACTGGCGCTTGTGCTTGCTGGCTGATTAGCTGTGGCCTTTCCGCTTGGTGCTCGCTTGTTATTTTGTGTTGGGCGACCCCCGTCCCGGCTTGACGGCTTGAGTAGCTAGAAAAGAGGTGGCGGCGTGCTGACCTGAGCTGTTGCCAGCATGGGAGGAGCGCGCGCCCGGCGGCGAGAGCGAGAGCGAGATGTCACAGCCGCTGGTGCGGGAGCTGGCGACGGGCGTGCCGCTCGACCGCCGGCGCTGGATCGGCGAGGAGACGCGCCGCGGCCTGCCGCCCTACGTCTACCGCTACTACCTGCACCGCACGCAGGCCTACCGCCGCAGGCTCAGCTTCAAGGTACGTGCCGGCGGCGCGCGTTCACTGCCCGAGGGCAGCGTCCGACAAGAACCGACAACGATTTCCGCTCACATACCGCTTATCCGACACTGCGAACGCTCGTCATCGAGGCGCCACTCAACACGGAGGGAGATCGTACTAGAAGAAATTTTCACTTACAAGTGCACGAATAGTTGTGGCTTGTATTTCTTGATCATCCTACGGTGTCCCAGTATCCAACACTAACAAGGAGACGGGACGACGGTGGGGTTGGGGATTTGTCCGCAATTTTGTGTGGTGAAAGAGGACCCCTAACACCTCACGTGGTTAAAATATTAGGACGCACTACCCGGAAAATCCCGGGAAAAATCGATCCAAATTTCTTAGGTTCCTTATGAGTATAAAATGTTAGTACACTGCCGAGCCGCCGTCTGGCCTCGGTGTTTAGGGCTCGGATTCTTACGCTAGACGTCTCGTGTTTGATTCCTCCGCTGGCACTTTTTTTTTCTTCTGTTTCATTTTCTTTGGTTATTCCACCAATTATTCAGAAAGTTTCCTAAACCTACATTATCTTTAACAAGTTAGTTACATTATTCAATAAAAATTATTTTCTTTTTGTCCAACAACACAATTAATGGCGGTGGGTTTTCCATTTTTCATTGTAAAGTATATGAGGAGAAACATTGCCTTTTTAATCAGAATAACAAAGTCGATTGTGAAACATTCAATTTTTATACATATAATAATTATAAACAAGAACCGCAGTGGTAAGTATCGTAAAAACAAACAAAGCATTAATTTTTGCGACATCTTGCGCAATATATAAAAGCGGATTTTTTACAAACACAGGGCGTTTGCAATAAATCTGTACAAAAACATGCTCCATTAACATTTACGAAAATGTTTCGAGTTTCTGACAATTTTCAGGCAAACCAGGCATATTAAATGATGTCTCGGAACATTGGTGACGAGAATTGATGGTGAGTTATACAATGAATTTTTATACAATCTTCCCGGAAATTAATTTCACGATTCTCCTGTAACAATGCGCTACAATTTTGCAAGCAACAGAAGAAAAAAAAGTGCTGGAGGAGGAATTGAACCCGAGACCTCCGGCGTAAGGGTCCTAGCGCTAACCATGTAGGCCAGACGGCGGCACGACAATGGACGAACATTTTATGCTCATTAGGCACCTAAGAAACTTTGGATCGGTTTTTCTCGGGATTTTCCGAGTACTGCGTCCTAATATTTTAACCATGTAAGGTGTTAGGGGTCCTCTTTCACCACACAAAATTACGGACAAATCCCCGACCCCACGGTCGTGCCGTCTCCTTGTAAATATAAATCTCATCGTAGTATGTCGTCGACGGAAGGAATATAGCGCTGTTGGTAGTTACCTGGCTACGGGATCGTAAGCTTTAACTCACCGTGTATTGGTATCCTAAAAGAGAAGTGTATGTGCTGCCACTGTGTTGCACACTATTTCTGTCTTTCTAATTCATAATTAGTCACCCACACCGACTCAACATCACGTTGCACGAACTTCTACCACAGTTACACAGATTACACCGTGTTACAGAAAGAAAAGTATGTGAAATGAACACTCACGAAACTGAAGCAAAATTTTGGCGTTAGAACTAATGACTAGGCAGGTAGGGAGTATTTGTCAGCGTTTCCGCTGCTGTATTCATGTAATATAACGAATAAATTGATTCATTTGAATCGTTGATGTAAGTTACGAAGCAAGCCGGTATTGATTTAATCTTCAGTCGTAATGTTCTTTTATCAGCAGCAGAGTTTCCTTTTACACAGAATGGTAGTCGTTACAAGAAAGGCGTATCATCGAAGCGCACTCAAAATGTGATAATATCTGCGTCACAAAAAAGCGTAAGTGGCAGTTGTTCTTCCCGCGCATGATCTGTGAAACTAACAGCAAGAAGAATACGCATATCTTCAACAGCATACCTTATTTCGATTACAAATGGTATTATAGACTCTACTTTCATCTAAATTCTGTCCTGCAGCTTGTCACAGCATTAGCTGAACATTAACTTGGGATTTAAGTGTAAAAATTAAATGAGTCTGTGTCAGATACTAGGATCCCAAACCCTCCTTGTAATCTCTTGTAACACCGAGTGTGCTTACACAGTTTTCCAACTAACAGTGTTAACATAGTCTTGGCCCACCACTGGAGCACATTCCTATAGTTTCTCTACGTTATAGCTCAGGACATTGCCATTTCGAACAGTCTTGCGACACGACAAACCCATCTGATACTCTTACTTCTTACAGCGATTGTTGTCTCAAGTCCAATCGCCATGTCATATCACATATATTTGGCTCCAGTCTGCTTATTCAAAGATTCGCCTCTTCTGTAGAATTTATTGTCTTTATTGCTAAAAAATTTCCTAGCCGTCCTGGAGGAAATATTGTGGGCCTCTGTCTTTGTTTTACAATTCAGGGTACTGAATGGCTGTGTAAATCGTAGACTGAAAAACACCTGTATCGTCATTGATCTTAACCTTTAAATCGCTGCCTAGTTATTTGCTTTCAGGAGATTTACGGTAGTGTATATAACGGGAAAGAAAAACCTAGCGATATCTAAACAATAATGAAGTACTGTTTTTAAATAAGTACCCGTATAGTCAAGAAACTGACGATTATATGGAACTGTATTCCGATATAAACATCCTTTTTAACAATAACTTTATTTTGGAACTCTTCTATTTGGTCCGTGTTTGCATAGAAAAACAACAATATCGGAATTGAGTCCGCCTTGATGCAGAACACCTTGTTATTTGTTTACTTATTTATTTCCCAAACTAGTTTCAGCAACAAATAGTACCATCCTCAGTTCTTTAAAATATAAAACACGCAGAAAATAGCGTATTTGTGCAAACACAGCAACACATTATTACACTTTTACTATTCGTTTTTTGAAATATAGTTTTGTATGGATACTTTCATACTACTTTATTTATTGTGTGTTACGGCATGTTTTTAAGAATTATTGTCGCAGTTTGCGGCATATTTTCTGTGCCTTTTTTCTGTTGCCGTTTTTTCTCAGCCTACGTTATGTCATCTGCAACTGTGTGAGCGGCTGTTAGTACTCTTTAGCACACGAGATCTCTAAAGAGTGACAGCACACATTCAACTTTCGCAGAACACGTAAAGAACAAAAACCATAATCTCACTAATCTCGCAAACGATCTCCACATTCTGAAACACAGCAACAGTCTACACCGACAACTAACAATAGAAGAAAATTGCTACATACAAAAGGCTATAGTGGAAGGGGAAAGTGCAATAAACTAAAACACAACACTTTGCAACAACACACTCTTTATAGCTCTGAGAGAACTCACTAAGGACATAGAACAGAAAGCGCACGCACGCAAAAGAATCAATTCCCCGCCGGCTGGAGTGACCGAGCGGTTCTAGCCACTTCAGTCTGGAACCGCGTGACCGGTACGATCGCAGGTTCTAATCCTGCCTCGGGCATGGATGTGTGTGACGTCCTTAGGTTAGTTAGCTTCAAGTAGTTCTAAGTTCTAGGGGACTGATGACCTCAGATGTTAAGTCCCCTAGTGCTCAGAGCCATTTGAACCATTTGAATCACTTCCCCATTACACACAGAGACATAAATAAGGAACAGAAGTCGTCGTAACTTCCGCTACAGTTTTCATAACACTCTCGCAACAAGCGATACACCTCTCGCGACACGCGCGAACAGCAAGATGACGTAATGTTCTTGATCATAAAAAAAGTGCGAAAGTTTTATTTGTCTGTGTATAGAATCAGCTGCATGCTGTCCAACGAACGTGAGTACATGAATAACTAACAGCCCACTGCAAAACAAAACTGTATTCCACAACACTACTGCAACCCTACGTGTATAATGCTGACATACTAAGTTCACCTTTTAGTATTTTGTTTACTAACAGCCGCTCACACTGTTGGAGGTGACATGATGTACGCTGAGAAAAAACGGCAACAGAGAAAAGCACAGAAAATATGTCGCAAACTGCCGTAACATAGAATAAATAAGATCGTATGAAAGTATCCATAGATAACTATATTTCAAAAAACGAACAGTGAAAATGTAATAACGTGTTACTGTGTTTGTATAACTACGCTATTTTCTGCATGTTTTAGATTGAAAACAAAACTGATGATGGTGATATTTGTAGCCGAAACTTGTTCGGTAAATAAATACGTAAACAAATAACAAAGTGTTTTGCATCAAGGCGGACTCAATTCCGATATTGTTCTCTCATTTTAGTGTGGCTTGCGTTTTGTGTATGTATTATAGTGTAACGAGATAACAGTGATGATGATGATGATGATGATGTGTGCTTAATCAACACTAATTAAGGAGTATTTAGCAGAACTATTTTTAGTATATGGATATGATTTTTACCGTTTTGAAATGAACTGGTTTCCCTAGGCCACAAGAAAAAAAAATGCCATATTACCCAGCGATGTAAGGCAGTGATTAAGATGTTGAACTCGGGTTGCCGAATGGTGCCATTAAATGAATCATTATTTCCACTACTCCCCCTTCTATACCATATCGTTTTAGCGCTGTTGGCCGATCGAAGTAACGTAATGGTTTCCACGATGGACTTGTATTTCTGAGGATACTTGCTCAAAAAGAGTCCTACCACTTAGGTCAAGATTGTCTATTGTTTCCCTAATTTAATAAATGGGAAAGCTGGGATTATAATAACACTATAAAAATACACGGCGTTTTATTGACTTCATTACATCTTTTCGTCACGCCGTGAGAACATTTTCAAAGTCAGTTCGGAACCGCGCGACTGCTACGGTCGCAGGTTCGAATCCTGCCTCGGGCATGGATGTGTGTGATGTCCTTACGTTAGTTAGGTTTAAGTAGTTCTAAGTTCTAGAGGACTGATGACCACAGATGTTAGGTCCCATAGTGCTCAGAGCCATTTGAGCCATTTTCAAAGCATTCAAATATAACACGAAGCATTATGGATGACTGAAAGCAGTACGAATCTCTCAAATATAGGTGCACAGTATTTCGTCAACTTTAATGGCATGACATAAGTTCAAACACGCCTGTATTGGACAGTTTCATTCTGCTTTTTACTATCCGTAAAACATTGTGTTATACACTAACGGAAAACAATCAGGAAGAGTTGTGCGATGTAAACGAAATTTCGTCGGCTTGTTTCTACATCTGAAAGATGACGTCTATTCAGATTTCGCGCCACTCGCATAACAGTGGCGCTAGCCGCGGCACTGTGAGGGTGAAAATCAGATTTTCTTTAAATACACGTTGTAACGGTCATGAGTGTCTGAGATTTGACGTTGTGAGTTGATTATCTTCACTGAGTCTGAAAGGGGTCATGTAATATGGCTACGAGAAACTGGATGTTCCTTCTGCGATATTGCAGAAAGACTTGACAGGAATGTAGCAACCGTACAGGATTGCTGGCAGTGGATGTCACGAGTATGTACAGTCGCAAGAAGACCGGGCTCCGGGCGGTCGCGAAAGAGAAGGCCATCGTGTTCGGCGATAGCTCTGTCGCATTGTCGTGCGACTGCAATAGCAGTTGGCACCACAGTGACACAGAGAATGGCTACAAGCCGATTACTTCAAGGACAGCTCTGAGCCAGACGCCCTGTAGCGTGCATTCCTCCAACCACAAACCACTGCTATTTGCGACTTCAATGGCGCCAAGCGAGAGTTAATTGGAGGGCAGAGTGGAGGTCTGTTGCGTTTTCTAATGAAAGTTGGCTCTGCCTCGATGCCAGTGATGGCTGTATGTTGGTTTCAAAGAGACAAGTTGAGGTTAGAACCGACGACCAACCCGTCTGCGTGCTAGACGCACTTGACATGCACCTGGAGTTATGGTCTGGGGCACTATTTGTTATGACAGCTGGAGCACTCTCGTCGTTATCTCAAGCACCCTGAGCCGGCCGAAGTGGCCGTGCGGTTAAAGGCGCTGCAGTCTGGAACCGCAAGACCACTACGGTCGCAGGTTCGAATCCTGCCCCGGGCATGGATGTTTGTGATGTCCTTAGGTTAGTTAGGTTTAACTAGTTCTAAGTTCTAGGGGACTAATAACCTCAGCAGTTGAGTCCCATAGTGCTCAGAGCCATTTGAACCAAGCACCCTGACTGAAAAATTGTACGTCAGTCTGGTGAACTGTCTTGTTGTGCTGGCACTCATGAACAGCATTCCAGTCCGTGTTCTCCAACAGGATAACGCTTGCCCACATACCGCTATTGTAACCCAACATGCTCCACAGTGTGTCGACATGTTGCCTTGGCGTGCTCGATCACCAAATCTGTTACTAGTTGTGCACATACGGTATCTGATCAGACGACGACTCCAGCGTCATCCACAAGCAGAATTAACCGTCCCTGAATTGACTGACTAACTGCAATACTGACATCCGGGTCCTGTTCAACACAGTGCATGCACATTTGCGTTCTTGCTTTCAACATTCTGACAGTTACAGTGGTTATTAATGTACTATTTCACATGTGCAATGGCTCGTCTCGCGCATATATTAACCTGTGATCTTGCAGTTGTAGTCTCTTAAATATGTTACCTAAACAAAAGTATTCCCAAAATTCCATTACTCTACATTAATAATTTTTTGATAGTGTGATTTTTTCCATCACTGTAGTTTGGATTCTTCTGGAAATGGTGGTGCTTCCTAGATTGCTTCAGGCAAATTCCGGGATGTTTCCTTTGAAAGGACACGGCCGATTTCCTTCCCTAGCCCGAATTACTGCTCCGTCTCTAACGACGTCATTGTCGACGGGACGTTAAACACTAATCTCCTCCTCCTCCTCCTGAGCTTGTCTTCCATCTCCAATGAATTCACCGTCAACTGTAATGATCAGCAGTCGCTTGAACAATCCTTAAATGATGAAAAAATATCACTTCGGCTACTGGAGTGTCAAATTAAGGCTCACGAGACTGAGTGGATCCCGTTTCAGACCCCTTCACCACAGAAAGAAAGTGTGACCGGGGGTCGAACCTGAGACGTTCCCGTCACTAGCCGATCGTTGTAACCACAAGTCATCGAGGAAGCTTAATGTAAACATTTTTACTATCCAACACAAGCAAAGTTCCAGCCACTGTAGTTTACAGAAAACTTGCATCGCATCTCCAAAGTTCGTATTATTATTAATTGTTAAAGAATCAATCTGAGGCCATTAATACACCAATTATTTACTAGATTTTCCAGTTGTAAATATGACGCCACGTTCGCTATATTTACTTGTCTGTAGTCTGCTAAAACAAATAATGCGTCAGGAGACTGAACAATATATCACACTCATTAAGTGGACTATCAGTTCTCACTCCACAGCAATACAGACTAACAACAATGTTCATTTTATGAACAGAAGTTAGTTAAGTTACAACATTACGATAGTTCGATGAACTCTCTCTGAAATATACCGAAAAAAATGCCTCCAACAAAACGGGTACGTGAACCTCCTCGCAAAGAACGCACCACACAGCGGACCGTTATTTATCCTGACTGCTGCGAATCACACCACATCTCAGACGTAAAACGAGGCTATATAACATTCTTAATAAAAGAGTGAGACAAAATATAATGGCAGAGAGGCTGCCATTACTTCAGCAAACAAACTGCGCCAGAAGCTCGTGGTTTATGGACTGGACACACAGCAGACGGTATATAGGGTCCAAGATAAGAACAAGGAAACTTTGAGCGTTCGAGACCTTCCCACCCTGTCCGTGCGACTCGGCATCAAATGATGATTTAAATCGCTTCATCTCGTATAAGGTATATGGCAATCGAAAAGTAACTTTGTGCAATACAGTAAGCAAATTGAAATTTCCCACTACTGGCACCACTAGCCTCAATTTCTTTTTTAAATGACCCCTTTTAGAGACTGTAACCTACACATGTAACATGTAACACCTCCGATTTATGTATCCCGCTCGATCGGGATCTGATAGCAGCCCAAATAATAATTAATTAATGTGACCGTGTACCTAATAGGGCTGGCAGTCGGATTTGATTGCTACGGAGTTGTTACATTCCATTTTGTCCTTCTCAATGCTGTAATAATGAAATGTCTGGTGACAAGAAGAACGCCAACACAGCTTCACTAATCAAGACCTATATTCGTCTCAAAAACACAAGAAAAAGGAGACAGCCACTGCCTTCGTCATACATATTTAATAATGGCTAATCTCAGCACAGGCTTCCTCGCTATTCATTACCGTCACACGCAAATTCAATCACTGTAATCCAACACTGCAATCCAACACTGCAATCCAAATGATGCCGGCGCGGTAGACGCGAAACCAAAAAAATATCGGCACAAAAATATCACTGATCACTCTCGTAATTAAACTTCTTCACTTTCCCGTATTATTCTAACACAAAGGGGTTAAACCGCGGCGATGGCAACTCCCTTTGTCGGTAAGCCTTGTATTACAGCAACCGGCCTCTGCACGGCTCGGCTCGCAACCCGGAACAGACTCAACTCACGCTCGCTCTCGCAACCCGACACTATCGATTGTTTGCCCTGTCGACCTGTGCCGAGTGCAAACTTATAGTAAGGACCTACGGACTCCTTACATCCCCGCCCTCGAAAACTTCTTTGGAGCCACTGGCGTAAAAGAATCGGCAAGGGAATTAGACATTGCTACATCTGAACAAAACACATAGTGCAAATAATTAATGAAATTACAATTCACCAAATAATCCCTCGACTCCGGTAGTGGGCTGCCTCCACAATAATTTCTACAAAAGGTTATTACATCTCATAAACATGGCATTGTCCAAATTACAATTTTTTTATATCAAACTGCAATAGTCCTCTATAGTCCAATATTGAATGACACACACAACATACAATCAAAAATTATTACTTGAACACATGACATATGAACTATTATACTACAAATTAGTTGTTACAGGTTTTTACACCCATTCTCAGGTAATCGTCGATATGAAATATGAAGTTCTTATTGTAATACATCAGAAAATACAGTGCAAATAAACATTCCCCTTTTTCAAATGTCCGTTCAACAACTAAATGTCCTAAATATATCTTAGTAGGTTTATTCGGGTCCTTGTAGCTCTCACTCTTGACCGGACCTCACCTGGAGTATCATTCAGTTTTCCGGTCCCTCCACCTCCACCTCTTCCTCTATAATCAGACGAATGATTAAAATGGTTCCTTTGGTCCCTTTGGTCACTACTTCTCTCTCGGTTTTGATCATTAGATTGATTGTGTTCCTGTGGTCGAACAGATTCCAAATGTTCCAGTATCTTCATCAAGGCCTCCCTATCTTTAATTAGGCTCCCAGATACAGTTTCTTGCATTCTCTGAATCAATCTTCTTTTTATCGCAGATACCATTACGTCATCACTCAGGGGTTGTTCCAAGGTCTCGTTCAATTCCCACAAATGTTCGGCAGACTCTCTCAACGTTCCTCTCCATGTACTAAGTGACTTGCGGTGTAGTAGGTCCTCAAGTGCTGCACACTGATGACTTTTGGACAAGTATTTCTTCAAGAATTCTCCTTCAAACTGGTCATAACTAGTAGTCCCTTCCTTCTTCTGGATTCCCCAAGTGAAGGCCTCACCTTCCATTGCAACCCTCTGGTCATCCTCTTCTCGTCGCATGGCTATAGCATTTCACAGATTGACAGGCAATTGGTTCTGCCTATCTCCTATTCCCTTAACTGCATTGTTGCATTGTTTCTGCATCTGCATCACCTCGGCGATTCGATGATCGCAATTTGTTTCCACTTCGGCTTTAGTTTCTTCAACATCGTCTTCTATCTCTCTTGTTAACTTTCCTTCCATCTTCTCCACGTCTCCCTGGACTTGGTCTATATTCTTCTGTAGCTTACTCTCTCTCTCTCGTTGAGGTTCATCTTCAGTCGTTCTGGTAACTCCTGCATTTCCTTCTTCAAATTACATTCCATCTTCATTTGCGATGTATTGATCTCTTGTACACCTTTCTCTAATGATGCGTTAATTTCTTGCAAACCTTTCTCTAACGATTCTCTAGTTTCTTGGAAATCTTCCTTTAATGATTCTCTGAATCCTCGTAAACTTTTCTCTAATGATTCTCTAGTTTCTTGTAAACTTTCCTTTAATGATTTTCGTAAATTTTCCTTTAGTGATTCTCTAAATTCTTGTAAATCCTTCTCTATTGATTTGTGGAATTTTTCTACCCTCTCTCTAGTTTCTTTTAGCAAGGCTGCCAACATCGATCGTATATCTGCATCCTCTGAAACTGGCTTATCTCTCATCGTTTGTCGCGGTGTCTTGGGATAACTAGTTGAATGTGCTAATGGGCTATCTAATGACAATCCATAATCACTGATTCCTGAATCATCTCTGTCTTCCTGTCCTATCCCTTTCCTTTCAACTATTGCCTCACAAACCTGCTTATCTTCAGTAGACATGTTTGGTTTATTTTTAATGCACAGGCAAGTAATACAGAATAACCTCTAGTAACTCGAAACACTCCTCATTACCATGAAACTAACCAAACAGTACCTGCAGTATTTTCAGTTAATCCCAAAATTGATACAATATGTACACTCCTGGAAATGGAAAAAAGAACACATTGACACCGGTGTGTCAGACCCACCATACTTGCTCCGGACACTGCGAGAGGGCTGTACAAGCAATGATCACACGCACGGCACAGCGGACACACCAGGAACCGCGGTGTTGGCCGTCGAATGGCGCTAGCTGCGCAGCATTTGTGCACCGCCGCCGTCAGTGTCAGCCAGTTTGCCGTGGCATACGGAACTCCATCGCAGTCTTTAACACTGGTAGCATGCCGCGACAGCGTGGACGTGAACCGTATGTGCAGTTGACGGACTTCGAGCGAGGGCGTATAGTGGGCATGCGGGAGGCCGGGTGGACGTACCGCCGAATTGCTCAACACGTGGGGCGTGAGGTCTCCACAGTACATCGATGTTGTCGCCAGTGGTCGGCGGAAGGTGCACGTGCCCGTCGACCTGGGACCGGACCGCAGCGACGCACGGATGCACGCCAAGACCGTAGGATCCTACGCAGTGCCGTAGGGGACCGCACACTGATGACTTTTGGACAAGTATTTCTTCAAGAATTCTCCTTCAAACTGGTCATAACTAGTAGTCCCTTCCTTCTTCTGGATTCCCCAAGTGAAGGCCTCACCTTCCATTGCAACCCTCTGGTCATCCTCTTCTCGTCGCATGGCTATAGCATTTCACAGATTGACAGGCAATTGGTTCTGCCTATCTCCTATCCCCTTAACTGCATTGTTGCATTGTTTCTGCATCTGCATCACCTCGGCGATTCGATGATCGCAATTTGTTTCCACTTCGGCTTTAGTTTCTTCAACATCGTCTTCTATCTCTCTTGTTAACTTTCCTTCCATCTTCTCCACGTCTCCCTGGACTTGGTCTATATTCTTCTGTAGCTTACTCTCTCTCTCTCTCGTTGAGGTTCATCTTCAGTCGTTCTGGTAACTCCTGCATTTCCTTCTTCAAATTACATTCCATATTCATTTGCGATGTATTGATCTCTTGTACACCTTTCTCTAATGATGCGTTAATTTCTTGCAAACCTTTCTCTAACGATTCTCTAGTTTCTTGGAAATCTTCCTTTAATGATTCTCTGAATCCTCGTAAACTTTTCTCTAATGATTCTCTAGTTTCTTGTAAACTTTCCTTTAATGATTTTCGTAAATTTTCCTTTAGTGATTCTCTAAATTCTTGTAAATCCTTCTCTATTGATTTGTGGAATTTTTCTACCCTCTCTCTAGTTTCTTTTAGCAAGGCTGCCAACATCGGTCGTATATCTGCATCCTCTGAAACTGGCTTATCTCTCATCGTTTGTCGCGGTGTCTTGGGATAACTAGTTGAATGTGCTAATGGGCTATCTAATGACAATCCATAATCACTGATTCCTGAATCATCTCTGTCTTCCTGTCCTATCCCTTTCCTTTCAACTATTGCCTCACAAACCTGCTTATCTTCAGTAGACATGTTTGGTTTATTTTTAATGCACAGGCAAGTAATACAGAATAACCTCTAGTAACTCGAAACACTCCTAATTACCATGAAACTAACCAAACAGTACCTGCAGTATTTTCAGTTAATCCCAAAATTGATACAATATGTACACTCCTGGAAATGGAAAAAAGAACACATTGACACCGGTGTGTCAGACCCACCATACTTGCTCCGGACACTGCGAGAGGGCTGTACAAGCAATGATCACACGCACGGCACAGCGGACACACCAGGAACCGCGGTGTTGGCCGTCGAATGGCGCTAGCTGCGCAGCATTTGTGCACCGCCGCCGTCAGTGTCAGTCAGTTTGCCGTGGCATACGGAACTCCATCGCAGTCTTTAACACTGGTAGCATGCCGCGACAGCGTGGACGTGAACCGTATGTGCAGTTGACGGACTTTGAGCGAGGGCGTATAGCGGGCATGCGCGAGGCCGGGTGGACGTATCGCCGAATTGCTCAACACGTGGGGCGTGAGGTCTCCACAGTACATCGATGTTGTCGCCAGTGGTCGGCGGAAGGTGCACGTGCCCGTCGACCTAGGACCGGACCGCAGCGACGCACGGATGCACGCCAAGACCGTAGGATCCTACGCAGTGCCGTAGGGGACCGCACCGCCACTTCCCAGCAAATTAGGGACACTGTTGCTCCTGGGGTATCGGCGAGGACCATTCGCAACCGTCTCCATGAAGCTGGGCTACGGTCCCGCACACCGTTAGGCCGTCTTCCGCTCACTCCCCAACATCGTGCAGCCCGCCTCCAGTGGTGTCGCGACAGGCGTGAATGGAGGGATGAATGGAGACGTGTCGTCTTCAGCGATGAGAGTCGCTTCTGCCTTGGTGCCAATGATGGTCGTATGCGTGTTTGGCGCCGTGCAGGTGAGCGCCACAATCAGGACTGCATACGACTGAGGCACACAGGGCCAACACCTGGCATCATGGTGTGGGGAGCGATCTCCTCACTGGCCGTACACCACTGGTGATCGTCGAGGGGACACTGAATAGTGCACGGTACATCCAAACCGTCATCGAACCCATCGTTCTACCATTCCTAGACCGGCAAGGGAACTTGCTGTTCCAACAGGACAATGCACGTCCGCATGTATCCCGTACCACCCAACGTGCTCTAGAAGGTGTAAGTCAACTACCCTGGCCAGCAAGATCTCCGCGTCTGTCCCCCATTGAGCATGTTTGGGACTGGATGAAGCGTCGTCCCACGCGGTCTGCACGTCCAGCACGAACGCTGGTCCAACTGAGGCGCCAGGTGGAAATGGCATGGCAAGCCGTTCCACAGGACAACATCCAGCATCTCTACAATCGTCTCCATGGGAGAATAGCAGCCTGCATTGCTGCGAAAGGTGGATATACACTGTACTAGTGCCGACATTGTGCATGCTCTGTTGCCTGTGTCTATGTGCCTGTGGTTCTGTCAGTGTGATCATGTGATGTATCTGACCCCAGGAATGTGTCAATAAAGTTTCCCCTTCCTGGAACAATGAATTCACGGTGTTCTTATTTCAATTTCCAGGAGTGTATGAATACCGAACATAACAACTCTCAAAACCTAATAATTTCAAATATCACTTCTCATATACACAGTTTATGTAAAATGTTTTAAACAAGATAAATCACACCACTCATAAAATCTGTAACTGTAAAATCCCCAAAAACAATGAGCATATCTGTATAGTTACCATTTAGACAACACAGTATGCATAAATAAGTATGCTATATTTCAGAGTATGTTTCGCAAACTTATCGGAAATTACTGTAATTGGGCACTTTCCTAACGCGAACTCAGTTTACAAATGTTTATTTACCGTGAAGACTGCACACTACAATTTAATGTTATGTCAACCAGTCGTCTTCACTCACCAACTGACGTTCCCACGAGTCACGATGTTTTGACGTTTGAAGTGGGCGTGGCGCTGTACTGCCGCCGGAGCCGCGCGAAGTCGCGCTGAAGATCTGTGGCGAGTCGTCGTAGTTCTCCGTCGGCCGTTCCGTGGCGCTGCAGGCGGGCGTAGTTGTAGTTCGGCCGCTAGATGCCGGGTCGGCGCTCGGTGTCTCGAAGTCGCGCTGAAGACCGTCGGTGTAGTGCGTCTGTGCTTGACCTACTCCTTGCACAGGTAGTTGGGATGACGTGTGAAATCACCTCGCAGATCGAAGCTCTTTGGCGCAGCTGCTACACGGGTCTGCGTGACGTCACTCAATAATTGCGTCGCCACAATACATTGTCGTCCAACGAGTTAAAATTTCATAGAGTGGCTATAGGTCCGCCATGTTTGAAGCAAATTGAAGTTCTGGCCGCCATGTTTTCTTTAGTCAAGGCATTCGTCTGCTGTGTCCCGCCCCCTTGTAACTGCGTTTGACTTACTTGAAATAGCCCATACTAGCTTTATTTTTTCTAAAACAAGCAATAGACAGCAGTGATTTCAGTGTACACTGACAGCAAAAAGGGATGTTTTTGTCGAAATATGGCTAAACTTTTCGATGTAGATAACACTACAAGACAACTCAAATAAGTCTGTCCATCCACTATAACGTTACTTGTTGCCCATAAATTAATTCAATTAGAGCAGATACCACCAGAATATTACAGTGAAACTTCTAAACATGCTGTGCTTAACTATTAGAAACAGTAACGGGCGCAGAAATGCGATATTTTTGTCGCTATTTCAAAGTAAACAAAGCCTCAAAAACCAGTACACTGTGAACGAGAATTTATTTGAAATATGTGTTACAAGTAGTTAACACAAGCATAGTAATTCAATAACAAAGTCGAAGCGTTCTTGGGTGGGGTAATTTCACAAATTTTCGTAAGTAGCTGTATGCCTTGGCAGAATAAAACTGTAGGGTCAGGGGAAATTTCCTTATTTGCTGAGAATAATGGCATACTTTTAGCACTGCACTGAAGTTCCAATAGCTCCTTCAACAAATCAACTACATGTTCACTGTTTAACATATCAGAAACTGAACTACATAGCCTTCTTCTCAAACCAGCAACTAAAGTCTGTAACTGCACTATTCTTCTTTTGTGTCGTACACTAAGTTGCTTCATTTGCTTTATCCGCTTCTTTAGTCGCACATTCTCTGCTTGTACTCTGTTATATTGTGTTTTCAACTTCTTAGGGCTTGGTAGACAGTAATTGTGGTCAGCAGAAACAGATGTGGGTCCGACAGGCACTGAAAGAATGTAGTTACATCATAAGTTTATAACAGAGTTACAGCATAAGATTATAATAGAAAGTATGTAATTCAAAGTAATAAGAACACGGAGTAAAATTAAATTATTGACTTACTTTGTGCTAATGATGTCACTGTAATAGCACTATCTTGCAAATTGTCGAAAGATCGCTTTCTGGGTTGTGGTCGTAATACTTTATCTTGCTTTTGTAAATGTGGTGGAAAGTTAAAGATAGTAGGTACTGGTTTTGACAAAAGGCGCTTCTGGACATTTGTGTGGTACATATATTTCTCTTCAAAATGAGCAGAACAGAGGTAACTGGCTGTAGTAGGAAACCAGTTTTCTCGCTTCATATTTATAACCCATCTTTTTGTAATTTCCTTATCTTTTAAAGGAAATCTGTAATCAACGATAAATAAATTACTTCCTGCATTTGTTTTAAGCATAATTACAGTTCCAATGCAAATGACTCTTTAATAAACATTAAAAAACGTGTGTCGTATTTCGGTACTAATATACTTACTTATAATATGAAATATTTGTTGTTTTATCGCTGCGATTTGTGCAGTTGAACGCTGAACAACTGCAGGCATGTTGACTTTATATTTTGTAACAAAAGTGTCAACTAGAAAAGTTAAATATTGCAGTAGTATCACAACAGCTGACACACTTCCAACACAAACAACAGTAACGCTTTCCTAATGTTTTGACTAAGGAGAACATGGCGGCCGAGTTAGCGTTGGTTGCCGCTAGGAGCGCTGTAACTAGTATCTCAGCCATTCTATGAAATTTTAACTCGTTGTTGTCGTCCACATAACAGTTTATGGGTCCACATGAAACTCTCCGATTTTCACTATTCAAAAAGCAATATCACTCAAAATATTACCACTAAACACTTCTTTAAAAGCTTTCGTGGCGAATTCGTAGCTTGTTTTGCTATTTTAAAGTTCACACGTGTCTTTCTTTAGTGTTCACTTTTCACAGTTTTTCGCGCGGATTTACGCATTTGCACATTATACCACAGTTTATCGACACTATTATTCTTATCTATTATTGCAAGAAAAGAAAGTTTAGTCACAATTGTAAGATGTTATTACTTCGTATTGTTCAAAATGCACTGTTTCTTGTCGCGATTTGAAAGTTTATGCTCTGTCTCGATCCAACATTTGAAAAATATTTTCTCGCGTTAAGCAAGATAAAACTACCTATTGTTCTTTACTATTCGTCCGAAAACTGCACTTGTCCTTTCACGGTAAGCCAAGGGTGTAACACCTCCAATTTATGTCTCTCGACCCGATCCGGATCGGATAGTAGCCCAAACAATAATTAATTAATGTGACCGTGTACCTAATGGGGCTGGCAATCTGATTTGACTGCTACGGAGTTGTTACATTCCATTTTGTCCTTCTCAATGCTGTAATAATGAAATGTCTGGTGACAAGAAGAACGCCAACACAGCTTCACTAATCAAGACCTATATTCGTCTCAAAAACACAAGAAAAAGGAGACAGCCACTGCCTTCGTCATACATATTTAATAACGGCTAATCTCAGCACAGGCTTCCTCGCTATTCATTATCGTCACACGCAAATTCAATCACTGTAATCCAACACTGCAATCCAAATGATGCCGGCGCGGTAGTCGCGAAACCAAAAAAATATCGGCACAAAAATATCACTGATCACTCTCGTAATTAAACTTCTTCACTTTCCCGTATTATTCTAACACAAAGGGGTTAAACCGCGGTGATGGCCACTCCCTTTGTCGGTAAGCCTTGTATTACAGCAACCGGCCTCTGCACGGCTCGGCTCGCAACCCGGAACAGACTCAACTCACGCTCGCTCTCGCAACCCGACACTATCGATTGTTTGCCCTGTCGACCTGTGCCGAGTGCAAACTTATAGTAAGGGCCTACGGACCCCTTACAAACAGCAGCTCCTGTGTGCTCTGTTCGTTCTAACAGGACTTCATTCTAGCGCTCAGACATACTATTAAACAATTTGATGCTGTCTGCATGATATGTACACCAGATGCCAAAGAATGACTCACTCAACTTGTCTTTCCTTGTGGCGGCTATCATTATTTGCCGTCACAGTTGTCGGTCTCCTTCATCTGTAACCCTTTGATAGGGACTCGTACAGGGCATCATAATTCCTATCGACGAATGCGTTTTCATGTTATCGATGTAACGCCTCTTACCGAGATTTGCATTTCGTATGATACGAGAGACAGTGTAAAAGGAAGCAGTAGGCAAGTATGTAAGAGGCAAAGAGCTCTATTAAGCATTAACTTGTAATAAAGGCAAAACATTAAAAGACGTTATGTAAGGTGAGTTCAGCGTATCCTCGAGAGGTTGTTAACGATGACGTCATACTTATACTCCACTACTGAACAGATGTACGCCTTTTGCAGAAACTAATACTGGAGGGAAGAAGATCGCGTTAAATGTTCCTGCGAAGTCATTGAGATAAACCTCTAGGGACCAGGTTGGAACAGAAAATGGCCATGGTGTCCTAAAAGGAATAATTCAGGAAACCGCCGTAGTCGACTTCGAGAAACTACGGAAAACCTTAATCTGAATGGTGGGACAGGTCTTTGAACTCCGTTCGGCAACACTGGAAATATTCTCCATGGTAATTACCTGTAGATAGCGTAACAAAGAGTGCACCATCAACCTATTCGATATACTATTAATACTCCTAATTTGCCAATTGCAACTATCTTGTTCTTATTTAAGGAGCACATTTCACAATTTTATTAGGCATAGAAATCAGAGACATGGCCGTTGTGACCAATATCGATCTCGAAGTGTACAGTGAAATGACTTTTGCTCTAATATACAAATATGAACAATATTCCAAAATATCTGTACGTGCAAAAAGAACAAATTAATATGTACGCAACAAATTTTAGATTGTTGGACAACCTGAAGCAGTAAAGTGACACACTGTTGAGACTGGTAAGTTTCCATTCTTATTTCCGCAGATGCATTACGCTAGTACGATAATGGGGAGGAGGATGGGCACCGGCTGGAAGTGTGTCCATTTCATACTCTGCACTAAAGGACCATCGTGAAATATGAAATAACTTACAGAGCTGTTAATTTAAGTGAAAATCATTCAAAATTTGTGAAGATGTATACAATGTAAATGATCAAAGTGCACAGTGGTACAGCATATGCCAGCAAGAAGACGATGAATGACGTTTGTGTCAGATTCAAAACCTCGAAACTTCAGTAAATAAACAACACCGACACAAATTTAACGAGCATATTGATTCAGCTTCCATTTTCCGTATACACTATAATAGTAGACAGACTATGTTTGCCACGAAATAATTAAATACCGAGGTTTTTTCTCTATATTTTTCTCCCTTTTCACTATTGACATTTATACGCATGCTGTAATTGGTCGACGTAAATTGCAATCCATTTCCTAGCAGTTTGTCCAGCCGTAAAGTACCCACATCGCTACGGTAGCTGGCGCAGGAGTCAGCTAAAAGTTGCCAACGAGCAAGCATAAATATTTCTGCTCGCGTTGCTGCTCGCGCCTGCATTATAAATGCGACAGAATGTAACAGTTTGTTGGGCGTTATGCGGCACCGAAAAAAGCAACAACACGGCTGACGAACAAGCAGTCATTAAAGAGGCAGCGGAGGATGGGCAACGGCTGGAAGAGTGTCCATTTCATACGCTGCACTAAAGGACCATCGTGAAATACGCAGCAACTTACACAGCAGATTGTTGCCCATCTGTCCGCCACTACTTTGAAATCCGATGTTGTAAGAACGACTACTCATGTATCAACTAATCCTATTGCTTGCAGTATGCCATGAAGAGATGACGCTGCACTTTAGGAAACTTGATCTCATCGCGGCGACTTGTCCTGATCTAAAATATTTTTCTTCCTCTGCATAGGTTATAAAGGAAACACAGTGGCGCTCATGGATAAAAAGCAGTACATCACTAAGTCACAACAGTTCATCACAAAAAATAAAATTATTAAACTAAAATCAGATCCAACAAACAGATTCCAAGCGAAGTTGAGAAACACTCTGGAAGACATTGAACTTCCAATAGAAAACAATGAAAAAGAAAAAACTGGTACAAACAAATCCCAGTGCACCACCCCTCCGTAAAAAAGATTGCAGTCAGCTCAAGACGGATGATATATAGTAACAGATGTTAACAGCTGCTGCGGAAAATGGACAAGCAAACAAACGTGTTATTTTAATTCCGTTTTCCGTATGAAATAAGTGGGAACAAGTAGAGGTTGCACACAGTGCAAAGCAAGTTCCACAGTCTTCCCGAACGTGGTCCATCTGTGGTTCCGTCGCCAAGTGATCTTTTACTTACAGTAGCTACACACGTGCCATTATCTTCTAGATCACTCACTATATGTTCAATTTTTCATACACACATAAAAAAAATTTTGCATCACCTCCGTTCCGAGAGTTCCGGAACCTGTACAACAGCCGACCGTTTTGGCCGAGTGGTTCTAGGCGCTTCAGTCCGGAACCGCACTGCTGCTACGGTCGCAGGTTCGGAATCATGCCTTGGGCATGGATGTGTGTGATTTTCTTAGGTTAGTTAGGTTTAAGTAGGTCTAAGTCTAGGGGACTGATGACCTCAGATGTCAAGTTCCACAGTATTTAGAGCCATTTGAACCTGTACAAAAAATTGGAATAGTGATCAACATAAACATCATTGCCGCCCTCTTTATTGCTCAGGAAACCACACATTTCATGTTGTACCACCATACAGTGATATCTTCAGAGGTGGTGGTCCAGATTGCTGTACACACCGGTACCTCTAATACCCAGTAGCACGTCCTCTTGCATTGAATCATGTCTGTATTCGTGTTGGCATACTATCCACAAGCTCATCGAAACACTGTTGGTCCAGCTTGTCCCAGTCCTCAGTGGCAATTTGACGTACATCCCTCAAAGTGGTTAGTGGAACACATCGTCCATAAATAGCCATTTTCAATCTATCCCAGGCAAGTTCGAGAGGGTTCATGTCTGGAGAACATGCTGGCCATTCTAGTCGAGCGATGTCTTTATCCTGAAGGAAGTAATTCACATTATGTGTATGATGGGGGCGCAAATTGTCGTCCATGAAGACGAATGCCTCGCCAATATGCTGCCGCTGTAGTTGCACTATCGGTCGGAGGATGGCATTCACGAATCGTGCAACCGGTACGGCGCCTTCCATGACCGCCAGCGGCGTACTTCGGCCCTACATAATGCCACCCCATAAGAGCAAGGAACCTTCACCTTACTGCACTCGGTGGACAGTGTGTCGAAGGCCTTCAGCCTGACCGGGTTGCCTCCAAACACGTCCTTGACGATTGTCTGGTTGAAGACACATGCGACACTCATCGGTGAAGAGAACGTGATGCCACTCCTGAGCGGTCCATTCGGCATGTTGTTGGGCATGTGGCTGCACAAAAAGCATTATTCAACATGGTGGCGTTGCTGTCAGGGTTCCTCCGAGCCATAATCCGCAGGTAACGTTCATCCACTGCAGTAGTAGCCCTTGGGTGGCCTGAGCGAGGAATGTCATCGGCAGTTGCTGTCTCTCTGTATCTCTTCCATGTCCGAAAAACATCGCTTTTCTTCACTCTGAGACGCCTGGACACTTCTCCTGTTTAGAGCCGTTCCTGGCACAAAGTAACAATACGGACAAGATTACACCGCGGTATTGACTGTCTAGGCATGGTTGAACTACAGACAACACGAGCCGTGTACCTCCTTCCTGGTGGAATGATTGGAACTGATCCGGCTGTCGGACCCCCTCCGTCAAGTAGGCGCTGCTCATGCATGGTTGTTTGCATCTCTGGGCGGGTTTAGTGACATCTCTGAACAGTCAAAGGGACTGTGTCTGTGATACAGTATCCACAGTCAACGTCCATCTTCAGGAGTTCTGGGAACCGGGGTAATGCAAAACTTTTTTTGAAATGTGTACATTTGTTGCAAGATACCCTCAGATGCCAATGTCGTACATATGCTTATCTCTCACGTCTGTCATTATTATACTCGACAAGTTATATTGTCTTTTTCGATAGTAACACTACATTAGTCTTACACGTTTTCCGTCTTTCTTCTCTTAACTTTTTAATTTTCTATTTCCCTGCCCAATATAGATAGAATTCGATACAACTAGTCTTACCCAGATATCTGTCTGTTCACCCCCAACATTTAACAATCTGAAAACGCCTTAAGGACCAATTTAGAACTGCAGTTATCAGTTCCTAGAATATAGCATTGTACAGCTTCTCTTTGGAACATGAGGCTAAACCTGAAATACAGATCGTCATAAAGTTGCAGTTCTTACAGTAAACAACAGGAAAATACAAAGGAAAAAACCTAAGCGTGGAGAAAATGTGTCGTATTAATATTCACAACGGATTCCCGAAGTATCACCCGTTCGCTGCAAATTGTGTAAGTCCAAGCCATATTTTGTCCGTTTCTCCATAAGTTCGTTGTACGAATCTCAGAATATCAAAAGCTATGAAACTAATGTGAGAAAGGTTAATTCCAGAGACGTTTGTATTCAGTGAACATAGGCCAGTGAAGAAAATTTAACTACATCCCCTGAGTTGTAGTGGAGCAGCAGGTAAAAAATATCTCTCTCTTTCTTCCCGTCCGAACAGGCCTCAGAAGGCCCATTGACACCGACCGACCGCCGTGTCATCCTCCGCCGATAGGCGTCATTTGATGCCGGTATGGAGGAGTACGAGGTCAACACACTGCTTCCCCGGCCGTTATCAGTTTTCGTGACCGTAAACGCTTCATCTCAGAGTAGCCCCTGAGTCGGCCTCACAAGGGCTGAGTGCACTGCGCTAAACTTCGTTGACGTGACGGGAACCGTTGTTTGGGAGGAGATAAGTGTTTAACGTCCCATCGACAACGAGATCTGTAGAGACAGGGCACAAAAACGGATCAGGGAAGGAAATCGGCCCTGCCCTTTCAAATAAACCGGTCACTGAAAATCCTAAATCAGGATGGCCGGACGTGGCTTTGAACCGTCGTCCTCCCGAATGCTAGTCCAGTATGCTAACCACTGCGCCACCTCGTTCGGTGGAGCCGATGTTACCACTGCGGCAATTCGCAAGTACAAATATGGTAAGATTCAAATGTGCTGTGTGTCCACCTTTCAGAAAGATACCGGACAGACTCACTGATACCTCCGCAAAAGTAACATTTTTTAGAGGTACGGTCCAGTAAAATAAAATCGTAGATTCTACCGAGCACTTGGCCCATTGTGTCCGCCCGAGAGTTAATTGTTTCCAGAGTAGATAAGCGTACTGCGTATGTACAAGCTCCATGTACTCAAATAGTTTTTTCTCTGAAAATTGGAAGCAGTTATTTTGCTGCTAGTATCATTCTTCACATTTAACATAAGTTGCGGAACATTGAAGGTAACTCCATGGCGTTGGAGGAACTCATGAGATAATGGCTACTGCTGTCGAGAATTGGTGTTCTTTGTAGGTGAAAGTTGGGAATCAGCGTATTTTAAAATTGGGGTAGGTTTATTATTTTTGTAGCCATATTTGGCAATAGTATGTCTGTGACTGTATAAATTACCTTCCATATAGTTCTGATATCACTCACAAATAAAGGATATGTGTGTGTTTTAAGTTCAGCGACTTATATTTAAAATGTAAAATGCACACAGCTTAAAATAAAGCTTTACGTGTCGCTGGTAGTAGAATTGCGTAAAACTTAATTTCTTTTGACATCCGATCGTGGTAATATTAACTGTCTACAGCATAACAAATGCTCGTATTTCGTGATGCGTTGTGTGTCACATACATCGTCTGTGTGTACCTGCCACTGGCTGTGGAGCAAACACACATTTTCCGCCGCACTTGCTGCAGGTAGGCACGGATCATCTGACAGGTGGCTCTCGCAGGATGAGGGGCGAGATAGCCTGAGCGGCAGAGGGTACCGCCGGCCGAACTCCAGAACGCAGGCTAGCGGTCTGCAGCGATAATGCGGGCTGCTAACTTAGTCCTTGCCCGCGCCCTCTGTATGCCGGTACGGTACGGGCAGCGTAAGTGCCCTTCTGACGTCACAGCTTAATGCGGAAAGCTACCGTTGCTGGATCGTCGCGTGCAGATTTTGTCCGCTGCTGGACATCACTGTCATTCTCCCTCTAAGGCGTTAGATTAGCGGTGACGCCTTCGTAATACATCGTTAGTGTGCATAGTGCTTTTGCAGAATCTGCATTTTACATGTAATCTCAGACAAAGATAGTTGTCTAAAAAGACGAAGATAAAGATATGGTGGGTTCTTTGTGGTCATAACTATTCCTTCGGAAAGAAAGAAAATTAATTTATATTGTAGAAGCCGAAAAGTAGAAATCTTTGCTGACACTAATTTATTTGACAGATATCACTCATTCATTTGACAGATACCATCAATTTACAGTTTCCCAACTCACTCTCACTCAGTCAGTGGCAGTGGGTGACAATGCTTCTGCATTTACATGATGGTTCAGAATGCTTTTATTTTTTACACTATTGAAACGCTTTGCAGCCCAACTCTTCGAATAGTATGGTTCCAATTAAGCCATGCCTGGATGACGTGAGACTTTCCCGAAGTACTGTTTTTTCACTGTTCTTGTGCTTCACTCTAGAAGAGGTGGCCCAATTAAAACGTGACTGGCATCTGAGGAACGTCACAGAGTTCTGAGGACGTGAGACAATTCAGTAGTTGGCTTAAAGGCTTTCCTGTTGTTAACGAACTGGTCTGTTGTTAAGCTGCAGCTTTCTTGGCGGCTCAGGAATACAGAGAAACGCTTGGAGGATTCTCAGGGATTTTCTCAAGAAAATCTGACATCTAAGTCCCTAGAGTACTAGCCATGAAGAGTGGGAGGTGCTGATATGGGAGACGCAGTGGGAAAGCCGCCATAATTCCCATGATACATTCTAGCCATCGTGCAGGGACTTTTCATAGCAATATACTGTGGGCTGGCACCGTGTACTAACACGGGAAGTAAACAGCAACGGTCGTTCACTGATCTACACTGCTAACGCAGCCCACCAATTACAAGATAATACGTCGAGAAATTCAGCACCATGAATTACAAGATTGGCAGAAAAGGGAACATAACTGCAGAGCGTTCGCAGCCTGGGGAACTCCGAATTAACGCTACTGCAGGGAGTCCAGTCTGAAATTGATCGCAAGTCTCATCCGATATTCTTGTAGGTGATACTCAAGCATCATGCCAAGCGACTTGCACGCTGTTCTGCTTTCAGCATTCTGACTTTGCCTTCTGGAGTCATGCAAGTCAATTTTCCACTCAGTTTCCAGGCTTCTAGTCTGATCGCTGCATTCATTAGGATGCCTGTTGTCACTTTCTGACATTCTCATTTTTCACTCCACGTTGGATGATCTTTCTGTTGGTCTTACGTTTGAGTAATTAAGTATTCGACTGCGTTCCCGCAATCCGCAGTCAACAGGCTTCGCATGTATACAGATATCCGTTGAGTGGTGGCGAGTACAATACAGCTGTGTTTACTGCTGTGAAATGGTTTTATCTGGAGATCATTTAGGTACGGAGTGGGGAACAAGAATCGAATTAAGCTGCTCCGAATATCGCCCAAAAGCCCCAGTACATGGAGTTAAAAAATGCTGTTTCTCATTCAGCAGCCATGTGAAACGACGAGAGACTCGCCGGGACATATCACCGATTCTGTTATGCTTTATTGCCAAGTCATGTATGTGACCAGTCAAATAACAAATTTGTCGCCCTAAAATTCAGGGAAAAATCGAACAATTAACAAAATTTTAAAAGTCGTACCACGTTCGTTTGATTGTCAGCTAAAATAGAGGGCAAATTGACCGAAAATGAGTCACCGCCCTTTGGTCCGGAAGTAACACACAATTTAGTAAAGTGTGGCGCACTGTAACCTGTTCACCAGAAGCTGGAGGGTCCTCTCGCCGTAGTAAGAATCCCTGCGTCATAGGACTATCACCTATACAAAGACGAATAAAGAGGGCCTTATGCCGCTTACATCGTTGGAAGGAGGCGCGTTGTGTACTTCAGTAGACGCACCTTATTTCCTGTCACTTCCAGCCACTCTTCATCCCATTGACACATGACTCTGTACCTGAAGAGTGAGAGGATAGCATGCAGGGGATGGCACATAACAGGGGATCGCGACACGCCTCCTTGCCTGCTACATCCGCTCTTCCGTGCACCGCAACGTCCATGTGCCCTGGCACCCAGCAAAAGACACTTCCTTCTGCAGCCCTTGTAGTTTGAGGAGAACGTCCTGGATATTCTGGATTACTGTATCTGATAGGTACAAACGCTGTGGTGAGTGAGGATCACTACAGGGAATAGGAACAGACGAATTTAGCACTCGAAACAGGTTTCAACTGATCCAGTGCCCGCAACATCCCGTGTAATTTCGCGTCGAAGATAGTAAAGTTTTGAGGCAGTCGAAGATTGGGGACGCGATGAGGGAAAAGAACAGAGCAACCTAGTCCCTGATGGTTATTCACGTTCCTAGAAATTGCTTTCTAACTCGAGCACAACCATAGCTTGTAGGAGCAGCCTCCAGTTTCTGCCTTATTCGGAATATCTACTGTACTCTGGTTAGTACAAACAGTATCACGTTCTTGATTAGTGTTCTTTTGGCATTCAGTTTCCGCAGACAACAATGTTTACGGTCTGTAGTATGTGCGAGTATGCTTCGATTTCTCCCCGGGAAACGTGAGAAACTATTCTAAGCCAGACAGGATTGGAAAAAACAGAAAAGTTCACCGTAGATAGCTGCTTTTGCATCTTTTGAAGAAAGGAGTTTAAAGTTTTGTCCTCTTCTGCAACAGATCCCATTGTTCATAATTAACTTAACAAGTGAAGAAAATTAATTACTACAACATGTGATGAATCGAATTTGAGAAAAGTTTTGAAATCAGTTAATGTGATTGTGTAAAACTACCGCTATCCCAAAGATCCTCATCTATATCTACATGGACACTCTACAAATCACATTTAACAGCCTGGCCGAGGGTTGATCGAATCACCTTCACAATTCTCTAGTATTCCAGTCTTGTATAGCGCGCGGAGAGAGCGAACACCTTTCCGTACTAACTCGGATTTCCCTAATTTTATCATGGTGATCGTTTCTCCATATGTAGGACGACGTCAACAAAATATTTTCGCATTCGTAGGAGAAAGTTGATCTGAATTTCGTGAGAAGATTCCACCGCAACGATAAACGCCTTTGTTTTAATGATGTCCATCCCAAACCCTGTATCATTTCAGTGACACTCTCGCCCCCATTTCGCTATAATACAAAACATACTGCTCTTCTTTGAACGTTTTTGATGTATTCCTTCAATCCTATCTGGTAAGGATCCCACACCGCACAGCAGTATTCTAAAAGAGGACAGACAAGCATAATGTAGGCAGTCTCGTTAGTAGATATGTTACATTTTCTAAGTGTCCTGCCAATAAAACGCAGTCTTTGGTTCGCCTGCCCCACAACATTTTCTGTGTGTTACTTCCAGTTTAAGTTGTTCGTAATTGTAATGCGTATGTTTTTAGCTGAATTTACGGCCTTTAGATTTGCCTGATTTGTCGTGCAACCGAAGTTTACCGGATTCCTTTTAGCACTCATGTGGATGACCTCACACTTTTCGTTATTTAGGGCCAACTGCAAATTTTTGCACCATATAGATATCTTTTCTAAGTCGTTATGCAATTTGTTTTGATCTTCTGATGACTTTACTAGTCTATATACGACAGCGCCATCTGCAAACAACCTAAGACGGCTGCTCAGATTGTCTCCCAAATCGTGTGTGTAGATAAGGAAGAGCAAAGGGCCTATAACAGTACCTTGGGGAACGCTGAAATCACTTCTGTGTTACTCGATTACTTTCCGTCAACTACTACGAACTATGACCCATCTGACAGGAAATGAATCCAATCACATAACTGATACTATATTCCATAGGCATGCAATTTTGCTACGAGATGCTTGTGTGGTACAGTGTCGAAAGCCTTACGGAAATCCAGAAATACGGAATCGATCTGAAATCCCTTGTCAATAGCACTCAACACTTCATGCGAGTACAGAACTACTTTTGTTTCACAAGAACGATGTTTTTTAAATCCATGTTGACTTGTGTGTCAAATGGTTCAAATGGCTCTGAGCACTATGGGACTTAACATCGGAGGTCATCAGTCCCCTAGAACTTAGAACTACTTAAACCTAACTAACCTAAGGACATCACACACATCCATGCCCGAGGCAGGATTCGAACCTGCGACCGTAGTGGTCGCGCGGTTCCAGACTGTAGCGCCTAGAACCGCTTGGCCACCCCGGCCGGCGACTGTGTGTCAGTAGACCGTTTTCTTCGAGGTGATTCATAATGTTTGAACACAATATGTATTCCAAAATCCTGCTGCATATGGACGTTAATGATATAGGCCTATAATTGAGTGGATTACTCATATTGCCTTTCTTGAATATTAGTGTGACCTGTTCAACTTTCCAGTCTTTGGGTACGGATCTTTCGTCGAGCGAACGGTTGTATATGATTGTTAAGTATCAAGCTATTGCATCAGCATACTCTGAAAGGAACCTAACGAGTATACAGTCTGGACCAGCAGACTTGCTTTTATTAAGTGGATATTTACTTCTATGTTTCTCGCATTGGCAGCTATTCTTGATTCGAATTCTGAAACAGATACTTAGTCTTCTTTTCTGAAGGCATTTCGGAAGGCTGTGTTTAGTAACTCTGCTTTGGCAGTACTGTCTTCGATAGTATCTCCATTGCTGTCGCTCAGACAAGACATTGATTGTGTCTTCTTCTGTAAAAGATCGGCGATCTTGGAGATTTTGCTTCTGTTTAAATTTGGAAATTTTGTATCGTTGTTTATGCAACAGTGTTGTGACCCGTTTTGTATACCAAGGAGGATCAGCTCCGTCGTTTGTTAATTTATTTGATATAAATCTCTCAATTGCTGCCGATACTATTTTTTTGAATTCAGACCACATCTGGTCTACATGTGTATTGTTAATTTGGAAGGAGTGGAGATTGGTCCCTGGGAAGTCTTTCGCCTCATGCTACGCCCTGGAGTGACCTCTTATTCGGCCACAGGTGAGGGGTCAACCTCAGTGCAAGCAGTAACTGGGCTGGCCACCGGTGAAGACCGATCGGAGGACTTGGACGTGCTGGAAATCCGTTGGATCCCTACGGCCGGCTCACAACTGTGGTGCCCATCCACTGCAGCTTCAAGCTGTGTAACCGAAACCATCACAGCCTGGAGCTGAGAGCCAAGTATCACCAACTCGGCTCGCATCCGCACACAACAATCACAGTCCCTATCCATACTAAAGACCGTGGAAAACTAAACTGCCCAGATAAACGGGCCATCGGCACGTGCTGCGGAACTCTACTATAGACACTGACGAAAACGCATATACTGTGCGTAATAAGTTAGATGAACACCCAGAGATTCAATAACCTTCACACACAGTAGGAAAATTGGTTGTATTAAGTGTCTTCCACCCTTATCGGTTTTCATGGAAATTGCATGTTGCAAAAGAAGAGTTTCGCCAGGAGCAGGCAGCTTCTACAACGCGAAAAAGCTTTGACTGAGAGGGGGAGACGTTCAGAAAGTGCTTCGTTCTTCGCTGCAACATACGGATTTGAAGCCGCTGGAGGACGTGGACGATTGCCGTGTTTTGGCAGTTTTGGCAGCTGTTCCCAACGATAGGCGCCCGGGGATATTTGTTTTGCCACGGCCGGTGGCGGCGGCCTGTTACAGACGCAGACACGCTGGCGGCATGGGCTAGGCGGCGCCGTTAGCCACGGCAGTCCAAACAGGCGGGGGACGGCGCGAATGTTGTCCGTTCAAACCGTGCACGTGTTCATTAATCTTCCTATTAAAGGATGTTGATGATGATGATGATGATGATGATGGCGGCGATGATAACTGGTTTGTGGGGCGCTCAACTGCGTGGTTATCAGCGCCCGTACATATTCCCAACCTTTGCTCAGTCCAATCGCGCCACTTTCATGAATGATGAGGAAATGATGAGGACAACACAAACACCCAGTCATCTCGAGGCAGGTGAAAATCCCTGACCCCTCCGGGAATCGAACCCGGGACCCTGTACTCTGGAAGCGATAACGCGACGTGGTACGCATTTTGGTTCATTTGCAAGTAGTGAGAAGGTCCAGTTACACATGTTCGAATAAGTAGATGTTTTTACTTGCAGAAGAAGCTATAGTTAGTTCGACTGAAAGAGCGCACACAACGCCAGAGAACAGTTGAAATGGATACAAAATTGTAGTATTCATTCCACTCCATCGTCGACTGAATGATACAGCTACCGGTTTTCGTATATATATAAAAAATAAACACTCACGGTTGCAACATTATTTTTAATTTAAAAATAATGTGTTTCACCATGGTTAGGCATCATCAGATTAGGTAAAACGGTCAGATACAGTTCACTGGACCAGCTACCAAAACTCTCCGTCAGCCACATACGCATAAAACCGTGTGGATGAAAATATTGTTGTCCGAATATCTAAAACGAACTGTGGGAACCCTTGTCCTGATATAAACTCCTCCCGCACAGGCTATGATAGCCCAAAGGTACCGACTGGCCGCCGTGTCATCCTCAGACCACAGGTGTCACTGGATGCGGATATGGAGAGGCATGTGGTCAGCACACAGCTCTGCCGGCCTTATGGCAGCTTCCGAGACCGGAGCCGCTACTTCTCAATCAAGTAGCTACCCAGTTTTCCTCACAAGGGCTGAGTGCACCCCGTTTGCCAACAGCGCTCGACAGACCGGATGGTCATCCATAAGTGCGAGGCCAGCCCGACAGCGCTTAACTTCAGTGATCTGACTGGAACCGGTGTTACCACTGCGGCAAGTCCGTTGGCTTGTACTGGTACAGCAGCAAAGAAAAATAGGCCATAGTATCAGAAATGCAGTTGAAATACCACTGTTAAGAGAAGCGCAAGAAGCTCTAACGGAATGAATAAATGGCTGTGCGAGTGCTGCAACCTGAGCTGACAAAGAAATAAAAGTTTCAACTTGAACAGGTCAGTGAATGTGATGCGTTCTATCCAGTATTTGGAGTATACGAACAAGAGACTTTTATCAATACAACAGCAGTAATCTGTGAATTAAAATCGATTCCTGTCTGTCTAAAGTTTCTGGAGCAGGCCACAGTTGCAAGCCGCCACTATATTCATACATTCGTATCCAGTAAGTCTAGTGCCGCTTAGTTCAAAAAATGGTTCAAATGGCTCTGAGCACTATGGGACTTAACATCTGAGGTCATCAGTCCCCTAGAACTTAGAACTACTTAAACCTAACTAACCTAGGGACATCACACACATCCATTCCCGAGGCAGGATTCGAACCAGCGACCGTAGCAGCCGCGTAGTTCCGGACTGAAGCTCCTAGAACCGCTCGGCCACCACCGCAGGCGGAGTGTAGGTCTTCTTTTCTCACCACCAATCAGTGTCAGCGAACTTTCTATCTGTCCAAAGAAAGTGAAACATACGTGCTGCTAATCTCGAAATTACCTCTAGTGTAGGATCCCGTATTCTGCACTTCATATTTATACATTTTTTTACATTCTGCATGTTTTTTGAGAATAAATAATTTACGGTATCCACGTTGCGTTTTAGTGTAATAATGTGCCAGTAGGAATGAGTGGCTTGATGTGCTAAGCTGAAGTAAAATCTGAACACTATACTTCGTTTTATGGAAATCTCTAAGTGTAGGTTGGCAGTGACAGGGTCATCTCAATTATTTGTAGGCCTACGAATTCCACTGGAGAGACAACGATAGCCAATTGTACATATACACGCCATATGTTACACACACCACAGGGAACACTTCTTTACTTATTTCCTTAGCGTTTGCAGCCTCTGGTTTCTCTTTATTTCCTACGTACAGTGTGACAATTATCGAAATACATGAAAAAACGCAAATTAGTTACAAACTAGAGCGTTCACCCACTTTATTCAACATGAAACGTTACTACAGATATTCGGATTTAGGTTATGACATGTTCGATATGCCTGGCATCATTGGCGATGATGTGGCGCAGACGAATATCCGAACTCTGCATGACCCGCAGAAGTATCGGAACGTCGATGCTGTCGATGACGTCCTGAATGGCTGTTTACATTTCAGCGATGGTTTAGGGGTTATTGCTGTACACCTAATCTTTAATATAGCCTCACAAAAGGAGTTGCATGTGTTCATATCTGGAAAATACGGCGACCAATCGAGGCCCTTGCCAGTGGCCTCTGGTAACCCAGAGCCAGAATGCGATCTCGAAAGTGCTCCTTCAGGCCATCAAACACTCTCCTGCTTCTATGGGGTCGAGCTCCATCTTGCATGAACCACATCTTGTCGAAGTCAGTGTCACTCTGGACAATGGGGACGAAATCATCTTCGAAAACCTTGACGTACTGTTCGGTATCACTGTGCCATCAAGGAATGTCGCACCGATTATTATTAAGGATTGCACACCACACAGTCACCCGTTGAGGGTGGTGATACTTCTTGATCGCAAAATGCGCATTCTCAGTCCCCCAAATGCGCCAGTTTTGCTTATTGACGAACCGATCCAAATGAAAGTGGACTTCGTCGCCAAAGCAAACCAGGTATGCGCATATTAATTCCCATCATACACTTCAATAATTCTTGTTTACTGTAGCTGTTTGTCCAGCTCTAACTATATTCGCCTTCCTCTTGTGTCATTTCCGCCTAATTGGGAAATCGACGTTGTAAATTTCAGTCTCAGGACTCCGCTTCCATGCACGAATCATAATTTTTAGTAGTAGACACAATATCAGTAATTTCTTCTGACTTGCCATTTGGTGTCGTAAAGCAAAGTAGTGACAGTATATTGTATCTAAGGTTTTCACAATGAAAAATCGGGCCAAGAATGAGCCCGGCATATGAAATTTATTATGCTCTTGCTCACTAAATACTTGCCGTTGTCTGTGAAGCCATATTGGTAGCACGTTGGG
Source organism: Schistocerca piceifrons (assembly GCF_021461385.2). Taxonomy (NCBI): domain Eukaryota; kingdom Metazoa; phylum Arthropoda; class Insecta; order Orthoptera; family Acrididae; genus Schistocerca; species Schistocerca piceifrons. The sequence continues at coordinate 702,554,113 of NC_060138.1, forward strand.
TGAAAACATAAGCGTTTCGAATAGTGGAGTGTAGACCGTGCTCACCTCGTCTGTGGTGCCCTACTGCTAATGCATGCAGTGCTCACGTAACACGCCGCTGCGTCACGCCCCACATTCGATCGTAATTCTGCAGAAAGCATTCCGCAACAGTTAACAGACATTTATAGTGTGTGTTATTTTATTTTCCATTAGTACCTCCACTTTGATAGTCGAAACACTTCCATCAACCAACGATCAAGTGGAAAACAGCTGATCTAATAAGTAAAAGTACTTATGTTACGCGTTGTTGGTTTATTACTAAAGGAGCATCAAAGGTGTGCGAATACATTGGTGCACAGCGAACGGAATTAGTAGACAAACAATTTGTTCCGAATACGAGCTCCAGAGCGTCACAGCCAACCAGAAATCTTACAAGAAAGGTGTAATAGGGTTTGTAATTACTACGAGGTTTCACACACCCTACACATAATGAACCGTAAAATAACTAGGTTGATACCAGCATCGTCTTCAGAGACCACTTTGTGTCTTTTGATAGTCCGAGGTACGACGGACAAGGATAGACGGACGACAAGCATTTCACGCTTGCTCCCGCATTGTCGTCCTGAACAATTTCGCAGTGGGGGTGATTTGGTATTGATTTCCTCAGATGTATCATGAAGTGGTACGTTCGTATTGTTTGGATGACTGTGATAAGTAGTGAGGCAGTGCAGTTTTGCATTCCTGTTGACAAAAGGAAGGCAGCAGGTAGATGCACCGACGGATGGTTCACCATCCACTGTGCCACATACTCCCACTCTGTGAGACACTGCAATAATTTTTGTAATTCAACACGGGACCAGATTACAGGCATGATGGGATCCTAAGAAAAAGGGCTACCGATAGGATAAGCCGCGTATCCCTCCTTTCCCCTCCTCAAGACACGTGGTGGCGTTATCGAACCACAGGGCTAGTACTGGGAAGAAGGCCTACTGTTCTAGTGTGACGAGGTCACTGGGCCAACGGGGATCGCGTTCCCCCTCCCCTTTTTTACTGTCCCATTTGTGTTTCATCATTCGTTCGAGGTCAGTATTCGTTGGTGAAGGATTCAGTGTCCGTCTCTTTGCAAGTAATAACAGGCATAGAACAAAAATCTGGGTTATTAAAAATAATTTTTACAGAACATTTTGTTCCGTAGTTACTTTGAAATATAACGGTTTTATTTTATTTTTATTTTATCGAAAACTTTTATACAAATTGAGATACATCAGAGAGATATCAACTACATATCCTACTGATTATTTACGTACTTTTATACAATACAGCGAAACTAACTGGTATGACTAGCAATAGGTGAAGAAAAAACCACACTCACACGGATTTGGACATAGCATGGTAGATATACATACACACACGTATGGGAAGCGGCCTTTACTACTATTCCACACAAATATGGCATATGTACATCTTATCTCTCTCTCTCTCTCTCTCTCCGTCATCTAAGTGAATAGAGTGAATATAGGACGGTGCCGATCCGTCACCACAGATAAACCGTTTGTCATCATGACGCGACAATCCATCATTCAGCTGCGGTGCAGTATGGATCTTATGGCCTCGTGAGGTAAAGACTACATGGGGCACCAAGTGTGGAGCAACGCTAATGCCCTCGAGCAGATGCCTCCTGTAATCTTCAACCGAGAAAACCTTTGAGGCTGCACGATGCACATCCTTAGCCCGTCTTTGGGTGGCGCCTGTATATGTATGGCGTACGTAAATTTTTGAACTGAGCCCTATAAACTCACAGTCTGTAAACTATTAATCTCGTCCTTCATAAGACCTATAACCTGGTTGTTTTGAGGTGTAAGGCCGTAAGGATTGTCAGCTGTATACCCGGACGTGTCGAATCCTCCAGGATGGTATCCTGTTAATATGGTATTGCAGCCTTTCACTCAATAGAGGAAACGATTTCCGTGTAAAGTAACTTTGGATCGGCAAACTTTGATCTACCGAACTGATACCGTGAGGTGTACTTGTGGAGTTTGGAAAATTCCAGTACACACAACTGATATAGCCAAGTTTCATGAACTCTACCATAAACTTAGGCCTCTTCAGAGCGGCCAATCGTTGATGAATGATAGTGACTAGTTTAAAATTTGGCCTAGTGGTGTAATTCTTGGTAAACTAAATGAATTTTGTGACGCTTTCTTAGATTTTCCATAGTTGTCCGGAAAACTGAAGTGTTCATTAATTTTAAAAAATTCTTTTCGAAATGAAACGGTGCGATAGCTCTCTTTTCTGTATTCACATCTGTTTACTCCTACAGCCTGCAGGTTGAAGGAAATGGTGTGGGTGAATTTGGTAAGTGTCATTCCCAAACTGAGACCCTGCTGGAAGTTTCTGTAGGCCTAGTGCATGATGTGTCTGTTTGTTCCCCAGTATCACCAGCAGCTTGCAAATGGAACCACTACATGGGATTAGTTGCTCCGGACACAGCGGCAAGTTGCTGTGCGCGCCATGTAAACTGGCAGTATATGCTAGTTCTACCTCCACGACATGTGCCTTACCAGTCTACATCTTTGAACTTACCAATCTGTCAAGTTCCTTTTTGGACAGCCGTTGTAAACCTACAGTCGTTAGAGATTGTTGCATAGTGTGCCCATACAGGCTGTTTGCGTCCAAATACAGGATGTAACTCACACGGTTAGAAGGTTTGTACTCCTCTTTCATCCGCGGGTTATTCACCTCTGCGTATATGCAAACGCAAGCACAATCTCCTGCGAATGCCGTATTCGAAAAAAATCAACATTTCAACATCGGTCAGCACTTCGATATCGGCATGTCTTTCTTTAAGACTGCGTCCCACGAAAGCGCTAGCGCGATGAAATAAAAGGCAGTATCCAGGCCGTACGTATCCACGCAGACACTCAGGAATTTCTCCAAAACATCCGCGGGCATGTACACATCTGTGTCCATTTACAGGCGGACATATTCCCCTAAAGCAGGGATGCCGAACTCCTGCTAGACGTTTACCGCATGAGCCGGCCGGAGTGGCCGTGCGGTTCTAGGCGCTACAGTCTGGAACCGAGCGACCGCTACGGTCGCAGGTTCGAATCCTGCCTCGGTCATGGATGTGTGTGATGTCCTTAGGTTAGTTAGGTTCAATTAGTTCTAAGTTCTAGGCGACTGATGACCTCAGCTGTTAAGTCGCATAGTGCTCAGAGCCATTTGAACCATTTTAATTTACCGCATGCCCGTACTCTGCATCCGTTATGGCTGTGCCTTTAAGTTCACTGATGAATGCGGCTATCCGGGCAATGTTATTTCGTCGAGTCTCTTCTTCGAATCCAGGTATTTGTATGGAAAGACCCCCTTTTTCGTCACAAGTTTGAAGTTTGCGTCGTCGGGACATGCATCTCTAGTGATGCGCATGGCGTCCTGATGCACTGTCTCACCAAGTTTCTGAATAGGTGCATGCATGAAACAAGGGAAGCCAGGAACCAGAGCTCTATTTTTGACGTGATTCGTTTGGAGGTGGTGGTGTATTTTTCAACGTTATCTCCTTTTGGACCGATGTCACCCAAGTGCTCAACAAGAAAATGAGCATGATACCCACTCAAATTGTGAAAGAAAACGGGTACGTGGCGCGGAAGTTGTGATTTCAAGTTACGTATTTTGTGTGCCGTAATGTGTAAGATTAGTAACGAAAAATTCATGGTCTGACACGTCTTCCGTTCCTTTGCGTAATAACCAAAAGTCAGTCGGCTAGTATTTTTGTGTTGTGCCGTACAGCCATAGAGGGGCGCCGCGTGTACCGAATTGATTTTCATGAAAACAAAGACTGAAGTAACAAAATGGATGCTTTTCGTATAAAAACCATTAATCCGGTGTGCCAGCCGTTCAGCCCAGCAACATTGTACCGGAGGTCGCCGACGCTTGTTTTCCACATGGTCGACGAGACTGTTCACCGAAAGAGGCAGGTGGGAGCGTGTCTGTCTCCCTGCCTCCCTCTCCTTTCATTTTTTCCGGACCTCGATGTTTTTCGTTAGCCACGTGTAAATGGTCACATACTGACGTGACCAGCCCAAAGGTTTGCATGTTGGGAACTGTAACAAAGAAGTTTCATGAGAAATGTTGGTTATTATTTCTTTTTCTTTCTTCATTCTATGACAGAGAAATGGTGGAGATATTGACGTGATGAGTTTCGGTAAGAGTAAACGCCTGTGTTCCATCGTGTCAGAGGGATTGTTCAACTAATCAATGTCTGGACTGCACAGTAGGACACAGTGAATCCTGATCAAAGGAAGTATACCAAATCGGGTAATCGCAGTTAACGCATCTATAGATGGCTGAAAATAAAGTGAAGATGTGAAACACACAGTCAGTACGATGTTATATCATATTACCCTATCGCTACAGCGTGAACATTGGACTGATGTTCGCGTCCTTCAGGCTGATGTCATCTTGTATATCACATAAGACACAAAATTACCTATCAAACTTAAATATAAATACGGAAGAGGTATTTGGTAAACGACACCATAATGAGCTATTGTTAGTAAACATTTTAGTTTCATACGTTATATTAAGCTAGTTACCCGGTTTCCCCCGTCGGAGGTTCGAATCCTCCCTCGGGGATGGGTGTGTCTGTCGTCCTTAGCGTAAGTTAGTCTAAGATAGATTAAGTAGTGTGTAAGCTTAGGGACCGATGACCTCAGCATTTTGTTCCCATAAGACCTTACCACAAATTAATTAATTGTGAAGCTAGTTAGGCTGACGGAAACCAGTCGGGTATTAACCTGTTTCATCTACAGAGTATGTAACAGTAACATTTTCTACGTTATGGCCATATGAGACGTATGGGCGGTAGTAAAATACTCCAGGAGGTGTGGCAGTAGAGACCACCAGGAAGGCGGAAATGGTAGAACTGCAAAGGCCATGCCGGGAAGACAGCTGGCAGAAATACTCGGACGGATAAAGAGGCACGGAGACTGGATTGCAGTAGCAACTAACGATGTTGTTAAATAACTGCTACACACACACACACACACACACATATATATATATATATATATATATATATATATATATATATATATATAATTATTATTTATTTTATGGCCTTCATTGGACCACTCTAGTCAAAAATACAAAGTTGTAAACAAGTTGTTACACAGGGATACCATTTGGTTCAACAATAACTTAATATGATATTTAGGTAATATAATTATTAGAGTCTATTCTTATATGGAAGGTGTTTTGCTCTTCTGTCTGCCCAATATTTCTTCATTCTTTCAGATTTTTCTTTCTTTCTTCATCTGAGACCACTCTTCCTGTACTCCTTTTATTGATTTTCATTTGTAGTCTGGTTTGCGGGTCTTGCAGTATTCTGGTTTTCTCTGTCTTGTTTTTTAGGTCATCTACTGTAATTTGAAGTTCTTTTATATCTTCCTTAATTTCTGTGATCCATTTAATGTCGCTCTTGCTATTCCACAATTTTTGTATTATTTGTTTATTAATTCTGTTTTCTGGAGTTCTCATCAGATGTCCCAAGAATGAGATGCGTTTCTTCCTGATTGTGCTCATGACTGGTTCTATTTTCTTGTATACTGTTTCATTTGATGCTATTCTCCAATGTCCATTTATTTTATACTGTTTATTTATACATGTGTTAATTATTCTTCTTTCTATTTTTAGTATTCTGTCAATTTCTGCTATATTAGTTGTTTTGAAGATAGTTTCAGCTGCATACGTTATTTCTGGTTGTGTAACTGTTTTGTAGTGTTTTAATTTTGCGTCTATAGATAGGCTTTTTTGTTGTATGTAGTTTTAGTAATGTAATATGCGTAGTTCTGTTATTTTATTCTATTCTGCCATGATGGCATGTTATTATTTTGCCTAAATACTGAAATTTGTTAACAATTTTGATTTCCTGTTCTCCTATTGTAATTTTGTTTGCAAGTGGTGGATCAGTTAGCATAATCTCCGTTTTTTAAATGATATTCTAAGGCCTACTTTTTCTGCTATTTCTTGTAGTGATTTCACTTGTTGCCTGGCTTCTTGACCGTTGTTGGCTAGGAGAGCAAGATCATCAGCGAACCCCAAGCAGTTTAAGCTAGTATCATCTTTTACACTTCCAATTCTTATCATCTTTGGATTGTCCTTGTACCATTCTCTCATTATGTATTCGAGTGCACAGTTGAACAGTAATGGTGATAGGCAGTCACCTTGTCTTAAGCCTGTTTTTATGAGGAATGGTTCCGAAATTTCTCCTCTAAACTTCACTTTTGGTTTGGTGTTGGTTAGAGTGAGTTGTATTATTTTAATTAGTTTTGGATGGAGTCCTAGATTTCTTAAAATTTTTAATACTGAAGGTCCGTGGAGACAGTCATATGCCTTCTTCAAATCTACAAATGTTATTGCCAGAGGTTTGTTCCGTTTCTTGTAGTATGCCATAATCAATTTTAAACTAATTATCTGCTCTGCACAGCTTCTCCATGGTCTGAAACGTCCCTGATATTCCCCTAACTCCTGTTCTAATTGCTCCTTGATTCTTTCATATAGGATCTTGGATAGAATTTTGTATGTGCAATCTAGGAGAGAGATTCCTCTGTAGTTGTCTGGGTTGCTATTATCTCCCTTTTTGTGTAGTGGGTGGATGATAGCTGTGGTTCAATGTTTGGGAAATCGTTGTTACCCAAATTTTTGTTAGATCCATGTGTAAGGAGGTCTTGACTGTGTCACTTCGAAAGGTATGTGTGAGATTCGATCTGGATAGAGCCAGTGAAAAATGTCGATAGTTCCCAACCGCAAGGTTGGACGAGTAGTACATCTTCGAGTAGTAAGATCTTTGACAGCTAACAAAGCTAGGTGCACGCGGTAAAAGTTTGAGTTGTGATGAGGAGATGCGCAGAGACAGCAGACGTGTTTCGAGTCGGAGTTAGATGCCTGCAGGAGGCAGCCGGGTCGTGACAGCATCAAAGTAAGAATTGCCGCTACGCACATAATAAGCTATTATATATTGAGCGAAACTCGGCACATACCTGGGGAAACTAGAAAGAATAATTAATAAAATAGGTTTTCTTTGGTTAAATAATGTCTAAAAGCTAGATAGAAATCTCATTGTTGATGCAATAAGCGTTTTGTGAAACTTTCTCGTAAATCCATGCTATAGAAGTTTTTTTTAGTTTTTCACATGTGCCTTAAAAGTTTGAACAATAAATATTTTTTTTAGATAAGATTAGAGTTTCATCTCTCACCTTATGTCGTTCTCCGCATCCTGTGCTTGCATTGAACCAAAAGGTACATTAAAGTAAAGTTCCCATGCGTAAAGCTAATAATTTCATTTATCAGAGTAAAATAATCTATATGCCATTGCACAGTTGGCAAATCATTCAGATCAGGACAGAATTTTTAATAAGTAACAAACAGGGCCAAAATGAGTAAAGTTACCTAGAATGACAATTTTATGCCATTGCACTACGGCTGAGTTGAATATATGTTTTATTATCGGCTAAACGGGAAGGAGTGCTCGAGCTAAGTCCACAGACGCAGTCAGATGCGGGTTGGTGACTCATTTATTTTTACCACTAAACTTTCATGCGGTCAGATGTGTATTTTGAGTATTAATTTTCCAACAATATTTTCATGCAGTCAGATAAAGTTCAGTTCAGTTAAATACGCAGTCAGATGCAAGTTTTATTAAAGACTAAAGCAGTCACATGCAGTCAGTCTAGTTTAAATAGAGAATTTTTATTAACAACACTTTCAACTTGCATATTTCCACATTTCAACAAAAACCTGAACTTCTCCACATGCCTTACAACTTTTTTGTTCTTTAAGAATTTTTTCTACTTCTTGGGAAGGTGGAGGGTCTAGTTTGTTAGGTTTGGTTTTTAATGGGGTATTTATGTTGATTTGTAAGGGTTCTTTGGGTTCCTCGCAATTCAGAAGTTTGTTGAATGCTTTTGCCATGATTTCTGCATTTTCCTTGTTACTGTGTGTCATTCTTCCATCTTCATCTTTCAGTATTAGTGTAGGGGCCTCATATTGTTGCAGTTGTTTCCCAAAGATTTTATAGTAGTTCCTGGAGTTGGTTTTATGATAATTACCTTCTATAGAGTTTATAATATCTTTATGAAATCCTCTCTTGATTCTGCTAATATTTTGTGTGAATTTTTTTCTTTCTTTTTTTAGGTTGATAGCATTTTCTTCAGTTTTATGTGTTTGAAACTTTAACCATGCTTGGTGTCTATCTTCATGGAATTTGTCACATTCCGATGTCCACCATGCATGTTTCCTTCGTGGGTTCAAGGGAGCTAGATTCTCTGCTTCTTTTTTAAGATTAGGCACTAGTTGTTCTAGATCATCTGTTAATTTGATGGTTTGTGTTATTTGTTGGTACTTATTATTTTTAATTAGCTGATGTGGGTCAAACCTTTTTATTTTATTAGTTTTTCCGGCCCTCTTCTCTAACGGAGTGAATTTGATTTTAATTTTAACCATATAATGGTCTGAGCATTATATATATATATATATATATATATATATATATATATATATATATATATGTGTGTGTGTGTGTGTGTGTGTGTGTTAGACTGAAATGAAAGGTAGACACGCAGTATTGTCGCTTGTTGTTCCCAGGAAGAACTTCTTCGAAAAATGAAGAACGGAACATGAATCAACAGTAAACACAGCGATAAAAGTGACTGATATTGTTAAATCATTGTTATAAACTGAGAGAGGAAGTGCAGGTGTGGAGACATTGTTGAGGAGGAGTGGAGTTCAGATGCCCGTTTGCCTATCGTAAGTGACGTTCCTCGCCAAAGACGAAAGTCGGGATGGTTGTTTAAACAAAGTTACTACGTATTTCGTGCTCCATCCCTGTTCAACTAAGTCTACGTGAGGTGACTAAGTGTAAAAAAAAGATAAGAAGAGATACGAAGTTCACCAAAGCAGTTGTTTAGAGTGAGAATTTACCCAGTGCGTAATTTTTCTTGTCTCGTGTAACGTAAAATTTGGCAGTATTGATAGTGTTGATGATCGTGATTTAATGAGTCTTCGACAACTGTGTGGTCGCAGTGACATTCGCCAGGCAACAACAGTTCATGGAAAACAGTAACAGAGTTTGCACCTTGTGCTTTGGACAACGGCCATTGAGTAAAAGTGACTGATATTCGATCTACAGCTGAACTCTACTTTGATAATAGGCTGATTTCCCCATTCAGTTCTCAAGATCACTTTAACATTTGTAGATCTTTTTTCTAAAGTAAAGTAAATTAAGCACACGCCACTTCTTGTTAATGACTTTGAACAATCGTAAGAACTCTTCCGACGCAGAATACCAATTGTTCCCCACTACAAGCTACTCAAACATCTGCGATGCAAGTGTGTCGGCGTATATATTAGGTATTAAATATTTATATTTTGACTGTGGATGGTCATAATGAGCGAGTGCCAACTATATCGGGAATTTCTTGATGCTACTTAGAAAGTATGGTGGCGACGATTTGTAATTTACGTAAGCAATTGCGAAGCAGTTTGATGAGTTTTATAGTTTTATTGGTCGTGTTCGATACAGTGTGCCCTTACTTTCTCTGGTTTGAGGCTCGCATCTCGAGACAATCACGGCACTTATTGGTGATCATCACATATTAATACTTTGCAATGAGCTGATGCGATCCTAAGCGATCGAAAAAGTCCTCGAAACGATCACGATGAAACATAAACAAATGGGCGATACGCCTGACCTCGCATATTTGTCAGAACGCAACACATTCGTGCGACGAACAGTTAACGACGACGTTCTAGCACCGATCCACAAGGATACCATAGTTAAATATACCATGGAATTTAATGATTAGAAACAAGTTGCCACTAAGTGTCATGTTTTGTTAATACAACACTTCGATTAGAAATTACTGCGATAGTTTAGATCCAGTAATCTATATTCTTTATTTGTTTCCCACGGCGTGGAGCCGTCAGTTCACGTTTGAATCCCGATAGTCGACTGTATCTCTTAATTGAAGAGGAGTATTTCTATACCGCTGACTACAAGTGTGTCGTGCCGTAAATGCCACCACATGTCAACGAAAGTGTTCCCAGTTACATAGTGATTCGCAGAACAAGCGTCTTACGGGACCAGTACACGAGAGTAGTTAAAAATAGACAGTTTTTGGTGGAATTTAGTTCATTGAGATCGTGATCATATACTCTCAAAAGGATTTTCGTGAAAAATTGTTTGAAGGACATTTATTTTATTTAACATTGTGTATGTTGTCGCTCAAACTCGGATTTGCTGCGACAGTAGGATTTGACGTTCAGTTTTTCCTTACCACTTATCTAAATTTGATTACCTTAGTTAGGATCACAATTGGTAGCGACATGATACGTGCACCTTGGATAAAGAACTGTACTCATGGAAACCGTCCGTCATACACACGTGCAGGTGGGACGGACACGTATCAAACTCATGCTCACAAGTGGCTCGCTCAGTCGATACCTTGCATAAAATAACGACCCTGCCAGTGTTCCTAATCAGAATTATAGGTTCTTTTGAAACATAGTTAAATATTTGTGAAGCAACTTAGTCTAACTCTTCTACAGATTAAAGCTCATGCCATGGTTACTTGCCAAAAGGTGACACATCATGGTGCAAGTTTAATAGGGGAAAATGACAGAAGAACCGTATTTGCCTAAGCATTGTCTTCCAGCAGCTGCACTTGGTGCTAAGCCAACATTAAGAGACGTGTACAGACCTGAACTACTGAAGATGTGTTTACATGGGTGAAGACAAAATCCAGATGAGTGTTTCAACACCTTAATTTGGAATTTGATACCAGAAACTGCGTTTGTATGTATGCAGACATTAAAAATAGGCGTCCGTGATGCTGTTTCGACATACCATTGTGGAAATATTGCCAAGTGTTATACATTACAAGAATTATGGATTATTCGTGGGGAGAATATGGTCTTAGGTCTCCACCAATGTGACAACTGTGGAATGCAAGATGCCGAAAGATCTATCACATTAACGACAAAAAAATGAAAGTCAGTTTAGTAGATGTTGCAAAACAAATCGGGAGGACACGCTGGAGGCAGAAGAAGACGAAACATGTGCATCAGGCTGTTTTAATCATCTGTATGTGTTCAAACTTCGCTCATTTTCTTCAAAACTGGTTTCCAAGATATAACTTTCTTTTACTACAAAAGACCCTTTTTGTGAAGAACTATTCAAGATCATTCATTGAAATTTTGTGTGCATGTAGATAACAACCATCTTCAACAATGGAGCTTCAAACAACGTGAAATTTTATATTATTTTCTTCTAAATAAAATTATGAGTGAAGAAAAACGTATCAGTATTTTGAATCCTTTTGTTTTATTTTTTGGAAGAAAAGCCGCTTAAAGAACAATTTTTAGGTTCAGTATATTGTACAGTAGGTACTTAATATCTTGTAGAAGTTTCGCTTCTATACATTCAATAGCCTTCTCACACACGGGACAAAGATTTGGTGTAAAATGGACCAGGTAGGCCACGTATTGGTCTCCTTAGCAAATGTAAAAAAACTTGTCGTGCTCTGAGCACCAATGACGATGGGTGCAAACTGTGACGGGGGACAGAAGACAGTTAGCCGGCCTGGCGTGCAGTGCCAGATGGTAGTTTGGCGGCGGCGATAACGCCCCGTGGGTGTGACGAAATCACCAACCACGGCCTGCCGCTGGCCGGGTTAACGGCCGCCCGTAAATCCAGAGCGTATGGCGTGTAATTCAGCCCAGCAGCGCAGGGCCGCAGTGCGTCGCGGCAGCCACGTCCGTATCACAAACGGTCCGACCTTTTGTGAGAAATTAGCCACGTACTTGTTTACTTAACCGTACACTTGAGTGATTAATTTCAAGAAAAATCTGAAAGTATTGCGAAAGAGTATGTGTTGCACGAAAACATCCTGTGCTAAGGAGTGGTGCTACCATTCTCTAACGCCATCAAGCTTAACAGACTGTAGGATGACATTTGGCTCTTCCACAGTGTGATGCTACATCATGTAACCTGTTGCCTTGAGGCATTGTTTATTTATGTTATTATTGTGACTGTGCTCCAGAACTTAACTAGTATGTGCTCAAAAATTCTATCCCTAGTGGTAAATATTGCTGTTGGTTGCTTAGTTAATTAGGAGTGACCTTCATGTCACATCTGTTAAGCAGAAATACTATAATTTCTCACAGTTTCTTCGAAATTTCCTAATCAGTGCTGCTACAACATACCTGCCCCGATGGCCGTACATGTTAAAATCCTGATTTCGGAATGGGGAGCAGCACCGGATCCGGATCGAATCCGCCCCGCGAATTAACGAAGAGGGTCGCTGTGGCGACCACCTGGATGCGGTTTTTAGACGGATGCCCACAGTCCACTAAGTGAATTCCGGGTTGCTACCTAAGCCTCACCTCAGTTGCACGATTCGCAAACATTTAGGAAACCATCGCTCACTTTCACACGCAAACAGTTGAGGTACACACATTCTGTCCCGGCAGGTAATGGGTGGAGCCAGGAATGGCATCCGGCAACTCGTTAAACCAATCATGCCAAATCCGTTAGTAACCAGGCCGACCTTGCATCGATGTGGAGAAAAAGACAGAAGAACGGACGCAGATGGTTGCTACGACATAGGCTGAAAGTGAAAGTTCAGCCTATTGTTGCCTGACCTCTTTCTGTTACAGTGTAACCAACAGGTCAAGATAGATTTTGGAGAAAGTTGTGAATTAAAATACGCACGAATCTCTGTTTTGCCATCCATGTTACTCATTGCGTATCTCAACCTAATGCTAGTAAATTTGTAATCTACTCCTACTACCGTTAGCATTATCGGCGAATTTATGCGAGACACACTGGAAGATCTGCGAGCAACTACCAATTAGATCGATGTATGCAAGTGGCTGATAGACAAAGGAGCTTAATATTATTGATTCACAGTTAATGCTTAACTTAATTCAGATTACTTCGAACTTACATGGTGTAATTAGTTATTGCTGTTGACCTTAAGACAACAAATACACAACTTTTGATGTCATGGTTTTCTTTCCAATCGGTACTCTATTCAGAATTAAACATCGTCCTACTTATGTGTATCTCCGATCAGATATCATCCTAATCGCTTGCCTACTGTTCATAAGTACGACTAAACCGACTGCATTTAACCCTTGTAGCATTTGTGTAGTTCTTTGTTAAACGGTTGTACTTCCTCGAGCACCCTCCAAAAAAACAACAAAAATGTATTTTATTTAAAGCGAGCTCCCACATACGAGTAGCTCTTTTACGGAGACACGTAAATGGGATGAGAGTGCTGTAAGCAGAGCAAAAGCCAGACTGCGTGTAGTGAGAGAGATGCAAATGACCACCGCCCTTAAATTAACCGCCGCCTTCAAGCTCGTGTTCCGGCACGATAACACTTCACGCCGCAGAAGACTCATTAATCTGTGGGCTCTTATCACCATACTTATATAGCAAGTGTCGCGCGGTTTTTAAACGCTTTATTCATTGAAACAGAATTTATGTAGCGGCGGCGCCAAGGGGCCGTTTATCAGTCTATATTTTAGAGCGAAATACTTGAACTAAACCCGCAGGGGGGAGCGGCGGACTTTCTGGTCATAAAACATCTCCTACTTCATTCGATAATACGCTCTATAATGTCTAACTAGCTATGTTCATTCTGTTCAGATCTTTGCGCTGCTTCGTAAATTTTTGAAAATGCACTACCGCTGTCTTGAGCAATCAGTAGTCGTTAAGAAACTCAAACTACACTCAGTAGCCTTCTGGCAAAGATCTTATGTTGCCCACTGGGTTACAAATGATGGACTTCTTCGGACAACGCGGCCTTCTTGAGAAGGTAGTGCTAGAGCCGCCATAACGTCTAAGTATAAACTATGACGTTCCTGATGGCGAACAGGTCATCTGAATGACATAGCTCAAAGCATAGGCACAACACTTACTTTCATGGGAATTAGATGTAAGACGTGCTGCCGCGAGTGATGTCGGCGGAAGGGTGTCTCCTGTGCAGTTGTATGGTGACATGACGTTTCAACATCATCACGCCAGTAGCGTATTGCACGTTCATCCATTCAAATAAACTAACTGCTGCGAAAGGCGAATTCTGTAGTCAAAGTGGGCGAAAGTAGGCTAGCTCAGGTTGTGACTGCGAATATAACGGCCATAGTGCAACAGATCACTCCCAACTTCACAACTGCATTGTGTGAACCGCAGTGTCCTCGGCACGAAGTGAAAAGCCCCTGTGGAAACGATTTTCTGCTGTGACTGCGCACTCCACAGAGATCATGATCGCTTTGAGCAAAAACATAGCTCACCCGGTATTAATGACCGTTGCTGAGTGATGGTACGAATTCGTCGAAACAACTTCGAAACGCTCCACGGACACTAGGGAACGTTCCTTGCCGTTGCGGTCAATTGGCAAAAAAAAAAAAAAAAAAAAAAAAGAAATCTATTGGCTCTAAGCACTATGGGACTTAACATCTGAGGTCATCGGTCCCCCTAGATTTAGAACTAATTAAACCTAACTAACCTAAGGACATCACACACATCCATGCCCGAGGCAGGATTCGAACCTGCGACCGTAGCAGCAGCGCGGTTCCGGTCAACTGGCATCATTGTTATTCTGCGCTTGCTGGGTATTGTCGAGGAGCTCACTATTCCGACCAATATATGTTAATTCAGACTGGCTTTTGAACAGTCATAGATTAGCGAGAATTCCTAATCATTTCGGTGTCACGTGGAGTACATTTCTACGACGAATCGTCTTCGTCATCAAGGCAGAAGTAGGTGCTGCACGCTACTGTACTTCAGTTCTTCATCGTGTTACAGCTTGTTGAAGAGGCTTTTGTGGAATGTACACGTGAAAAGGGCTATACTACGGACGAAAAAAACGGTTGATATCTGGACTCGCGTTTGGGAGTAGCCGGGGTCAAATCGCCGTTATGCGATCAAGTTTAGGTTTGCCTTTATTTCTCTAAAATCACATCAGGAGAAATGTGAGATGGTCTGGTTAACTTCTTGCCACATCTTTATTCGGTACCAGCTCTTAGGCCGTCCTTAACGACTGCGTCGTGACGAGGTATTAAAACCGTTACCGTCCTCCTTTCGCAGACTGTATAGAAATTTAGCAGCAATAAATGATTAAAATTTGAGAGATGTGCAGTACTTGTATCTCAATTAGCGCTCTCTGATGCGAAATCAGAAACGCCTATGTTAAGCTACGCCCTGTTAAAAAAGAAGCATCAAAGAAAGGAAGTAAGTATAAGAAACTGGCAGTAAATTATGTCTCTTGGACATCAAGGCAAAATCAGCATGTGAGTGATCAATGGAAGAAAGTAATTTGGTCCGATGAGGCTTGTTCCACACTGTTTCCAATATTTGACCAAGTTTACGTCCGGTATCCGATGGGTCCTTTGGTTACTCTGCAGAGTCCATTACAGCCAAGGATTATGTTACGATTTTGGTTAATCTGACCATCCCATGGTGCAGTATTTGTTCCCCATTGGTGATGCTGTATTCGAAGAGTACAGAGTCCCTACACACATAGCTCGCATCATGCAGGATTGGTTTTGTGAACACGAAGATGAATTGTCGCCCACAGTCACCAGATCTCAATATTATTCAGCGTTCGTCGTCTGCTTTGGAGAGAAGGGTGCGTGTTCGCTATCCACCTCCATGGTCGTTACCTGAACTTGCCACTATTTGCATAAAGAAAGGTGTAAGATTTCCTTGGAAACCTTACAGGACCTCTATTTATTCGTTCCGGGACGATTGGAAGCTGTTTTGATTATCAACGGTTTCCGTACTCTGTATTAGTTATAGTGATGTGTTTTTGCTGTTCCCATTTTTTTTGTCCAATCCCTATACGTTCTGATTGTACCACGAATGGGAGTCATACTGTACTGAAGTAACAAAAGGAAAAATCATGTAATGTTGCATCATGACAATCATTCCTGTACCGCAATGTACGTTATAATTCACATACTTTTCACTTCAGTAACTGTGTCTTTGTCGGCGTTGCAATTCTCACAAACGATAGTGAAATGAAACTTTTCGGTAAATTCGTCCTACACATTGTGAACGTTTTCATGATATAAGTACCAGACATAAAATCTCAATGATAGAGCAGAAAAAAAGTTTAATTTTTTTATGTATTTTTTATTTCACGTTTTCCCTAGCGACTGTGGTTCCACAAATTACAAATACTAACATCTTTTTTTTTTCTTTAAAATATCATCATACTTTCTTGTTCCTAAAAGAATTTTTGAAGGGAAGGGACTAAAAATGATTGTTTACTGATTTATGTTATTTTTATTTCATTGCAGGTAAGTCAGATAACACGGCTGCCTTCCAAACATCCGCGCTCCGTTCTTGGTGAGTTAGTTGCTACTGGCATCCAGCCCATATTATAAAAATGTGTGTGTGTGTGTGTGTGTGTGTGTGTGTGTACACGTGCGCGCATGTTCCACTTTTCCTCCTAAACCACTGAACCGATTTCAACCAAACTTGGTACCCCAACCCCGTGCTGTCTGGCAACAATCTCTGTCGGAATAAGAACCACCGACTATCATAACTAAGGAGCTATGACGTAATAAACACTGAGATGCGTAAAGAACTGCCGCATTATTTCTTACTTCTTTGATACTAACGCAACTCGGGATACATTTCTCACACAGTACTGTACGTGGTTCAGGAGGTATGACGTTGTGAACACAGGTGCGTGAAATCTTACACTTTCATTGGTTACTACTAATGCACCCCTGCAGTCGAGTCAACTTAAGGCAATATCTGGCATTAGGCACCGCTTTTGACAACTTTGAACTGCAAAGCGCAGACCGCTGAAGGCGAAAACAGCCTTCGTCTAGAAAGTTAGGAGGAGACGCTGCCATAGCGACGTTCACAAAATCGCGTTGCGGCCACGCGAAACAGCTGCGCCCAGCCAACAAACTGTCTGGGCTATTACAATACACTGTTTTTTTTCGTTTCTAATAGAAAACTGGCAAAATGAATGGCGGGCTGTGCTGGTTCTTCAGCTAGTTATTCAATAAAATTCGAGATTAATTATTGTAATTCATTCTCGGTCACTGCTCCGCATTACTGTAATGTATTTTAAATCGTTAACGTCTTAGTAACGAAACTAATATTCACACAAGTGGCTTAATAGAACCAATCTCAATGTGAAAAACACCTAGGATAAATTTCCATCCTGTCGACATTGCACGCGCTAGGGCTACTTCAACTTGTAGAGGAATGTTCAACTTTTGTTTTCATACGTTAGCACATTTTTGAAGCTCAGTAGTTGTAATGTGCACAAAAATTTGTTTCCGTGTGGTAACATACAATATTGTTGAGTCGTCTATCATTTATAGGTCCGTCGGTGTCGAAACTAGGTCTCAGTCACGCGTGTACAAGAGTCCTCATTATGCTTGATCACATTAATAAACTCGTTAGTAGCCAGACGCAATTAGGCTGAGTGTATTATTCCGCAATATTTGTATTCGGTCAGCTCAAATAACGTGTCACGATTGTTCTGTATCAATTATGTCTTTGAAAGATAATGGTAAAAGTTGACTATTGGTAGATTATTTAACCCTTATGCTCCTGTACTCAATATCTGTCGTCTCTCCGGACAAATTTTTAATATTGTAGGTTCTATCTTCTAAGGATCAGGGGCACAAACACGTGTAATGTTATTAATGAGCAATATTAAAAAAGAATCCCACGAAATTAGCGTTATGTAGATTGAGAGGTTCTTATGTTGCTATGATTCCCAGAGATCACACTCGCTGTACTAGATCAGTAGAGAGCGCAACTATCAGAGTAAAGTCTGCTTTTACATAATGCCAAATTATGTAAAGAACATTTTTTCTCGACTATGACAATATACTGCTAAAAGAAACTGGGTAAAAAATTATAATGGAGTACTTCTATCGACCGCCAGATTCTCCTCCTTATGTAACCGAAAATTTGAGATAAAACCTGAGTTCGTCTGTACTTAAGTTCCCTCATGATACTGTAATTATTGTTGGAGACAATGATCCATTTAAATAATTACAGTTTTGTTAGTGGTGGGCGTAACAAGACATCCTGAGAAACGTTAGTAAATGCTTTCTCTGAAAATTACCGGGAACAAATAGTTCAGAATCTAACACGCCATGGAGCATAAATGGTGGGAGACCCTGAAACTGTTCTCGCTCTGACCGTGCGCCCTGTACACTCCACGTACCTGATACTCCCGCGGCGGTCGTATTATTTCAGCTCCACACTGCTGCTGGCTTTCCTGAAATTATCCATCTAAATAAGCAAGTGGGTGTAGGGGAGTCACTCAGCATTACACACAACACTGTCCTACGTCTGGTATGAACAACTATATTCTGAGACGATAAGAAAATCGCGAGTTGCACTGTTTACACTCTAAGTCGTAAGTGTTGATGCCAATTAACATTCTTTATGATTATCTGTCCACAATTACCACTCTCTTGTTACTGCAAAGTATTCATGAGGGCGTTAATATCTGCCACTATTGTACTTTACACCGTCACACGTATGTCACAGTCTTACTGTGGCCGAACTTTCGGCGACCGATACACAGGCAATGATGACGATTATCTGTCGACAATGTCACTTGCCTCTTCAAAATGCAGCCTCTCGCAAAGATACTCCGCAAGCAAGCCAGCGACTTGACAATACGCTTACATTCCCGCACGAAAAATATTTCGGATTGTCGAAGAGAATATCGAAATCTAGATAATTCTATCCTTCAGGGGGTAAAGAGACGGTGCGGGGGAGGGGGTATATTGCCCCATCCTACGGGTACAGACTATTTACCACGTTTTGGATCAGACACGAGTTACAATCATAGAGGCAGGTGCCAAAGAGAAAAAAAAAATACGAAGGAAACCTACCTACAGTGCGACCTGTATAGCAAAACACAGTTACAATACAGTGGATAAACAAACAGTTAATACAATAAGACATAAGAATATTAAGTCCCTGAAAGAGAAAGGTTTACAAATACAACAGATTAGATATGATATGCAAGTCATTGAAGGAAATAGAGAAGAGAAAAAAATAAAAATATTAGAAAAACACGAGCATGCGCTGTTACTCAAGTTAGTGTCACTGATGACACTATCATGCAAAAAAAATTGGAGAACTCCCATCAGCACTAAGCCGCCGTCAGAATCCAGCAAGAATAATAATAATAACAATAATAATAATAATAATACCCGTGGAGGCCCGGAAAAAGAACAGGCCTCCGGTATGTTCTGCCAGTCGTAAAAGGCGACGAAAAGAACAAACCACTAATAGGGCTAACCCCCCTTTTAGTATGATTAGTTGGTTCAGGACAGAACTAATGAAGCCTCGGACAAGCGCTGTCATGGTCGGGGACGACGCTTGAACCCTATGCCCGTCCACAATGGTAACGACACTGCTAGCCACACGGAAAATGATTTAAATCCAAATAGAGGTGTTTTGCAGGATATGCTTCCTCCAACCACTCTAGAAGGAAAACAAAGACAGAGGATGAGATGGTCATATGAAGTTAACCAACACCTCATGTTCTGTTACTACCAAACAACAAACTTAGGAACCAACACAACTGGATACAGATCACAAGTATACACAACATTTATTACCAGATACCCAGAATTAAAATTTTTAACAGAACAACGACTAGCTGATCAGATCCGTGTAATAATCAAAAATAACAGGAGACCCCAGTCAGAATTAGAAAACATTAAACAACAAGTACGACAAATACTGGAACAAAATAATGTTCAATCAGATGAAGAAAATACAGTAATGGACTCAAACATCCCAGAGCAAACAAATAAAGAACACCACGCATCAATTAAACAATCAGAGGAAAACGAAATTTTAATACAGCCACCGGAACAAGCACAAATAGAACACGAAGTGACACACATGTTAGACATAGAAGAAAAATTTCAGCTGACATATATAGAATACAAAGACACAAATACAGACATTAGACCATTCTTGCATAGACCACCAAATAACCCCCCAAATCGAAACAACAATAATAACTATCAACACAATCATACACAACAAAATAAATGAAAATACAACTATGGAAGAGTTACAACTACTGGTTTATATAGGAGCACTCACTACACCAAATATACACACTAGGCAGAGATCAGAACCAACCAACACACAGAAGAAACCCACAAAACCAGCATGGCAACACAGGCTACAGATCAGAATAGAAAAACTGAGAAAAGACATCGGACAGCTAACACAATTTATAAGAAATGAAATGTCAGAAAAAAACAAAAAGATTAGGTAAAATTTCACAACAAGAAGCGATAGAGCAATTAGATGAAAAGAAGTAGAAAGTACAAGCATTGGCCAAACGACTTAGAAGATACAAAAAAAGTGAAAATAGAAGGAAACAAAACCAAACATTCAACACAAACCAAAAGAAATTTTACCAGACAATAGATAACACACACATTAAAATAGACAATCCACCAAACATAACAGACATGGAACACTTCTGGAGCAACATATGGTCAAACCCAGTACCACATAACAGGCATACACGGTGGATACAAGCAGAAACAGACACATACAAGATGATACCACAAATTCCTGAAGTGATAATTTTGCAACATGAAGTTACCCAAGCAATTAATTCTACTCACAATTGGAAAGCCCCTGGAAAAGATAAAATAGCAAATTTCTGTCTAAAAAAATTCACCTCAACACATTCACATCTATCTAAATTATTTAACAGTTACATTGCAGACCCATACACATTCCCTGATACACTTACACATGGAATAACTTATCTGAAACCTAAAGATCAAGCAGACACAGCAAACCCAGCTAAATATCACCCCATAACATGCCTACCAACAATATACAAAATATTAACTTCAGTCATTACACAGAAATTAATGACACATACAACACAGAACAAAATTATAAATGAAGAACAAAATGGCTGTTGCAAAAGAGCACGAGGATGAAAAGAGCAACTGATAATAGATGCAGAGGTGACATATCAAGCTAAAACTAAACAAAGGTCGCTACACTACGCATACATTGATTACCAAAAAGCTTTTGATAGTGTACCCCACTAATGGTTATTACAAATATTGGAAATATACAAAGTAGATCCTAAATTGATACAGTTCCTAAACATAGTAATGAAAAATTGGAAAACCACACTTAATATCCAAACAAATTCAAATAATATCACATCACAGCCAATACAGATTAAGCATGGAATATATCAAGGAGACTCATTAAGTCCTTTCTGGTTCTGCCTTGCTCTGAACCCACTATCCAACATGCTAAATAATACAAATTATGGATACAATATTACTGGAACATACCCACACAAAATCACACATTTGCTATACATGGATGATCTAAAACTACTGGCAGCAACAAATCCACAACTCAACCAATTACTAAAGATAACAGAAGTATTCAGCAATGATATAAATATGGCTTTTGGAATGGACAAATGTAAGAAAAATAGCATAGTCAAGGGAAAACACACTAAACAAGAAGATTACATACTGGATAACCACAGCGACTGCATAGAAGCGATGGAAAAAACAGATGTCTATAAATATCTAGGATACAGACAAAAAATAGGAATAGATAATACAAATATTAAAGAACTAAAAGAAAAATATAGACAAAGACTAAAAAATACTGAAAACAGAATGGACAGCAAGAAACAAGACAAAAGCGATAAATACTTACGCTATACCAATATTGACCTACTCATTTGGAGTAGTGAAATGGAGTAACACAGACCTAGAAGCACTCAATACACTTACACGATCACAATGCCACAAATATAGAATACATCACATACATTCAGCAACTGAAAGATTCACATTAAGCAGAAAGGAAGGAGGAAGGGGATTTATCGACGTAAAATACCTACATTATGGACAGGTAGACAATTTAAGAAAATTCTTTATAGAACGAGCAGAAACTAGCAAAATACACAAAGCAATCACTCATATAAATACATCGGCTACACCACTGCAATTTCGTAACCACTTCTACAACCCTTTAGATCACATAACATCAACAGATACGAAGAAAGTAAATTTGAAAAAGAAAACACTACATGGCAAGCACCCGTATCATCTAACACAGCCACACATCGATCAAGACGCATCCAACACATGGCTAAGGAAAGGCAATATATAGAGTGAGACGGAAGGATTCATGATTGCAATACAGGATCAAACAATAAACACCAGATATTACAGCAAGCATATTATTAAAGATCCCAATACCACAACAGATAAATGCAGACTTTGCAAACAACAAATAGAAACAGTAGATCACATCACAAGCGGATGTACAATACTAGCAAATGCAGAATACCCCAGAAGATATGACAATGTAGCAAAAATAATACATCAACAACTTGCCATACAACATAAACCAATAAAACAACACGTTCCCACATACAAGTATGCACCACAAAATGTACTGGAGAATGATGAATAAAAATTATACTGGAACAGAACCATTATAACAGATAAAACAACACCACATAACAAACCTGACATCATACTCACCAATAAAAAGAAGAAATTAACACAACTAATCGAAATATCCATACCCAATACAACAAATATGCAAAAGAAAACAAGAGAAAAAATTGAAAAATACATCCAACTGGCTGAGGAAGTGAAGGACATGTGGCATCGGGATTAAGTTGACATTATACAAATTATACTATAAACTACAGGAGCCATACCACACAATATCCACCAGTACATCAACGCAATAAAGCTACATCCAAACTTATATATACAACTACAGAAATCTGTAATTATTGATACATGTTCAATTACCCGAAAGTTCCTAAATGCAATGTAACATATACCGTACAGTTAAAAGGAAGTCACGCTATATCAAGGTCCGCGTCACTTTCCATTTTTGACCAGACATAACGTCTGAGAAAAGAAAGAATAATAATAATAATTTCACTACTCACAACACTGCATCACAAGTGAGTGTTCTTTGCACTGAAAGGGGGGTGGGAGAGGTTGTAGCGTCGATGCTGCGCCGACAGGCAGATGTGCGGTATTGTCGTCTGCCCACCATTCTCGCCTCGCGGTAATCCGCCCATTGGCGTACATGAAACCGGTTAATGACGCTCTCGGTGTTGTCCTAATAATGTCTATTCAAGCTATTGATAGTATGTTACTGCTACAGTGGACATTACAATGTTCTGTTTGACATAGTTAACACATAGGCTAATAAAAAAATTATATGAAACTCCTCTAAGTTTAATTCAGTTATTAAGTGAATAATACAAAAAAATAACGCAGGAGTAATAAGAAATTTTTATATGAAAAAACTTTTATGGGTAGCACAACCTATAGACACAAGTAACCACTCAAACCGTATCAATGTATGGGAAGGAAGAACATAATACGTGCAGCTAGCTTGAACACATAGAATGTGAATAAAAAAATTATAATTTTGCATATGGTGGTAACACATCCTAGTTAAATCTCACTCGATTAGAGTGTCTTCATAAAACCTTTTGCATAATCAGAAATGAATCTGTGTACTTGAGGACAATAGCTGCTGACATATACACAGATTCACGTACTTCATGAGGTAGGCTGTTGATCATATCCTCAAAATATGTTATATACTCCTTCCACTTGCTGTGTTTCCAGTTTCGCCCCTGGTCATCCGATGCATCGTGCCCTGAGTTCTGATATCCGTAGCCACCACAGTGTCCTCTGTGACCACCATGGCCACGGAAACCACCATCATGTCGCCTGTCATTATCATTATTCTAATGTCGTCCATTATGTCTGTTGTTATGGTTTGAATGGGGTATCTGAATTGGATTAATTGTTCCCTGATACTCTACTATCACCGTCTCATCATCCTGCTCCTCGTGACTCATACAATGTGTCTAATCGTCCTAAGGTTGACTTCTTTGCCTCTGTGTCATCTCTAGGGAGTGCTAGCAACTTACCTTGAACTCCAATCGGTAGTTTACTTATGATCAGGGACCCTGTTGCTCCTGTTGTCATTGGTTCACCTAAATACAAGTTCCTCATAATTATCTTGAAAAAGTTTCAGTTCTGGTGACGCCATCTCTCAAACCTTCTACTTTGGTATAGGCTGTTACGTACTTCATTTTGCTTCCGTAGCGACCAATATTGTTTCCTTTTCAGAATCAGCTAAAGTCTTACACTTCTGTCCTGTTCTCATACCCCAGTTACCAGCTTCACCCTTCAATCTCGCTGGAACAAAGCGTACCTTTCTCTGCTCATCACATAATTTAGGAAATCTCTGGGATGCCATATACATCTACATCTACATGATTACTCTGCAATTCACATTTAAGTGCTTGGCAGAGGGTTCATCGAACCACAATCATACTATCTCCCTACCATTCCACTCCCGAACAGCGCGCGGGAAAAACGAAAACCTAAACCTTTCTGTTACAGCTCTAATTTCTCTTATTTTATTTTGATGATCATTCCTACCTAGGTAGGTTGGGCTCAACAAAATATTTTCGCATTCGGAAGAGAAAGTTGGTGACTGAAATTTCGTAAACAGATCTCGCCGCGACGAAAAACGTCTTTGCTTTAATGACTTCCACCCCAACTCGCGTATCATATCTGCCACACTCTCTCCCCTATTACGTGATAATAAAAAACGAGCTGCCTTTTTTGCACCCTTTCGATGTCCTCCGTCAATCCCACCTGGTAAGGATCCCACACCGCGCAGCAATATTCTAACAGAGGACAAACGAGTGTAGTGTAAGCTGTCTCTTTAGTGGACTTGTTGCATCTTCTAAGTGTCCTGCCATTGAAACGCAACCTTTGGCTCGCCTTCCCCACAATATTTTCTATCTTCCGTATGGTTCGAAATTCTTAAAATTCCTTATACCAAGAAAGACCTCATCATTTTGTACACCAATTAAGTTACCTTCCACAATGCTTGCATTACGTAATAGTGATTTGACTTGATTCTCCACCTGCTGACGGACCAGTTCCTTAGTCTTGCCTACCTCACTGTACACCTCTTCTACTCGCCGTGCAGATGCATCCTGGTTTAGCGCAACAGTTGATATCCTGTGTTCTCAGTGTTTCTTTTCCGCATCTGGTTGTTCGAAATTCTCGTCGTAAACCTCAACCTTTTTGATAAGTTCTTCCTTCACTTCTTTGACATCCGATTCTGCCTTTTCAAAACGTTTAGTATTGATTGCAACGTTCTCCTCAAACCGAACGGTAGTGCATCTTCCTTTGATGACTTGACTCGTCCAGCTTGTGTAGAGCCTCAGTAGTCTCGTCGAACGTTTTACTGAGTCGTTCGTTTGTGTGCTTTTCTGATCGCTTAATATCTTCCTTCTAGCACATAATATCTTCTCTTAATTGTTTGTTTTCATGCTCTATCGATCGCTTAATATCTTATTTCTGGCGCTTAATATCTTCCTTTAATTGTGTATTACCGTGCACTAATGTTTTGAGCATGTCAACGATAGGTAAGTCAGGCCTAAGTTTACACTCATCCCGTTTGGACGTCTCCATGGTTGGTGACGACACTGCATTATGACTTCCCATCTGTGTTAATAGACTACTGTCCCCTATACCGGAACCCTTCCATATGTCACTACTACTTGCTTGTGTTTACTTTTACCTAAACAGTCTGCTTTCACTTCCCTGTCTACTGCAGTTGCACCATCCTTATTATTTGCCATATTAAATCACACTTAAATCACCGAAGCAAGAATAAAAAAATCCAGTAGGACAGTTCGTAAAGGGCGAGGTTCTCCATGGTATACAGTCACTGTAAAGAAACTTCTATAGAAGTAGAGATTACTGCATAATACACTATGTGATCAAAGGTATCCGGACACCCCCAAAAATATACGTTTTTCATATTAGGTGCATTGTGCTGCCACCTACTGCCAGGTACTCCATATCAGCAACCGCAGTAGTCATTAGACATCGTGAGAGAGCAGAGCCGGCCGAAGTGGCCGTGCGGTTAAAGGCGCTGCAGTCTGGAACCGCAAGACCGCTACGGTCGCGGGTTCGAATCCTGCCTCGGGCATGGATGTTTGTGTTGTACTTAGGTTAGTTAGGTTTAACTAGTTCTAAGTTCTAGGGGACTAATGACCTCAGCAGTTGAGTCCCATAGTTCTCAGAGCCATTTGCACCATTTTGAGAGAGCAGAATGGGGCACTCCGTGGAACTCACGGACTTCGAACGTGGTCAGGTGATGGGATGTCACTTGTGTCACACGTCTGTAAGTCAGATTTCCCCGCTCCTAAACATCCCTAGTTCCACTGTTTCCTATGTGATAGTGAAGAGACACGTACAGCACAAAAGCCTACAGGCCGACCTCGCTTGTCGACTGATTGAGACCACCGACTGTTGAAGAGTGTCGTAGTGTGTAATAGACAGACACCTATCCAGACCATCACACAGGGCTCCCAAACTGCATCAGGACCCACTGCGAGTACTATGACAGGAAAACGAGGCCTCGCTTGGTGTAAGGAGCGCAAACATTGGACTACTGAATAATGGAAAAATGTTGTGTGTAGTGACGAATCACGGTACACAATGTGGCGATCCGATGGCAGGGTGCGGGTATGGCGAATGCCCGGTGAACGTCGTCTGCCAGTGTGTGTTGAGCCAACAGTAAAATTCGAAGGCGGTGGTGTTATGGTGTGGTCGTGTTTTTCATGGAGGGGGCTTGCACCCCTTGTTGTTTTGCGTGGCACTATCACAGCAAAGGCCTACATTGATGTTTTAAGTACCTTCTTGCTTTTTGAACGCCGACTTCGTGCCAGGCCTCACCGACCGACATCGATACCTCTCCTCAGTGTAGCACTCCGTGAAGTATGGGCTGCCATTCGCCAAAAAACGTTCCAGCACCTAATTGAATTGTGTCATCAAGACTAAGGGTGGGGCAACACCGTACTGAATTCCAGCATTACCGATGGAGGTTGCCGCGAACTTATAATTCATTTTCAGCCAGGTGTCCGGATACTGTTGATCACATGGTGCAGGTATGATACAAAGGATAGGGCTAGAGAGAGAGAGAGAGAGAGAGAGAGAGAGAGAGAGAGAGAGAGAGTGAGTGTGTGTGTGTGTGTGAGAGAGAGAGAGAGAGAGAGAGAGAGAGAGAGAGAGAGAGAGAGAGAGAGAGAGAGAGAGAGAGAGAGAGAGATGCTGAATGAAATGAGTTTGGCAGTCACGAGAGCAATGCGTGAAGCCTTTAGTGACTACCGTAACAGAATATTGTCAAATAATCTTTCAGAAACCCATAGAAATTCTGATCATATGTAAAGGCTGTTAGTAGCACCAAAGTTAATGTCCATTCATTCATGGACAAGGCGGGAACTAAAATTGAGAGTAGCAAAACAAAAGTAGAAATGCTTAACTCTCGTTTCAAATGTCCCTTTACGAAGAAAAACGCAGGAGTATTGCACAACTTCATTCACGTCCCACTGAAAAGATGATTGAACTAGACATCAGTGTCGATGAAATCGTTAAAACTGAAAAAAGCCCGAGGGCCCGATGGAATCCATATCAGATTCTAGGCCCAATTCACAGCTGAGTTAGCCCGTCTGTTAACTGTAATGTTTCTAAGAGCCCGCAAATAACAAACTTAGTTAGAAGAAAGCAGAGATCACACTTGTCTGCAAGAAGGGTAGCAGAAGGGATCCACGAAGCTACCGCTCATCATCCCATCCATGAGTTGTAGGATCTTAGAAAATATTCTGAACTCTAACGTAATGAGGTATCAGAACAACCTCATTCGTGCCATCCAGCATCGATTTGGTAAACACAAATCATGTGAAACAGTGACGAAGATGCAGTATTTCTCGATTTCCGAGAAGCATTTGACTCAGTACCACATCTGCCCTTGTTATAAAAAGTACGATCATATGGGGTATCAGTCGTAATATGTGACTGGATTGAGGATTTCTTAGTAGGGAGGACGCAGTGTATTATCTTGGATGGAGAGTTATTGACAGATGTAGAAGTAGCTTTGGGTGTTCCCCCTGTATAGCGTGTTGGGTGCCTTGATGTTCGTGTTCTATATTAATGATATTGTGGAAAGTGTTAATAGTAACCTCGGCCGCGCGGGATTAGCCGAGCGGTCTAGGGCGCTGCAGTCACGGACTGTGCGGCTGGTCCCGGTGGATGTTCGAGTCCTCCCTCGGGCATGGTTGTGTGTGTTTGCCCTTAGGATAATTTAGGTTAACTAGTGTGTAAGCTTAGGGACTGATGACCTTAGCAGTTAAGTCCCATAAGACTTCACACACATTTAAACAATAGTAACCTCGGACTTTGCGTAGATGATGCAGTTGTCTTAAGCGAAATACAGTATGAACGAATCTGTACCAAACTTCAGTCAGCCTACAGAGGAGTCAGGCACTAGCAAATGGGTGGTATAGAAGCAGCCACAGGGAAGTAACCGATTTGTGACTTTTACGAGTTTCTAACCAGGAGCGAATTGTATAATTTCACCTGTTTGCTTTGATAGTTCAGTTTCTCCACTTTGTGCGTGTCAACTTAATATCCAATATAGACAGCTCTCGCGGTTTCGTTTATGTCGAAAACCAAACAGATTTTGTGACATGTTACAAGTTCTTAATCAGGGGCGACTTGTTTAGTCTCGCTTGAGTGCTTCGATGGATCGGTTTTGAATCTCCACATATTAATCCAATTTATTACACACAGTTCTTTTGTTTTCGTCAGGTTCTATTACAGGGTTCTGCAGCATGTGTCGACAGTCCGTTTGTCTGAGTAGTTATCCACGGTATTTAGTATGGATAAGGACTGTGATTGTTGTGTATGGACGCGAACCCAGATATTGACATTTTGCTCTCGGCTCCAGCCTGTGATGGCTTCGGTTTCACAGCTTGAAGCTGCAGTGGATGGCATCACTGTTGTAGGCCGGCCTTGGGGATCCAACGGACGTCCAGCTCGTCCGAGTCCTCCGTTCGGTCCTCAACAGTGGCCAGCCCAGTTACTGCTTGTACTGATGTTGATTCGTCACCTGTGGTCGAGTTGGAGGTTGCCTCGGGGCGTGACAGGCGGCGAAAGAGTTCCCAGGGGGCCGCACATAAGACCTCCCCAGTTAGTCTTACAAACGGGTTGCAGGAGCTGTCTGTATCTGATACGGTCGCTAAACCGGACGCAGTCGCCCGTCGTGTTTCAGAGGAAACCTCTCAGCCTGCAAGGTCCGGGCAGTTACGGAAGGTTGGTAGTTGGAAGCTCCAATGTTAGGCGCGTTATGGGACCACTTACGGACATGGGTGCCAAGAAGGGGACGAAAGCCAGTGTGCACTCCATGTGCATACCGGGTGGAGTCATTTCAGGCGTGTAACGGGTCCTTCCGGATGCCATGAAGAGCACAGGGTGCATCAAACTGCAGGTGGTGGCTCACGTCGGTACCAGTGACGTGTGTTGCTTTGGATCGGAAGAGATTCTCTCTGGTTTCGAGCGGCTGTCAGAAGTAGTATAGGCTGCCGGTCTTAGTTGCGAGATGGAAGCAGAGCTCACCATTTGCAGCATTGTCGACAGGACCGATTGTGGACCTTTGGTGCAGAGCCGAGTGGGGGCTCTGAATCAGAGACTCAGACGATTCTGTGACACTGTAGGCTGCAGATTCGTCGGCTTGCGCCATAGGGTGGTTGGGATTCGGGTTACGCTGAATAGGTCAGGAGTCCACTATACACAGGAGGCGGCTACACGGGTAGCAGGGGCTGTGTAGAGTGAAGTGGGCAGTTTTTTAGGTTAGAGGGTCTCGGGAAAACACAAAAAGGGCTTCAGTCACAAAGCGTATAGGCCGAACACAGGAAGAACGCAGATACAGGAGACATCGGTATAACAGTTGTGAATTGTTGTAGCTGTGTTGGGAAAGTACCAGAGCTTCAAGCGCTAAGGGAAAGCATTGATACTCAAATCGTTATAGGCACTGAAAGCTGGCTAAAGCCGGAGATAAGTTCATTCGAAATTTTTGTGAAGAACCTGTCGGTGGTCCGAAAGGATAGACTAAACACAGTGGCGGTGGCGTGTTTGTTCTTGTTGGAAGTAGTTTAACTTGTCGAGAAATTGAAGTAGACAGTTCCTGTGAGTTAGTATAGGCAGAGGTCACTCTTGGAACCGGGATAAAATAATAATTGGATCCTTTTACTGATTTCCCAATTCAGATGATACAATTGCTGAACGTTCAAACATGACATCTGTTTCGTACCCGAGTCATAAAATTATAGTTGGTGGTGGCTTTAATTTACCCTTGATATGTTGGCGAAAATACATGTTTAAATCCGGAGGTATGCATAAAACATCATCTGAAATTGTGTTAAACGCATTCTCTGAGAATTATTTCGAGCAGTTAGTTCATGAGCCCAGGCGAATAGTAAACGGTTGTGGAAGCACACTTGACCACCTTGCAACAAATAATCGTGAGATAATAACAAGTATGGAAACGGATTGAGGGATTACTGAAGACAGGATTGTCGTAACAAGATCGAATATTGTAACCCCCAAGTCCTCCAAAAATAAACGAAAAATATACATATACAAAACAGCAAATAATTCTCTTGACGCCTTCCTGAGAGAAAATCTCCATTCCTTCCAAATTAACATTTTAGGTGTAAACGAGATGTGGCTTTAATTCAAAGAAATATTATCGGAAGCAACTGAAAGATTTATACTAATTAAATTGACAAACGATGGAGCTGATCCTCCTTGTTAAACAAAACATGTCAGAACACTGTTGCAGAAACAACGAGACGAGAGAAACATGCCACATTTAAACGGAGGCAAAACTCCAAGGTCGGCGATCTTTCACAGAAGATCGAAATTTAGCGCGGACTGCAATGCGAGATGCCGTAAATTGAATTAAATACCTAGGCATTACAATTACGAACAACTTAAATTGGAACACACAGAAAATGTTGTGGGGAAGACTATTCAAAGACTGCGTTCTATTGGCAGGACACTTAGAAAATGTAACAGTTCTACTAAAGAGACTGCCTATACTATGCTTGTCCGTCCTCTTTTGGAATAACGCTGCGCGGTGTGGGATCCTTACCACATAGGATTGACGGATTACATAGAGAAAGTTCAAAGAAGGGGCAGCACGTTTTGTATTATCGCGAAGCAGGGGAGAGAGAATCACTGAAATGGTATAGAATTTTGAGTGGACATAATTAAACAAGCGTTTCTCGTTGCGACGGAATCTTCTCCCGAAATTTTTAAAATCATCAAATTTCTCCTTCATATGCGAAAATATTTTGTTGACGTCGACCTATATAGGGAGAAACGATCATCATAATAAAATCAGGAAAATCAGAGCTCGCATGGA
Source organism: Schistocerca piceifrons (assembly GCF_021461385.2). Classification (NCBI taxonomy): domain Eukaryota; kingdom Metazoa; phylum Arthropoda; class Insecta; order Orthoptera; family Acrididae; genus Schistocerca; species Schistocerca piceifrons. Next base: position 702,585,500 of record NC_060138.1, read on the forward strand.
AGGGTATAGGTGTTCGTTTGTTCTGCACAGTGTACGAGAGTGGAATAATAGAGAATTATTGTGAAGGTGGTTCGATGAAGCCTCTGCCAGGCACCTAAATTTGATTTGCAGAGTGTCCATGCAGACGTAGATGAGATTGCGCACAAATCATTTGTACGACCCCTCTTAGGATATTGCTCAAGTGTATGGGACCGGTGCCAAGGAGGACTGACAGGGTGTATTGAATGTATACAGAGAAGGGCAGCGCGAATGGTTACAGGTTTGTTTAACCCGTTGAAGAGTGTCACTGAGATACTGAAGGAACTGAAGTGGCATCTCCTGAAGATAGACGTAAACTATTCCGAGGAAGTCTGCCAACAAAGTTCCAAGAACGGCTTTAAACGATGACACTAGGAATGTACTACAACCCTCGAAATATCGCTCCCTTGCGGATCGCGAGCATCAGATTAGATTAACCACGCATCGAGGCTTTTAAGCAATCATTTTTCCCGCGTTCCGTAAGTGAATGGGAAGGGGAAAAGCTCTAATTACCGGTACAGTGGGACATACCGTCTGGCATACGCTTCACAATGGTTCGCAGAGTATAGATGTAGGATTAGGGGAAACAGATTTTTAGATGTGTGCCATTCTCCGCTTGTGAGGCGGCGGGTGGAATAGTAAAATAAGAAATATTGTATTTGTGCGTTCGTCGCCGTCTTTTACAAGGGCCTGAAAACGATTTTTGCGGTCAGCCAAAAAGTGATGGAGAACATATTGACCAAATTTCCAGTCTGCAAGTCTACATTCTTCTTGTACTCACTGAAATCCGTAAAATCTAAGCGATCCAGGACAGTGTACAGTACTCGCGAATTCACTTCCTATTTGTACCGAAAATGCGTTTGGTAGCAGCCAGGCTGTGACGTCAACCGGGACACAGTGTGTGCCGTCATTTGACTGACGCGGACAGATGGATAGCTCGGTGTGAAGTGAAGACTTCCAGGAACAAGCCATCCAGGACGGTGTAAACTCCTTGGGAGTTCACTTTCTACTCTTACCCAACACGCTTTTTAGTAGCAGCCTGTGGCTGTTAACATCATTGGGAGCAGCGCGTAAGCCGGCGGTTGACTGACGGGGACCGTATGATAGCTGTGTGCGATGTGTGTGTTTCACTGCCATTCTGGCGCAACGGACGGCCGAGGGGAATGTCTGCTATCATCTGCTATACGACCAAAGAGCAGCATCTAAATTGCCGCTTTCTCGGACGCGTTTTATTTAAAAACTCTGTTGTGAATCAGTTTACAGTCATCGTAATTTTTATATGAATGGAGTTAAATTGCTTGTAATTACAGAAATAATTTTAGTTTGACTGTATTTAAACTTTGCCGGTTAGAATTTTTAGAACTGAACTGATAGTAGAACATGGCCTCTGAACTACTACTATCAGTATCTTGGTATCGATTGTTATTTACGTCAAGGTGATGAAACTTGTTATATCTTCATCATTTAATGGATGTAATCAAGTGCTGTAATCGGAGCCTCTTATAATTAATGTAACTAATACTTCATCTACTGCAAATAATGAAGTTTTTGTTCCAAACTTTGTAAATTACTTGAAAAGTATTAGAGGTAGCGTAGTGGGGCCAAATACTTGATGTTTTATATCAGTCTGAAGTTTCATACGAATTTCAATCTTTTTAAGTCTAATATTTAGCGCCTTCAATCTTTCGTAAAAACGCCGATTTTGACCAAATTATTGCTCTGATCAAGTTGAGACTTGTAACAGTTGACTGTGACATCCATCTGCACATCTTGAACAATTTTTGGCTTTCTAGCTTTATTGTTTAGCGCAATTTGTTTTTTTTTAAATTTGAAACGATGTATCTAGGGAAACATATTTATCTGATCACTCTGAGATTTAACAATTTCAACATTAATTCACTGGAACGTATGTTGACCAAGTTTAGAAAAGCTACTTTAATTTTTAATTTCATTCTTAGATTATGACGCAATGCTCTGTATGCTATGCACAAGCGCGTTTAGATGACATGGCTCTAGCAGCAGTGTCCGGGCACACTCGCTCGCCTCTTTACCTCTCAAATGATACGGCACTTGTTTCACCACACACTGAGCAGAAATTGAGGACTGGGCATGTTACCAAATTATATCCTTATCTTTCAAAGATTAAGTACCCAACAAGACATTATTACATCCTCGATCGTTTACATAAAAAGGACTGGAATGTCCGTCACACGTCGAGAAAAAAGTGGAAACAATGATGTATCCCCTCATCCTGGGTAGTTTCCATTGAACTTCGAAAGCTTCATTAACATGTAGACCTTCCGTGAGCCTGAGATATACGGGACATGCTCCTTATAAGCTGCGGAAGTCACCCTGTGATATCCGTTCCCATTTTTCAAAGAGGTAGTGGGAGTTATTGGAGAGTCTAAGACGGGCACGAACACTTCTGTCAAGCATGCCCCACCTACGCACGATGGGGTTTATGTCGGGACTCATCGCCGGCTTTTGCGTTACTTCACCGCCGGCCATTCCATAGCTTCAATGTCCAGGCTGCGCCAGACATTCCTGCTGACGCCCGCCACGTAGGCCCTGGCACTGGAAGAGATTTACGGCCATCACTGCATGCAGCAGTCACCACATGGTGCAACAGGATCTGTTCGAAGTACTGTCTGGCGGTAAACCGACCATGGATAACTACGAAATACGTATGGCTGTCAGCACTGAACCTTGCAAATCTGTTGGTTTCCTGGACGGCATTTGCCAGGTGTCGCTCACCACGGGTCTCCGCACACAGACTCGAACTCGACCATCACCTTGCGGCAGAGGATATCTGCACTCGTCTGTGAAAAGCACACCTCGCCAGTGACGAAGTTGCCAATTGACACGGGATCGGCAGAACTGAAGGCGAGCTCCGAGATGTCATGTCAAGCGTTGAATGCAACGTCCTCAAATGTCCGCTGCCGTCTGTGTACCTCAGTAGAGAACGCTGCATAACACAACCAATAGGTGGTGAATGGTTTTAGTAGATGCCCACATTGAAACGAAGATCTCAAGCAATGCAGTAAGACCACAGGTACCACCTCTATCAGAACGGATTTAATATATGGGACGTTATACACGTATTCCCCTAATTCTTTGGAACAGTCTATTTTAGGCTGTTATGACTTAATCATTCATCAGAATACTCAATCAGAATATTCTCACTTCAAAAATACCATTCTAACACTAATTTTCCGCCGGTCGGAGTGGCGAATCGGTTCTAGGCGCTACAGTCTGGAACCGTACTCCGAATTTTTCTTTTGTTTCCTTTACTGCTTGCTCAATATACAGATTGAATAACATCGGGGAGAGGCTACAACCCTGCCTCACTCCCTTCCCAACCACTGCTTCCCTTTCATGTCCCTCGACTCTTATGACTGCCATCTCCTTTCTATACAAATTGTAAATTGCCTTTCGCTCCCTGCATTTTACCCCTGCCACCTTTAGAATTTGAAAGAGAGGATTCCAGTCAACATTGTCAAAAGCTTTCTCTGAGTCTACAAATGCTAGAAACGTAGGTTTGCCTTTCCTTAATCTTTCTTCTAAGATAAGTCGTAAGGTCAGTATTGCCTCACGTGTTCCAGTGTTTCTACGGAATCCAAACTGATCTTCCCCGAGGTTGGCTTCTACTAGTTTTTCCATTCGTCTGTAAAGAATTCGTGTTAGTATTTTGCAGCTGTGACTTATTAAACTGATAGTTCGCTAATTTTCACATCTGACAACACCTGCTTTCTTTGGGATTGGAATTATTGTATTCTTCTTGAAATGTGAAGGTATTTCACCTGTCTCATACATCTTGCTCACCAGATGGTAGAGTTTGTCAGGACTGGCTCTCCGAAGGCTGTCAGTAGTTCTAATGGAATATTGTCTACTCCCGGGGCTTTGTTTCGACTCAGGTCTTTCACTGCTCTGTCGAAATCTTCACGCAATATCATATCTCCCATTTCATCTTCATCGTCATCCTCTTCCATTTCCATAATATTGTCCTCAAGTACATCGCCCTTGTATAGACAGATCCTCTATATACTCCTTCCAACTTTCTGCTTTCCCTTCTTTGCTTAGAACTGGGTTTCCATCTGAGCTCTTGATATTCATACAAGTGGTTCTCTTTTCTCCAAAAGTCTCTTTAATTTTCCTGTAGGCACTATCTGTCTTACCCCTAGTGAGATAAGCCTCTACATCCTTACATTTGTCTTCTAGCCATCCCTGCTTAGCCATTTTGCACTTCCTGTCGATCTCATTTTTGAGACGTTTGTATTCCTTTTTGCCTGCTTCATTTACTGCATTTTTATATTTTCTCCTTTCATCAATTAAATTCAATATTTCTTCTGTTACCCAAGGATTTCTACTAGCCCTCGTCTTTTTATCTACTTGATCCTCTGCTGCCTTCACTACTACATTCTTCAAAGCTACCCATTCTTCTTCTACTGTATTTCTTTCTCCCATTCCTGTCAATTGTTCCCTTATGCCCTCCCTGAAACTCTGTACAACCTCTGGTTTAGTCAGTTTATCCAGGTCTCATCTCCTTAAATTCCCACCTTTTTGCAGTTTCTTCAGTTTTAATCTACAGTTCATAACCAATAGATTATGGTCAGAGTCCACATCTGCCCCTGGAGATGTCTTAAAATTTAAAACGTGGCTTCTAAATCTCTGTCTTACCATTATACAATCTATCTGATACCTTCTAGTATCTCCAGGTTTCTTCCATGTATACAACCTTCGTTCAGGATTCTTGAAACAAGTGTTAGCTATGATCAAGTTAGGCCTATGCTCTGTGCAAAATTCTACCAGGCGTCTTCCTCTTTCATTTCTTACCCCCAATCCATATTCACTTACAAAAAAATGGTTCAAATGGCTCTGAGCACTATGGGACTGAACATCTGTGGTCATCAGTCCCCTAGAACTTAGAACTACTTACACCTAACTAAACTAAGGACATCACACACATCCATGCCCGAGGCAGGATTCGAACCTGCGACCGTAGCAGTCGCGCGGTTCTGGACTGCGCGCCTAGAACCGCTAGACCATATTCACTTACAACGTTGCCTTCTCTCTCTTTTCCTACTATCGAATTCCAGTCACCCATGACTATTAAATTTTCATCTCCCTTCACTATCTGAATAATTTCCTTTATCTCATCATACATTTCATCAATTTCTACGTCATCTGCAGAGCTAGTTGGCATATAATGGCATATAAACTTGTACTACTGTAGTAGGCGTGGGCTTAGTATCTGTCTTGGCCACAATAATGCATGCACTATGCTGTTTGTAGTGGCTTACTCTCATTCCTATTTTTTAATTCATTATTAAACCTACTCCTGCATTACCCCTATGTGATTTTGTATTTATAACCCTGTATTCACCTGACGAGAAGTCTTGTTTCTCCTGCCACCGAACTTCACTAATTCCCACTATATCTAATTTTAACCTATCTATTTCCCTTTTTAAATTTTCTAACCTACCCGCCCGATTAAGGGATCTGACATTCCACGCACCGATCCGTAGAACGCCAGTTTTCTTTCTCCTGATAATGACTTCCTCTTGAGTAGTCACCGCCCGGAGATCCGAATGGGGGACTATTTTACCTCAGGAATAATTTATCCAAGAGGACGCAATCATCATTTAACTGTACAGTAAAGCTGCATGCCCTCGGGAAAAATTACGGCTGTAATTTCCCCTTGCTTTCAGCCTTTCGCAGTACCTGCACAGCAAGGCCGTTTTGGTTAGTGTTACATGGCCAGATCAGTCAATCATCCAGACTGTTGCCCCTGCAACTACTGAAAAGGCTGCTGCCCCTCTTCGGGAATCACACGTTTGTCTGGCCTCTCATCAGATATCCCTCCGTTGTGGTTGCACCTGCGGTACGGCTACCTGTATCGCTGAGGCACACAAGCCTCTCCAGCAACGGCAAGGCACATTGTTCTTGGTGGTGGGAAGGGGGGGGGGAGAGAAGAGGAATGGACATTTCTATAAAGGGCCATCGCAGAATTTGGGAAGGAAAACATAGGTACAAAGAAGGTAAAACTGAGAAGAAACCAAGCGTAATAGAAGAAATACTTCAGTTGATCAATGAAAGGAGGAAGTAGAAAAATGTTCCTGGAAAATCAGGAATACAGAAATACAAGTCGCTGAGGAACGAAATAAATAGGAAGTGCTGGAAAGCTAAGACGAAATGGCTGCAGGAAAAATATGAAAACATCGAAACAGAAATGATTGTCGGAAGGACAGACTCAGCATACAGGAAAGTCAAAACAACCTTCTGTGACACTAAAAGCGAGGGTGATAACATCAAGAGTGCAACGGGAATCCCACTATTAAATGCAGAGGAGAGAGGGGATAGGTGGAAGAGTACATTGAAAGCCTGTATAAGGGGGAAGATTTGTCTGATGTGATATAAGAAGAAATATGAGTAGATTTAGAAGAGATGGGGGATCCAGTATTAGGATTTAAAAGAGTTTTGGAGGACTTAAGATGAAGTAAGGCAGAAGGGATAGATAACATTCCATCATAATTGCTAAAATTACTGGGGGAAGTGGCAACAAAGCGACTATTCACGTTGATGTGTAGAATGTATATGTCTGGCGACATACCATCTGACTTTTGGAAAAGCATCATCCACACACTTCCGAAGACGTCAAGAGCTGGTAAGTGCAAGAATTATCGCACAATCAGCTTAACAGCTCATGCATTTAAGTTGCTTACAAGAATAATATACAGAAGAATTAAAAGAAAATTGAGAATGTGCTAGATGACGATCAGTTTGGCTTTACGAAAGGTAAAGGCATGAGAGAAGCAATTCTGACGTTGCGGTTAATAATGGAAGCTAGACTAAAGAAAAATCAATACCTCTTCATAGGATTTGTCGACCTGGAAAAAGCGTTCTAAAATTGTACAAGATGGAAATTCTAAAAAAAAGTAGGGGTAAGCTATCGGGAGAGACAGGTCATATACAAAATGTACAACAGCCAAGAGGGAATAATAAGAGTAGACGACCAAGAACGAAGTGCTCGTATTAAAAAGGGTGTAAGACATGGATGTAGCCTTTCGCCCCTACTGTTCAATCTGTATATCGAGGAAGCAATGATGGAAATAAAAGAAAGGTTCAGGAGTCGAATTAAAATACAAGGTGAAAGGATATCAATGATACGATTCGCTGATGACATTGCTATCCTGAGTGAAAGTGAAGAAGAATTAAATGATCTGCTGAACGGAATGAACAGTCTAATGAGTACACAGTATGGTTTGAGAGTAAATCGGAGAAAGACGAAGGTAATGAGAAGTAGTAGAAATGAGAACAGCGGGGAACTTAACATCAAGATTGATGGTCACGAAGTAGATGAAGTTAAGGAATTCTGCTACCTAGGTAGTAAAATAATCGATGACGGGCGGAGCAAGGAGGACATCAAAAGCAGGCTAGCAATGGCAAAAAGGGCATTTCTGGCCAAGAGAAGTCTACTAATGAAATATATCGGCCTTAATTTAGGGAAGAAATTTCTGAGCATGTACGTTTGGAGTACAGCATTGTATGGTAGTGAAACATGGACTGTGGGAAAACCGGATCAGAAGAGAATCGAAGCATTTGAGATGTGGTGCTACAGACGAATGTTGAGAATTAAGTCTATTGATAAGGTAAGGAATGAGGAGGTTCTGCGCCGAAAAGGAACATATTGAAAACACTGATAAGGAGAAGGGACGTGATGATAGGACATGTGTTAAGACATGAGGGAATGACTTCCATGGTACTAGACGGAGCTGTAGAGGGCAAAAACTGTAGAGGAAGCGACTTCCATGGTACTAGAGGGAGATGTAGATGGCAAAAACTGTAGAGGAAGATAGAGATTGGAATACATCTAGCAAATAATCGAGGACGTAGGTTGCAAGTGCTGCTCTGAGATGGAGTTAGCACAGAAGAGGAATTCGTGGCTGGCCGCATCAAACAAGTCACAAGATTGATGACAAAAATTTACCCAGTGGATTTGTTACTCGGGTGACATCCAGAAACTAATCAACGTTCCAAGTCACTGAGTTCTTGTGACCGATTAACTGCTGTTACTGCTTCTCTACTGATCACACAGTACTGCCCGCCCTCTTTCTACGGGTGATAGGACATGCGCTAATACATCTGATACTTGATATTCTAGGAGCCGCAGAGGGCAAATGTGTAGGGAAAGCAAAAATTACGATATATATGACAAATGATACAGAATGTCGGCTGTAGGTGCTACTCTTGAGATGAAGAGAATGGCGCAGCAGATAAAATAGTGGCGGGCTGCAACAAGACCGATTTTTTTAAAAAAAATGGAACTAAGTTAGTGGTAGCAGCAGCAGCAGCAATAGCTGTAGTAGTAATGGTAGTAGTAACAGGAGGAGGAGATAAGTTGTGTTTTCTGGTTCAATCATTTCCGAAGTATTGAGGTTATGCGCGGTTGTTTACGCGTTGAAAAATCTCATTTAGTCTATCATTCATGAACGTGGCATAGAATGGTGTACGACGGCATTACTGAATATTTATGGTAATACAGCCATTACTAATACCGAAGAATGTACATTTCAGGAAGAAGTCAGTATAAGATTAGCCATAACTCAGGAAAAAAGAATGTAGTACTTTCAGCTTCAGTAGCTATTCTCTTCCTAAGCATGCCTTGTCAACCCATGTCAACTCTCGGTATTGAGAGATTGCAAACCGACTAAGATAACGGATATGGGGTCAGCTTTCCATCCAGATGTGTGTTTTCAGTGTTTTTCTTTAATAACGTTAGGCTAATTCGACGATAATTCCGAATAGCCAGTCACTTGTCCTTATTATGTTATTTTCCGTAGATAATATTTAATTAATTTTGCTTTCCCGTGTATGTCGTAGTGTCTGCATTAACAAAACTACAGTTTCGTTAAATTAAACGTAAAATATTCATGACTTATTTTACAAATAAAAAATTATTATATCTGTATTTGAATTACTCACTTTAATGATTTATTTATCTGCTAATTTAAGATATTCTGATTATTTCTTGCTAGTACTTATCCATTGGTAGCATTTCCATTCGCAGAACCATTAATCAACACTGAAACTGTTTTGATATCCGTATTTTGCGCATAACAGCACAGTCACGTCATTTCCTCTTTTCACTTCTGTCCAGCATTCAATAATATGTAATTTCGTGAGCACGTGCTACAGTTTTGTCGTCTGCTAATCACAGTGCTACGGAGTGACTGTTAAAAGAAGAGAAAAACGACAGTGACAACAACAACAACAACAAATACGACGACATGTAACGAGCTTTCAGAATCAGTCTACAGTAGATTTATTTGCATCCATCTAGTGAAATAATGAACTGTATGCGGGATTGCATTCCAAATTTCCCGCTTTACTCAGTACATTCACGTTCACTGAAGCAATTTGTTGTACATTACACCCGTGAATACGACTGTACCTGCATCCATCATCGCTAATACTAACAATAGTCTTAGGTACATTTTGCCTTACCACTAACCTCTGTGGTACCAAGCGAGACGTTCACTGTGTGATATATTATCTCTAAAGCACTATTGTTGACAAATCACAAGCATTAAATAATATAAAGAAATAAAACGAAACTAGGCGACGTACGTAGCCAGTGAGTTTCCGAATAAAGCTGCTTCAGCTCTAAGTTAGTGACTAATACCTAGCTCCCATCCATAATTACAAAAATGTCACTCATTTAGCAAAACGTGAGTACAGTTAAACAGGAAGCCGTACACAAAGCGATAGATAACTAGTAAGCTATAATTATAGGCAAGTCCTGATTAGTTGCCAACAAGTTTCGAGAACCCTTACAAATAATTCATTTCGAATTTCATAGTTATTGGTATTTAAGCCAAGAATTGTTAAATGAAGAAGTGTAACAGCTCTGGTTCTATGTTAGTGAAATCTAAATAAGGAGGAGTTGAGAGTAATAATGGAAAAAAAAATGCCGTGTCCTCGTTGCAAGAGTCAGATAACACTTTGAAGGCTTGTCATTCGAGTCTAAGTGACTTCTAATATTATGTTTGCGTCACCTAACGTGCGTTTCCCTCTAAAAATTGTTAAACTGTTACATGTTTCAAAAGGCGTCAGCATCCAGATGACGACAGAAGAAAATTGCACTGGCAGTCTGGTTCTCAAGTACGACGACACTAAGAGCATACCACTTGCACTAAGGCGCTACCTATTGAAGCATTGTGGTGTAATCTTCAGGTTCATAAATGTTATGATAAAAATATTGATACTTAGAATATATTGCTTGTCTAACTATATTATGCATTGGAAATACTTGATTGCGCATCTAACTTTTTGCGAGAAAAATTCCATTTTTTTTCTGCACCTTAGCTCCATGGAACATGGCGATAGATGACGCGAATTCGAACGATCACATAGGTTCTCTCATTGGTAAGTTTAGTGGGTCGCTAAGGTTCATACGTGCACCTATTTTCTAGAAAGAACGATACTGAATTCTTGACTGGCCGTTCCTTGCCACGCACTTCACAGCCATACAGGTCGATAAAAGCATCGAAAAGATTTAAATTGTCAGATTAAATGCTATGACCAAAGTCAAGTACTGTCCAGAAGAAGGATGATGTTGAGAAGAAAGTTTATTACTGTTTACTCATTATTTGTTTGTACTGCCATGCAAATTTACAAATGCTTGCTAATGTATCCTGACTTTAAGCGTTTAATGTTAACACACTGTCTTGAATCGCTAAATGTATGTACTCAGGATGTCCGATGCATTTCGGAGATAAGCACTGTTATTCCGATGCCATTATAGCATTAGCGACACATCTTCTTAATTTCTTGATCTTTTTCATATACATATTGAATATTTTCGGTATGCAACCGTTGCTTTCTTTGTTTTTCAAAGTACTGCGAGGATAGAAAGTTGTCGTGAAAGTCGTGGCAGAAACAAATAATTATTTCCATTACGTACCGTAGTTATTCAGACAGTAGGTTTCACATATTATCATATCGAACAATGACTGGAACAACAGAAAGCTTGTACTTGCGAAGGTCCTGTTGCAGGAAATATACCCTTACTCTTGTAAACCATAATACCCAAGAATACTATGGATTACGTACTGATGACATTTACAATGATGAACATGAGAGAGCAAGGTGTATAGTTCGCGGCCTACACACAGGTGACGACGAGAACAATGAAAATTTTGTTACCTGGCTACATGTAAGTTATATATAACTTTAGCTATGTAACAGCTTTGTTTACATGGGCCGGCCGAAGTGGCCGATCGCTTCTAGGCGCTGCAGTCTGGAACCGCGAGACCGCTACGGTCGCAGGTTCGAATCCTGCCTCGGGCATGGATGTGTGTGATGTCCTTAGGTTAGTTAGGTTTAACTAGTTCTAAGTTCTAGGGGACTAATGACCTCAGAAGTTGAGTCCCATAGTGCTCAGAGCCATTTGAACCATTTGTTTACATGACTTTTTAAAGATGACATGTTATAGATTTTTCATTGAAAGAGCAAAATAGAGCATCATGCCGTCATTCTCTGTTTTGGACTGTTTATATTCTAACGTAATTCTTCCATAGTTGATGGTTTTTGTAACGTGTCTGCTCCTTCAGTTTTAACGGTTAGTAAGTGCGTGACTGATTCAAAGATGACAGTAGTTCTGTTGAAGAATATTAATGAAGAAGCGTTTCAAAAATTACAGCTATAGATGACAACATCAAGAAAATGCAACATGCGATACTGGACGATAGGCAATTAAAGGTGAATGAAACAGCTGGCACTATAGGCAAGTCAGAGGACTGAGAACGGTGCAGTGTACATGATTCCTTAAGTAATGGAAAGCTGTGTGCTAGACAGATGTTTCTTTCGATGCATGGGGAGCAGTGGTAAATATTTAAACAAATTTATACTCAGCGTTCGTTTGGTTTTAAAGTCAATCCAATTACTTTTGTGCATCGAGTTGTTACTATTCATGACACCCGAGTCTCACTTCATGACCTTTCGAAGCATGGGTGGAAACCAGTGTCATCTGCCGGAAATGTGGTGGCCAGCATCGTCTGGGACGGAAAGGGTATTAACTTCAGTACTGTGAAGCAATTGTTTTAGAATACAAAGTTATCTTCTGAAGCACCTGGGTGAGACTTGCATTGGAAAATTGAAAAAAAATCATATTTAATGAGGCTGTTCCATCTGTCCACAAAGGTGCTTTGACGGTGGAACAATTGAGAGTTCTAAAATACTAATTTTTGGAGTACTCATTCTGTTAATCATGTTTAGTGCCCGTGAACTAAACACGTTTCTACTAACATTCGGCTGCAAAACGTTTTGAGCCCGAAGCTGAATATTTTGCAGGTGGTCCTAAATAACACTGCAGGGATGGAATCTTGACGCTGGGCAATCGTTGGGCAAAACACATCAAACTAAAAGGGATCAGATACCTGGCCTACAAACATCTTCTATCAGTCCCAGACGACATCTGTTTATCTTGCCTTTGCACAATGTAGAGTAACACAAACAGGTTGTATTAGTCTGTGTATCCTAATTTATAAGTGGCGATCAAAAAGCTTCCTTTCGAAGTCGTACAGTCCAGAACCGGTATGTCAATCACACAAAATCTCAGTGAGCATGGAGACAATCATCCCATCGACGCACCAAGTTGAAAATACCCGTTTTGTAAAACACTGTATTCTGCTGCGTGAAGAAGTCAGTAAGTGCCTCCCGCACATCCTCGTCGACAGGAATCGTCGACCATTCAAGGACCTTTTTAAGGGACCGAAGACTTGATAATAGCATAGGATGGCAGCGAGGGTGTCTCACTTGAGTTGCTGTAACGCCTCCGTTACGACATTTGCGATAAGGGGGCGTACGTTACCATGCAGCAAAAATGGTTCAAATGGCTCTGAGCACTATGGGACTCAACTGCTGAGGTCATAAGTCCCCTAGAACTTAGAAGTACTTAAACCTAACTAACCTAAGGACAACACACACATCCATGCCCGAGGCAGGATTCGAACCTGCGACCGTAGCGGTCGCGCGGTTCCAGACTGTAGCGCCAGAACCGCTCGTCCACCAGCGGCCGGCTTTACCATGCAGCAGCAACACCTCTCGTCACACCAGTTCATAACGGTGGTTTTCGACAGACATGCTGCCCCTTGCCCATTCTTCTACCGGTGTTTCTGCTTTGGCAGCCAAGGAAAGAATAACAGCAAGATTGGTCCTGTTTGAACGCATTTCATAATAACATCGTCATAGTTTACGTTTCGGCATTTACCGCACGTGTGTAGGAAAAGCACGAATGCTACCCTAATCCCTTGATTCCATGTCGATGCTTTCACAGGATGGAAATTATTTAAACCAACAGACTCTGACCGTTGCACGGGAGACCGAAACAAACATTTTTCTCTAATTTCATAGTTACCTGTGAGCATTACTTAATCAGGTAGAATCCGTAATCGCACTCGGCACTTTTGGAATTGCGCAAAACATGTGGGCGAATCAGACGTACGAGTCCTACATGAGCAATTGTTAATCCGTTTCACTTACAGCGTGTGCAAAATCTGGAACCAGATGACCACTCAGAACACAGTTTCGTGGTTTTATCTAGAATAGTGTCAAATACATGCTACACTTCCGTCGTCTGTGCTGTTTAGTGATGAAGCAAGGCTTGTGTGTGATGGAATCTTCAACGTCCACAGTTCTTACGTTTTGAGAGAAATTAACCTGCATCCCACATTTTCCCTCGCTCATCAGTTGCGGTTCTGCGTGAATGTGAGAGCGGATGTTGTTGCTGACTGCTTAATTAGACCATATCTCCAACCTAGGCCATTAAATGACAAACATTAATACAATTTCCTCGCCAGAGCATTGCCAGAATTGCTGGATGACGTGCCGCCCGCTACAAGGCAGCGCCTGTGGTTCCAGCATGACGGGGCGCCGGATCGTTCCAGTCGTCTGCGTCTATTCTTGAATCAATAGTTTCCAGAAAAGGGGATTAGCAGTAGTAGCCCTGTACCATGGCCTACTCGATTCCCTGGTTTCTCCCCTCTGGACTTGTTTACAAAACCGCTATTGAATCAGAAGAGGATCTGGTTGCTCGTACTGTAACAGGAGTAGTAGGAATTGAGGACGCTCCTGCAGTCTTTGACCGTGTTAGACAGAACGTGACGCACCGGTGTAACCTCTGTTTACAATTCATTGGAGGCATTTTTGAACCGATACTGTAACTGAAGTAAATGCATTGTGTAAATGTTGTTGTCTGTCGGTAATCCTGAAGTAAAACCTATTTTCCTTACTTCCTGCCTTCACCGTAAAACTCATTTGAAAAAGTGTTTTTATTGTCCCATGCGACCTCCTAGTTTTCGTTAGTTTAATTAATTTTAATCCAGAGAAAACACCATCTGCCAGTTTAAAAAATTCTTGCAGGAAAATATGACATTAGAGAATGATATTTGTTTTCACCATATATATCCGCATCGGAGTCGCCCCACGTTGCGCATACGCTGCAGCAGGGCCTTCAAACGGAAACTTTTTGATCGCCCCCTTGTGTAAATCCTCCGCCGTACTTGTGAAATCTCCAGATTTTCTGAAGCATAAAGGCTAATGCGGAGCACTTTTACTTCAAAATCTCGGATGTATCTTGTGGCTGAAAAAAGATGAAAAAGTGAAATAGATGAATGACTAAAATCGAAGGTTTCTCCTTGAGAATATTTTTTAACGCCGACACTCACTGCACGTCGTAAAAATAATAGACATGTAGTGACGTTATCTTGTTATTAAAAATCGTGCTTTTAATTGACTGTCACCGAAGGCCCAAAGAGGTAGTAATGTCAGTCACTGTGTAAAACAGGCCCTCTCATAAACAAAGGAGCACACTTCGTGTTCCTTGTTAGTATGACGGCAGCGAAATACCTAGCTCGGATAATGGTAACGAGATACGGTCAGTGCTGAACTACTACCGTGGCGCCAAAACAAATTTATGTTGTTACTTATTCGAAGTTTTGTACTTTCGGTGGTTCGAAGCGGTTAGCCCAAGCTGGTTTGACCAAAATGACTATCTGTTAAACGGGCCTGGAAATTATTACTCAATTAGACATTTTTACTGCACCAGCATTTTAACATGGCTGCGTGTGTATTTCCACCGGCACTGGTGAATATCAGTACTCACTCGCAAGTGGAAACATTTTCGTTCCATGATCTCTCCGTTTTGTGGAAAGTTTGGTATATGTGACATAAGATACCAGTGGCAATGCCGTTAAACTATTAAACAGTGCTTCTAAATTGTTATGCTCATCACCAGCGAGAAAAGTACTATAGTCAGCGGCGTTGTTAATGGCATCCGACTGCGCAGCCGACGACGAATGCTGCGTTGTCAACTCGGTAGCTACATTATAGACAGCAGCAATAGCACAAGTTTAATTTACGTCACTTCCATCTGGTTCATTGTGCACTACAAACCATGCTTCCACTGCAGAATGGTTTCTGTAATAAAGCGCACCTTAAAGAACGGAATACACCTTCTGTGCCGGCCGTTGTGAGCGAACGGTTCTAGGCGCTTCGGTCCGGAACCGCGCTGCTGTTACGGTCGCAGGTTCGAATCCTGCCTCGTGCATGGATGTGTGTGATGTCCTTAGGTTAGTTATGTTTAAGTAGTTCTAAGTCTAGGGGACTGATGACCTCAGATGTTAAGTCCCATACTGCTTAGAGCCATTTGAACCATTTCGAACACCTCCTGTTACCCGTTACGTTATTAACGAAACGACGAAAGAATCAATTCTAAAGAGGATGGACAACATAATAAAGTATGTCGTATTGTAGTCAGTGAGATAAGTAAAATAAAATTTCCATTTAATAACAGATTATGCTCTGAACTACTTTCTACTGCACGGATACCTTGACTAGAAAGTAAATGTTCCATGAAAATTATAAAATTAATTTACATTCCATGCCTGTACCTTTTTATTCACATGTTTCACTGTCAGTGCCTTCAGAACTTGAGTCGCTGGGTGTGGGATGCCATTATCTTCTTCTTGTAGTTTGTCGCTGTGATGTACACAACGCCTTACTTTTCCCAGCTTGTCAGTCTATTGTTTGGCAAATACAATTTCTAGTGTGGTTTTTATTTACACAAGTCTCGACCAAGTAATACGCAGTTGACGTTCCTTTTGATCTGGCTTCATGCATTGTTCTTAGAAACGTCATTCAGCAGCAGCCCTATCACTTCGCTTCATTAAAAATTTACATCCGATGTTCTTCAGTATTCTTTGGATTGAGCGCGCACTTCCTTCGAACGTAGTAGCTTCACGCATAATGGTGAGCAATTTCGCTGCTGTGGGGAACCCTCCGTTTTCATAAAATTCGTAAACCTTCCGACGTAAAACATTTTGATCGAAATCGTCGATTCCCGTTACTCCCTTTGGCACGCTATGTTTCGTCCCTGGAGACCGAAATTCTTCATTTCCAGCTGTCTGCTGAGACAGCTTGACCTCCTGCACAATTCCTCCGATATTTTGTATATCGATATTACCACAAACCTCGGTAGTTTGTTCCTGCACTTCGGCAACCTCACAGCCCGTCTCGGCTGCGTCTGCCTCGCGTTTGAAAAACGAGTACATTTTAAAAACACACTGAGGTGACAAAAGTCTATACCATGTAATGTCGTGTCAGACTTCCTCTTGCTCAGCATAGTCCAGCAACTCGACGTGGCAAGGACTCAACAAGTCGTTGGAAGTCTCTTGCAGAAATATTGACCAATGTTGCCTCCGTCGTCGTAATTGCGAAAGTCGTTCGGGTGCAGGATTTTGTGCACGAAGTGATCTCTCGATTATGCCCCATAAACGTTCTATGAGTGTCATGTCAGGCGATCTGTGCCCAGATCATCCGCTCGAATGGTCCAGAATCTTTCTCAAACCAGCCGAGAACAATTGTGGCCTGGTGACAAGGCACATTGTCATCCATAAAAATTCTGTCGTTGTTTGGGAACATGTCGTCAATGAATGGATGCATTGTCCCATAAATGTTCGATGTGATGCCATACCATTCGCTCAAATTGTGCAGAATCTTATTCAAATCAGTCGCAAACAACTGTTGCCCGATGGCATGACATCGTTGATTAGGACACATGAAGTCTATGAAGGATTGCAAAAGGTCTCCAAGCAGCCGAACATAGCCATTTCCAGTCAGCGATTGGTTCAGTTGGACCAGAGGACCAAGTACATTCCATGTAAACACAGCCCATACCATTATGGAGCGACTACCAGCTTGCACAGTGCGTCGTTGACAATTTGCGACCCATGGCGTCGTGGGATCTGCGCCACACTCGAAACCTACCGCCAGCTCTTACCAAATGAAATCGGGACACATCTGACCAAGCTACTATTTTCCAGTCTTCTAGGATCCAATCGATATGGTCACGAGGCCAAGAGAGGTGCTGCAGGCAAAGACGTGCTGTTAGCAAACGCATTCGCGTCGGTCGTTTGCTGACGCTGCCCATTTACGCCAAGTTTCGCCGCTCTGTACCTACATACACGATCGTCGTATGTCACGCACTTATTTCTGTGCTTATTTCGCGCAGTGATGCTTGTATGTTAGCACTGATAATTCTACGCAAACGCAGCTGCTCTCGGTCGTTAAGTGAAGGCCGTCGGCACTGCGTTGTTCGTGGTGAGAGGTAATACCAACTAGCGTTGCGCTCCGCTAGACATCAGTATAGCTGGTATTTTCGGCATCACTATAGCTGGTAAACACGGCAAATTCTTGACGTTGTGGATCTTAGAATATTAAATTCCCTAGCCATTTCCGAAGTGGAATTCCCATGCCTTTGGCTTCAGTTACCAGGCCGCGTTTAATGTCTGTTAATTCCAGTCGTGCGGCCATAATAATGTCTGACACCTTCCGTCATGAATCACCTGAATACAAGGGACAGCTCCGCCAACGCACGGCCCTTTTATAGTTCGTGTACGCGATACTGCTGCCATCTTTATACGTTCCTGTCGCTATACCATGACGTTTGTCACTTCAGTGTATACAATATCCACATTTTATCATCATGAAGTAGGCACTGGCCTGAAACAGTATTAGGTCGATTGGTCGACGTGTGCATGCTATGTGCTAGGTGCCACGACACAATCTTATTGGATAAACCAAATTTATGGAGCGAAACGTAACAGATTATCTTTCATTAGCCAAGCGTCACTGCAGTGCTGGGCCTTTGAACTTAAGACAGAAAGTCAAAAATGTCGTGGTCAAATTGTCTCGAAGGGTAGGCAAGGCTGGCGCGGCGTTCACTGTCCAGCAAGCAGACAGGTGCGTTCATGTTCATCCAAAGCAGCGGAACGGGCCACAGCCTGGCTTGTACAGAGGTTGCTCAAAACGGTAGGGTGACGAGCTTGACGTAATGAGATTCACAGACTGCCAAAGGAGATCCGAGACCGCATGGCCCACCATCAAGCATCCCACGAGGCACTCCGCTGGATCGAGTCCATCAACATCCGAGTGTAGTCTGAACCGTTTTAAAACTTGTGTACTGTATATAATTTCACATGTTCATTTATATATATATATATATATATATATATATATATATATATATATATATATATATATATATATATATATTTCTTTGTTTTGCTAAATGTGTATTACTGTAATTGATGCATACGATAATAATAATGGCCCACCAGAATTTCTGGGAGTGCATCGACCTTCCTGTCCAAGTACACAATTCCAGTATAACTCAAATGTAATTGCTAAGTAGTGAGTTAAAAAGAATTTATATCTCATGTCACATCTTAGCTGTCATCAATGCTATAAATACAAAAATAACAGAGGATTTAGACATTGAAAAAACACACTAACCGAGAATGATGTCAGAAATGTACAAAATGCCAGTTGTGCTATTCGCTACCGGTTATGGGAAATCATGTAGACTCAGCATAGTTATAACGGCACACATTACAATATTACTTCGACATATACAAGCATCAGTCATAGAGAGGTTTCTGTTTACAGACCGGTACAGCTAACCTTGGTTTACGCCATGTTAGATGGCCGACGCCCTCTGTTTCCATTAACCACATATGAAACTGGGTTAAGATAAAATTTATACATACGAATAAAAAGAATTGAAGTAATAATTATAGTAAGATAAGATTTTGCCGGGAGACATGTATGTTAAAATAAGCATTGCGACAAATATTGCAATACCTCGAGTCCATTATGGTGAAGTGCATTTAAATGTAATTAAAAACTTTATATTCTACAAAATAGTAAAACAGGAGTAACATACAGATATAAAAGTTATAATTAGCCTTGCTTTCCTTTATCTTAAACATAAAACATCTAAAATATAAAATATAATCACCAATCCAAATGTACGTGGACGCTGCGTATTAAAAATTTGAAAAAAAAAATGTCATGGCTGCCAAGTGAAACTGAAACACAATGCTGCTACGGTCGCAGTTTCGAATCCTGCCTCGAGGATGGGTGTGTGACATGTCCTTAGGTTAGTTACGTTTAAGTAGTTCTAAGTGTAAGGGACTGATGACCTCAGATGTTAAATCCCATAGTGCTTAGGCCATTTAACGGTTTGAAACACAATAAAATGTTTATAATTTGCTTGTAAGCATATTGCGGGAGATATAAAAGGCATACATTCATATTATAAACTACATTGCAAAGTGTTCAATCTGTAAATACTGTGAAGACGGATTAGATTGTTAGTTCTACAGTTTGTATTCTTATGGTACACTGTTAAACGTTACTACGTAGGGATCGGTCCGCGATGTTGAATGGACCGCCATCATGCCTTCTCTCATTGCCACTTGCTCATAGAGCCAGACAGCGCGAAGAGATCTCTGGTAGCAAAAAAATCTCCTTCTCCTTAAGTAAACCCAAAAATCTGCACTTCTCACCTCTTTGAATCAGTTTCCACTCCGAAGTCAGATCCAGAACATTGCGTCCACTGTCAGTCAGGTTGGCAGGAAAACTATATTTATCAGCCACGTCCCTTCTTTCCAGTGCCATATGTTCGCTGAATGGAGCCTCGAGTCGTCTCCCAGTTTGGCCCACATAACAGGTCATATAGTCTGAAGGATCTCTCTAAACCTGATTGGTAAATAAAGATAGTGACCGACCAAGATTATTCACAGCCGAAAAAGATACCGTAACGATATACTGATCAGCCAGAGCGCTATGACTACCTTCCTAATAGCTGGTATGTCCACCTTTGACTCTGATAACAGCGGCGACGCGTCGTGGCTCGGAAGCAGTGAGGCTTTGGTAGGTCGCTCCAGGGAGTTGGCACCGCATGTGCATACACAAGTAACCCAGTTGTAAATTCCGGGGAGGGGCGCAATGAGCTCTGACACCACGTTCAACCACATCCCAGATGTTTTCGATCGGGTTCAGATCTGATGAATTAGGGAGCCAGCACATCTAGAAATCGCCACTGCGTTCCTCGAACCACCCCATCATACTCCTGGTCTTGTGACACGACACATTACTATTGTTGAAAAGTGCTACTGCCGTCGGGAAACATGATCGTCATGAAGGGATGTACATGGTCTGCAACCAGCGTACGATACTCCTTGGCTGTCATAGTGTTTTTCACAAGCTCCACTGGACCTATGGATGCCCACGTGTGTGTTTCCTGGAGCATAATGGAGCCGCCGCCAGCTTGTTTCCGTTCCACAGTACAGGTGTCAAGGTGCTGTTCCCCCGGAACAAGACGGATTCGCGCCCTCCTATCGGCATGTTGAAGAAGGTATCAGGATTCCTCAGACCATGCAACTTTCTGCCACTGCACCGAGTCCAGTGCGATGGTCACGTGCCCGTATCAGTCGTAGTTGCCGATGTGGTGTTAAGACTGGCACATGCGTTGGTCGTAGGCTGCGCAGGCCCACTGTTAGGAGTGTGCACTGTGTGTTCGGACATACTTGTACTCTGGCCTATATTAAAGCCTGATGTTCGTTCCGCCACAGGTCACCTTGACCTGTTTTACCTGTCTGCCCATCCTACCACATCCAACATCTGTAATGAAGGGTGGCCGCCCAACACCACGACGTCTGGACGTGTTTTCACTTTGATTTCGCCGTGTGTAGAAGACACTCGCCACAGTACTCCTCGAATACCCGAGAAGTTGTGCGGTTCCCGTCACAATCTGCACTCGGTCAAACTCAAGATAGATCGCCCGCCTTCGTCATTCTACGCACGGACAGCACGCTCACTGATACTACGTGTGTCATGCGTGTGTCTATCTAGCAGTCATTCCTTGTCAGGTGACGCTGCTGTCACCTGGGGTTTTATATCGATGGTAGGTCGGTGGTCATAATGTTCTCACTGATCAGTGTATATTTCTTAAAAATTGACGCCACTCAGGTAATAATGCTACAGTACTTGCAGTATTATTTTAAATATTAGTTACATAATTCTGTAGATAATTATTAGGTTTTGCAATGTAATTTATACACTCCTGGAAATGGAAAAAAGAACACATTGACACCGGGGTGTCAGACCCACCATACTTGCTCCGGACACTGCGAGAGGGCTGTACAAGCAATGATCACACGCACGGCACAGCGGACACACCAGGAACCGCGGTGTTGGCCGTCGAATGGCGCTAGCTGCGCAGCATTTGTGCACCGCCGCCGTCAGAGTCAGCCAGTTTGCCGTGGCATACGGAGCTCCATCGCAGTCTTTAACACTGGTAGCATGCCGCGACAGCGTGGACGTGAACCGTATGTGCAGTTGACGGACTTTGAGCGAGGGCGTATAGTGGGCATGCGGGAGGCCGGGTGGACGTACCGCCGAATTGCTCAACACGTGGGGCGTGAGGTCTCCATAGTACATCGATGTTGTCGCCAGTGGTCGGCAGAAGGTGCACGTGCCCGCCGACCTGGGACCGGACCGCAGCGACGCACGGATGCACGCCAAGACCGTAGGATCCTACGCAGTGCCGTAGGGGACCGCACCGCCACTTCCCAGCAAATTAGGGACACTGTTGCTCCTGGGGTATCGGCGAGGACCATTCGCAACCGTCTCCATGAAGCTGGGCTACGGTCCCGCACACCGTTAGGCCGTCTTCCGCTCACGCCCCAACATCGTGCAGCCCGCCTCCAGTGGTGTCGCGACAGGCGTGAATGGAGGGACGAATGGAGACGTGTCGTCTTCAGCGATGAGAGTCGCTTCTGCCTTGGTGCCAATGATGGTCGTATGCGTGTTTGGCGCCGTGCAGGTGAGCGCCACAATCAGGACTGCATACGACCGAGGCACACAGGGCCAACACCCGGCATCATGGTGTGGGGAGCGATCTCCTACACTGGCCGTACACCACTGGTGATCGTCGAGGGGACACTGAATAGTGCACGGTACATCCAAACCGTCATCGAACCCATCGTTCTACCATTCCTAGACCGGCAAGGGAACTTGCTGTTCCAACAGGACAATGCACGTCCGCATGTATCCCGTGCCACCCAACGTGCTCTAGAAGGTGTAAGTCAACTACCCTGGCCAGCAAGATCTCCGGATCTGTCCCCCATTGAGCATGTTTGGGACTGGATGAAGCGTCGTCTCACGCGGTCTGCACGTCCAGCTGAGGCGCCAGGTGGAAATGGCATGGCAAGCCGTTCCACAGGACTACATCCAGCATCTCTACGATCGTCTCCATGGGAGAATAGCAGCCTGCATTGCTGCGAAAGGTGGATATACACTGTACTAGTGCCGACATTGTGCATGCTCTGTTGCCTGTGTCTATGTGCCTGTGGTTCTGTCAGTGTGATCATGTGATGTATCTGACCCCAGGAATGTGTCAATAAAGTTTCCCCTTCCTGGGACAATGAATTCACGGTGTTCTTATTTCAATTTCCAGGAGTGTATATCACTCGCTTTTTCCTAACGTGTAACTCATCGCACGAGGTTCGCTGTTTTCATGACTTACTGTGCACCTGCCTAGTGTTTGCTTCCTCATCGAGCATGGATAACCATCTCCAGACCATGCTTAGGCTGGCTGGTGATCCGGACCAAAGGTCGTTAATCCACTTCGCAGATTCTATCCGGGTCTGTCTCCCCTCCCTATTTTTCAAGCTAGCGTGTTGCTCATGAAGCGCCGGCCGCTGTGGCTGAGAGGTTCTAGGCACTTCAGTCCTGAACCGCGCTGCTGCTACGGTCGCAGGTTCGAATCCTGCCTCGGGTATGGATGTGTGTGATGTCCTTAGGCTTAAGTAGTTCTAAGTCTAAGAGACTGATGACCTCAGATGTTAAGTCCCATAGTGCTCAGAGCCATTTTTTTGGTCGTTAAGCAGTATATGCAGATCAATTAAAGCAAATATTAAATCATGTTGAATTCGAAGTTCACATATTATTTACTCCCAAACGACTGATACCAAGGTGACTCCAGCATTGGCAACACTCAGCACTGCTACCCAATGGGGTGGACTCCTTGCTCCAACGGCTAGATGTTATTTGATGATGAATCGCAAATTGAGAAATCGATGCCGACAGCTAGCCAGATGGCGGAATGAAAGTACAGATTTTTAACAACTGCTAATATTTTCATCATGAGCATACAGGGTTACAAGGTCCTCACTAGGACATCGCCCAAAGTTTCATTATCAGGAATTTTCACCTCCTCCTTTCCTCCCCAACCATGACGATAAAATTTTTTTCACCAGTGAGCTTCGAACAGGAAACGGCCACAGCGAGCGTCAGTGCAAGACTGCGTTAGCGTGCTCCCCGCTCAAAGCGGTTGTAATGGACCTTCTTTGATGATTCTCAGCAACATGTGAAAAGGTGCTAGTGTAATTCAGTGGTACCCTAGCTTCACCTTCGTGTTTTGCCCCTAGTTGCCACAGCAGTAGATAGATCTAGTGATGAATAATCGGTAGAGCAGGTATCTTATCGCTCCGCAGGAAGTCCCAATTTTCGTCAGAGGATACGTTTCAAAAATGTTCAAATGTGTGTGAAATCTTATGGGACTTAACTGCTAAGGTCATCAGTCCCTAAGCTTACACACTACTTAACCTAAATTATCCTAAGAACAACCACACACACCCATGCCCGAGGGAGGACTCGAACCTCCGCCGGGAGCAGCCGCACAGTCCATGACTGCAGTGCCCTAGACCGCTCGGCTAATCCCGCGCGGCGGATACGTTTCATTCCTTCACTAGTCAAGACGCGGACATCACTTCTAATGGTTGTCTCATATACGATATGTCCACAGTGGCACTTAATTTGGTAGAGAGGTGTTGCAGAGTCACCGAGATGCATCACTGAATTAATTACGGCTCTGTCAGCGTGATACCGTTGCACTTGCAAAGCAGTGTATCAGGAACGCTTCGAGCATAACATAAAGCACGCAGTTCATCTCTACGCTGGATTAGTAATGAGGGAGGGCAAACTACTTTCTTTACCCGCAATAGTTTACGATTACAAGCTGCGACATCGTCGCGAAAGAACACAGTGACCCGTATATGTAATAAGTTTCCTTTAATTTGCGTCTATGTTCACAATCTTTTTTGTTTAACAGATTACCGGTTTCGGTCTTTAATGACAGTCATCAGATCTGCAGCAAAATGGGAAAAAATATAAATACACTATCAAACTGTATACAGCTTAAGAACAATACATAGAACATATTGAAAAGTAGTACTGACAAAATTTACATTTGTGCGCTTTAAATATGAAGAGGCATAACTGTTTCATAAAAACAAAGTCCTAATGTACTGCAGCGATAGTGGCATCCTCAAATGTTAAATGCGGAATCAGCACCAGCATCGTCAAATACATATAAATCACATCACGTGCACGAGTCATGTTGTCAGTAAAACTACTGTTTAAAACAAGCTGCCGTACAGTAACCACAAAATGTTTGTGTAGTAAGTTGACCAGATGTCGCTAATGTCGGCATACACTAGTTTTCAATAATTAATTGAAACAGCGAAAATAAAAGGGGGATATAATAGTTAAAGTCTGTAATAAGCTTATAAAGTATAAAAGGTGTTACAGTAATAAAAAGCAATAAAAAGAAAAACACGACAAAAGTAATATTGTTAAAAAGACAAAGAGTTTAAAAAAAGCAGTGGTTAATATATGCTCTAGTGCCAATATTCTAGACAATGACATAAATATTAAACACCGTTGATATTGTACCGGGTAATATAAACATCATAAAACAAATCGCTAAAGGAGTCATAAATAAAAAGAAATATAGATCTGCACATATTCAGCGCCCTCTGTTAGCGCTAACGCCAGAATTCCGCAGAGGTGGGAAGTGGTTGGAGGAACGTGACCGGCAGAGGGCCCCTCGTACCCTGCGGTACTCCGTTGCAAGAAAAGAATGAAAAAATTCCGTAACGGTGGATGATACACATTATCTGATTAGTGCAGTCAATGAAATGAATAAAGAAGGAACAAGAACCTACTAGAGTCATGCGTAAAACGCATGAAAACGAAGTAAATATGTGATACGCTCAATACTATGTAAACTTGCGAACACACTATACATAACAGAGGCGTGGAGTGACTAGGGTAAAACATTGTCAAATGAAGGAAAGTACGCATTGGGCACAAAATCATTTTGCCAATTAAGCAGTTTATCCAGCTCTCTATTTTTTGCTTTATAAATTTCAAACTCTTGTAACAAATTAAGAGCACGGCCCTTTTCCACCCTGTGAAGAATACGCATTCGATTCTGAATGCTCCCTATGGAATGACCAGTATCAGAGAAATTCTGTCCTAAAGCCGTTTTGTTTGGTGACGGTGAGTGTTCTTTAAACCTTAATTTAAAAGAGGGGCCTGTTTGACCTATATAATATTTGTCGCAGTTACTGCAGTCAATCCTGTATACTCCAGAACCATCAAATTTATCATAGTCAAAGATAGAATCATAGGCAAAGATAGAATGAAAACTATTCCTATGAAATTTAACGGCAAAAGTCCCTGCAAATAGAAAAATGTTTTAAAAAGTCTGATGTCAGATGTGGCTTTCAGGTCAATAACACCGTAAAACTACGAATAAAACATAAATTGAAAGGGAAATACGATAAATTTGATGGTTCTGGAGTATACAGGATTGACTGCAGTAACTAAAGATGATGAACATGAATTGTGTCGAGTCGAAACATTCTTTCAATAAGACTGTGTCACTCACATAATAACGCGAAAATATTTCATCGTAGTCTCGTCATGTCCGACACTGGTATCACTCTTTGGTTCAAATGGCTCTGAGCACTATGCGACTTAACATCTGAGGTCATCAGTCGCCTAGAACTTAGAACTAATTAAACCTAACTAACCTAAGGACATCACACACGTCCATGCCCGAGGCAGGATTCGAACATGCGGCCGTAGTGGTCGTTCGGTTCCAGTCTGTAGCGCCTAGAACCGCACGGCCACTCCGGCCGGCTATCACTTTTTAACGTACAAGATTTAACCCCTAGGATGAAGCACAACAGCTGTAGGCGTTGAATTCTCATCTTGTTTGTGCGAGTGCTTGATATTATTTCGCGATTGTAGAAAAACACAAAATATCTTTTGTAGAGTTTTTGTAATAAATCACAATGGAAATATAAGAAAAAAAAAAACACGGCCGAATGAGCACAGAAAATCCAATCAGGATTGCCTGCAGCAGCACAAATTTGAACGTAGTCTTATGATGTGTCACCCTCCAATGTTATTAAACACGTAATTACTGAAAGGCAAGATATTTCTGTAAAGTGACGCATAATGCTTTGTTGTGCAACTCCTAACTGATCTGCGAACTGGAATTACAGACATTAGTCGTGAACCACAGCTAGATAGTTTCCAAATGACTCAGTGAACACCAGTGAAAGGCAATGCAAAGCGTGCCGCAGGCTTAGGCTGAAGTTGTCTCCCCACATGCCGGCAAATACTGGAGGAAAGTCTTGAGTCGTGGCCTCACTGACCTGCCTCGCAGTGCAGAGACCAGCACTCCAGCTATTCTGTGGAGCAGGCGCTATCTCGAAGCGGTAACAAAGGGTTTTAGGCCCTAAATTACGTCGGGCATCGTGTTAAGTGCCCGATAGTTGGTCATAAATCTTCCAAGGAATGGCGAGCGGGGTTGGAAGGGCTAAACGGCATGCAGAACTCCACAAGTCTATACCCTCCCGTTTCTCATAACTTCCTTCGCAACCCTTTTTGTATTTTCCATCATAACCTGATTAAAAACCCTAATTTGGAAAAAATACAGCGTTACTATGAATTATGAACGCATATTCAAAACTTCGTATTTATTCAAGCACAAATTCAAAATAAACAAGCTTTATATCAAAGAAAAGAAGAAGTTTCAAAGTTTTATTATTATGCGACAGTAAATCCTTTTTTTAATAGCCGTTTCTTATTAATTCATTCAAATCTCTGTTCGGTTATTGCGTACGTGTATCGCATACTGCCGAGTCCAGATTTATGAAGGAATATCCTGCTTTCATGCGCAAACTCTACTGAATTCTCGCTAAAGTACGAATATCTCTGGGTTGTCGTTTATGTTAAAGATCAGGAGGCCAAATGGTCCATTATTGAGTTTATGCACTGTCATTCTCATTTCATGTTTACAGATACTGTACAGTCTACTAACGCAGCATTTATTTAGCTCTGGCTGTGCTGGAAGCTGGAAATGGGGATAGCTACAAATGGCTTTGTTACTGTACTTGAACTGCCCTTACAGGATTCTGCAAATGGAGTAGGCTACATTGGCAAACTCACAGATGTGCCACCGTTCAGCTTCTATTGTTGGATCTTCCCAGTTTTTCTTAGTATCAGGATGATTAATCTCTGTAATGCGCTCTTTTTGTAGCTGTTCATTGCACGGTACTCAGCTAGTTGATAGTCGTTGTGTGTGTTGCCGCACGATTCCTGAACAAAATAAAGAAAGAAGGACGATTGAATTAAATTTATAACTCAGTGTTACGGATACCCCTGGGCTCTAACCTCGTTAATTATACTGCACAGTCTTCTTTAACGTCTCTTGGAGTACGCCGAGATGGGAATTCATCGGACTTCTACAACTTCACACCTCGCTTTGTACGATAAGCTGATTTGTTATGTAGAAGTATAAAACGGAGATTATGGGACACTAGTATTTTAATTGTTTGCCGTATAACTTAGTGATCTTGCAATGATTATCAACTGTCATTCCGAAGCACGTAGGCTAACTGAACTTACGAGTAATAGCTGGTTTCCGAAACTTAGCTGCGGGGCAACAGCGTGGAGATACTGCTTACGGGCAGCGTGCAGATCTACTTGTCGTCGCCGCGCGGTCGCCGTCGCCACCCACAGCCCCACCCCGCTGCCACAGCCATATATACGCCGCTCGGCTTCCGGAATTACACCGCTGCGGCGCCGGGCGCCGTTTCCTCGATGATAAACCTTCTGACTGTTTTGAACTCGATTTAACCTTCAGCGGACAACTTAAATCCAGAGCTTTTACGGCCCGAGATACTTGAAAGCTTGCTCTTAATAACCCACACTCGTGAAATATTCTTCTTTTTTATTTCTCGTGTTACACTCGAAGTTTTCTGTCGCAAGCAGTTCCACTTTCGTATGTCATCGACTTGGTTAGAAACGTTCGGTTGTGTTTGATGACGCACTTCACTGAATTCGCTTTTGATACATTTTCTGTGATTGTTTCATTTTTACCGACACAAGCGTCGTTCCTTCAACGGGGTTGGCACGTACATAGAACCAATAATATCTCTCCTTCCCCCCTCTCTCTGAGAAAGAATTTTTTTTTCTTTACAGCCGTACTTTAGCACCTGACTTCCTACCCGTCCAGACGATCGCCGAATTTTTTTTTTTTCTTTCTTTGGGAGATTTCCGTACCGGTTTCTGCCTCTGCCCAAAACAGGTACTCTTCAACTGCTTTCTGTCTGCTATCTTCTAGATGAAATTAAATTAATCGGTGGTCACACCCTGTTGTATAGATAACATAGCAGTCCCGCGTCGTCGATGGAAACCAGCCTATTCACAGAGGTGACAATAGAATTTTTTTGCGGTGGTCACTATACACGGGCGTGGAGGAGCTCCACTTTACTGCGTTTTGATATATTTTACGTAATAAATCGAGAGTAAGAATGGTTTCTCTGCAGTATACTCCTTTTTTTCTGCGGTGCAGATCTTCGCAGTAATTCAGTCTCTTTGGCTGTAATTTAGTACTGACGTCTTGCTGTCTTGTGAGCAGAGGGGTCAGAAAATCAGTCACTGAGAATCCGTCAAAGGGTAAATATGCAAACATACGCCACTATATGTCGTCGACGTCCAAAGGCGCAATTTCAGCATGCGAGTCATTTTTAACTGGGAAGACAGTAGTCTCCTATCATACCTCTATTATATATGGAAAGCTTCTATGTCAGTGATGATGTGCGTGTGGAGCTGTGGATAGGCGAGGGCTACTCTCTGGCTAGCGGGAACTGAACACCACGTGGTGCCCGCTGAACAGAAGGACAGGCATTGGTCTATATGGCTCGCTCGACACTGAAGAATTGCAGCTGGTGTTGATTCGTTTGCGTCGACCGTTTCCATTGTATGGAAACTACAAACTCCTGAGAATCAAACAGGTAGGCGGAAGACGTCGACTACTGAGTAAGATGGTGTAGTTCTTTTGGTAAGCTAGTAACTTGTTGACCAGGTCCCCCAGGAATTCTCTATGGACGAATTGGTGACTCGCATACAAATGTTGTGGACTATTTCATAGGAATACGTGTAGACCCAGTTTCAGTCCACGCCACGGGGTTTACACATTCTCTTATTCCGATACGAGGAACTCGTCATCTTAACTGAAATCTCAAGTCAGATGCCATCTGCATTTCTATACTACAGATGATTTGCGTATTTGGTGGACCTAATCTGTGGTGTTAAGTTTCATTCAAATGTTCCTTGAAAGGGAAAATTTTTTAATCGTTCGTATATGTACTTGTTTCTTCCAAGACTCACGGGCTGACTGTACCAACTTCGATTGGAAGTTAAAGGAGGGATTTGATCACTATTTTAGTTGGCCGAAATCGGAATTCGTTTATCTTGAATTGATATCGGCTAATATAAATAAGTATCGTATTAAGAAGGCGGCACCACTTGGGGTTCAAGATGGCGTAGAAGATGAAAAACATTGTCTTGACAACGTAAATCGTCACCGCAACCGTATTAGTTTAATTGCGAAACGGGAAATCTTTCCGAAGATTGCAGTAGTAGAGGGCTGGAGGTTCTGGCGCAATTTTGATATAAAATTGATATCAACTTGTTGTGCAAATTAATGAAATTGATCAATTAATTACCCCCAATCATGCGCACCCCAGATGACGTCATGTGTTTTCCTCAGCTTGCACACGGGTCACCGCACCCCCACCACCCACCCTTCCCCTCCACCTCCACCTCCCCCTTCGAATTTTGAAGGAAATTTCGAATTTTGGCGGATTTTTCACTGTCGTAGGGCTGTGCTGAGTCCCACTCAAACCCCACCCGGAAATTGGCGGAAATTTAAAATAACATTGCCCTTTCCGGGACGCGAACACCGGCCCTCTTGGAAGGAAAGCCAAAGTGCACTCCCCTAGCACAGTTCTGCCACCAGAGGCGCTTGAAATTAGCAGTAGCCAATAGGAACGCAGCATCCAATCACATCGCGGATATAAGGCGGGCGCAGCAGCTCTGCAGCCTCAGTTGCAGTCAGTCAGTCAGCCAGCATGAAGGGATAGTCGAGATCGTCCATCGCTGACCAGCCGCAGCAGCAACAGAATTGTAAGAAGCCACGGAAGAGTAACACCTGCTTAATGTTTATGTTTCCTGTCTTGTGAGGCAGATGAGTCTTTGTGCTTGTATCATCGCTTGTAACGGTTTTTCTTCTTTGTTCGTTAGTGGATGCGACGTCCTTGAGCCTGTCCGGGTCTGCAACAGCGTCATGTTCCTGCCCGTCGGGATCCGCAGCGTCCTGCGATCCTGTCGTGGTCAGCTTGGTGGAGCAGGACAATCAGCCATTATTGTTGAAGACACCCAGCCAGCCCCCGACTCGCTGAAATACACTCGGGTTCCTAATCAGCACGTCGCAGGTAGGTTGTGGACTCCTTCAAATGCGCCATCGCCAGTGATACTGCATGGACAAAGTGAGGATGTAGTGGATGAGAAGACACCATTTAAGACCTGTGCACCACTACTGTTCACTTCAGTGTGTAATTTAACCACTTGCGGTTCGAAGTGTTTACATATTGGTATAGAAGCAACCACAGACAGAGGGTGGCGTGTTGTGATAGAGATCGAGAATGCAGCTAAAAGTGTTAACGTCTGATTTACGGAGGTGGAATGAGATGAACTGTGTCGTGCAAAAGCCTACATCAAGCAGCAGTTGCCCGTCGAGTATCATCCGAGCCGTCCTCCTCCGAACATTTACTGCACTGCTCTATCTATCTAATACAACAGTGTACAATGAATCTGGTCTCCGTGTCAAATCAGGTGACTCGTCCATTTATCTACAAAACGCCACCGCTGAAAAAATCCTCGTCTACAGATGGTGCTACCCATTGTTTTGGAAAGACTGAACAGACGGTTGCCTTGTGTTAAAGCTGTGTATAGAGACATTGTTGAGTATCTAAGTATGAACAGTGTGCATGTAGACGACTTCGGACAGTGGGTCAGTAAGGTGCCAACGAAAACTAATATATATTGCCAATAAGTTTGAGAGAAATACATGCTGAATTCTGTGCTTACAAGAAAGTACCAGTTCATGTAGTGCATCCTGTGTGTAATAACTAAATAAAAATGTATGTAATCATGTATGTGTCTTTTATTTCTTACCTCTCATTATGTTGCAAGTACTATTTTCACTGCAAACATGCAACAGCAGAACATTGTCATTTAACTAAATTCTCCATAAAAGCTCATTACACGGCAGTACCTGACGTAATCATAGCATGGTGGTTGAAGCATCAAGATTTTGATGTAAGCGACTGGAGATGTGACGGTGTGCAAGGAGAACGGAAAAAGAATTGTGTACTCCTTCCTGACAACATACATACCATAACTATATGTCCATCCAACTGCGGCAAAACAAAACTTCTCATATTGCTGCTATACATCCGGATGGACTCCGTACGTGTATTTTCAAAAACACTGTGCTAATGACCTCAGTAGTTGAGCGCCCTTAACCCCCCCCCCCCCAAAAAAAAACACTGTTTCAGGCCAAATACCAACTACTACAGATGGTATTGCAGGGTGCAGTTGGTGTGACGTACAGTGCATTCAGTGAGAGCAGCGATATTCCTCCACCAGAAAAAGTAAAGCCAAACACAGTGCTCATATTTGACGACGTTGCCGTGCAAGACCAAGTTTAAATTCGACGATATTTCCGTTTGTGTCGCCATGTGGCTGCTGATGTATTTTATCTGAGTGAGACACATTCTAGAATTCCAAAACAGCTGGTGATGGATAATGCAAACCTAATTATAGCATTCAAACAGGGCAAGCTGAATTTAAAACACATTTACCAGGCTCATGTAGGAACCGATATGTTTCAGTGATCTTAAAAAGACATCTACAGATTGCTGGAAATCTCACAGTATGGGTTTCTCGTGATAGATAAAACAAGAAAACTGAATGATGACAGGTATAGAAGGAACTTCCAAGAGTTCCTATACATACAGCCATGCAAGGAGGTGAGTACATCAGTACACACATCACTATGGATAAATTCGTTTGCATGCCGAGAGCTCAGTTTGTTAGGATGGGTGTGCATATAAAAAACATTCGCTTGTACAGAGGCGAGAAAATGAGAAAATTCAAACTCACGAACTTAAAGTTTTAGGCACACGCAAGGAACTAGACACACATCGTCATACCCCTCTGAGACTGAACAACACAGTGAATGATCAGGTTAACACAATCGAGGAGAAAGTAAACGAATTAATTGAAGGGGAAATAGCTGTTACGGAGAAGGGGACATTGTATGAACGAGTTAACGCAGTTGAAAAGGAAGTAGGCGACTTAACAGAAGGGAAAATATCTGCTACCAAGAAGGGGGAGCAGCGTAAGAAGAAGAAGAGCAGATACATAAAACCTCACGCTGCATTGAAATCCAGTTAGTATACAGTGAAATGTCAGCTAAGCATAATCTCATCGATGCATGGAAGGTCGTTTGCAAGAAGTTGGGGTTGCCGAGGTTAGGGCATTCGATGCGGGAGCAGACACAGCTAGAAACTTTTAAACCAGTTACTGAATCTCTCAATTAACTGTCAGCGAAATTCCACAACGATGACGTTGACGCTATTGCCGGTTGCATTAACCGTCACAGCGACACTAGGATAGACAAAACATTCGGTGTCAGTGATGAAAAACCATACATTTTGGGCACACAGCCTATAACTGTAGATGAAAAAACAATACAGATCGGGGATAAACGATTTCAAAGAATACTCAGTCCACTGAACCTTATTTTCCGAAGACCCACTGTAAGTTAGTCAACTAAAATCTGAAAATGTACTGAAATATTGCTTTTGACTGATCTGCACAAGAATGCAAAAAGCTGAAGCAATGCGAAATACAAATACATTATAAAGTCTATATTGGATGGTGAAAAAAATAGCAGTGGTGATGGTATTGACATTCAGCATAAAAGAATGAGCAATCGACTCACGCAGTATATATATTACGACAACGCCAAAGAGCTAAGAGACGATTGCCCATGGCATCAACTGCCACTGGTAATACAGCTCCTTCGAATTAATTTTTTTCATTCATTTCCAAGCTTAGAGAGAGAGGTCTCATCGAATAAGTATGGAGACTGCTGTTCGAGAACTGCACAAACCTGCTCGCAAAACATACTGTCAAAGATATGTCATGATTAAAGGTTTGGACGACCTGTGGCAGGCGGATCTTGTCGACATGAGGGAATATTCACGTGTGAATAACGGATTGAAATATATTTTAATGGTCATTGATACTTATTCTAAATATGACTGGGCATTACCCGTGAAAGCGAAACAGGTAAGGATGTCGCGCATTTGTTTGAGGGATTGCAGCAGACGAGGACAAATCAAAGCCCACACAACCTTCAACAGATCAGAGGGAAATACATCAGTTCTCGACATTCATCCACTGAAGGCGAATGTCGTTGAACGTCTGAACAGGACAATGAAAACCCAAACATGGACGCAATTCAATCATCGTGGGTCACACAAATGAACCGATACCCTCCCGCATATAATTACACAGTATAATCGAACCAAACATCGCGCAATAAAATGAGACCAATAGATGTTCGTGACAGCAGACTTTCAGATACAGTATACAATCGTATTAAAATGTTAGATACGCGAAAACAGCAATGTAATGTATGTGATTTAGTAGGTATTTCAAAGCACAAGACAGCATTTGAGAAGTCACACATGCCAAACTGGTCAACCGAGGTTTTCAAAGTGTAGAGATCGAATCCTAAGACCTACCTCTTGTCCGTATCACTAAACAGCTGGATCGACACTGATGATTTGCTGTAGAAAGGGTGCGCAGTTTGCAACCACCTCAGCGGCATAGTATGCGTGGCACGAGACGCATTGGAGGAGGAGGTGGTATTCTCGATAAACTACCAGTCGAATCACACATTCCTGTGTATAACTATTATGGATCCGGAACAAAATTTCATAACCGATTGGCATGCTGTGGGAAGTGGATAAATCTGCTCGACGAAGCGTGTGTGGAACACGACATCACATATGTATCAAATAAAGATCGTCACATCGCCGATTAAATTTTAGCTGATAAAGCTAAGGCAGTACGTGCGATGAGGGATACTGGTATAGTTCAGCGCACTGCAGCATTTGAAGTTGAAAAAAACTATGCGTGGTAAAGCTAAATTGGACTCTGGTGTGAAGAAGTTCAGCCAGGTTATGAGTGCTGCACGTAAGACGCTAAGAAAGAAGATAACAACCAAAAGTTCTGAGAGCATTGTATGCAGCTAAAAGCGCCTGAATCAGCAAGGAGCGATAAAAAAAAGATCGATTCAACCACCCAAGACGTCGGGTGGCATTATTCCCTTTCTCATTCCTGCCCTAGCTGGTCTCTAAGCGGTGGGTTCATTGGCCAGGGATGCTGTGGCTATTGCCAGGACAGTCAAGAATGCACAATACTCTCAAGAGAAACTGCAGGAGGCACGAAGAGACAACCGCATGATGTAGGCAGCAGCCATCGGAAAAGGACAAGAAAGGACTAGGTGTCTTCATGAACAAAAAAAAAAAAAAAAAGCCCACTAGCAGTCCTACAAGACAGGGCTCTTACAAATACAGATCTGCACAAGTTTGTTAAGAAGAAATTCAACATTCGGAGATTCCGAGGTGTGTTTATGCCGGATACATTACCGAAGACTATGTGGAAATCAGAATAATTCGGAATTACTTACCTGGGTGTAGTTGGAGGACCTGGAACTCTCTGGGTAGCATATGTTAAAAAAAAGAAATACAAATAACGTCCACTATTTCGACTCATTCGGCGACCTGCAGCCGCAAGAGGAATTAAAACGACACTTCACATGCAGAAGACATGTGTTCTACAACTTTCGACGCTACCAGGACTTTAATACATTCATGTCTGGTGTGCCCATCTACGCATCATGTTCCCCGTGATGTTTATGAATGATATGTAAGGACAGGTATTAAGACTTTACAAGAACGATCGTCGGTATTACGTGCGAATTACTTCCTCCCAATTGATTTAGGCATTGGAGATTGGAATATCGCGCTGATTGGACTGGAGACATACAACACCATCCCAAATATCAAAAGGCTAACAATAAATTGCATCTGGAAACTAATGGTGAAAACGAAACTATGAAAATTGAACCTGGTACATATGATATTGAGGATTTAAACGAAGTTTTAAAACAGTCTGGAAAAGGGATTGAGCTCCGTGCAAACACCAGTCCAGTTAAATCCGAAATAAGGACGGTGAATGCATCGATTGACTTTAGGCAGAAAGGTTCAATAGGCCCGTACTGGGTTTCACAAAGGGACAGGTTTTAAAGATGGAATCGAGAAAATTTTACAAATTTGATCAGACAGTGGATATTCTCCCTGGCAGTACAAACCATGTGGAGTGTAACACTGCAACTAACTCATAAGTGGTATCTCAACGATAGATTGGTTCATTCAATTTGTGGATTCCTCCTATCAGTTGGAACAGGGTATAAGATTGTTGAGACCCCCCTACCAGCACTATATACCTTCCAGTGACAATTCAGACATTGGACTATCTGGAGCTGCGTGTTGTGGATCACAATATCCAACTTGTTGACTTTCGTGGTGGGGAAATCATTATACGTCTACATCTAAGACAAGATGGGCACTCAACGCACAGCACAGCTTTTCGCAGTACAAACGCAAAGTGATAATGCGTGCGAACTACGAGTTTCTTAAACCAGTAGGCTTGAAGCCTCACAGTAACGTCGCCGTTCAATGTATCTCACCCAGTGGAATATGATGAGCGAATCATACGCCAGGAATACTTCTTGCATAAACCATATACTTCAAAATTTAACAAGAACGATGAAATTAGGATTGTCATCCGGCAACAAGTGGCTTTGACTTTTCCATGCAACTTTTCCATGCAGCATTTTCATGTATTTGGATGGATCATTTACGGAAAAGGATGGTAGTCATGCAATGGAATCAAAGTTTACACGTAATGCTTTGGCACTCCTGTTCCAGGAATTAAGATATGAACGTAATGGGGTAGAGATTGATTGTACACGTAATTTCGGCATAGCACGTGTCTCATCATCACCCTTGGATTTGAATGGTTCAGAAAATTTAGGATGATTCATAGACGAGCCTGTGAGCCGAACAGCAGAAGAATACCTCCAATTTACTGCATGCATGTCTCTAAAAGTGCTTATGGGGTCCTTTAGCAACTCACGCATTCAAGGAGCCCAAGAGGAGAATCAGATCACCATCAATAAAATTATATGGAAAATGCCAAACATCACTATGGCTGACGAGGAGCGTTTGAAACTTTTAAAAGTTCTGAATACTGGTACGTATTTGCCATCAACTTTCCGCTCATCGGAGGTTTTGAGTACCCAGTGCTACCGACAGCGAGCGGAAAAACATGAGCTTTTAAAACGTCCCTGCAGCCGGAAACAGATTCATTGTACTTG
Source organism: Schistocerca piceifrons (assembly GCF_021461385.2). Classification (NCBI taxonomy): domain Eukaryota; kingdom Metazoa; phylum Arthropoda; class Insecta; order Orthoptera; family Acrididae; genus Schistocerca; species Schistocerca piceifrons. The sequence goes on from NC_060138.1 coordinate 702,622,647, forward strand.
CATTGCAGACCAATAGAAGGGGGAATTTGGCAAATGATTCCACCTTATTTAACAACTGTGATCTAGCTAATGCCAGAGTCTACTTGTATTCAGAATTCACAATTTACTGCTACAGTGGGATCAGAATGTATATAGTCTAGCATTTTACATGTAAGCAAGGTTCTGCACTTCTCACTATAAAGTTGTTGAAGAGGAAGGGTGCCTGCCGGCCGGAGTGGCCGTGCAGTTCTAGGCGCTACAGTCTGGAACCTAGCGACCGCTACGGTCGCAGGTTCGAATCCTGCCTCGGGCATGGATGTGTGTGATGTCCTTAGGTTAGTTAGGTTTAAGTCGTTCTAAGTTCTAGGGGACTGATGACCTCAGATGTTAAGTCCCATAGTGCTCAGAGCCATTTTGAGGAAGGGTGCCTACTCAGTCCAGGGAAATTAGATGAGCTGGCAATCGTCGTAATAGACTGTTCTGTCCAGTATGAGATAATTAATTCAGGGCCAATAGATGTACGAATTGAATTTGAATCCTCGTCAAATTTCCAAGAACACTCTGCAGCATATGTTCTAGTTCTGCATGACCGTATGATTAAGTATTTCCCACTTACTGTTGTTGTGCACCGTGCTGTATAAATGACCAAGTGCTGTGACATATCCAGAGCATTTCACTATGACAAGTTTCAATGTGAATGTCGCTGCCGACGTTTAATGTTTCTGTGATGATGAGTGTATACAATTCATATTTAAAGGTGTTGCACTCATAGCATACACAGAAGACGCTGGTATAATACAGACATTCTTGGTAAGAATTGCATCACCGAGGCCTTTTAAGAATGTGAATTGTGCTAAAACATGATGGCGTGTGAAGTGGCTAACAAGGTTCCTTCATGGACTCCCCTGGGACGATCCTGGTACACCATAAAAAGAAATTATGACGTCGTAAAGGAAGAAAAAGGGGTTACCACACTTTCAACTACCTAGTTTCAACTACTTTTCAAGGTTACTGACTATCCACTGTCCCCATCCGAAATACATTCATATCAGTCGTCATATATAGGAAATATCTTAGGATTTTTGGTAGGTTAACGAATAGGACAAGCAAATATCCTAGTACAAAATCTTTATTAACTTTTGCGTATACATTTACATATAGAAAACAACTCTTTCCTTAGTTTTCTTAGGTATAGTTCTAATTATGTCCAATTTAATTTATAACTTATAACTTGAATCCACATCTGAATCATCTTTTTCTTTCTCCATCAAGTAATTTGATAAATACAGAGAAGGTATGTTCTCGAATTCCAGCAAATTTCTAATTTTTTTCCTGTAAACTATATCTTTTATGGCTTTAACGATTAGTTCTGTTCTTTCTGACAGTTCTCCTGGACGAGAGCATTCGGGAATTTTAATTTTTCGTGTTACTTCCTGCATAACACTGTTGTTATAGCACCCTACATTTTCCTGGGAGTAGGCTGCCATCTCTTCTGGTGCACAGTCATGAGGAATTTCGGTATAGAACATCCAGTTTACAATTTTTGTAAAGGATCTGCCTCTAAAGGTTGTTATTCCGTTTGTTTTAGGCTCCAGAAATCAAATCCAAAACACTTCATTATAATATAACCATCCTGCAGGATTGCAGGCTAGAGAACCAGCACAGAGAATAGTGGTCTGTCACATTGGTGAGTTGTTTACCAAGTAAATACAGCTCGAACCTACTGAGGGCCCATACAGCTGCTAGGAACTCTTCCTTAGTCGTCGAGTAGTTCATCAGCGCGTTCTTGAATCTTCATTAGAATGGAACGTATCCCTTAACCACTAGCCTCAGTGTGAAGTACGACCTCGACATTCTCGTTGTAGTAGTTCTTGCAAGGAACGCGCCTTTATGAATCGCTAGTAATACGAGCATATTCCGAATTAACTTCTCACATCGATAGCGTACCGAGAAGTCTGAAAATCTGTGATTTCTCTTGTTTTCTCCGGTTGTGGATGTACTCCATCTTAATCAATAGACGCTGCAAGATGTTTATTTCTTGTTGGACAAAGATGCACGCTTTGGGACTGAGAGGTTCAAATGGTTCATATGGCTCTGAGCACTATGGGACTTAACATCTATGGTCATCAGTCCCCTAGAACTTAGAACTACTTAAACCTAACTAACCTAAGGACATCACACAACACCCAGTCATCACGAGGCAGAGAAAATCCCTGACCCCGCTGGGAATCGGACCTGGGAACCCGGGCACCCGGGTGGGACTGAGAGGCCTACAGCCTGAACACACTTGAACACAGTTGCAGGTTGTTTAAATGTTCAAGTATCTTCGTAACATGAGAATTTCATCCGGATAGCAAAGACACATAGAACCTGGTTATCCTCCGTACATTCGAAGAAGGCTGGAGAGTTACCCAGTCCAAAGGCATAACTTCGAGCGAACAGAGACAGTCCGCTGCTATGAAGGCAGTCTTTTTTCTGTCAGCCTCATCAACTTCGAATTGCCAGTAGTCTGTCTGCATGCACATAACTACGAGATGCTTTGCTCCTTTCAAGCACACTAGAGCGTCATCAATGCATGGCAGTGGATAGACCTCTTTTTCGTGATACTTTTCGGTTGTTGTTAGTCGATAGAGAAACGCCATGTGCCGTCCTTCTTCTTCACAAGGCCCACAGGAGAGGACAATAAAGTGTAGCTGCATCAATAGGACTGAAAATAATAATGTGTTCGTTAATGTTAACACTAATACATATCCTGTAAACTGACTTGTTCCACATCATTTCGATAGAAAAATCATTCGTATCATCTATATTATATGTAACTAACTAACTAAGCAAGGACTATATGAAGGTTCAATGATGTCATCTCCCAGCCTCTCCACTTTCTTCCCAAGTAGTCGTCGTCGTCCAACCAGCGACACCCTGTACGAGCATCGGCAAATTGATGGATGATTCCCGGTACTGATACGTGGGACGCTTGATGTGTCTTTTCTCCACTTCGTATTCGAAAGCACGTGCAAAATCACGAAGAATAGCTATCACTCGCCGACGTTGTTTCTCAGTCAGGCGAAATCCTATTCGCAGTTTGATAGCAGCCTCTCTCCCATCTTGTCTGTAGTGGTAGCAGAGCGCGATTCTGCATCGACGACGTAAGCTATCCTTCCTGGAGTGGCTCGGCTGTCCTTGTTCAAATACGTTTAGGTATGAGCTGTGGATGTTAGAGATCCAAGTGTCTCCTTGACCAGCTACAATGTTTATTACCGTACCTGGCATTCAGATTTCTTTTATGAGCCTGAGCAAGTTTTCATAGTCTGCAAAAGATTCACAGTTTAACTGAGCATTTCTATTGACGACTGGAGCTCGGTTCATTGATAATGGCGGGATAACAACGTCTTCAATGTAGACATCTGCGCAGAGCAGTTTTTGTTGTATGTGTGTACTGGGATAGGTTCATCAGTGTGGAGCTCTAGTCTTCCGCCGTCACAGTGTAAAGTCTGCGTAGGATACGGTGGCTGATGCGCAGTGGCCAATTTTCGTCCAAAGCGCTGGGCGAGTTCATTGGTTTGTTCAGAAGGGGAGGGCGGAAGTTTTTGCCACCTTTCGGCCGGTCGGCGATGACGAAATAGAGGAGGACGTCTTGCAGTCTTTCTCAAACAGTTTTACATAAACTGTTTCTAAAAAAATCACTTTTGCGTTGGGGATAGCTTTATATGTCAGGTTCATCATGATGTGACCATCATTTCGTTAATGGTCATAGTTACTGTGATATTTACGTGGAAGTAAGACACTGCATGGAATTCGAAAAAGTTTTGATGCAAAATAGGAGTCGCCATGATTTAGCATTTGGTGCATATTACGTAATACGTTGCTGTGTATGAAATTTAGCTAACTATTGTATTTTTCTTTAGACTTGAACACAGGCTTATATCTGTCACCAATGTCGAGAAAGTTGATCTGCCATCTGATGTCGCACACTCATATGCGATGGCGCCGCGCGAGCGATACAGCCAGAGTGAAATATGCACAACATTCCTCATATTTCATAAACGGATGAGATAATCGAAATGAGATTTTGGCAAATGATACCACACAAAGTGGTAAGTATATGCATATTGCGCAACACTTCATTATCTACCTTGTTATTCCACTAACTACAAACTTTTTCGATGAATGAATGTTATTTTCAAGCGCCATCTATATAGCTGGTGAAACGAGAAGTGCCGTGAGTTTTGGAAAAACATAAGTGAAGACACAACACGTTTGTTTTGTACCAGGATATGCTTTTTTATAAGCTACTGACCTTAATTTTCCACAGTTCCTCACTTAATGAACCGCTGTTTCGGTATTATCTTTCCGTTGGGTCTGCGCAACATGTCACTGAGGTGACACTTTGTGAAGTCCGCTGTGTTTTGCCAAAAGAAGCAAATTTTCACATGACAACAAGATACCGTAAATGTTTAGGTTTTACCTACAATTTGCCACTCATGCGCTACTCTGAAATTTACAAACGGTTAGCAAGCCAGGAGAAAATAAATCACTGTATTTTTAGCGGGATACCTTTTAGATACTAACCAAAGCAGAGGTGGCAGATCATTTTGAATAATCACCGTGCAAGTGTGGGCGTAAAGGCGCTCGTCTTAATATTTACAAAAAATGTGAGCGTAGGCTTCAGTTTAGAACGGCACTTCCCCTCTAGTGCTCAGCATTTCCCCTAAAGCGCCTATCCGTAACCTCCACTACCACCACTGTCCTCTTGGCTGCGCATCTAGCGGCCACGTTATTCTGCGTGTACTCTAGCTTTGATCTTCCACAGTATATGACGTCTTTTGATGTGCGCAAGGAGTCTTATCCAAGAATAACATCTTGACTACATGTTGTTAAAACGACAAATTCTAAGGGCTGTGTTCCGTCGTTGCCAGGTATTCTTGCAATACATGATCCTGGCAGATCTACAAATTTCCATTTTGCGACTTTCAGCATACTCGCTTTTGTATCACGAAATGTAATCCTTATTAGCTGACTACAATAAGCTGCCGACTTTACAGAAATCGGAACCTCCAAGTCGACTAGCGCCCGGACATACTGTCTGTCGTCGAAGATGATGTCAGTGAGATTTCCTGACATCTTGATGGCTGTCATTCATGGGGGATTTTTATGTATAGCGGCCTCACATTCTCGCTTAGGTTTTCTGAAATCGGCGGCATGGCGACCTACTAGCACCTGTCTGCAGCGATGGGGACGTGTTGGGAAGTGGTCTCGTCCGGGGTACAAGAACGAGCTTTGTCCCATAGGTCAACTCTAATTGTGTCCAGCTGACGTGAAGAGGACTGTTGTGATCGTTGATGTCTGGCGGCGTGGTATTCATCGAACACTCGCTTTGTTTCCATGCACTAGCGTACACGTGTCCGGTGTGCCCATGGTGGAAGCACACGGTCGTGTTGTCCTCTGACTTCTAAATGTCTGTTCTTCTAAAGGGCGTTATACTTGGCACAGTAGTTTGTGTACCTGCGACGGTCGAGTGCTGGGGTTTGATTGCTGCAGCAATAGCACATGTTGGTCGAGTCCATTCTTCCTGGTGCGTTCTGCTGGTTTGGAGATTGGTGCTGAAGGTCGCTGAACCAGTTCTTCTACATTTTATATCACCTCCTGACGTATGGAGACAACGTGTACGCTTGTTATCCCCTGCTGTATTTCTTCTCTCGCTGCTTGACGTATGAGAGAGATGAGTTCGTGGTGGTCTTCCACAGTTTCCTTACGCACAACATTTGGGAGTCACGCGTACTCCTTTCGTCCGATTGTTTCCTGTTGCGCGTCCCCGATGGGCGGATCCTCTGACACCCATTCCTCGGTTGTTGCGGCGTTCTTTACCGGTAGAGCATGGTACATCTCATCTGCAACTACTTCTGTCAACTGCGAGGTTTTGTCAGCTTCTGTCAGATGTGGGTTCACATTGTGACATATGGTCAAAACATTTTGTATGTAGGGCTGTCGTATTTCCCCATGACATTGGGTCCTGTTCTCCTATTATTCTTCTGCTAAGAGGACTTGCTGCTGATTGTCGTCAAACGGTTTGTTCAGTTCGACATAGAATTTATCCCAGCTATTGGACTTCTCTTCGTTATTCTCGAACCACTGCATGGCCGTGTCGTCCAGATAAAAGCACACATTTGCAAAACACATCATGTCATTCATTCTGTTGTATTAAGCGGCTTGGTCGAGCAGTGCCGCAGATTTCCCCAGGTCCTAAAATATCTCTGAAGAACACTGATCGATACCTAATGTGCAACAGACTTACTGTCGCTTTGAAATCCATTGGTTTCCTGAATATACAGACCGTGGAAACGATGTACTGCTTCTATTCCGGTTGCAGTCCGTGTAGGCGACGGCTTTTGTGCCTAATAGGAGCCACGGTGAAATACATATTTTGAAGTACCCGGCGCTTCCACCGAACCATGTCACGTTGAAACCACAATCAAGTCCAAATTCCAAGGCAAGATCGTCAGCGAAGTACGTCACTTAGAAATGAAAGCACGTTTGTTACGTTCACCAGCGTACAACCAAAACAGAACTGACCTCTTTGTCGCAGAGTGGAGTTATTTTATGCAGATATCGAATGTTCCACAGTGTACAAGCGTTGCAAACAGAACATATTTCGAGATCCTTCCAGAAATGGTGAATAACAAATAATAGCTCGTGATCGCGTTTGAACTGGCGATCTGCGGCACACCAGCTAGCGACGCTAATCACTAAGCCACTGCATGCGAGACGCACATCGCAATAAAATATCGGAACCGACACCAAACTGGAAGGCGAAGTACGTGACTTCTCAGGATTATTCACCGGTCGACTACGGTAATAGTTACGCTTTTGTTTCTGCCTCAGCCTTGAAAGAAGTGTGACTAATTGATACGTAAAATAGAAAAATATGGATAAGTATTTTTAATTAACGTCTTCGTATGAAAAGAGTTAATATGGGCTTAATTCACAAATGCACGTATCTGTCGTCAAATGTTCGATACGTCCATTTCTATTGCAGTACACGTGTGCAGTCACTGGTGCAAGGACGTCCGGCGATACTAAAAAGTTCCTTCGCTATCATTGCACACTCTACAACAATGCGATATTTTAAATTCTCTTGCATTGTTGAAACTTCCTCTCGGAGATTCGATAACACTTGGGTATGCTTCTGTGCGTATTTGATACCCGTTAAGGTTTCCCAGGAAGTAAAGATTTGTTAAATAGTGCCCAATAATGCTACTACAAACTTTCACACTCCACTCCCTCCGGCGTTCAGCCTGACTCAGTCAGCGCGGAATCCAGTCGACTCAACAGCACATACTTCTTGCATTCGTTACCATTGTTTGTAATGGTTATTTGATCGGTGAAAAATATTTCTTTGAAAAGTGAATCTATAGTCCGATCGACTGACAAAATTTCCAGTGTTCTTTCTGATCTCTCTGTCTGATGGTCAAATAACATGCTGCTTCGGCGAAAAATGCAAACGACGATGGACTGACTATTCCACAAGCACTAGAATCTGTCTGACGCTGACGTGTTACCAGCAACAGCTGCCGATCCACCCAGATCGTTTGCACCGCTCGTTGAAGGATTACCCCTCGTCGTATCCGTAGCATTCCAGTTACTTCCGAACCTTCTTCTCTCAATTCTTTGCGTATTCTCAGAATGTTCATTCTTGTTGGACGCCGTATGTAGGATATTTTCGTACCTGGCTACTTTTCCCTGTGCTTGCCTTCTGCATTCTCTGTAAAAAAGTACACTTTCTATTTTCTGGTGATTTCTGAAAAAGATTTGTTTGTTAAAGAAACCAGCAATTGATACGAATGAGCGACAAAGACAGATTAGAAAGCTACAGGTCCTAAGTACACACCTTATATCAGTATCGATATGACATAACGTATTTTCTTATTTAGGTTTGAAATCACGAACTTTCACAGTTTATCAAAACCGATAAATACTAAGTTCAAAATATTGTCACCTCTCCGAAATTACGTACTAAATTTCGGAGAGTGAAATGTGGTTGAATTTCTCTCTCTGAGACCTATCTCAGCAACAGTAAAAATTACTATAACTCTTTCGGGAAAAGGAAATGCGATGCCAGTGGCTCTATACTTGATGTGGCTGTGACAAGAGACTATACGTCGTTTAGTGCGAATTAGGTGCAACCAGAATAATGATATCTTAAATATTTCCGGAAATGTTTTAGATGAACAGCTTATCTGAATCACTCGATGCAGTTACACCATTACAATCTCAGCACTCAGCTTATAAAATCATTCTTGTTCTTCACCAAGCTCATTTACACCACTTGCTGGGTACCCCAGTGCGTTGAAACAATCAAAACAGAGCAGAAGTAACAGTAACATTTGTATGCGAAACATGTAGAAACACATTACGCATATTCTTGAAGGAAGTCGCAGACCTGTTTCACTGCAATGACTTACGTATTTCTGAGTTGTAGAGAAACTGCAAATTATTACTACATTTGTAACTCTTTTGTAAATAAACTTAACGTTTTACGTTATCTCTGAATGCACTTCATTGGCGATTATTTTAGGTTGATCTTCTAATACAGCTTCTATGTGCTTCTCTTTTAACATCAGTCCTACTTCTTGTTTGTGATCTTGGCTCTTTAAGGATGATAATTTCTTCTCTGATTTTAGATACCAAACATACTTATATACATACAATGGCAGAAGAGTAATAATTTTAAATTCTTCAAAAACGTTCCTGTACGACTACATGCTAGTAACGGTTCTCATTATTTTGTTAGTTATTTTTTGAATTTCAAATTATCGTGTTAAAAAACACCTCACGTCTTACCATAACATGCTATAAACAATTAATTAGAAGACAGTTCCAAACTTAAAATAGCCCCTAAGCATTCGTAGAGACGTGACAAGATGTAGTCAGTCCCTTGTTAATAGTGTCACCTAAGTGTACTCCTAGAAACGTTGTGTGAAATATTTTTAGAGTATTACACTCCTCTAATTTGAACGTTATATTGTTTGTAGTTTTTTTTCTTATTTCTTAAGTTGATTCACACTGTTATCTTCTTGTTTTACAACATACAGTTGTCTCTAAACCATCTTTGTGTTTCTTCAGTTGTCGTTGAGGCTTCTTGCTGTAAGACAGATTTATTAAAACCTTTAATAAAATAGGTTAGTATAATGTGAAACTAACACTAGCTATGCTGTTGACAAGTGGTGCGGTAAGCCACTTATAAAAATTAAACATAATGGACAGCCTAACACAGTACCGTGAGGAACTCCATAACTAACTGTATCCTGAAAAGTAACTTCTATTTTCATGAAGTATTCTACCATCTGTTGTCTGTCAGAAAGATACGACTTAAAACAGTTGTAGGCCATTTCATGAAAACCATATCTGTATTGTTTCCTAAGCAGCAGTTTGTGACTCATCCTATCAGTGACACTTAAACAGTTGTAGACACAACTGACTGATCACTTCAGCTTGGTATATAGCATTAACGTCCTGCTTCAAGAAGACAGTGACGGCTATTCCGATAGATTTATCTTTCCTGGAATCATTTTTAACAAGTGAAAGTACTTTCAATTTATTTAGAAAGGTAAGTAATATTTAACGCATGACTCTTTCATTTACTTTAGAATTGAATCCCTAAGGCCAAACTGACCATATCATATCAAAGATAGCGTTCTTGCTTCCTTCAGCTCAGACATGGACTGTATTAGACACAGGCCTTTGGGAAATTCGTCTTATGATTTTTTAACTTCCTCTGTGTAGTGAGAACACGTATAACACGGATTATCACTTTTAGGCAACAGTTGCAAATGAAGATACAGCTGACACGACGAGTTCTACTTGCAGCGACTTGCGGAGTAGAACGTAGATGTCAGTTAATGGCTGTCTCACTGCTCGCGATGAAGACCTGGATCCTCAGAATATCAAAATTATAATTTCATTTGCATGCAGCGTTAAACATTTGAAATCCTAATCAACCCGATTTAATTCGTGTTACTGCATTCCAGTACTCGACAAAAAAACGAATTAGTCCAAAGATACACTTTCAGGTTTGTTTCGTTCACAACCATCTAGTCCCTCGCATGACGTGACGTTCGCTGAGTAAAGCGCTAGTGCACGCCCGATTGCTGCTCGCAGACATTTAGATTTTTTAAGATAGTGCCCAGTGTCATAAAAGTCTCGAAAATAGTTTAAAAATGCCGTATGCGTTCTTAGCTGAATGTTTCTGCCAGTCTTGACGAGTTTGTATTTGCGACTGTGTTTAAACTCTTTTTTTTTTCCTGCACAAATGTAACCATTCAATGACTACTACATTGTTGATCCACTTGGATGACCGGGATAAAAGTTGCATTTGGTCGAATTCCGCCAGTTTTGCATGAAAAGTGCAAGCGCAAAGCCTAGGGACGCCCAGAGCGGCCACTACTCACCCGTATCTACATCTCATATCTATATCGCATATCTACATCTAGACTCCTCTAGCCACCTTACGGTGTGTGACGGAGAGTATTTTATGTACCGTTGCTACTTCCCGCCTTTTTGTTCCAGTCGCGAATGATGAATTAGAAGGGTAGTTTCCGTCTGAACTGTAATCTCTCTGTCGGCCTCGGTGACCGAACGGTTCTAGGCGCTTCAGTATGGAACCGCGCGACCGCTACGGTCGCAGGTTCGAATCCTGCCTCGAGCATTGATGTGTGTGATGTCCTTAGGTTAGGTAGGTTTAAGTAGTTCTAGGGGACTGATGATCTCAGAAGTTAAGTCCCATAGTGCTCAGAGCCATTTGAACCATTTTTTGTGATCTAATTTTAAATTCATGATCTTTTCGTATTATAAATATAGGGAAAGCAAAACGTTGGCTGACTCTCTTACGAATGTACATTCCCGGAATTTTACTAGTAAACCACAGCGTGATGCTGAACGCCTGTCTTACAGCACCTACGAGTCGCATTGGATGAGCAAATCATTGAGGCTTTCGCGCTTACTGGACGAATTGCAATGAAACGCATAGATATTCTTTGGCGCGCGCGCGCTCGCGCTTGTGTGTGTGTTTGTGTGTGTGTGTGTGTGTGTGTGTGTGTGTGTGTGTGTGTGTAAGATGAATCCGACACTTACACAGTGTGTTCCAAAATTATATGGGCCTAATAGAATGATGTCAGCGGCGTAGGCCTATATTGTGTGCATCTATTACACGATCCATCTTCAAGCGGGAACGACCTGGGTGTTTTTCCCATCGCTCTCATTGCTGCGTCCATCAGCTACCTACAAAGGCCGCTGCTAGAAGAAGAGCAAGTTCTTTAGCTCACTTTATGTACTGTCGTATATGTATCCTAATAATATCCAGCTGTTTCAGTTGATTTTTCATCGCGCGGTTACTTATTTCGATGTGTCATTTTACTGTCCGTACGACGACTGACTGTGACTCGGTGGCTCAGTAGTAAAGGCAACGGATCTTAAAATCTCAGGTTCGGTCCCCGTTAGTTCTTGGATTTTTGTCTGAGACTTATCACTTCATTGGTCTCAGGAATTGTTGGTTAATAGGAAAAATGCCAAGCAGCACCGTGGTGAAACTGTGTACCTGCTACTGTAACTGGCTAGGTTCAGATGTTCAGTTCACAGTAGTACCAAGCCTAGTAAAGCACTACATTTTTATACGAAGGTTCAGAAAGATGACAGCATTACCTTCTTTTGACAACGATTGACAGAGCAACAACGAGAAGATCTTATTCAGTAAAAGAATTTTCGAAAAGTAATTTACCATCTCGGCCATCTCTCTGCCATCCATCGTTTCGCTGCAGTTATTATCAGTCAGCTCTGGACACACAGCTTTGACACATTTGTTAACGTAAGTCTAAAACTATTTAGGTCTTTTTGTAGTAAGATATGCGGAAATTTATTTTCGAATACGCTGAACACTTTTTACATTTACGATCATTTCGAATTCGTTCAGTTTTTGTCGGTAAGGCTTTATCAACGTTTAAATCTGCAGTGAATGTCCTTTTCCTATTGATGGGAACATTGAAGGTACGACCTTTAGTTGTTGCGGCATATGTTCTATACCGTTGCACAGGACATAGCGAACGCTTGAAGGGCGTGTGTGGCCAGCCGCCTTTGTTCTTCCAACTGATCTGAATGTTTGTGAAGGAACACTTGTGTTTGTTACCACTAATTTCGATTGAAAGCTGCTACTATTAAATATACGGAGTATCTGTAAAACAGGACATCATAAAGCTCCCATTGAAAAAAACTTAAATGTATGCTAGTTCTCTGAACGCAAAAAGTCGTCATCCGGACACTATCGTCTTCGTGAATTAACAGTCTTCTTCAGGTGTAGGAGAAATCTGCCAGGAGGAGTTTTACGCACATCAGATTCTTCGCTAAGTACTATGTGAGCAAAGTCGGCACAAGCTACCGATTAAGAGTGTATTGACGATAATCACTACCACTTTCATCTTTCGAGATGTGGAATTCTGGAAAATAAGTAATATTAGATTAATAATGGCGTTGGCAGAGTCTCTGTTTAATGTAATTAGCATTTTGTCTCCAGTTCATACCCGTACTGCTGTGTTTGTATCTCTTCGGCTGTGTCGAATTTTGTTTAATAGTTTATGAGAGCGTTTTGCAGGCATTCTGTCAAAATTGAAAAATGTCTTTTCGTGTTCGCCGAGTTCAGGGAAACAGGTAGCGAATATGCCTTTCTAGGGGGCGATTGAAATATAGAATTTACACATATATTTTCTCCTTTAGTTTCGCCTACCGCGCCAGGGGTAGCCATCTGTAGCACTCTCAGCTACGTCCATGGTTCAGCTGGCAGCCAGCCGCACCGCTGCCGCTACCTTTCGTGGTGACTGTAGCTGCTAACAGCCGTTGGTCACTGTCGTGTGTCTGCGCCCTAAATCGTGCGAGTCGTAATCGAGAGGAACTGAATCCGTGTTCTAGGGTGAATGAAGGTGCTGTCAGTATCCGCTGGTGGAATTTTTTTCTCCAGTGACGTGACTCAGTAATTGAGACTAGATTTCAGCGAATAGTAGAGCACCCCTCATCACAATTTCGTCTCGTACTGAGGCCGCAGATTTTTTTTCCTGTCAGTTTGTTGCCATTTTGTCGTAATGCAGTTTGGTATAGTCTGTCAGCAGCTTCAAGCACTGTCAGCTGGAAGTGCGGCGGCTCGGCGTCCTGGACGTACGCCAGTTTTGGCCCGCCGTGCTCCACCGCGCTTGTTCGTAATACGGTATCGCCGGTGGATGCCATTTCCGCAATCCGTTTACTTCCGCCCACAGGACGTCTGGCCAACCCGTTAAGCGGTTCCTGCGATCGGCCACAGCGAGACCCGAGCGATGTGTCTGGCAGGCACTGTGTACGGCAAGAGGCGCCTTACTCGAGGTGGGTTGCCGCTACCGGCGTTCCCTGCGCCTTAAGACGACCTGCCTGCGCTCTTAGTTCTGAGTTAAACGGATCGAGGCAGTCAGTAGTACACGCACGAACTGCTGATATGTTTTCCGCCTTCGTTTATCTTCTCGGAAGAACAACACCACAACACATTCTACGAACATGAGGTTTGTTAAAGAGGATCTATTATAACTTATCGCTGCTTACAGTATGTAGTGCCGCGCGGGATTAGCCGAGCGGTCTAGGGAGCTGCAGTCATGCACTGTGCGCCTGGTCCCGGCGGAGGTTCGAGTCCTTCCTCGGGCATGGGTGTGTGTTTGTCCTTAGGATAATTTAGGTTAAGTAGTGTGTAAGCTTAGGGACTGATGACCTTAGCAGTTAAGTCCCATAAGATTTCCCACACATTCGAACATTTTAACAGTATGTAGTCCCACAGTCGATTATAGAGAGGAACATGTTTCCTCGGTTTTCGACAAAGCGTCCGAGACTAAATGACCATAAAGCTTATTCCACCGTTAACAGTGTATAATAATTCATAAGTATTTTATTGTTGATACCATAGCTGTCGTTCGACTTCCATGTTCCATTTTTCAAGAAATGCGATATGATAGGACACAGCAACAGATCATAACTGTTCCCAGACTAATATAGCTATGGATAATTAGGTTACTATTGACCTTTGGCATGTTGATCATCTCAGCAGTGGCCTATGTAGGATTTATAAACTATTCCATAAGAACACGCCGGTGCACTGCTCTGTTACTGCGAACCTTCGTTATACAAGGACAGCACAATATCTAAATTCAGTGACAGATGTCTTTTAAGCGCAAGTAATGTAATTTTGGAGAGCCTGGCTGTTGTGAATGTCTAATAGTGCGACAGTTCTGCTTGCTGTTTCACGGTTTTCCTGAGATACACCACATACGCCTTGGAAACAAGTATTCTCTTCAAATGCTGTAGAAACGAATCAATTTACCATTAATTGTACGTAATTTGTTTGTATTTATGGCTAGATGTTGGCCATTTGTTTTTGTTGTTGTTGATGATGTTTACAGTCCCAAGAACGACACTAGTCTAGCTTGACCGAGCTCCATCACTGCACATCTAGTGAAACCTATAGCCATTTGAACCTTCTTACTGTAGTCATGCCTGTACAATTTTTACACCCACCTCACCTTTCTCTACATAACCCAATAGAAAAGAAAACGGCTTTATGCCTCAGGATTTTTCATCTTAATCGATCCCTTCTTTTAGGCAAATTGTGCCATAAGTTTCATTTTTTTTTCCTGTTCGATTCAGTATCATCTCATTAGTTACTCAATCCGTACCTCTAATCTTTAGCATTATTCTGTAATGCCACAGCTCAGAAGCTTCTACTCTCCTCTTGCCTGAACTGCTTATCGTCCACATTTCACTACCGTACGAAACTACTCTCCAGAAAAATACGTTCAGAAAACACTTCCTAACAATTACATTTTTATTAAATGTTAACAAATTCCTCTTTTACAGTAAAACTTTTTTTACTATTGGCAGTCTCCACGCACTTGTGCTTTGTTTTAATAATGAATCTTGGATGTATACTTGTAGCGCTCTTATGCAGAAATCGGCCTGTATATACGCGAGGAGACTCGGTCTGTGTGTGCTGTGCAGAACAATAAACAGCCAAGAGCTCTAGCTGTGTACATAGCTCATGCAAAGCTACATAACTTCAAAGCAAGATGTTGTTCATGTTAGGCGCTAAGCAAACTTATCACTAAGGAACGATATCAACGTTCAGCACAATGAAAGTAACTGGAAGTGAGATGGTGGAGTACGATGCACCCAGACCATAATTAAGGCCCTTAGAATATTTTTGCAAGTAAGACAATCGCAAATCCGTACTTTGATCCGTAACTACGCAGTTCTGTAAAAGTTCTAATCATTTAAACATGCTGTACTGGTGCGCATTTAATTCGGAGTTTGGAGGTCACCTCGCCATCAAATAGAATAATTACTGCACTTGGGTCGTAATCAACTCTGCTCTTGTCTGTCTGAGTACGGACCGAAACACGTTGCGCCCCGCACTACCTCGTCGCCGTATGGATTGCCTTCTACGAACGATACGGTGATACACTTTCAGAAGTGGCGATTATTCCAGGTACTGCAACACTTACACTTCCATAGTTTTCCTGCCGCTCTCGTGAGGGGAGCGGTTGCAAGCGTATTCTGTTAATGTATTTTCTTCCATTAGGTATGCGAGACTGCATAAAGCTAACGACAGGATCTGGTCGTAACGCTGCAAGTTTAACATTTTACGACACCCTAAATACACTAGTTACGACGCCTATGCAAATAACACTCCCCCCTCTTGACGGAGACGGGGAAATTAAATGCGTCCCGACGCCTGGCGGATCACATTGTAACGAAGGCAGCGTCTGCCGTATAACTCACCCGCCATCTGTATACACCATCTGCCGCAGGCTATTTGCTTCAGCCATCAGATACAGGTTGCCGTTTCGGGAACTGGTCTTTGGCGATCAGAGACCCTCGTTGGAAGAAAACTAACCCATTTGAGTACTGTCATTTATCGATTTCAAACCGTTTCATTACTGTGAATATATAGCTTTAATTGAAATTGTACAGATGCTTTTCAATTTGAAGGGAAGTCTGCCCCAAAATCAAAACAAAAATTGTTTATATATCTTGCTGTTACCTCCTAAAACGACCGATGAGGGTATTTCCATTATAGCCTTACAGTACTTGCGGGTAACGTTTGCCTGCAATCAATACAAATGTCTCCTGTTGGTTATCATTAATTTCTTCTGTTTAATGAAGATATAATTTGCAACATATTGGTAATGAATATTCTGAAAACCGCAAATACTCGTTACTCGCAGTCCTTAACTGCGTACATCACGCTCACGACCACTTGCTGACGGTTCTCTCTCTGGATTATAGTGTGTTTCTCGTTCGCCGAGGCGAAATAACTACCTCAAACATCCCGAAAACGTTTATGTAGCAGAAGTCCCATCAACTTCCCTGTTTTATTCGCTATAATTTTTCAAACCGCTATGTAGGTTCAGAAGAAACTGATGATTTATTTTTCAATTTCCGCTCTATAGTTTATAGCTGTCTTAATACCTTCAGAAACGGTCGTAACACAAACATAAAAGGAGAGTTAAAATGTCCGAATGAAAGGAAAAATCTTAGAATACTGCACTGCCTCACCTCGATTTGGAGGATCGTGATCTGACTGAATAAATAACTCTGACATTGTCCTGAAATCTTCTAAACACGAATCAGGGTTGTCAAAAAGGTATCTGAATATTATTTCTTAGGGTACGGGGCTATTTTCTTGAGCAAAGAGTCACATCACCATGCCATATAATTTCTTATTCTAACCTATTCACTTACAGAAATTTGTAGTTCCAGTAAAAATGGTCTTTTTTCCAATTAATATATGACTGAATGAAAGAAAATTATAAAGTAACGATCTGTCGACGACGAGGTAATTTGAAGAGAATTACAAAGTCGGAATGGAGAAGGAGGTCAGCTGTACCCTTTCAAAGGAACCACTGGGGCATTTGGCTTAAGCGATTTAAGGAAAAGAAAATGCCCGAACAGGGATTTGATCCACCGTTACCCGTTTACAAGTCCAATTTCTTACCACTGCGCTACAGTGTGAGCGAATGAGCACCGTAGTAATAGAAACTCCGGTTATAGTAGTATTATAGATACACTGTGGAGAATGAGACACAGTAGCACATTAATCCACTGAAAGTTATCTCGAACAGAGTGACCTCTTCCATGCCAACCGGGATGGGTTCCGAAAACATCGATCATGTGAAGCCCAACTAGCATTTTTCTCACATGACATACTGAAAACATTTAACCAAGGCTGTCAGATAGAAGCAGTATTTCTTGATCCTCGAAAAGTAACTGCAGGTGTTCCACGGGAAATGTGCTGAGACCCTTTCTGTTCACGCTGTATATTAATGATCTTGCGGACAATATTAATAGTAAACTCAGACTCTTTGCAGACGATGCAGTTATCTATAATGAAGTACTGACCGAAAGAAACTGCATAGGTATTAAATCACATCTTGATAAAATTTCAGAGCGGTACAAAGATCGGCAAATTGCTTTAAATGGTCAAAAATATAAACTTACGTACTTCACAAAACGAAAAAACGTAGTATTCTATGACTATAATATCAAGGAGTCACTGCTGCAATCAGCCAACTCATACAAATACCTGGGTCTAACAATTTGTAGGGATATGAAATGGAATGATCTCGTAGGCCATGTTGTGGGTAAAGAAGTTGGTAGACTTTGGTTTATTGGTAGAATTCTGTGAAGTGCAATCAGTCTACAAAGGAAATCCTACAAACCACTCGTGCTACTGGTCCTAGAATATTGCTCAAGCGTGTGGGACCGTGCCAAACAGAATTAGCAGGGGACATTGAACTATACAGAGATCGGCAGCTCGAACGGTCAGAGGTTTATTTGAGCCTTGGGAGAGTGTAATAGAGATGTTGAAGAAACTGAATTGGCAGAATCCTGAAGCCAGACGTATATTATCCTGAGAAAGCCTACTTACAAAGATCGAGAACTGGCTTCAGATGATGACTCTAGGAATATGCTGCAGCCTGTTACTTATCGCCCACGTAGGGATCCGGAGGACAAGATTAGTTACTGCGCAGTGGTTCGGTCCTCGGGTTTAAAAGGACAGAGCAAGTGGTGGAGCGTCAGTCACCTCGGCTCACTCTGAAGATGGCCGGACGGTATTCAGTCCGAATATTAGAAGAGGAAGTTGAATTTGTGCGGCTGCACGCCCGAAATTTAATGCAACAGTGTACCTGATTTCTCCATTCTCCGCGTCACTCTGATTCAGTGTCTCATTTCTTTTATTAAATCGAACAAAGTACACAATGTTTACTGTTATTGCTACATTACCAGTTGTCTTTGTTTACCACCGTGGCCAAAATGCATCAGTCAGTTTTCCAAATTGATGATCAGTTTTTCGAGGTCGGTCAGTAGTGTCTGAATAACAATGATTTTTGCTGCAATGTCATTCGTGATTTTTTTTAAATTACAGGCACAGCAATTTTTTGCATGCAGAGGCAGAGAAATGAGTCGAAAACAAATTTCTATTCCACTTAAAATGAATATCAAGCTGCTTAGGACAGTTTATAAAAAACGGAGGTCGAAGATGGAAATCTTGCAACGGTAATTAAAAACGGAGATCAGATTACGGCAATGTTTAAACCCTTTATGTTCGAGCGAAAGAGAAAACTTAAGAGAACGGCCTAAAACGTAGAGCCGCGTTGCTTATTTGGTTCAAACAAGCTACGTTTCAGAATGCTCATATGTTCTCAACTTTATTGGTGGAAACAGCAGATGAACTTAAAAAACAAATGGATATTGAATTTCGTGCAAATCCAGGCTCATTGGTACGTTTCAAGTAAAGCAACGGCTTAGTTAAAAATGTTTGCGGTGACGCTAACGAAGTTTTACTGACTGTGACTGTAGATTAGTTGCAATGTATGTTGCCTTCAATACTTAAACAACAAGGCGCGAGAGAAGTCTTCAGTGAATATGAAACTAACTTATTGTAGCACTGCTTACCCAGTTCAATTTTATCGTTTAAGGGACAATCGTGTTCAGCGGGGAAAATCTCTAAGGAATAGATTACGGTATTAGTATGATAAAATTCGGCTGGATGTGAAAACTACGTTTATTTGTGATAGTGAACGGTTCAAATACTTAAGTACATTACCAACAGAATATATGACGAACAAAAAACGAGGATTTTGGCCGTCATGGTCACCGATTGGATTTTTGATCTGAATAGGTCCAAGTGATTTTTACGAGAAAATCGTCGACTCATCTAGTCGAAATGGTAGTGGATAGTTGTCGTACACGCCCTGACGCTGACTGAAAGCTGCAAACATAGTATTTTTCTATCCGAAAACCAAAAGCATATTAAAACCGCTAAAATTGCTACATCACGAAGATGTGCTACAGACGCGAAATTTAACTGACAGGAAGAAGATGCTGTGATATGGAAATGATAAGCTTTTCAGAGCATTCACATAAGGTTGGCACCGGTGGCGACACCTACAACGTGCTGACATGAGGAAAGTTTGGCAACCGATTTCTCATACACAAACAGCAGTTGACCGGCGTTGCCTGCTGAAACGTTGTTGTGATGCCTCGTGTAAGTAGGAGAAATGCATACCATCACGTTTCCGACTTTGATAAAGGTCGGATTGTAGCCTATCGCGATTGCGGTTTATCGTATCGTGACATTGCTCCTCGCGTTGGTCGAGATCCAATGACTGTTAGCAGAATATGGAATCGGTGGGTTCAGGAGGGTAATACGGAACGCCATGCTGGATCCCAACGAATGGCTGTAAAGGATCGTGTAGCCACATCTCGATCCCTGAGTCAACAGATGCGGACGTTTGCAAGACAACAACCATCTGCACGAACAGTTCGACGACGTTTGCAGCAGCATGGTCTATCAGCTCGGAGACCATGGCTGCGATTACCCTTGACGCTGCATCACAGACAGGAGCGCCTGCGATGCTGTACTCAACGACGACCCTGGGTGCACGAATG
The DNA here is from genome assembly GCF_021461385.2 of Schistocerca piceifrons. Lineage (NCBI taxonomy): Eukaryota > Metazoa > Arthropoda > Insecta > Orthoptera > Acrididae > Schistocerca > Schistocerca piceifrons. The sequence goes on from NC_060138.1 coordinate 702,642,630, forward strand.
GCGAAACGTCATTTTTCGGATCAATCCAGGTTCTGTATACAGCATCATGATGGTCGCATCCGTGTTTGGCGACATTGCGGTGAACGCACAATGGAAACGTGTATTTGTCATCGCCATACTGGCGTATCACCCGGCGTGATGGTATGGGGTGCCATTGGTTACACGTCTCGGTCACGTCTTGTTCGCATTGACGGCACTTTGAACAGTGGACGCTACATTTCAGATGTGTTACGAACCATGGCTCTACCCTTATTCGATCCCGGCGTAACCTTACATTTCAGCAGGATAATGCACGACTACATGTTGCAGGTCCTGTACGGGCCTTTCTGGATACAGAAAATGTTCGACTGCTGCCCTGGCCAGCACATTCTCCAGATGTCTCACCAACTGAAAACGTCTGGTCAATGGTGGCCGAGCAGCTGGCTCGTCACAATACGCCAGTCACTACTGTTGATGAACTGTGGTATCGTGTTGAAGCTGCATGGGTAGCTTTTCCTTGTCACGCCATCCAAGCTCTGTTTGACTCAATGTCCAGGCGTATCAAGGCCGTTATTACGGCCAGAGGTGGTTGTTCTGGGTACTGATTTCTCAGGATCTTTGCACCCAAATTGCGTTTATATGTAATCACATGTCAATTCTAGTATAATATATTTGTCCAATGAATACCCGTTTATCATCTGCATTTCTTCTTGGTGTAGCTATTTTAATGGCCAGTAGTGTTTTACACAAAACTTCAAATTTCGCTGTCGAAAGCAATGTCTCTGAAAATATTTACTTGCAGTCCAAACAAAAGATGTCTCCGTCTGTTTATTAGATGCATTGTATATGACACATTCATGTAGTATGGAATTTCTTGACGTCGAAGACAACTGACAGTTTTCAGCATGCGGGATCGCCGAAGTGTCAGATTCCTTGCGTCTCAAGAATCTGTTGATGCTGAAATAATATGATATATAATGAAGTATTTGGGAATTTTCTACATCGTTAGACTGTCCTGCCCAGGATGAATTTATTCAGATCGATGAAGATGTGTGTACAGCACCGATTATAACAGACGAGCACATTTTCAAGATCGTTCAGAGCTGAAAAGATCACTTCGGTTGACTACGACGTCCAATTTGGCAAAGAAATCAAAATTGCAATTCCTCTCCCTACTAAATCCATAATACGGATCATTATGAAAGATGTGCACATATATTTGGACGAGCGTGCGATTAGCGAAATGATTAAAACGATGAATGGTATCGAACAACTTGTGGAAGATTTCATAGCCCGCATCTCGTGGTCGTGCGGTAGCGTTCTCGCTTCCCACGCCCGGTTTCCCGGGTTCGATTCCCGGCGGGGCCAGGGATTTTCTCTGCCTCGTGACGGCTGGGTGTTGTGTGATGTCCTTAGGTTAGTTAGGTTTAAGTAGTTCTAAGTTCTAGGGGACTGATGACCTAAGATGTTAAGTCCCATAGTGCTCAGAGCCATTTGAACCAATTTTTTTTTTTTTTTTGAAGATTTCATGCTCCAAAACATACTGCAAACAGCATTGGTTTTTTCCCCAAAAATCAGTAATATAATGCAAATAAATGATCAAAGATCCACAGAAGCAAATTTTAACCCGGAATCGTATCACCGTACTGCAGTAAAATTTGGCGAGCTCAGTAGTACAGCATGTTTTTCTCATGCACCGTTAAACACGAACTACTTGTAGCACAAAAAATTGGTGCCTCTCATTTTCGTGTTGAATACCTACAAGGGTCATTTTTAAAGCAAGAACCGATAGCGAATCGTTTCCGCGCATCCTGTCACGTGACGCACATTCGCGGTCGGCCACACTTGGCCACACTGTCACTACACCGCCATTACGTATGACGTCTCTGCCGGTGTTGGTTGTGTGGCTATCCTGCTTCGTTTGTCGCCATGTCAGTCAATAATCGCGCCGTTTGAGAAGTGCGCTCGATTATTCGGTTCTTAAATGAAAAAGAAGTTCGTCCTGCTGAAGTTTATGATACAGGTGTAATGAATGATGGAAATGTGCGTAAATGGTGTACGCCGTTTAATGAAGGAATGACGAACGCTCACGATGAACAACGATGTGGATGGCGTACTGTCATGAATTAGGATTTGACACAAGATGTTGATGAGGCAGTTCGCCAAAACAGGCACTCCACTATTGATGAGCTTTATCAGAAATTTCCACAATTTTCAAGATCAGTTGTTTTTCATATTGTTACTGTCGAATTTCACTACAAAAAAAAAAAAAAAAAAAAAAATGTGTGCGGGATGGGTGCCGAAAATGTTGACATGTGTCACAAGGATGGTGACGAGCTCTGATTCACATTGGAACGGTGATAAAACGTGGATTGCGTCGATCCACTGAGTGGCATCATTCATGCGAGACTACCAAAATTCAAAGAAGAACCTTAAACACTGAAAATCATGGCCACGGCTTTTTGAGACCGGAAAGGCATTTTTCTGTTAGACTTTTTGCCAAGACGAGTGACAGTAAATGCTGAGATGTACTGTGAAACATTATGAAGGCTTAGGTGCACTATTCAGAATCGCCGCTGGGGATTGCGTTCTAGCGGCGTCGTTCCGCTTCACGACAATGCTCGGCCTGACGTTGCGCCAACTGGAAGTTTCAATGGAAATTACGGGATCATCTACCCTACAGACCTGACTTAGTACCATCAAATTTTCATCTGTTTCCAAAGCTGAAGGAATTTCTTGGTGGAAAACGCTTGGAAAATGATGACATGGTGAAAGAAACTGTTACTAACCGATTTAACGGTTAGGTGGCGTAGTTTTTGATGCTAGGATCCAAAAGCTGGTGCTTGACAAATGATTAAATGTTCATGGTGACTGTCGAAAAGTGAAAAAATTTGTGTATCGTATTTCGTGATACAATTTACGTTCAAAAATCTAGTTTCTCGTACTCCATTACAAATCGGTTGTTACTTTAAAAATGAACCGCGTAATAATACTGAAAACTTTCGCAGACTGTTGTCGTTGTCGCTCTGCTTACCCTCCAGTTATTCTAATAATCGATTGCTCATTAGACATAGAATTTCAGAACCAGAAAATAATGATAGTTTGTCCGATGGTTTGGTATGCTTCGTTTACAAACTCTGCTTAAAACTGCTACTGCACTTTTGCATTGCTTTTAGATTGTTCAGTTACTCCTGTATTCTAGTTTCCCGATTTAATAAAATGTTTCTGCAGATTACATACTGAAATCATTTCGCAAGGAAGCATACACGTCACGTTGTTTCTTTGGCGTCCTGACGGTGACTGTAAACGTGCTTTGAGGATGAATATAGAACCAGCAACGCGGAAAACAGCTGAGAGTTTTTAATTGTATTATTTGTTACTTTGGTGTTACATAAATAGTAATAAGTATTGTTTTCATTAAGTTTGAATAACAAGTAAGAACTAATCTTCGCCTATATAGTTTAAACGGTTTATGAAGGGTCACTATATTTTCATAGAAGTGACCGCAGGTTCAAATGGTTCAAATGGCTCTGAGCACTATGCGACTTAACTTCTAAGGTCATCAGTCGCCTAGAACTTAGAACTAATTAAACCTAACTAACCTAAGGACATCACACACATCCATGCCCAAGGCAGGATTCGAACCTGCGACCGCAGCGGTCACGCGGTTCCAGACTGAAGCGCCTTTAACCGAACGGCCACACCGGCCGGCGACCGCAGGTTCGTCGATGAAAATTTTCTTTGTGTTTGGTTATACGATTCGCTCTTCCGTCTCGGCGTACAATTCTCCAAATGTATTGATAATGTTTAACATGGTTAATACTGCGATATGGAAAAGTTTCATAATTTTTTTCCTTTTTAACACAAAACGAAAGTCATTTAATGCAACAATGTTTTACTTTGCGGACGAATAAATATGCCTACTTTCTACACAGGGCTCTAGAGGTTTTTAAAGTCCCTTAGTAGATAAAGTTTTGGCCATGTACCCTTTTTCGGAAATATACCATTTGTAAATAAAATAAGTTTTAAGTTGGAATCACTTTCAAATTTCTCGTTTCAACGTACGTACACAAACCGAGAAGAGAGCAATGTCGTCAACCCTTGTTTATGACATCACGTGCCATTTTAGTCCGACTACAATAACGGCTGCGAGAAGATGTTATGTTCGCAACTGGAATGGTTGACTATGGTTCTCCACGGAAGCGACACACATTCGTTTCATTCACATATCTGACAAGGAAGAAATGACTGTATGTGGAAATATGCTCCCGAATATCGCCCCTCTAAGATTTCCTATTTTTTATCGAAAAATTTGTTGGCATTATATCCAGGGAAAGTTTACAACACGTCATCGAAATATCAGCAAACGGTTTCTGTATTTCCGTAATTAAAACTTCCTGGCAAATTAAAACTGTGTTCCGGACCGAGACTCGAACTCGATGCGGGCAATTACTTGGGAAGTTCAGATGGTAGAGCACTTTCCCGCGAAAGACAAACGTCCCGAGTACGAGTCTCGGTCCGGCACACAGTTTTAATCTGCCCGGAACTATCACATCAGCGCACACATTCCCTGCAGAGTGAAAATTTCATTCAGGTTGCTGTAATTACTTTCATAAAAGGAAAGTAAACTAATAATTAAACTAAAATGTGCACTTCGTTTATGAAGTGTTTACAGTGATTTATCCAGTTTATTGGTCATTGGACTCCGTGGGTGTTTTAATGAACAGAGCAACGAGCCACTTTGTACTTGCTGTGTGTTTAATATGAAGTGTTTCGTATTTCATTGCCTTACTTCTTTGAAAGTAAAATGTAAATTCCAACTATTTTTAACTTTTAGATTCTTAGCCGCATTTTTATACGAATGCAAAATCAGTATTTGCTGCGAAATAAACTGCAAAATACTCAAAAGGACTGATCCAGACAAAAATCACAGAGTAAATGTCTCGTCTTCTGTATTTCCAGTAGCTACCGCCTTTGCCACCCGAAGTCTTGTCCCTTGCTCCGCCGCTCCAGTTCTACGAGTTTAATTTGTCGATATGTTCCTTTGTTCCTCTTCTGTCTTCAGACTCTTGTTTCTGGGTGCGAGCCAAATAACTAGGCATTCTATATCACGTCTTGTGCAAAGTTTTCAAACAGTAATCGCTGGAAACTCACCCCCCCCCCCCCCCCGCCCCTCCCCCACTTCTACCCTCCCCACGGCGATCTCTGACGCTAGGCCCCAAAATGGTTCAATTGGCTCTAAGCACTATGGGACTTAACACCTGAGGTCATCTGTCCTTCAGAACTTAGAACTGCTTAAACCTAACTAACCTAAGGACATCATACATCCATGCCCGAGGCAGGATTCGAACCTGCGACTGTAGCGGTCACGCGGTTCCAGACTGAAGCGCCTAGAACCGTTCGCTAGGCCCCAAACTAGTGACGTAATTCCGTATAATTTTATATTTGAACATGGCTACAAAATTTTTGGGCACATAGAATTAATATCCTATTGAATCTTGTAATGGACACTGTAATCTCCCCACGGAAAATTACCCTCTACCACGCAATAATTAATAATGGTCAATCAAATCATCCACATTTATTTACGTTTGAAAAGTATCTGACCAGATTTTCTAGTAATATATGCGCCGACGGCTCGTCGACGCCAAGGTATTTTTCTAGTACGTTTATTCTTTGGAACAACAGAGGTACAGAAATGTATGCTCCATGGTTATTATAGAGAGAGAGAGGGGAACAGCTTCGGAAGTATCGGTTGGAAGATTGTCGGATTGCTAAAGGAGATTTATTTACTCTTCTTCGCGCTAAAGCGAGCTAGGAAAGTTTGTGCCGCTAGCGTGATCGATAAAGAGAAAGAAAAACCTGTAAAAGAAAATTACATGAGACTTGGAATCAACAGAAAACGAAACATGTACGGAAATGGATTCAATATACAATTTTCCTCAGAAATAAGGTTTGTGACCATTTTATTCTAGAGTGAATGATGAATGAGTTCTCTGTCTGAATCACTGATGATTGTCTGGGCCCTGTAATTAATTGGGAAGTTTCAGCTGTGACGAAGAGAGCCTGCAATCTCTGAGTTTTTATAAATCGTCCAAAAAGGCTTCGTCCACATCTGAAATTTTAGATCTGTTGTAAACTGAACGAATTGTTCAAACGATCGATTTTCCCAACTGAATGCAGTGCTTGATAACAAATAACAACTGTAAAGATCTTTTCCAGCAAGCCAGCCGCTGAACATTAAGACGAAGGGCTCCACCAGAGATTCTACTAGGCTGATTTCACGTAAATAATATAGTTAAACTGTACACAGATAAAGGACAGAGAGAGAGAGAGAGAGAGAGAGAGAGAGCGAATGAAATTCGAGAAATTACTCAGAATCCTCCATTAGCATAATTGTTTGTCTGTATTTTCGCGGATCAGCCTAATAAGAAAACACGAAGCCCTGACTTTATTGTACCGATTTACGTGTGAGGGTGAAAGAGCGATAAAGGCGACAGATACACTTCTGTACAGACAAAACATTACACCAAGTTAGCGGCAAGCTGCATTCATATAGACTTTCATCATTTACAGAGTAAGAATTCATTATAACACCACCAGTAAAACTTAAATGAAAATAAACAATGTAATTACAAACTTTAAGAATTAAGAGAACATTTCCATTATAGCTGTATCTTACATTTCAGTCTGTGTGTGTTTTTAGTTGTAGACGGAGTAATCATATTTTCTTCTTTGATTTCTCTTTGGTCCCCAGGAATATTTAACAAACGTTTACAATGTATAATGTAGACACACAACTATGGTAGAGTTTCCACAAAGTGATAACTCTGCCACCATCACCTTCAGTTTATTACAGTTTAGATAAGTGTAACCTCACCAAATGACTCATCTAGTTCAGCCTGTTCTTCAGTCCCTTCTCATGAAGCTCTAAGGGTCTCGTTTAAGCCAAAGGAGTAAATCTATTATGATTTGTTCAAACAAAGCATATGACAATGTTCACCGTAGACTTAAATTTTCAGTGAATGTTGTGCTGAAACGTCGAACTGTGGTTTCCGTAAGTCCAACAGTGACTGAATGGCTGCAAAGCACTAAACCACGTTTTATGTATTATAATCCTACGTTCAATCCCTTCTCTTCTATGCAGATAATTTATTTCCGTAAATGTAATGTTCTTCAGTTAATTGAATTCTTTGTGTGTAGAGGTTTTCTATTAGTTTTAAAAGTGTATTCAATCAAAAATGTTTTAATTTTAATGCTGTTTATTTGTTACGTTGACTTGATGTCTCTACTTGTAAGAACAATTTAGTAAACAGTTATCAGAAGCGTGGTATTTTTGCCAAGTACACAATTTGTTTCCGGAAGATAACATTGCATTAGAGTGCGTCGAATATCTCGGCGTGTGTTAGTATAATTGCATTTTTTTTTAGCGTGAATTGTCTCCTAGTCTTTGTTTAACGAGAGGAACCGTTTAAATGAAATATAATAATGTGAAAAAAATGCAACGGAGACTCCATCCACAGGTCAGTCGGTACTGACCCACCGCTGTGTGATCGTCCGCCAATGACGGCATTGGGTGCCGTATGGAGGGGCGTATGGTCAGCACACTGCTCTCGCGACGTGGAGCCGCTACGACTCAGCTCCTCAGCTGAAGTCACGAGGCTGACTCCATCCCGTGCCAGTCCTCTCACCGAGGAAAAAAAAAAACCTTGACACTACGAGGAATCGAACCCGGGTCCTCCGCATGGCAGGCAGCCGCGCTGACCACTCAATATTGAGTGGACAGTGTTTTATAATTGATATAAATTTAAATTGCAACTTCTGTTATGTGGTAGCGAAAGTAACGATGTAAATCTAATCATCTGGGCTATCGATAGCGTTATGATAAATGACATGTTGCTTTAGCCACAAAAGATCGGAGTATTTACTAATAGTTAATTTACTGTTAGAACTAAAAAAGAGATGTAAGTAGTTGTTTTAAAGGAAAGTCTCGAATTGCCTATTTCTTTTTAGATTTGTTATGCGTAACAACTGTAATAAGTTTCGTTAAACAAGAACAGGATTTCTGGACGCATAAGTAATGCATTTTCTTTTTTTCTTTTTAGGTGAGTAACTGCGGCAGCGTACTTCTAACCCTTTGACAATGGATCATCCGAAGACATGGGAGATAGGTATGTTTCTTAGCGCCTGCCTCCTGAGACTACTTTTACAATGAAGCTTTTAATAGTCGTACAAACAATATGGTAATTATTTACAAAAAATACTAACGATCGAGCTCTCATCTTCTAGTTCGCGCATGAGTCTCATAAAAATTTATCATGAATTTCACTTAAGCAGGTTACAGATGAGAGTTTAATGACAGAATCTGTTCCATGTCATTTAAAATAATTCAGTCTTGCTCATTAACTGCTAGCTGCGCAGAAAAGCTGCTTTTAAATTTGTCGCTTATTGTTCACATAAAATTAAAACCAGGTCTCGTTGTAAAGTACGTTTCTGGGTTATTTGAACATAGTGGATTTAGCTGTGTTTGAGTACATGCTACAATCAGTAATGTCACGGTTGTTACGCTGCGCACTACGTGTTAGGCGGGTGTCGTACAGCTGGTACTGTGTCACAGTAGTCTTGCGCACGCCAGTAACCCTGTTCTGACAAGGGTGCCAAAATCTGACTTGTAGCAGTCCTTGTAATGAAAGCAGTCGGTATAAATATAGATTTTGTTTTTGTATGGGACACATTTTTTTCATTCTACAGTTCGATCCTGCGATGCTGTTCATTCACCCCTACTATTTTTGGACCGTAATTACTTCTCATTCTATATTGTTCGTCATGGAACCAACTTGGGTTAGTTGCTAGGGTGATTTCTCTCCAATCTGTGATGGAATTTCACGAACTAGTAAATTGCGGCTCATTTTATTCTTTGTTACTGAAGGAGCTCTAAAACACACACTGTTGTGCCAGATTATATTGTACCAATGGATAAATTTTACCTCGACTTGAGACGCTAGTTCCTTGAGAACAAAGAATGCAAGTCACTGAAAAGAGAGCATTTGTTGCCCGAAATTTGAACTGAAGGAAGAAGTTGTCCATTGAAGGTAACTGTCGAAGAAATTGCACTAGTAATGAAAATCTTTGTAAACCTACTGAGCATAGCAGGAATAACAATGAACAGGAGTAAAATACTATAAAAAAAGAGTCTTGATCGCATAAAAACAGTTTATTCATAAGTGATGAACCGTTTCTACTCGATGTGAATTATCTTCGGACCATACTCTGTAATTCAGAGTACAGCAGAATAGAGAAAGACATGTAATACAATAAACATTAAGTTAGAACTGAATTATAGGATGTTGTTACCTGTTATATTCTCTTCTGCTCCACATGTCATCACTGGGTATAAGGTTCAATAATTTATTTTTAATTTAGTGTTTGTTCTATTACGTGTATCGCTCTACTCTGTCGTATTCTAAATTACAGAATATGGTCCAAATATGATGCACGTCGGGTCGAAGTAAGTCACCACTTACAAATAAAATTGTTTTTATGTGGTCAAGACTGTTCTCTACATATTTTATTACTAATAATGAACCTGCCATGATACATTTATGTGCCGATTTGCTACTTCTTACTATAGCACGATATAATTTTCAGCGAAATACATTATGGCACCGTAGAAATCGTAATAATGTGTTAGAATGAGCGTGACTTTTTTGGCCACATAAAATATTCATTCATCTGTAGTGAAGATATGTGAACAGAAAAGGACCCCTAGCTAAACCGTTGAAGCTAAATTTTAAGTCATCAAATTGCTTTACGCTTCTCTTTTGTTGCTTCGACGCCACTACAACTTTCGCGACAATCTATAACGTTTTTTTCGCCGTAATTTAGTGCATCACCATTTAATTATGAGTCTGCAGAGGCATGAAATGTAGCTAATGAAATAATAAACATTTCAAGAAACCAGCACTGATGGTTTCTTTTCCCCTTCCGGAGCTTACTGCACAGTCAAAGCGTTCAACACCACTTGCAACGGACAGAATACTAGGTCGACCGTAGCTACATTCAGTATCGACGTGCTTACACCACCTTTGCACACTTCGCATTTGCTAAAATTATGAAATGAATTAGAAACTTATAATACTAACTGCCTCTCGCTTATGTACCGAACTATATTGGTCACTAATTTTGGTATTTGGAAGCAGTACCATGTTACCCTCTGTAAAGATTTTTGTAGATTTGACCGTGAAATGCCTAAAGGGTTTCTGCCTATCGGACATGATATTAAATTTACGAAAACACACAGAAAGTAACAGATCTAAATTAGAAACTGTTTTAACCACTCAAACTTACTCAAATGAAATAGAATACGGTCGCCAGTCTAATTAGGGATAGAAATGCGAAACATTTCTTTTTTAAAAAAAGGTAGACAGTTTTAGTGGAAAAACTGAGACTATACTTTTTTCCTACAGAAGTGCAATGAACGCAACCACAAGCAAAAAAGTGGTAAAGTGGATACTAACAGTTATTGTAAAATATGCCTGTCCTCACAAACACAAAAGACACTGTTACACTCATAAATTTTGAATACTTTGTCAAAACCGAATAACTTCATCAACACTACAAAAGCAAGTCACTGCTAAACTAAAAACTGGACATTATTTCTTCAGATATTTTCTACACAGTACAAATTTAAATACAATTCACATGCAGTAAGATTGACACTATTCTTTAAAGGCAAAGAAGTAACTTTTCATGTGTAACGGCATTCATAGTAACTTTACCTTAAGTGAGAATAAAACAATAAGTGGGTGCTAATAAACTGATATTACACCTTTTAACACACAATGAGCACAAGACTCCAACATAAATTTCAAGAGCAGTTGGAACTTCCTATAGTAAAGTAACTTCGTGCGTATTGAGCAATTTTCGATGGGGGGGGGGGGGGGGTTACCGTAATCTTGACTACTATAGTAAAGCAAACTAAACACACTGTCATGAATAATTTAAAGGATGACAAAATTTGGAATTCTCCTTTTGAAATATGGACTCACCTTGTATGCATTTTTATAACAGATTTTACAGTAAATATGTTCACTAAGCTTTACTGTATGATTAAATGATGATGGCGTCCTCTTGGGTAAAATATTCCGGAGGTAAAATAGTCCCCCAGTCGGATCTCCGGGCGGGGACTACTCAAGAGGATGTGGTTATCAGGAGAAAGAAAACTGGCGTTCTACGGATCGGAGCGTGGAATGTCAGATCCCTTAATCGGGCAGGTAGGTTAGAAAATTTAGAAAGGGAAATGGATAGGTTGAAGTTAGATATAGTGGGAATTAGTGAAGTTCGGTGGCAGGAGGAACAAGACTTCTGGTCAGGTGATTACAGGATTATAAACACAAAATCAAATAGGGGTAATGCAGGAGTAGGTTTAATAATGAATAGGAAAATAGGAATACGGGTAAGCTACTACAAACAGCATAGTGAACGCATTATTGTGGCCAAGATAGACACGAAGCCCACACCTACTACAGTAGTACAAGTTTATATGCCAACTAGCTCTGCAGATGACGAAGAAATTGAAGAAATGTATGATGAAATAAAAGAAATTATTCAGATTGTGAAGGGAGACGAAAATTTAATAGTCATGGGTGACTGGAATTCGAGTGTAGGAAATGGGAGAGAAGGAAACATAGTAGGTGAATATGGATTGGGGCTAAGAAATGAAAGAGAAAGCCGCCTGGTAGAATTTTACACAGAGCACAACATAATCATAACTAACACTTGGTTTAAGAATCATGAAAGAAGGTTGTATCCATGGAAGAACCCTGGAGATACTAAAAGGTATAGATTATATAATGGTAAGACAGAGATTTAGGAGCCCGGTTTTAAATTGTAAGACATTTCCAGGGGCAGATGTGGACTCTGACCACAATCTATTGGTTATGACCTGTAGATTAAAACTGAAGAAACTGCAAAAACGTGGAAATTTAAGGAGATGGGACCTGGATAAACTGAAAGAACCAGAGGTTGTACAGTTTCAGGGAGAGCATAATGGAACAATTGACAGGAATGGGGGAAAGAAATACAGTAGAAGAAGAATGGGTAGCTTTGAGGGATGAAGTAGCGAAGGCAGCAGAGGATCAAGTAGGTAAACAGACGAGGGTTAGTAGAAATCCTTGGGTAACAGAAGAAATATTGAATTTAATTAATGAAAGGAGAAAATATAAAAATGCAGTAAATGAAGTAGGCAAAAAGGAATACAAACGTCTCAAAAATGAGATCGACAGGAAGTGCAAAATGGCTAAGCAGGGATGGCTAGAGGACAAATGTAAGGATGTAGAGGCTTGTCTCACTAGGGGTAAGATAGATACTGCCTACAGGAAAATTAAAGAGACCTTTGGAGATCAAGAGCTCAGATGGAAACCCATTTCTAAGCAAAGAAGGGAAAGCAGAAAGGTGGAAGGAGTATATGGAGGGTCTACTTGAGGACAATATTATGGAAATGGAAGAGGATGTAGATGAAGATGAAATGGGAGATATGATACTGCGTGAAGAGTTTGACAGAGCACTGAAAGACCTGAGTCGAAACAAGGCCCCCGGAGTAGACAACATTCCATTTGAACTACTGACGGCGTTGGGAGAGCCAGTCCTGACAAAACTCTACCATCTGGTGAGCAAGATGTATGAAACAGGCGAAATACTCTCAGACTTCAAGAAGAATATAATAATTCCAATCCCAAAGAAAGCAGGTGTTGACAGATGTGAAAATTACCGAACTATCAGTTTAATAAGTCACAGCTGCAAAATACTAACACGAATTCTTCACAGACGAATGGAAAAACTAGTAAAAGCCAACCTCGGGGAAGATCAGTTTGGATTCCGTAGAAACACTGGAACACGTGAGGCAATACTGACCTTACGACTTACCTTAGAAGAAAGATTAAGGAAAGGCAAACCTACGTTTCTAGCATTTGTAGACTTAGAGAAAGCATTTGACAATGTTGACTGGAATACTCTCTTTCAGATTCTGAAGGTGGCAGGGGTAAAATACAGGGAGCGAAAGGCTATTTACAATTTGTACAGAAACCAGATGGCAGTTACAAGAGTCGAGGGACATGAAAGGGAAGCAGTGGTTGTGAAGGGAGTAAGACAGGGTTGTAGCCTCTTCTCGATGTTGTTCAATCTGTATATTGAGCAAGCAGTAAAGGAAACAAAAGAAAAATTCGGAGTAGGTATTAAAATTCATAGAGAAGAAATAAAAACTTTGAGGTTCGCCGATGACATTGTAATTCTGTCAGAGACAGCAAAGGACTTGGAAGAGCAGTTGAATGGAATGGACAGTGTCTTGAAAGGAGGATATAAGATGAACATCAACAAAAGCAAAACAAGGATAATGGAATGTAGTCGAATTAAGTCGGGTGATGCTGAGGGAATTAGATTAGGAAATGAGGCACTTAAAGTAGTAAAGGAGTTTTGCTATTGGGGGAGCAAAATAACTGATGATGGTCGAAGTAGAGAGGATATAAAATGTAGGCTGGCAATGGCAAGGAAAGCGTTTCTGAAGAAGAGAAATTTGTTAACATCGAGTATTGATTTAAGTGTCAGGAAGTCATTTCTGAAAGTATTCGTATGGAATGTAGCCATGTATGGAAGTGAATCATGGACGATAAATAGTTTGGACAAGAAGAGAATAGAAGCTTTCGAAATGTGGTGCTACAGAAGAATGCTGAAGATTAGATGGGTAGATCACATAACTAATGAGGAAGTATTGAATAGGATTGGGGAGAAGAGAAGTTTGTGGCACAATTTGACCAGAAGAAGGGATTGGTTGGTAGGACATGTTCTGAGGCATCAAGGGATCACCAATTTAGTATTGGAGGGCAGCGTGGAGGGTAAAAATCGTAGAGGGAGACCAAGAGATGAATACACTAAGCAGATTCAAAAGGATGTAGGTTGCAGTAGGTACTGGGAGATGAAAAAGCTTGCACAGGATAGAGTAGCATGGAGAGCTGCATCAAACCAGTCTCAGGACTGAAGACCACAACAACAACAACATGTTCACCAAGAATTGCATTTCAAACCAATCTTTAAGAACATTTACTTTGAAACTAACTTCAAATTGGATTGTTATTTATTAGTTATCATGATAGTTCTTTACCTTTGAAATCAGAAGTTAAGTTAGTGATTTTAAAAAAGTCCTCAAAACTTTAAAACGAATTAGTTCAGTCCCTGTGAGGTTTTCACGAATGCTACTCTTACTTTCTCCTCAACTTTACCAAAATCCACAGTAATTTTAGATGATAACTTATTTCACTCAATTTTGAACAAATTTAATCAGATAATTGTCTTTCCTTTTGAATATTATGTTTCAAAATCCGGACACTAGGAAATCATAGTTCAAAAAGGAAAAATCCTAATAGGTGTTATGATAGGGAAAAAACAAGGTAGGTACATAAATTCTGGTATGAGTTACCTTATATTTGCACACACTAAATGTGCTGATCCATCACTTTACAAATCTATACTCTTCCCCTATGTTGCAGTGATTGCGCAATGTTGGTGGCGAGTATATGATGTCAGATGGACTTGCAGTTGTTATTGATGTGCTCTGTTAATTTCTTCATAGCGTCGATCATCAGATTTTGTAATAATTTCAGGTCACAGAGCAACATATTAAATCCATTCATGCACCCGAGGCTTTGGCACAGCAAACCGAGGCACTAAAAGTCTCACTCGGCATCTGCACAATGCGCCTTCCTATCACTCGCTGCCAACTGTACGGTATCTAGTCTCCGACTGACTCTCATGTCCACCTTTTCACTCACACCAACCACATTTTGCGCGCGCTAACTCACTTTTGCTGCAGAGGGGAGGTACACCAGGTTTGAACTTGATATAAACCAAAATTCCTAAGTGTGGATCAGCAGTTACAAAGTAGGAAGTAAACATTTTTAAGCAAACATAGCATTTACCCTTATTAACTAATAATACAAAATTATTTAACCAAAGTCATCCATTTCAAAATACAATCAAAGCAGTTAGTCAGTAAAGAGAAAACATAGTACAACATGTCAATAGCACATAATAAAGAAAATGCACTTTAATTATGCTTTGCATAATCAGAAGAAAAAAATTACATAGTATCTTACTATGGTGTTACAAACTTACCACACCTTGAAAGCGAACTGCGCCCAGCATCTTAACATATCTCCTCGAATTGAATTAAAGAAGAAGGACGGCAAGCTAATAAAATACGAGGATAGCCTGTTATCGCGTGTCGTTAGGCTAAGTCGGTTTTACAGCAGGGGTTATTTTATGTGACGCCCCAAGTTACGACCTCGATACGGGTACTGAAAGACTGCGATTAATGTCCCCCTCATTTTCTGGC
Organism: Schistocerca piceifrons; assembly: GCF_021461385.2. Classification (NCBI taxonomy): domain Eukaryota; kingdom Metazoa; phylum Arthropoda; class Insecta; order Orthoptera; family Acrididae; genus Schistocerca; species Schistocerca piceifrons. Next base: position 702,657,994 of record NC_060138.1, read on the forward strand.
CTAGCTTGCTCCAGATCGGCGAATCATAAAAAAGAGATCTGTTACGGAGTATGAAACGCCTTTCGCATGAGCCCTGCGCGGCGGAAGTAGTGTCATGCTACAACTTTTTTTATGTTGTTAAAATGGGTAAATGTGCAAAGTACTTGGAGTCTATATTTCTTAAATATTGAGCCGTTCCGCGAAGGTCGTTCAATACATAATGCCCGACAAATTTACGCGCAAATCATCTTTGGTCTTAAGGGTTAGAATTTGATGATGATACCAATCAACATTTCTTACGTGTAGTTTCGTATTTTCTACATAGTATCTGTTACGCTCAATGGCTTTACGCCATCCAGCATCCAGCATTGTTGAAAATGTCGAGTATTGTGGTGTGGGGAGGCATAATACTACATGGGCGTACCTGACCTCCAGACCTTTGAACGCGGTCCATTCGACGTGACGCTGTACTCCTTCCCCATGTGCGTCCTTTCGGGAGTGCATTCGGTTCTGACTTCATTTTTATGGATGACAATGCATCGAACAGAGCAGGTGGAGAAGCTCTAGGAGGAGAGGATATTCGGTGAATGGTCTAACCTGCAGGTGTGGGACGTATTGCAGCACATCTACCTGCACCAACAGTTGTCAGCCGCACTGCTGGAGGTATCGAACGCCGTACCACAACTCTTGTCGTTAGCATGGGAGCACGTTTCCGAGCAGGAATTGCTGCCCGAGACGATCACCGTGTTAAGAATCCTGTCCCGCACTTATTAATGTGCAGGGGACCATTACACGTCGCGGTACCTTCATTGTAATGACTGTCTTTCAATAAAAGTTTCACTTCTGTTTGTCTCACTGCGAAGTTCTTTCAGTTAATTTCTGCGTTATACTGTGGCTGTTTATTTCCATGTCCGGTCAAAGTTTCCTCGGGCTGTGTTACTAGGCAGTGACACATGAGAAAGTTAAAGTTACTTTCTGCCTTAGGTTTTGCACATCTGTGAATGAGAGCATGTAATCTTCGTTTGTAAAAGCTCTTGTCCTCTGCTCGTAGCCATGTTTTCGCTTCATGAATTACGCTCTCGTCATCTCCAAAGTGTGTCCCACGTAGAGAATTCTTACTTAGCCCGAGCACATGGAAGTCTGAGAGCGCCAGGTCTGGGCTGTGGGGTGGATGAGGCTGTAACGTCCTGATGCTTCAACTCTCCTTACCTATCGTCCAGTTGTACTTCTATCAACTGCATCAATACTAGACACTGGACACAAACTTTTAAGGATGTTCACTACGGCGCCATTTTCTCAACCAAGAATTAAATTACAGCATGTTACTTATAGCATGTTACTTACAGCATGTTACAGCGAGTATCATGCGAAGATGCCATTTTGATGGTTCACTACGGGCTTGCCGTCTATCAGAATTGTTCGAAACTTTACGCAGGTTCTGAAGAAACATCAAATTCGAGGCATCTAAAAGGAGCTTTGCCCACACGTATGAAGAGCCAACGGAAAAAACAGAATAAGTCACATTTTGTACATTCCTCAGGAGAGGTGGTTGAAACTTTGAAGATTGCAAAAAATACGTAAAACACATCCAGTGTAATCAATATAATTATAATAGCAAATTTAATGGTTTTAGGGGATATACATTAGAAAAAGAATAACAACGACATTGTGTGACAAAAAAGACAACACATGTAAAGGACGCATATCTTTACCACGAAGGAACATGCTAAGTCCATCACTTTTTGGTAAGCTTTCGTTCCTTCTTTGCGTTGTTATCATTGGAAGTTTCTATTTTTTGGTCTTGGATATTGGTTCGTTATGTGGTAGACTAGAAGAGAAATTTCTTGCGCCTTGACCACAAAATGAAGTCGGATATTTTTCGCAAGGTATTGGCAGGAACTCTGAAAATGTACCCTCAAAATTGGTTATTTGCAAAACAATCGTGATTTGTCCTTCAAAAAGTTTCATATTGCAGAGCAACATTATATGCTCAGTGAGGCCATTAGAATTCGTCAGATCCCTGCGGTTGATACTCGGACTCGACTGCTACTTGAAGACCAACTGAATGTTCCAAATGTACTGGTGCTTACGCTCCATTGTAAATAAACCAGTATTTGAATAGCTTATCTTCCTTCACATTCATAGCTTCTCTGACCTATCGTATCTTGAAAGAGCACTTTCGTTTGTAACAAGCTTTTGAAAAGATCATTCAATCTCGTGCACTTTCTTGGTGAAGAGGAATGACTTTGTAAGGCACTGAATTGGCTTAACGGGTTCAAAAGAATTTGGTAACTCTGGAACAACTTTCTTCTTTATCAAACCAAAGTTATTATCACATTCCATTTTAGAGTGTTCTCTGTCTGTAAATACTATTTTGACCCTATCTAATCTCTTATTGGTATGAACGAGCTACTGACGATAAATGAACACTGCATAATTCTTACTCTGTCCTGAGCACGAATCACAGAGTATTACAAGAACCCTTACTTTTGGATCAAGAATTCCACTCACATAATTGTGCAAAATGCACAGCTTCAGTGTAAGTATAAAATCTTGCATCACTGTTGGACATTTGATGAATGCTGAAACAGCAAAATGGTGATTCCATGCAAAACAAACAGAAATTTCACCCATGGTATTATTTCGTTTTATTCTTGCAATTTATTGTAAAGAGCAATCTCTGGCTTTGGAATCGCCATACCTAGGACTCCTGCGATCAATTAATATCACCGAAATTAAACTGGTTAAATAGGAAGATTTGTCATTCCAGTCACCTAACAAACTGATAAACTGTCCTCTTTCGTAGGACTGATTTGTTTGAAACACGCAGACAGTGATCATTTGCAGTCTCTACTTAACTCATGAGACGTCGCCCTCCAAACGTTACTCATTCTAACTTTTTCTCGGTTTAGCTGATGATTAACAGATGGCACCTCACCTTCATCTTTTGATGATACACACATTTTAAAGATCATCACCTTCAACGTAAATACTGTTGATGTAAAAAAAAAAAAAAAAAAAAAAAAAAAAAAAAAAAAAAAAAAACACAGGGTAAGTAACTAAGTAACTCACCCAACCATGTCTATAGCCACAACACAACTGTCTTAAAAGCTGTATTGCGAAGAGTTGAAGCAAACCTTGGACTTGCCCCATTATTTCCGTGAGAAGACCGACTCAGAACGTCCTTTCCGTTACCACTAAAAGTAAAACCCTTTGTATCTCGGTGCCTTGCTACGTTATTTGAAAGTCATATCAATTGCCTTCTGGTACCGTTGCCTGGTCATCAGAATTTTCCATTAACTCATTTTTTAATGAAATGGACTTACCCCATTTCCTCGTGGGATCTTCATGTATTAACGGCCGTAAAAAAGTGGTCATTAGTTATAGAACGACCGTCGATTATACACAAGGATTTCCTAGTTTCTGGGCAGCATAGTTTATGATTAATAATCATCACAGTAAATCTTAAGTGTCATCTTGGGGAAATTATTGTTTTTCTAAGTTTCCATTTGTTATGAAATTTCTTTGTGATCTGCGTCTTATATGACAGCTAGTTGTTGGTCGCAGCACCTGCACAAAACGAACGCCGTAAAATAAGATTCCCGACCGAATGAAGGATACTCGCCGAAGTAATACAGCTCGCAGCCTACGGAACACTTCTTGTGAAGGCTCGCTTGCATGTTTGTGATTCGTCTAGCTAACGCAGTGGATTCGCATTCGGGAGGACAGCGCTTCAGATCCCAGTGTGGCCATATAGATTTAGTTTCTCCGTGTTTTTCATTAATGGTGTAAGGCAAATAGCGGGTTGGTTCCTTCAAAACGGTATGGACAACTGCGTACTTCATTCTTCCCCAGTCCGACGTGGAGCTCCATCTGTAATGATCTCGTCGTCGACAGGATATTAAATGCTAATTTTCCTTCCGTTATTTCAAAGGCTCCATTTGCATGTGCTTTAAGGAGCCACCCTCCGTCCAGTGCCCGATTTTGTTGCACCACGAGTAAAATGTGATATGGGTTCCCATTTTTGTAGCACCCAATCAAAACATAGTAATATGCGATTGCAGTCTTTCTCGGTGTATTCCACTGATGAATTCTTCTCGGATTATCAGCCGAGTGATGGCGTCGTCTTGTCGCATCGATTCAATGAGTTTCGTACTTCGCCAGAAGATGATGGGTACGAAACTCATTAAAACGTTGCGACAAGACGACGCCACCACTCGGCTGATAACCCGAGAAGAATTCATCAAAACATAATAGTGTTGACTGACACCCATTACCTGATTTCATCCATTGGAAATAATTTGTGAAAGCCTGCGACTATGAAGACAGTGGGTTTGTTTATAAATAACTTTTCTGATACCAGTCACGATTTTCTTTCATTTGTATGTTGCACGAGGCGTTTCGGGAAAAGATTCATATTTTCAAGTGCGTTTTTGTCTGTGTACTGTGCCAGCTTTCGTAATGTTTATGATGTATGAGGTTCTGCGTTTTTCTGTTTGCTGCAGTGTATAAAAACGTGCAATATTTAGTTTCTTGCCAATCTTTATGTACAGTTAGTTGCGAAAGTTGGAAGAACTTGTCTCATACAGTTTTCTTGTGGTCCATTTGTACAGAGACTCACACATATTAAACATCACACACAATGTTCTATGTTCAGTATACATCAAAACTAACAAACTTGCATAAGCCGCGCGGGATTAGCCGAGCGGTCTTGGGCGCTGCAGTCACGGACTGTGCGGCGAGTCCCGGCGGAGGTTCGAGTCCTCCCTCGGGCATGGGTGTGTTTGTTTGTCCTTAGGATATTTTAGGTTAAGTAGTGTATAAGCTTAGGGACTGATGACCTTAGCATTTAAGTCTCATAAAATTTCACACACATTTGAACATTTTTGAAACTTGCATAAACAAACATTTACAAAGATGTTTTTAGATGTAGTCAACAGAGGCTATTTTATAGGTCTACCGCAGACTATGATGTGCTTTTGTAAAGTACACACGTAACGTCAGTGGCTATGTATGTACACAGATGCAGTTTCACAGAATAAGCCAATTAATAATACATATAATATGGAGGAATGTGCTAGGTCATGCATACCATTGCCTAATAGGATATTTCGATGTTGTCTTCGTTCTCACATCTTCTTATAACACGAGCGGGAACTTTCCGAACTTTTCGGACAAAAAACGATAAACATATCTAGAGTAACACTAAAATAGAGCTGACTATACCACAGTTCATGAAACGAAGCAAAATTCACTTTTATGAAGAAATTTTAATTTTTTCGTCTTCTAACCCTATCTTACCCCCAGACGATTTCCGATTTGGCCTCATGTGTGCACTTGTATCTGTACTACCTTTTACGTGCGAACATATACATATAGGTTACGTTTGTACACGTCATCACTCAATAGCAGATACAAGATATTATTTGGTCACAATGTCTGTCGGTTCTAACGGATGATAGGCGGAACGTCACCCTATCTTGGGCGGAAGATTAATCATTTGACCAAAAATTCGCTAAAAAGCACCTTAAAACCTTAATAGCGGCCGTTATTATGGATTGAAGCAGAGGTCTGCCTCGCATCTACAAAGTCACCCTTGGTCTCTAATACAGCAAAGTTGAGTGAAATACTTCATTCAGCACGAGTGGAGTGTTAACGTCCAAGGTTACCTGTGTCGGAAGGGCAACAAGAAGCAGATAACAGCGGTTCTAGGTGAGTTCTGGGGTCAAGGTTTACGTCGTCATGCTCGCTGACGTTTTCAGTATCACCATATCACATGTAACCTATGTAGAAACGTTTTCGAATATACAAACCAGTTTAGTTTCTCCGTAATTATTTTTGAATCACTAAATGTAAGGAACCCACATCCTCCGTGGCCAAGGACGCGCAGGGAGTGGAAATATCCACTGCCAAGGGCTGATGATGTGCGTTTAATGTTGTAGACGAGACGTGTTGCCCCTATTTTGATAAGCAATGCATCCGGGATTTTAACACGCAACACTTTCTGAAGAAGTGGAGGGTGGCACATTATTACTGCTCTTCACAATTACTTTATAGTAAGGTAACTATAAATAGTTCCGCTGAAATAGTTCTTAGTGCCAGTTGTGAAAAGACTAGTTCTGTACAAAGTTATCTCTCGATGTGTTCCTCTTTTTTACACATGGAAAAATGTATGTAGTCGTAATTGTACGCGTAAATTCATGTCTACATTCGCCTTCTTTAAATGGCGACAGTTAGGACAGTTAGTGTAGACATTTCTCGCGAATATAGAGTGTGTTTGAAGGAAATGCTATGGCAATAGTTGTAATACAGTTAATTAAGCTGGAAGAAAGAGAGTTATATTACCAGTAGTTGGATGCTGGTGTAATGGCCTCTGAACATCTTTAACGTACTCTGGAATTATCTTTTAACAGGGTGCTTTGAGGTTTAAGGAAGTCTTGACAGTTTCCGGTGTTCTGGAGCGCTAGCACTAGACATATTACGTACATTTAATTCCTTCTGATTGCGGTCGGTCTAATGATACAAGTGCGTGAACGTTAAATGTTATGGCACGACGTACGTTGCGGTTATGATAAACGTACCTTTTATTTCGATGTACACATTGGGTGAGTATTGCCGAGATTTGTAATATTAGCGTATTACGACTCTGTTTCCTGCGACTTGTGATGAAACAGGACCTCCCCCACCCCACCCTCGAATATTAGTCGAGCTAGAAATGACAGCATTCATCTAGTAAAAGTGGAGGAAGCGTAAGTACTGCGGTAACTGAAACTAAGAATATTTAGCTTCTCCCCGTATTAACTGAATATTACGTTCACGCACGCAAACAAGATACCTAAAACTACAACATGATGAGCATTCGCACAGCTTGGCGGATACTAACAAGCGCTCAACGCACAACAGTCCACACGAGAATTGGCGCAAAAACACAGACGTGCAAATAAAAAAAAAATAAAGCCAGCAAACAACACAGATAAACACGCATAAGCAATTATACTATAAGACAACAGTGCACTTACAGTGTTCACGCTGTTTAGCGGCCTGCACATAATAGCTTTCAAGTGTAATGTGCCGTAATAAACAACGCGACAAGTGTGGTTATTAATTCCTTGTCCGCGGGTCACATCGAAATCACAAAACGGATCACCGTCCGAACAGTTATTTTATATCGGCCATGGACGCAATACACGCTAGCAATCAGGCGACACGACAGTCACAGTGTTCTTCTCACCCTGACTTCCTGGTGCTTCTTTCTCTGTCGAGCTTTCGATTTCTTTTTACCCCGCTCAGCTCGTATCGCTTCACAGTACCCTTCCTAATATTCAGAGTACGTCGGTTTACACTCTCATACAAAATTACTTCATTTTACTCTCTTGATGAAAAATGGATACAAACAACATGTTAACAAGTGTTAAGCCATGCAGCATGAAAATAGCAATTACATTTTGTGACCACTGCATGACAGAAACATACCTCTACAAAGAAATAACTTCACAAAACTCATCCTGAAATAATTCCGTCAATAGATAACGAAAATAAAGCAGAAAACAAGGCAAAAGAAAGTAGAGATCAAGAATCTATATCGTTCTGTAGCGTTATCTTCACAGAATTCAGAGTGACATGGAACGGCAATGAGAGAGCGCTTGCGGGGACGGTGCGTCTGCAGCGGTAGTTGCCACGGCAACGTCTCCAGGCGACCTACATGTGTCGCTATGATGTATCGCCCCTGCTACGCGTCACCCTCCCTTCTTCATTAAGCTGTTAGGCTATGGCCACTTTCATGCAGAAAATAATTTGTATTCACACGACAGCGGGTGCATTAAGTATGATGCAGTACTAACAACGAGGACATTATAATCTAACTGCCAGAAGAGATCTCTGTACTTTATTCTGCTTTTCCATTGTTGGCAGGCATGCACCACTTGATTGCATCCTGCGACCATCTCTTTGTCTAGGCAGACGTGTTACACCCTGTGGTCTCAGTAAACGGTGATTCGTTTCATTCCATCTACGGCTTTAGTGGCAAAGTAACTCCTCGTGCAATTTCTGGCATGTTTCAGGAATATTTTCAGTGCAGTAAGAATGTTTAATAGCCTTAATTCCTCGGCGATTCATTGATATGCCTCCTAGCTTGACACTTCATCTGTCAACTTAATTTCTACCATTACATCCTCGCTTATTGCCACTGAATAATACGTACCTCAGTACCCTAGACCACAAAAAGCTAGGCGGATGAAACCTGTGGAGAAACATGCGTTACAATTGCTAGTTTTCTATGTGTTACATACACTGTCAATAATTAGCTTTCAGTGAATCTGATCCCTTTGCGTTAAAGTGAGAGGGGGGATGGGGGGGGGGGGGCGACTGAAAACCGAGAAATGAGCTTAAAAGTGCTTTTATGTTGTTTGATTTTTAAGTTAATCGCAAATGAAGTGGGGTAAATAGGATTTCCATAGAAATTACCGGCGACATAAAAAAAATATTTAAAATGTTATGACAACTAAGACGGACCTTTACAATCAGAAATAGTCTTATGAACGTGGCAACAGTCTGATTCCGGGGTTCGGCAGACAACGGATCGCACGGAGGTACAAGCAAGAAATAAATGAAAAGGCAACCAATTCGAGTAACTCATAATTTCTGTGTGGAGAATAGAATGCATGCTGGCATTAACTAGTATAATTTCTATGCCAACGGCACAGTTTTAATTCTTTATGGATGACGTCATACTAACGGCAGAGTTAGTGAGCATTACAGCCGGCCTATTAACAGCTGAAAAATAGATTTTGGCGTAAAAACAGTATGCACCTTATGACTTTAAATCTCTGAAACTGATTTCCTTTTTATCTTTACTATCTAAAAATTTATGATACGGCGCAGTCGCCGTGGATTCATACATTGTCACCGTTGGTCCGATGTCTGGTAGTAACATCGTATTGGTGTATTTTTTAATTCGGTTTATTTTGTCGCAGTTGTGTAGTTCAATAAACAGGTGCTTCGTTGGTTTTTGAGCCTTTTCTTCAAGTTTTCCACCGTTCCATGGTCATCGGTATTAAAGATGGAGTGCTAGTAGATCAATAGAAAAAGAGCTGGCACATGTATTACCATTGACTTACCAAATGACTGTCACTCTCGCATTCGACTGCTCCACTCCACACAGTTATATTTTCTGCGCCCTGTTTAAGTGCGTTTGTCTTAAAGTCGGTCTACTACTTACAGGACAGTAGTTGTTGCTATTTCAGATATACGTAGCGTGGAAACTACTCTCCGTCTAAATGTTATGTTGTTTTAGGAACTGCATGTAATTCTGAGATCATAACTTGCTGATCGTTTGAATGATTTGAAAACAAATTTACTCATAATACGAAATCTAGATACTAGATACGTCATGTGCTAGAGACAAATGTAAAGTTCTTATCTCAACAGAAACTCAACATTATCTAAGTTTTCTTATTAATTCGCACGAAAAACATTTTAGATTGATAACGAACATACTCAAACTAGTCATGTATTACGAATTCGTCTATGAACGTGATAAAGAAATACAGAAATCAGAAACAAACGAGAACGTGAAAATTCAGATGCACCTCGCGCATTTCACCAAATCAATAGTCATTCGGAATCACCAGGCTGTTTAATGAATTTTTCTGAAGTAATTAGCGTTTAGACACGTTTTCCGGTGAGAAATTGTAAATTTTTGTGCAGGAATTTATTTTTTGAATTAATTATATTCAAATTTGATTGTAGAACGACTCGCGGAACCCCTGTACACTTTCCAACAAATCCAGATTTTCGGCTAGATAACTCATTATGATAGTGAATACTAAATCTCGCATCCATTTTTTGCTATAGCTTCTTTTATAGTAAATATGTTTTTAAGGAATTACACTTCACATGATGTGTATTTCAGTTCTATTAATAAAAATTCTTTTAGGTTGTAAATTTTTTTGTTGAGTGCGTATTCCTTGAAAATCACAGCACAGTATTATTCTCGACTCAGCTGCAAACAAGTCAAGAGAACGTATTGCGACTTCTTGATTAAATGATTTCCTAACATTGGCATGTAAACCACCGGACAAAAAAGAAGTCGTTCGTAGGAGGCGACAAGCTGTTACCGTGTACCACCGTCTACTTCCAAAAAAAATGAGTTGAATTTGTAGATGAAATGCCATATCTAGCTGACTGTCGATGCAATTCCATATCCAGCTGACGCAGCTCACATGTTATAGATCCCGTCGAGCCACCAAAGTTCACTGCGTTTCACCAGTTGTTCTAAATGGTGCCAGACATTTTCTGTGGGATTAACATCAGGTAATCTACCTGCTTAGTCGAGGTGCGATACTGTGCCTGAATGTTCATCAAACCAAGAACGCATGCTTACAGCCCTGTGAACACGGCTTCTGTCGTCTCAAAAGACGGCGGTTTCCACAATGTACTCATCATGAAGATGTAGAAGAAAGGCCAACGATTGGTCACATACACTCTTGGAAATTGAAATAAGAACACCGTGAATTCATTGTCCCAGGAAGGGGAAACTTTATTGACACATTCCTGGGGTCAGATAAATCACATGATCACACTGACAGAACCACAGGCACATAGACACAGGCAACAGAGCATGCACAATGTCGGCACCTTTTGCAGCAATGCAGGCTGCTATTCTCCCATGGAGACGATCGTAGAGATGCTGGATGTAGTCCTGTGGAACGGCTTGCCATGCCATTTCCACCTGGCGCCTCAGTTGGACCAGCGTTCGTGCTGGACGTGCAGACCGCGTGAGACGACGCTTCATCCAGTCCCAAACATGCTCAATGGGGGACAGATCCGGAGATCTTGCTGGCCAGGGTAGTTGACTTACACCTTCTAGAGCACGTTGGGTGGCACGGGATACATGCGGACGTGCATTGTCCTGTTGGAACAGCAAGTTCCCTTGCCGGTCTAGGAATGGTAGAACGATGGGTTCGATGACGGTTTGGATGTACCGTGCACTATTCAGTGTCCCCTCGACGATCACCAGTGGTGTACGGCCAGAGTAGGAGATCGCTCCCCACACCATGATGCCGGGTGTTGGCCCTGTGTGCCTCGGTCGTATGCAGTCCTGATTGTGGCGCTCACCTGCACGGCGACAAACACGCATACGACCATCATTGGCACCAGGGCAGAAGCGACTCTCATCGCTGAAGACGACACGTCTCCATTCGTCCCTCCATTCACGCCTGTCGCGACACCACTTGAGGCGGGCTGCACGATGTTGGGGCGTGAGCGGAAGACGGCCTAACGGTGTGCGGGACCGTAGCCCGGCTTCATGGAGACGGTTGCGAATGGTCCTCGCCGATACCCCAGGAGCAACAGTGTCCCTAATTTGCTGGGAAGTGGCGGTGCGGTCCCCTACGGCACTGCGTAGGATCCTACGGTCTTGGCGTGCATCCGTGCGTCGCTGCGGTCCGGTCCCAGGTCGACGGGCACGTGCACCTTCCGCCGACCACTGGCGACAACATCGATGTACTGTGGAGACCTCACGCCCCACGTGTTGAGCAATTCGGCGGTACGTCCACCCGGCCTCCCGCATGCCCACTATACGCCCTCGCTCAAAGTCCGTCAACTGCACATACGGTTCACGTCCACGCTGTCGCGGCATGCTACCAGTGTTAAAGACTGCGATGGAGCTCCGTATGCCACGGCAAACTGGCTGACACTGACGGCGGCGGTGCACAAATGCTGCGCAGCTAGCGCCATTCGACGGCCAACACCGCGGTTCCTGGTGTGTCCGCTGTGCCGTGCGTGTGATCATTGCTTGTACAGCCCTCTCGCAGTGTCCGGAGCAAGTATGGTGGGTCTGACACACCGGTGTCAATGTGTTCTTTTTTCCATTTCCAGGAGTGTAGAATGTTGAAATAACCATTCTGGTTCATGGTCACGGTAACATAAATGAATGTGTCCAAATCATGACACGTAAATTACCTTCCATAGAATCACCCCCGGTCTGAATTACATACTGCACATACTGCAGGTCGTACGGTTCCGTGGGAACTCGGTGCGCTCTGCGCCTTCTATCTTTTGAAAAGAGGTGAATTCACGCCGCATCGGACCGGGTTACATCAGCCACTGTCCGGTGATCGGCCTGTCTGACCAACCGAAGTCGTACAACGTTATGTGCAGCTGGCCTTCATCCTGGAACGTAGAATTTATACTTACTGGTTCCCAGAAGCGTCCGTCCGCAATATACACTAACGAAAAAAATTGCAATTATCGATTTTCGGGAATTTGTCTGGGTAACATACTTAACTGATTATCGTTGCGAGTTCACAGGTTAACCTACGCGCGAGATAATCTGTTGCAAATGTGAAATGGTAGTACATTAATAACCTGTGTAACCGTTAGAATATTGAATGCAGGCATTCAAACGCGCATACACTGTGTTGTAGAGGTGCCGGATGACAGTTTGTGGGGTGGGTTTCCATGCCAATTGCACTTAATCGGTCAATACGGAGACGATTAATGTTGTTTGTGAATGACGCTGGAGTTGTCGTTCGATGATTTCTCATATGTCCTCGATTGGATGCAGATCTGGTATTCGAGCAGACAGGGCAACATGTCGAAACTCTGTATAGCACGTTTAGTTACAACAGCGGTATGTAGCCCAACGTTATCCTGTTAGAAAACACACCAAGGAATGCTGTTCACGAATGGCAGCACAACAGGTCGAATTAACAGACTGACATATAGATTTGCAGTCAGGGTGCGGAGGATAACCACGAGAGTGCTCCTACTGCAATAAGTAATCGCACCCCAGACCGTAACTCCACGTCTAGATCCAGTGTGTCTAGTTCGCAGACAGGTTGCTTGCACGCCTTTAACTGGCCTTCTCCTACACAACATACTGCCATCACTGGCACCGAGGTAGAACCAGCTTTCATCAGAAAACACAACAGACTTCCACCTTGCCTTTCAGTGAGCGCTAGCTTGACAACATGAAGTCGAAAATGACTGTCCAGATTGTATACGAGTCAGGTTCCTTTCAGAGTACGTTGGTACAATAGCCCCATACTTTGCAATCGTATGCAGTACAACCACTCGCTCGTTGGAAGATTTAAAAACTGGGAAGTTGCACAATCACATCAATACCCAAGAAAGGAAATACGAGTGATCTGCCTAATTACAGACTCACATCACTAACGTCGATTTGCACTAGGACTTTGGAGCGTATACTGCGCTCGAACAATTACGACTCATCGCTTAGAAAACGATTTGTTGACAAATAGCAAACACGGTTTCAGAAAATATAGTTCTTTTGAAACACAACTAACTCGTTATTCTCTCGAAGTAATGAGTGCTAGCGACAGGGGGCGTCAAATTCATTCCATAATTTTAGATTTCCAGCAGGCTTTTGACACATTTCCCCAAAAGCGACTTCTAATTACTTAATTTCGTTCATCATGGTAAAGGTTTCATGACTTTTAATTAACTGTGCGCCTATGGAATATCGTGTCATCTGTGTGACTGGATTTGTGATTTTCTGTCAGAAAGGTCACAGTTCGTAGAAACTGACGGAAAGTCATCGAGTAAAACAGTAGTAGTACCTTTATAGGCCTTCTGTTGCCCCTGATCTACATAAACGATTTAGGAGAAAGTCTAAACAGTTCTCTTAGATTGTTTTTAGGTGATGTTTTGATTTACGTTCATGTAAAGTCATCAGATGTCAAAACGAATTGCGAAATGATTTAGACAAGATATCTAAATGGTGCAAAAATTGGCAATTGATTCTAATTCATTAAAAGTGTGAAGTCATGACCACTAAATCTGTTACGTGATAAATAGGCCAAATCTGAAGGGTGTAAACTCATTAAAATACTTAGTGAGTGCAACTACGAATAGCTTACATTGGAAAGATCACACAGATAATGTTGTGGTGAATGCAAACCAAAGAATGCAACTTATTTACTGAACACTTAGCAAATATTTCAGGTCTATTAAAGAAACTGCTTACATTACGCTTGTCCACCCGCTTCTAGATTATTCAAAAATTGTTCAAATGGCTCTGAGCACTATGGGACTTAACTCATGAGGTCGTCAGTCCCCTAGAACTTAGAACTACTGAAACCTAACTAACCTAAGGACATCACACACATCCATTCCCAAGGCAGGATTCGAACCTGTGACCGTAGCGGTCGCGCGGTTCCAGACTGTAGCGCCTAGAGCCGCTCAGCCACACCGGCCGGCTCTGGATTACTACTGTGCGATGTGGGATCCACATCAGATGAGACTACGGACGCAGTCGAAAAAGTTGAAAGGAGGGCAGCTCGTTTTGTATTATCGCGAAATAGGGGAGAGAGTGGCACGGATATGATACATGAATTGGGGCGGCAGTCATCCAAACAAAGGCGTTAATCGTTTCGACAGGACCGTCTCATAAAATTTCAATCACCAACTCTCTCCTCAGAGTGTGAAAATATTCTGTTAGCGCCCACCTACATAGGTAAAAATGATAGTCATTATAGAATAAAAGACAACTCAAAAACGTATTTGCGCTACAAATGTAGTGTGTAGACAGTAAGTTGGAAGTGTGGGTCTCACGGGGAGCGTCCCAGAGATAAGTCCCTGCAGTCGCACTATCCTTTGTATCCTCGGTGGCTCAGTCGACTAGAACGTCTGCCGCGTAAGCCGGAGATCCCGAGTTCGAGTCCCGGTCGGGGCACACATTTTCAACTGTCTCCGTTGATATTTATAAATGCCTGTAAGCAGCTAATGGTCTGGATTTCATTGTAATTTCACACAAAAACCTAGTTCTCGGGAGGACAAAATCCCCGACCCGGCTGGGAATCGACCCCGAGACCCCATGACCCAGAGATATCAACGCTAGTCACTAGACCACGAGCTGCGTACGACGAGCTGTGGTATTGAGCGATAAAATCACCTTGTACCTGCACGCAAGTTCATGGTCGTTTGCGCATGCGATGTAGATCTGGTGAGCGCTCTCTCATAGATACTAGCCCCATCCCAGGCGTTATGTTCTGGGGTGCCATGAGCTATAGCTCTCTTTCACCTTTGGCGTTTCTGCTCGTCAGCCAACAACTCTCACAGAGTTACGTGAACAGGGCGAGAAGCCGTGTTATAACGTGTCGAAGGACAGTATTCACCATCTGTACGATAGACTGGATGCCTGAGTAAACGCCTGCATTGCCGCCCATGGAGGCTACACCACGTACTAGCATGGGTGTTTCAGAATGGGTCGATGCCTGGCACGTGAGAACCGTTTGTGTTATTGATCTGTAAATGTAATCATGTGCGTACTCCATATGAACCCTTGCTGCAATAAATGTTAGGTGAATTGGAAACTTCTAAAAAGATGTACTAATTGTTTTCCGCCAGTGTATTTAAAAACGTTTCTATGCAAATTCTGCGAGAATCTCTCAAAAACAGTTACTGCTGAGTACTTCTCATATCCTTGTCCACGTGTGGCGTAGCCTCGCCCATTCTGACTTCAGGGTCTACGGGTCGTGGCTCTGAACAGGAAAAAGAAGAAAGATACCTTTGGAGTTGAACGTAGCACAGTATCGAATACAGACTGATGGAAAGAGTTTTTCCCCATCACACTTACGATGAGGAATAAGGAATGAAGTATTACAAGAGTTTGAATGAGATGGTTCAAATGGCTCTGAGCACTATGGGACTTAACAGCTGTGGTCATCAGTCCCCTAAACTTAGAACTACTTAAACCTAACTAACCTAAGGACATCACACACAGCCATGCCCGAAGCAGGATTCGAACCTGCGACCGTAGCAGTTACAGGGTTCCGGACTGCGCGCCTAGAACCGCGAGACCACCGCGGCCGGCAGTTTGAATGAGAGAAGTAACAATGTGAAAAATGAAGACATCGCCATGCTACAGTGGTCAAAATAAATGTTGCGTAGAGCCGAAACTTTAATACTGAACTTTGTTGTCCAGAAATAGTTATATCAATATATTGGTTTGTTTTTAATGTAATTGTAGTGAAAACAGCCCATGTTTCTCCCGTGAGGGGCAGTATGTACAGTCTATGGCAACCGTGTCACCTGCAAACTTTACAGTCCCCGTGCTGTGTGTCATTACGAAAGTTGTGTTGCTTCAGGGTAGTTCGTACAACAATAAAGGTCGATCATAGGCTTCATACAGTCATTCTAATGAAGCAGGGAGCGAGACAAGTAGTCGACTCAGCGAATGTCGCCGTGAGTCAGAGTGGTGCCTCTAGCATGTGGAACAGGGTTCTAGTGATAGGATCAGTTGAATATCGCCACAGAAGTGGCCGCGGAGAAACTCAAATAAGTGTGCAGGAACGATATCTGCGTATAACAGCAAGCAAAAACCATCACCGCAGTGCTAAACGCTTCGGAAGTCCCAAACAGCTACAGAACTTCAGATGTCAACCCAGAATATACGAAATAGGCTCTCTGAGCAGGGATTATGTGCCAGAAGACCTATCAAGGGTGCTTCTCTAAAGAGGTGATGGAGAGGGCCACATGTCGTATGGGCAAAGGCAACAATAGAACAGAACGGAGTTTTCTGATGAGACCCGTATCGGTATCCACGCTGAAAATATTCTTATTGATTTGTGGAGGTAATGAGAACAACGTTTACGCTGTAACTGTATCGTAGACCGCCACTCTTATCAAGGCGGCTGAGTCATGTTTTGAGATGGAATCATGTATGGCCGCAGGACAACTCTTACGTCAGTAAGTGGGAGGATGACTGGTTTGAAGTATCGGGGCGACATCCTTGCAAATTTGGCTCCATTTAATGAACATATTAGAGTGGGTTTCACGTAAATGAACGATAATGCACACACTACCATCATCACAAACTTGTGAACACTTTGCTAGCGCAGTATAGAATCACTCGGACAGAATGCCCCCCCATACTCTCCAGCTCTCATAGGCCTTGAGAATGCATGGGACATGCTAAAAGGAGCGTGTGCAGTCGTCCCATCCTACCACACATTATCCGACAGTCTTATTTGGACAACGTGGTAAGCAGTATGCCTAATCTCATTCAAAAGTGTGCCTAATTACGAGGAGGGCTAATTGGTTCATCAGTAATGTGCTGTGCAAAATGACAGTGAAAAGAAACTATAGTGTTTACAGTGGAATCTTTTGTAAGGTTTCGGTTTTGTTTTTTGTTTGTTCTTATCAAGTGGAAATGCGTTAATCTTCTTTATTTTTGTTTTCTTATAACTGTGCCTGAGAGAACAAACTCAGGTTTTTTCCCTTTTAGGCCCAGTATTGATAGTACAACATCATGCAACATTTATTTTGACCAATTTATGAGGCTGGGTAGCTGTATTACGATTTTAGAGCCGTAATGAATATAAAACGATGTCCACCTCTCTCCCTCTCACTCTCCCTCCCTCCCTCCCGCCCTCTCACTCTATTTTGTGTGTGTGTGTGTGTGTGTGTGTGTGTGTGTGTGTGTGTGTAGTTCCCAGCGACTAACGACACGTTCCTGAAACTGGACCATTTCTTAGGTCGAGACGTCTACAGCGTCCGTGACTCTGAGATTATCATGAGGGCTTGTCATATAGAAAGGAGGCTGGACTGCCGTCTGTTGCGTTTTTCAAAGAAGTGCCTTTATTGTGAGCTTTTGTGGCGGCGGCCGAGAAAGGATGGGTTGGTCGGACGCGAATACCTTGGTGGAGGACGCTCGCGATAACGAGTTTCTATTTTAGGCGCCCGCAGGAAGCCGGCCGCTAGTGAGTGCTCTGCGCGCCTCTCAGCGCGAGTCTCCCCCCCCCCCCACCCCCCCCCCCCCCCCCACTCCCGCAACAGCCAAGCTGCCTACAGCGCACAGCCTGCAGCCGCGTTCGCCGCCTGGCGCGCCTCGGGCGTCGTCGCTCAGCTCTGTATGCACGCGCTTTCGGTCGAGGCGCACCCGTGTCCTGTCCCGTACCAGCTTAGCGTTTAATGCCCACTCTGCAGATTCATTTCGTATCTTTACAGGTACGTAGCGGCTTCTGCCCAGTAATTACCGCCGCGAAAAGACTGTGACAGCCAATTTGTCAACGGAAATCATTGTCCAGGACAGGAGAGCTGTCGTTGTTGCCGATTCATTTAACGTATGTTCCCTGGATTAGTTGGTGCTCTTGTCTAACGACGTCGGTAAACGAATATACAGGGTGTTTCACAAGTCATGCTAGAGTGTTAGACACTTTAAGAGGTTTTAGAGGGAGCTTAGTAAATAAAGTTTTACTTAGCAACCAATGTGCGGGAACGTCATCCAAACACTGGTCAAAGTTGTAGGCGCCAGCAGCTGCAGATGTATCAACATACAGGGTGCTTCCGTGATGATGTAAGAAACTTTCAAGGCTGATGGAGACATTAATGTATCAATTTGAGGTAAGGGTGCCTCGTTCGGAAATGAACGAGTCCAAAGTTAGAAGAGAAAATCATTCTAATACCTCTGACAGTGGATGACATGTACCGATATTATTGTTGCTAAGAATGTAGGCTATGCAACTTTCAGAGATGGTGGTATGGACCAAGAGAGAGAAAAAAAAATGCTGGCCAGGGTGGCCGAGCAGTTATAGGCGCTACAGTCTGGAACCGTGCGACCACTGCGGTCGCAGGTTCGAATCCTGCATCGGGCATGGATGTGTGTGGTGTCCTTAGGTTAGTTAGTTCTAAGTTCTAGGGGACTGATGGCCTTAGAAGTTAAGTCCCATAGTGCTCAGAGCCAAGAGAAAATGTTCAGTAAATATGGACTCTTAAGTGCGTACCTTAACAGCTGTGTGCTCTTGTTCATCTCCCTTAGTGTGAAAACCGAGCGAGGTGGCGCAGTGGTTAGACACTGGACTCGCATTCGGGAGGACGACGGTTCAATCCCGCGTCCGGCCATCCTGATTTATGTTTTCCGTGATTTCCGTAAATCGCTGCAGGCAAATGCCGGGATGGTTCCTTTCAAAAAGGGCACGGCCGATTTCCTTCCCCGTCCGTCCCTAATCCGATGAGACCGATGACCTCACTGTCTGGTCTCCTTTCCCGAAAGAACCAACCAACCTTAGTGTGAAACACATCTCCTCTACTGAACAAGCGCTTATAGCTCTTACGGTGTGCACTTTAGGATCCATGTTTGCTAGACATTTTTCTCTTGTTTTGATCTGTACTACCACTCACTGGTCTTAGGCTATGCTTCCGTTGCTACTGACTGGGTTAGTGCGCACCTTATTCTTTGTTGTGCCTTTTGGGACCATGTTGTATGAATAATTAAAGTTAATAGTAAGACGCGTGAAATGAGCGTGTCAGCCCAAAACCGTTAACCACTACAGGCGAATTTTATGTCGATGCAACTGAAACGGAAGAAATAAAAAATTATCCAATTTCCTCAGTACTGAACAGTTCCGAACCTATCATCCAGTGCCTCTAATAAGCAACTTTTTTTTGATTTGATAAAGATGCATTTAAAAACAAAATCGCGTTACAGAAGGGACTCATTCTGACACCCAGGTCATTTTTGTCATAGTCGTTTTGTAGGTGCAGATTAGTCAAACTAATTTTTATACTGCCCTGGACCTTAGATCTTAGCATTTGTCATAAATTTCAACTTGATACCTCTATCCGTTTCAGAGAAAAAGTGTCTTGAAAGACGGCGGACGGACAGAGAGATGTACAACAAAGTGATCCTGTAACGGTTCCATTTTTATCGACCGATGTCCGGAACTTAAAAAGTATAAAAGCAGTTTGTAACATTGTAGCAGTAGATGCAGTGTCTTTTGTCTTTCCATTAAAATTTGGTTATAGCAGTATATGCGTTGTCTTTCGTTTTTCCAATAAGTTATAGATTAGGATATAAAGTTCTTATTGATTTTATTTGACCACTGTGGACATTTCACTTTCTCTTCACTTCTCGCTGTATGAAGTATTACCCCCAGAGAATAGGCAGCTGCGTATCTCGTAGCCTCATTTTGTAACAAGACAGAAGTAAAGCAGTTTTTCGGTCGAGAGCTAAGCGTTTAACCATTCAGCAGAAGATGAAATTAGCGCGTTTTGTAGAGTTGCCGGCCGTATCTCGGCGCGGTAACGCAGCCCGCGCCGCCGCAGCCCGCAGCCGGAGTTATCAGCCGGCGCCGCTTGGGCGGCTCCACACGGCGCCTCTCCAGTCTCCAGGCCCGGACTCCAGACTCCAGTCTGCCGCGAACGAAGATTAAGCGCCCGCCCGCCATCCCGCCGCTGTATTTCAAAGGAACGAGGGCACCATTTGTTTATCACAACGCCGTCTCAGCAAGACTTCGCGCTCTCACAGATTGATACGCGGAACGTCACTTTGCTCTATTTCTCGCTCCCAGATGGCCTCCAGGCTTGGCATGGAGTTTCAGTGATTAATGTCGCTGGACGGTGACTTTGCTGTTGGAACAACGAAACGTTATCAAACTGCTGACCTCTACGGTAAGAGTTTCATCGCTGGTACTGCATCACAGACTCCTGTTGGCGTTTTTGACCCAGGTAACCTCTTGTCAACGACGCTGGAGCATTTAATTCTTTTCCCCCTACAACATCTGTCTGCTCTCTATGCCAGAATAGCATATGTAAAAGTTACCAGCAGGTTCGCGGCAAGAATGAACGATAAGATTTTTACCCGACGCAACAGAGGGCTTGACCCATTGTCTCGTCGATATCGATGCAATTAAAGCCAGAGCAGAAACCTCAACGAGCTAGAACGAAGGATGAAATTGGCTGTCGTTTTACTGATTCAGGGAAATTTCGAAGAACATACAACTGGGTAGCCAGAGTGCTTTTGAACTTCGTTCTTTTTAAATAAATACTCAGTGTCTCAACTCTGATTCCACCTCTCTTGATTTCCACTCTATTGAAGTATAATCCAAAGACTCCAGCGTTTTAGAGCACTAGAAACTGGAAGATTGTCCCATATGTCACAAAAACAAAGAGAAAAAATTAAAATGTTTCTCTGCATTCTTTCACTTATTATTTGATACTGTCAGCATAAAAAACAATAAACTGCTAGAGTAAATTAAGCATTTCACGGAAAGATGGAAGCATCAAGACTTTCTGAAGATAAAAAACTTTCGAAAGATCCTAAGAAACATACAAATAGTCACACATTAGATATAGTGTGGAGGTAATCTGTTTAATATATATCTACACAGACACTCTGCAAATCACACTTAAGTGCCTGGCAGAGGGTTCATCGAACCGCCTTCGCAATAATTCTCTCTTATTCCCCTCTCGAACAACACGTGGAGGAAAAGAACACTTATATCTTTCCGTGTGAACTCTGATTTTGCTTATTGTACCGTGATGATCGTTTCTCTCTACGTAGGTCGGTGACGACAAACTATTTTCGCCTTCGGAGGAGAAAGTTGGTGATTGAAATTTCGTAAGAAGATTCCGTCGCAACAAGGAACCCTTTTGTTTCAATGATGTCCCCCCAAATCGTGTATCATGTCTCTACACTCTTTACCGTATTTCCCGAGCTGCTCTTCTCTGAACTTTATCGATGTACTCCGTTAACCGTATCTTGTAAGGATCCCACACGGCGCAGCAGTACTCCAAAAGAGGGCGGACAAACGTAGTGTAGGCAGTCTTTATCAGTAGATCTGTTGCAGCTTCTAAGTGTTCTGCCAATGAAACGCAGTCCTTGCTTCGCCTTCCCCACAACATTTTTTGTGGGTTCTTTCCAATTTAAGTTTTTCGTATTTGTAATTGCTAGGTATTTATAATCGTCTTGTGGTGCAGTTCTTCTAGATATTTAGTTGAATTTACGGCCTTTAGATTTGACTGATTTATCGTGTAACAGAAATTTAACGGATTCCTTTTAGCACTCATGTGGATGACGTAACACTTTTCATTATTTAGGGCCAGTTCTCAGTTTTTGCAGTATACAGGTGTCTTTTCTAAATCGTTTTGCAATTTGTTTTGGCCTTCTGATAACTTTACTACTCGTTAAACGACAGCATCATGTGCAAACAACCTAAAACGGCTGCTCGGATTGACTCCTAAATGGTTTATGTAGACACGGAACAACGGAGGGCCTATAAAGCTACCTTGGTATTATTTCTATTTTACTCGATGACTTACGAACTGTTACCTCTGATAGGAAATCACGAAACCGGGGCATAGCTGAGACGATATTCCAAAAGCAAGCAACTTGGTTACAAGCCGCTTGTCAGGTAGTATCAAAAGCCTTCTGGAAATCTAGAAATATAGAATCAATTTGAATTCCTTGACAATAGAACTCAACACTATACGTGAGTAAAGAGCTAGTTGTATTTCAAAAGAACGATGTTTTCTGCACTGACGAGCCAAAGAAACTGATACCTAATATCGTGTAGGGCCCCGCACGCAGAAGTGCCGCAACACGACGTGGCATGGACTCGACTAATGTCTGAAGTAGTTCTGGAGGGAATTGACATCATGAATCCTGCAGGGCTGTCGATAAATTCGTAAGAGTACTAGGGAGTCGAGATCTCTTGTGACAGCCGGCCGGAGTGGCCGAGCGGTTCTAGGCGCTACAGTCTGGAACCGCGCGACCGCTATGGTCGCAGGTTCGAATCCTGCCTCGGGCATGGATGTGTGTGATGTCCTTAGGCTAGTTAGGTTTAAGTAGTTCTAAGTTCTAGGGGACTGATGACCTCAGAAGTTAAGTCCCATAGTGCTCAGAGCCATTTGAACCATTTCTCTTCTGACAGCACCTTCCAAGACATCCCAGATATGCTCAGTAATGTTCATGTCTGGGGAGTTTGGTGGCCAGTGGATGTGTTTAACCCCAGAAGAGTGTTCCTGGAGCCACTCTGTAGCAATTACGGACGTGTGGGGTATCTCATTGTCCTGCTGACATTGCCCAAGTCCGTCTGAATGCACAATGGACATGAATGGATGCAGATGATAACACAGGATGCTTACGTACGGGTTAGCTGTTGTATCTATACGTATCAGGGGCCCCATATCACTTCAGCTGCTCACGCTCCACAGCATTACAGAGCCTCCACCAGCTTGAACACTCCCCTACTGACATATAGGGTCCATAGATTTTTGACGTTGTCTCCATACCCGTACACGTCCATCCGCTCGGTAAAATTTTAAACGAGAGTCGTCCGACCAGACAACATGTTTCCATTCATCAACAGTCCAGTGTCGGTGTTGACGGTTCCAGGCGCGGCGTAAAGCTTTGTGTCGTGCAGTCACCAAGGGTACACGAGTGGGCTTTCGGCTTCTGAAGCCCATGTCAATGATGTTTCGTTGAGTGGATCGCACGTTGACACTTGGTGGTGGCCCAGCATTGAAATCTGCAGCAATTTTGCCGGAAGGGTTGAGTTCTGTCACATTGAACTTCTCTTCAGTCGTCGTTGATCCTGTTCTTGCAGGATCTTTTTTCTGCTGCAGCGATATCAGAGATTTTATGTTTTACCAGATTCCTAATATTCACGCTACACTCGTGAAATGGTCGTACGGAAATATCCCCACTTCATCGCCACCTCGGAGATACTGTGTCCCATCACTAATGCGCCGCCTATAACACGACATTGAAACTCACTTAAATCGTTCAAAAAAAAAAAAAAATGGTTCAAATGGCTCTGAGCACTATGGGACTTAACATCTATGGTCATCAGTCCCCTAGAACTTAGAACTACTTAAACCTAACTAACCTAAGGACAGCACACAACACCCAGCCATCACGAGGCAGAGAAAATCCCTGACCCCGCCGGGAATCGAACCCGGGAACCCGGGCGTGGGAAGCGAGAACGCTACCGCACGACCACGAGATGCGGGCGTCTTAAATCGTGATAACCTGCCATTGTAGCAGCAGTGGGCAATCTAACAACTGCGCCAGACACTTGTCTTACAGGCGATGCTGACCTCAGCGCCGTATTCTGCCTGTTTACATATCTCTGTATTTGAATATGCATGCCTATACCAGTTTATTTTGCACTTCGGTGTGAATCCGTGTTGGCAGTGCGTCAATAGACCGTCCTCTTAGAGGTAATTCACAATGTTCGAAGACGAGATGTGTTCCACAATCCTGATGCACATCGAAAAGGGCCTGTAATTTAGCGGATTACTCTCAATGCCTTTTTTAATACTGGTGTGACCTATGCAACTTTCCAGTCTTTCGGTACAGATCCTTCGTCGAGCGAGCTGTTGCATATGATTGTTAAGTATGGAGCTGTTGCATCAGCATACTCTGAAAGGAACCTAACTGGTATACAGTCTGGACCGGAAGACTTGCTTTTGCTTTTGTTAACACACAACTCCGAGGATATCTACTTCTAAGTTACTGATGTTGGCAGCGGTTCTTGGTTCGAATTCTTGAATATTTACTTCGTCGTCTTTGGTGAAGGAATTTCGGGAGGCTGTGTTAAGTAATTCTGCTTTAGCAGCACTGTCATCAATAGTATTTGCATTGCTATCGCGCATAAAAGGTATTTATTGTGTCTTTCCGCTAAAATACCTTACATACGACCAGAATCTCTTTGGATTTTCTGCCACAACATACTCGTACAATTACTTAATTTAATATAAAGCATAAAGTAGCCAGAATTGGCCGCTGCCGAAAATTAAAATCGCTTCTAACGAAGTTGAACGACCGGGGCTTAAAATATGGATCGAAGCATCAAGTCCGCAGCTCGTGGTCTCGCGGTCGCGTTCTCGCTTCCTGAGCATGGGATCCCGGGTTAGATTTCAGGTGGGGTCAGGGATTTTCACCGCCTCGAAATGACTGGGTGTTTGTGTTCTCCTCATCATTTCATCATCATTCATGAAAGTGGCGTAATTGGACTGAGCAAAGGTTGGGAATTTGTATGGGCGCTGATAACCGCGCAGTTGAGCGCCCCGGAATCCAATCATCACCATCATCATCATCATCGAAGCGTTACAACGAATCATGAATTTTTACGAAAAATAAACTATTCCACCCAGTCTCGAATATAGGATTGTATTCAGTTCAATATTCGGAAATACTGTTTACCAGCGACAGCGCTTCGATCGTGCGATATCGAGATCGCAGCTATTTTCTGTAAGCAGTTATAAGGGCAGCCAGATGAAAACGAGACATTTCAAAAGTTTTCGCCATAAGTGTTATTACCTTTATACGTCATTAAGTTTGTACGTAAGCCCCAGAACGCGAGTCCTACTCGCACTTACAAGGGTACAGATACCGACACTGTACCTGGCGGATCAAATCTACTCTTAAGCTTCTCTGCTACAGCGCAGCGGCACTGGTGACGGGGATGTCTCCCAGTTCTACAAGGAACAGATGGTCGCCTAGAGATCGTTTGGCGATAAGGAGCGAGTCATCACGCGAGTAGGTTGCGTATGTGTGTGAGGGAAACGTTGGTGGTCAAAGTAATAATTTTGAAGCTCAGTGTTAATTTAGTATCGGGTGAGAAGTCAGCAGTGGTAAACTCATACAGTATAAGCTCGTGATAGAGTAGTGGCTGCAAGGATAGAGCAAATAGAA
Organism: Schistocerca piceifrons; assembly: GCF_021461385.2. NCBI lineage: Eukaryota > Metazoa > Arthropoda > Insecta > Orthoptera > Acrididae > Schistocerca > Schistocerca piceifrons. Next base: position 702,683,414 of record NC_060138.1, read on the forward strand.
ACGTAATACTTGAAGTCAAAGTAAAACAAATTAACTGAGCCGTCCAAAAGTGCCGCATATTGCAACCTCTTCGTTATTATTACAATACTAGCTGCTCCCGGCCACGCGTTGCTGTGGCTCTCACCGTCCATCGCTTCATCCCCCCTTTTTCTGATCATCTCCTCCTCCCACTTCGCTCACCATCTCCTCCTGCGCCCTCTCCCTATCCATCTCCTCCTTCCCGATTTCTATATCCACTTCCTCCAACCATTCTATCCATCTCCTCTTCTCCCTCTCTCTGACCTTGAGCCTCGTTTATTGTTACTGCAAAATCAGATTCTGTAGTAGTATTATAATCATAATCCGATAAGCTATAAATACTACTTCCCTGTTTTCTAACAACGCTTCATTATTATATGCTTTATATGTGTTTGTGCACTAAACGTTTATTACAGTAACATGTAAAAGTTTGAAATAAATCGATCAAGAACTTTTCGAGATATTTGGTAATGACAGTCGGTGAAGATTGTTTGGCGATTTCAGATTTTGAACACACAAACATTTACATTTTTATTTATATAGGTGTAAATTTCGTTTGTACATAATCGTAAATCTCCGAAGGTTCCACACCGATTGCTTTGACATTTTGATACAACGTTGCATTCAAATACTCAGGCGATTGAAATACCTACTCAAGCGCCATATGGTGTGTGTACACACACACACACACACACACACACACACACACACACACACACACACACAATTTGTAAATGGGATACGTTGTCACCAAAAGTCTCATATTCGTTGCTCAAAATCTTAACTCCACGAAAGTTCTTCACTGATTACTGTAAAATTTTGGAACAAATTTGCATTCGCACACGTGCATATTTTAATTATGGCGCTCCTTTAGGTATATAAAACAACGCGCGTATTCGAATGCAACTTTGGATCAAAATATCAAACGAATCGTGGAGGAGATTCTGAACAAATAACATGAGACCCTTGTTAGCAACATATCGCCTTTATATATGGCGCTCCATGAGGTATCTAAAAACACGCTCGTATTCGAATGCAATGTAGGGTGGCATAAAACCGTCGTATCGAACGGTGATTATGTTGAAAACCTGGATTTTGCACCCAAAAGAGCGGTGAATTCTACTGTGTATTGGAATCCTGAATTAAAGCTATCTGCTTTCGGAAAAAATGGTGTTGCATTATTTATTGAACGCCTCTCGTACAAGACGCAGAGAAAGTAACAGAAGAAATATCGAATCGTGCACCATATTAAAATAATTTGTCCGTTACTTTAATTGCAAATGTGAAATGACAGCACCGGTGGGAAAACTTAAACGGCTGGGTCCGGTCGGAGACTGGGCATTCCGTGAGTTGGCAGAGGCAGCTTGCGGACGAACAAAGCGGCATGGCGAGGCGAGGGCGCATCAGTGCGGAGTGCGGCGTCGCCCCAGCTGCTGCCGCGATGAATAAACAACGCGCAGCGGCCGGCCCGCCCACAGGATCCCAACCACGATTCCTGCACCCTTACACTCGCGGCAGCCAGATGCTACCTCTCCACATACCGTTCTCTACGAGATGGTCCACATTCTAGAAACTCAATGTAACAGTATGAAACAGATTCGTACTTCATGACGCCTATGAGATGCCAAGCACCTTCTGATGATGTCATAGCAGGTATCAGGTGAAGACGTACCTACAGCTCGTTACGGTTCACAACCGTCTGTACTTCATGCCTAAAGAAAGACAGGTAAATAAGTAAACAATTCGATTATTAAAACACGTGATGATGCACGCAACGTGTGGAAGACGCTACAATATAGTGATAACCAGGATCACGGTAGTCTTTCAGAAACTGACGGCTTCAACTGATAAGGGCGCTGATATTCGGCTTGACGTAAACAGAATTTTGTTGCGAACGTGATACAATGCGGTACGATGAAACTGGAAGGGAAGGGTCTTGATATTCATCGTAGCTGTCAATGCAATCTGATTTACGGCGAAAATGTTAATATTTTCCTTTGTACATCTTTTACTAAGAAACATCTACTGCTATATTCCACAAACCAGCTTAAGGTGTGCGGCAGAACTTACTTCTGGTTACTCGTATCATCTGCGCCCTTCGCTGTTCAGTTCGCGAATGGGGTGTGTCAAGAAGACTGTCGGTAACCATCCGTATGACGTCTAATTTCTCTGATTTTTTTCGTCGTGGTCTTATGGTGGCACGTATGTGGAATGAAGTAATGCCGGCAGGGGTGGCCGAGCGGTTCTAGGCGCTACAGTCTGGAACCGCGCGACCGCTTCGGTCGCAGGTTCGAATCCTGCCTCGGGCATGGATGTGTGTGATGTCCTTAGGTTAGTTAGGTAGTACATTGTAATAACGGTCCCAGACAGACAAGCATCAGTTAAGAATCGGTCTTACTTCTTTTTTGAAGCCAGTTCCTTCGTGGTTGAATTACATGTGCTTAAGATTTTTCCAATGAATCTGAGTCTGGTATCTGCTCCTTGTACTATTAGTTTTATGTGGTACTTCACTTCAGGTCGTTCCGGACGGTTACCAAAAGGTATTTTGCGGTTGCTACTGTTCCAGTAAATTTTTCCCGAGAGCCTAGTCGAACAATAACGGATCCCGTACCTTTTTATGTGCAACACGTAACACTTACTAATGTCAAGTGTCAGCTGTCACTACTGTCAACAATCGCCCAACCTCCAAAAGCCTTCTTCAGTTTCTCTGTAGTCATCTTCCAGTGTAGCAACGTCTCTGTAGAAAACAGCGCCGTCTGCGAACAGCCTCAAAGAGCTTCCGACATTATTCACTAGCTCATTTATACAGGGCGTTAAAAAAAAACTTATTCCGTAATTTTGAGAGGTGGTAATATGGAACAAATTAAAACAAAAATGCCCAATAAAAATGGGCTCTAAAATGCTTACCTTAAGAGCTGTGAGCGCTTTTTCATCTTCAATACTGTTAAACTCGTCTTTTTCACTGCAATCTCTTTGCTATTACTAACGGCCTACATAATGAAGTAAACAAATGGGGAGGCATTCCTCCATAGTTGTCCTTGGATACAACATACAGTAAACATCTATTAATGTTGTGACTGCAAAAGATATTCACAGATCTGGGTAAGTGCAACGCGTACGTTGTTCTAATGGAACCACTTCGTGTTTGACAGTGGGCAATGGATTGGTCATGCAGGTCCAATACGTTGGCCTGCTCGTTCCCCCAATCTTAATCCCTTGCATTTTTTGTTTTGGGGTACTTGAAAGTCTTTGTTGTGTACAAGCCACAGTAATAATGTACGATCACTACAGGAAGGCGTTTCAGTGCCCAATGTCTGCCATCGCATCCGTGAACAAACTGGAGTTTTTCACAGTGCGCGGTTTCCTAAGACTTCGGACGGAAGCGTGCCTTACAAAGAATGGTCACCCTATTGAGCATCTCCTCTGTCGATGGCTCAAAAGTGCAATCGCACGTTAAGCGGCACGCGCTGGGTTCTTGGAACAGAAATTCACGAGAAGTTTCTTTAACTCATGCGCTTCATTCAAAACCAGTAATTCTACCGGGTGATAAAAAAGTCAGTATAAATTTGAAAACTTAATAAACCACGGAATAATGTAGACACAGAAGTAAAAACTGACACACATACTTGGAATGACATGATGTTTTATTAGAATTAAAAAAAAGTTCACAAAATGTCCGACAGATGGCGCTGGACAAGAGGTAACTGCTACCGTGACGGGTGAGAGGTACGCCGATATGTTACGGGATCGCATCATCCCCAGCGTGGCTGATAAACCCCTGCTGGAACGTACGATGTTTATACAGGATGGCGCTCCACCCTATATTGCTAGACGCGTGAAAGATCTCTTTCACGCGTCGTTTGGTGATGATCGTGTGCTCAGCCACTACTTTCGTCATGCTTGGCCTCCCAGGTCCCCAGACCTCAGTCCGTGCGATTATTGGCTTTGGGGTTACCCGAAGTCGCAAGTGTATCGTGATCGACCGACATCTCTAGGGATGCCGAAAGACAAAATCCGACGCCAATGCCTCACCAAAACTCCAGACATGCTTTACAGTGCTGTTCACAACATTATTCCTCGACTATAGCTATTGTTGAGGAATGATGGTGGACATATTGAGCATTTCCTGTAAAGAACATCATCTTTGCTTTGTCTTACTTTGTTATGCTAATTATTGCTATTCTGATCAGATGAAGCGCCATCTGTTGGACGTTTTTTGAACTTTTGTATTTTTTTGGTTCTAATAAAACCCCATGTCATTCCAAGCATGTGTGTCAATTTGTACCTCTCTATCTACATTATTCCGTGATTTATTCAGTTTTCAAATTTATACTGACTTTTTGATCACCCTGTATATTGTCAAAACAGATGTACTGCGTGTTGTCGTACAGGGGCCTCTAGCCCCGCAGCCCTCTTTAAGACAGAGAGGGTCAGATTAATTTGCTTCTTGGTCTCAGCTCCTCGCCAGTTCTTCTGGTATTTTGCGCCGTATGACAATAATTCCTTTAAGTCACTTCGGCGATATTCGTGATGGTTCTTTCCAGTGACCCCGTGTATTTCCGTCTCAGTATCCTGATTTGAGATATTGCAGTATTGTACTTTATGTTATTGGTAATAATAGTGTTCTATTGATCTTGAGGCGTCAAATTCTACCCTACTTGCCTTTTCGCTCAACTTACAAAGAAATCCGAAAAAATCACAGTAAGCGGCACGTTACGCGATAACCAAATGTGTAAGACTCAGTTTACTGCTACGGGACAGTAGACGCAAGACTTCCAAAATGGCAAGCAACCTCAAGATAATCCCACTGTATATGGGGCATTAGATCTTGAGATAGATGATACAAGGTGTTTTATATAATGTCTGTTGTATATCTGGAGCAAGTCGAGACGGGAGTTAATAATATATTCTACATTAATGTATTTTTTTTCTTAAAAGCAGCCAACACGGTGCACTGAGCCTTTTTTGTAGCTGTTGTTGTTGTACGGTTCATGTGCACAAGCCTATTCATTATGCATTGAGGCTTGCGACTGAGAGAGATTTCAACGTTAAGCAGGCGAAGTAAGGATATGTTTTACTACTTGGTGAAGTGGTATAGCCTCCGAACTCAGTGCTTATGTTCGACGTTAATATACCGTTGAAATTCCCTTACCAATAGGCATCTGTGTATGTCAAGCAAGACGGTACTTAAATATTTTTATATTCTGCGGTTGACGCTATTTTAACCATGCGGAATACGCCATAGTCAGCGTAAATGTGTGTGTCTTGTATTTGTTTTTATTTCTTCATTTTGTTTTCTGTTATCTTTTTTTCCTCTTGTGTTAGTCCGCCATAGGTGTTTACGTTAGCTTACGGGGTTACGTGAAATGCACGATTGGCGGTTGGAAGCGCAACTTGAATGATTGAAATGGCTCTAAGCACTATGGGACTTACATCTGAGGTCATCAGTCCCCTAGACTTAGAACTACTTAAACCTAACTAACCTAAGGACATCACACACATCCATGCCCGAGGCAGGATTCGAACCTGCGATCCTGGCAGCAGCACGGTTCCGGACTGAAGCGCCTAGAACCGCTCGGCCACAACGGCCGGCGAAGCGCAACTCCATCGGAGTAGTGAGTAGTGAGGGTAGGTGGACGCAGGCAGAGGTGTTTGTTCATCTGCAGATGAAGCGAGCAAATTCTCGACCGATGGCAGGCTGCATTCAGCCGGTCTCTCGCGTCAAAGCACTCGCCGACGTCGGCGCTGATTAATTCGGCCGGCCTGACGGAAAGCAGTGATGAAACGCAGCCGTATCCTAGGCCCCGGAAGCAAAACAAGGCGGTAGTACAGGCGCCCGGGGGGCGGCAGACGTGTTTGGCCGCTCGCCGCCGCCCCCGTGTAAGCGGCGCGCAGTTATCGACAGCCGGTGGTAGCTGTGGCGGGGGTGGGGGTGGGGGCGGCGGCGGCGGCGGCGGCGGCCCAGTAACCGGGGCGGCGGCGCTGTGGGCTGCGCCTGCGCCTGCGCGCTGCCAACCCGCTCGCCGGGCCGCGCTGTAGGGTAGGTAGGACGCCAGTGGCGGCCCGAGCGCCAGTCCCGGACTGTCCGCCCCCGGCTCGAGCGTCGGCACCCCGCGCCGCGACGCCGCTTCCGCCGCCGCCTGCGCCTTCCTGGCCTGCCTGTAGGTACCGTACCGCAGCGGCACGCTGCCGGCACGGCCCTGCGTCTGCTGTCTGCTGTGTGCCTGTGTGCGAGTGTGCCCGATAACTCGGAGACGGCGCTGGTGCAACCGTGGCACACACATTCCTGCCGCTCTCAAGACAGTGAACAAGTTTAAGGAAAGAAATGTGTTTCTTTCCACGGAATGAAGTTTTTCCGTTATATTTACAAATACGCGCAAAACTTCGGATAGTAGGCGCTAAAGATAACAACGTCGTGTCAGTATGACAAATTAGGATTTGGAATCTCCAATGTGCTTCAAATCTCTTTTATTGTTCTTTTCAGTAAATGTCACTTCCCTCCATGTCAGCGTAACTATGCATTCCATGTATCATTACGTGTCACATTTCGTTTTCTTGTGATGAGCTGTGTTTGCTTTGTTTCGTCACTTACTACCTTTGCCTGAGGAGATCTAGTCGACAAGTGAAAACTCGTCCTATGTCATGAAGTGACTAATAAATAACGTAGAACACAAATTTCCGTTGTGTTTGACACGTTGTGCACACAGTGCTAACAGTTGTAACATAATGGTGCAGGTGCGAAGTGGTCAAGTTGTCGACGCATTTACTACCTTACTCTACCTCTTCCACAGTGACAATTGCAGCTTGTTCTTGTGAATCTTCCATTGTAGTCTATTTCCAAAGGGACGAAATAAATTTCCCCGAAATTTTATAGTCGACTTGCTACTAGTACCAAGAACTGTTGTTGGTCTTTAGATTTACATTGCCGATAGTATCTCTGAGAGCTTGTCGTCTGTGCTTCACATCTTGGGTCTCGAAGTCCAGGGATCTGCACTTAGTGAAGGTATAAGCGTGACAGAGTTCTGGCGGTGTCTTTGTGGTAACAGTGGCGATTGTGGTGGGCGCGGCCAAAGTGGGTCACCGTAAGTGGGTCAGGGACGCCTCACTGCGGTCCACGTGGCCGCGAGCCCACAGCCCACGGCCTGCTCCTCATCACTGCAGTCACTTGCCGCCCTCACACTCCTGTTCAGCAGTAACTTAGGAGGATATCGAATTGATTTTCATGTTAACTTGAACTACAGGCGCTGACTGATTTTGTTTTGATATAGAACCGGTTTAGTCCATTTCAAAGAAAATAACGTTTGGTGTTTATGCCCATACTACTACCGCCAAGCATCCATGATTTCATTCCGATTGACACTGCGGGTACTGAAATTATTTTCTGATTTCCTGTCAGGTGTAAAATCTGTCATCTAAGACTGTGTTTAAGCCATTGCACATGACTCATTAATAACGCTTACTTCATTCCCTTTTGTCTTAATTTTTTCCAACGCCTGCAGACAAAAATTTGGTCAATTTTTTATTTCTGCCCCTGTATCCAATGATATTCTTCGTTTTCAACTCTGTCTACCCTTTGCACAACAGCTTTCACGGTATAGAACTACCACAAAAATTTGTTTTTTAAGTCTCCTATACGATCTGTGACTGTGCATTGTTTGTCCAGGAAAAATTGAAGTTTGTTTATAAAGACAATGATGTATGGGTGCAACCTTTGAAACTTTTGTTTTCTACAGAGACTGATGCTCACACTGACATAATATACGGCATTAAGCGTACTTAGTAATAGTAATTCTATCACGACCTTACTGCGTGTGAAATTATAAACGAGCGTCAAAGCTACGACAGCAACGTCCAAAATGTAAATACCACAAACAGATGGAGGATCATAAGTTTGCTGGAAACAGTTTCTTACTAGGGATGTTGAATGGTCTTCATGGTTTCAGAAATTATATGTATCTGTTGGAACCCCAGTTTAAAACATTTAACTTCTGGGCAACGCATTAACATACTTACAGATTCTTTTCGGTCAGTATTCACCTGAAACTCAATTTTTCCCCCATGCGATACTCTTCATTCAGCCAACCTGCTCGCCAAACATAGTGATAGTGCTCAACTAACTCTCAGCAGAAACTTCTTCGTCTTGCAGTAATTCGTGCTACAGAAATACTTCGGACGTCTAAATTTAAAAATTGTTCTTCTACTCTGGAATCATTAGTACAATGCCACAAAATAGCTGTGCTAAGTTACCCTTCATAATGCTCAGTCTTTCAGTTCGCGGGGTTTATTTCTTCATATTTCAGCTGTAACAATTCTGCAGATCTGCAATTCTGCTAGTCAACGTACAAATAGTTTTCAGTTATGTTCATAACGCCAGGCCAGTGCAAAAAATAGAATTACCGTCATGACTGACTCCATGTACCTTGCAGCGGACAAGCAGACAACGTGAACAGTTTCATTGTAAGTATGACTGTTCGGTGCAGAAGGGGATGACAACATACCGCAATTAAGGTGCCTAACGACGCAGAAGAAATGTGATGTAAAGACGTGAGAGCCACTGGAAGGTCACTCACCAGATGAGATCTGTGATCAAACATCATAGACAGATGCAAGGCTGAAATATGTGGCTAGGTAATGCCGCCTGAAACTCTGGCGAGCCGACGAGCCGCGACTCTGCCCTGGACACCGGTCGCCACCCTGGTCCCGGTGTGGACCTCTAAGCTGCTTAACAACAGAAAAGGATGTGTTACGTTTTCTGTACACTGTTCCGCTACAATATGGCGTCTGTTTGACGAAAAATTTTTGATATTATCTTCATGGAGCCGTGAAACGCAGTAATAATAGAAAACACTAAATCTCTGAGAGCACACGTGTTGTGGCGAAAGCGTGTGTAAAGCGGTACTAAAGTTGTGTGTGTGTGAAGTATCGTTCAAAATATGACTTGACAAGGTCGTACGAAGTAAGACAGAAAGCGCTAATTAAGAAAATCAGTATGATCCTCTTTGAGTTTCCTTGCGCAAGTGTCATTTGGAAACTGTACTGCCACAGGATGCCTGTTCATTAACGTGCAGCAATCTCGTTAACAATTAGCAACATGAAAGAGACCAATCGAAATAGTTGTCTGCAGTCTAGTCTATTTCATAATAAACATATCCGTTTAATTTTTTGTGAAAGCTGAAGTAAGGGAATTTATTTATGCGATGGTTATGTCTAATATCTTATGACGAGTAACCCCATGACCATTCGAACTGGATGCAGTGTTTATGTATACCGGCAATAAATTTACAATATTCGTAAATCTAAATGACAGATATTCAAATGATAGTAATCTATACAAAAAATAAAAATGTAAATGTTCGTTTGTTCAAAAATCTTAAATCCCCAGAAGTTCTTCACCGATTGCTTTGAAATTTTTGCACAACGGTGCGTTCGTATACGACCACGTTTTTATATACCTACTGCAACGCCAAATATAAGAATATATCTAATATATAAAGGGAGACGTTTTCACCAAAAATCTCGAAAAGTTTTTGACCGATTTACTTCAAATTCTGGTGCAATACTTCAATGAACATTCGGAAGGACCTAAGCGAAATTTTTCAAATACATGAAATATCTAAATGGCAAATGGTATTACCAAAAACCTCAAAAACTTCTTGACCGATTTAGTTCACATTTTCACCCAATACTCTAATGAAAAATCGGACAGACGTAGGCTATATAATTTTAACATATCGATGATAGGCAATGAAAACCTGTTAAGTCCATTTGGTTAAATTTTACACGGGAAGCAAAAATAGTTTCTTAACAAATACATGAAGTGATACAGATAATGTTGATACATTTGTAACTATATGGTAGAAGTCTACTTACTGACAGATTTCAGAAATTCATGCACTTTCAAATCTGTCTTTGCTAATGGAGTTACTGGTTACTGGAAGTAGAAGTTTTCGCAAACGGATGGAATTACGAAGTTTTCATTGAATACCATTGACATATAATGTATAAATATGTGTATAAAATATATAATAGTGCAAAGTTGTTGTCAAACGGAAAAGATGTATTTAAGGCGTATTGGCTTATGACTAGGATACCACTATAGAGTATGAATTTGCAACAACAGTAAACAAGGCTCAAGGGCAGAGAGTGGGAGGAAAAGGGAAGAAGGACAGAATGGTCGGAGGAGATAGAAGGGGCAGGAAGAATGGAGAGAAAGAGGAAGGAGGGAGGAGGAGGAGGTCAGAGAGAGAGAGAGAGAGAGAGAGAGAGATGGGGAGGCGGAACGAGAAGGAGCAGGAGGTGGACGAATGGAGGGAAAGGAGATAATGTCAGAGACAGGGGGGAGATTAAGATGTATATGCAATTCCCACACGTACTATAAAAGTGTGCTTTATCTTTCCTTTCTTTTCCCTTTAACCAGTCTAAGCCACAGCAAAGCGCGACCGGAAACAGATAATAATAATAATAATAATAAGAAGAAGAAGAAGAAGAAGAAGAAGAAGAAGAAGAAGAAGACGAAATGATGATATTCAGAACACGTTAGGCAAGTTTCAGTGTGCCTTATGCTGGGATATTAAACACAAACATTCGTTAATTCACCAAGCGCCAATTCCTTCTGTGTGCACCTGAAAGCGTAGATAGCCACAAAGGCTGATTCAGTCGTCTCTGAATCTCAAAGCATTGAAACAGACGGGAAAACGGTGGACTACATGTTGTGAAATGAATATGTAAAATAATTACCGCAACATTGCTGTGTGCTACAGCAGAGCTCTTACCATTTTGAAGTGAACTGCTTAAAATAGTTACCGTAACATGAAATTCCTTAACATTCGTATTTCATACCTTTTTCGTTTCGTGATGAAACAAGCTTTGATTTGGAACATATTTTAAGGAGATGCGTTCCATCATCATTGTATTCTAAAACTCGTACGTACGACAATGCATCGTCACAGATTAATGTGGCTTGAGTAATTGGTTCAAATGGCTCTGAGCACTATGAGACTTAACATCTGAGGTCATCAGTCCCTTAGAACTTAGAACTACTTAAACCTAACTAACCTAAGGAAATTACACACCTCCATGCCCGAGGCAGGATTCGAACCTGCGACCGTAGCGGTCGCGCGGTTCCAGACTGAAGCACCTAGAACCGCTCGGCCACAACGGCCGGCGGCTTGACTAATTATTTGTATATTTGTGGTAAGGTCTTAGGGGACCAAACTGCTGAGGTCATCGGTCCCTAAGCTTACGCACTACTTAATCTAACTTAAAGTAACTTATGCTAAGGACAACACACACATCCATTCCCGAGGGAGGACTCGAACCTCCGACGGGGGCAGACGCGCGGACCGTGACAGGGTGCCTCAGACCACGCGCCTACCCCACGCTGCGATTGGCTAATTACTCTAAATGTGTGTAGGAGAGAGAACGCAGTTTTAAAGATTAAAGAATAAGACATTTAACACACCAAAGTCGGCATCTATCATCCTGTTCTGTTCATGCTACTAACTGCGTTCTTTTTGTAAGATATGATGAGCAGCTTGGTTTGCACTCATTATTCCAGTATAAACACTTTCCTTATTCGACACATGTAACCAGTTAGTGGCGATAAATCCTAAAACTGATTGTACGGCCAAAGGTTAACATATTAAACAAACGAACTCTGACCAGTCCCATTCTAGAGTACTTTCCGTGTGTACAACACTGAAACATCTTCAACTTTTGTAGTTTTGTCTTCCTTAGTTGCGTGTAGTTGTTGTTGTTGTTGTTGTTGTTGTGGTCTTCAGTCCTGAGACTGGTTTGATGCAGCTCTCCATGCTACTCTATCCTGTGCAAGCTTTTTCATCTCCCAGTACCTGCTGCAACCTACATCCTTCTGAATCTGCTTAGTGTATTCATCTCTTGGTCTCCCTCTACGATTTTTACCCTCCACGCTGCCCTCCAATACTAAATTGGTGATCCCTTGATGCCTCAGAACATGTCCTACCAACCGATCCCTTCTTCTGGTCAAGTTGTGCCACAAACTTCTCTTATCCCCAATCCTATTCAATACTTCCTCATTAGTTATGTGATCTACCCATCTAATCTTCAGCATTCTTCTGTAGCACCACATTTCGAAAGCTTCTATTCTCTTCTTGTCCAAACTATTTATCGTCCATGTTTCACTTCCATACATGGCTACACTCCATACGAATACTTCCAGAAATGACTTCCTGACACTTAAATCTATACTGGATGTTAACAAATTTCTCTTCTTCAGAAACGCTTTCCTTGCCATTGCCAGCCTACATTTTATATCCTCTCTACTTCGACCATCATCAGTTATTTTGCTCCCCAAGTAGCAAAACTCCTTTACTACTTTAAGTGCCTCATTTCCTAATCTAATTCCCTCAGCATCACCCGAATTAATTAGACTACATTCCATTATCCTTGTTTTGCTTTTGTTGATGTTCATCTTATATCCTCCTTTCAAGACACTGTCCATTCCATTCAACTGCTCTTCCAAGTCCTTTGCTGTCTCTGACAGAATTACAATGTCATCGGCGAACCTCAAAGTTTTTATTTCTTCTCCATGAATTTTAATACCTACTCCGAATTTTTCTTTTGTTTCCTTTACTGCTTGCTCAATATACAGATTGAACAACATCGGGGAGAGGCTACAACCCTGTCTTACTCCCTTCCCAACCACTGCTTCCCTTTCATGTCCCTCGACTCTTATAACTGCCATCTGGTTTCTGTACAAATTGTAAATAGCCTTTCGCTCCCTGTATTTTACCCCTGCCACCTTCAGAATCTGAAAGAGAGTATTCCAGTCAACATTGTCAAATGCTTTCTCTAAGTCTACAAATGCTAGAAACGTAGGTTTGCCTTTCCTTAATCTTTCTTCTAAGATAAGTCGTAAGGTCAGTATTGCCTCACGTGTTCCAGTGTTTCTACGGAATCCAAACTGATCTTCCCCGAGGTTGGCTTCTACTAGTTTTCCCATTCGTCTGTAAAGAATTCGTGTTAGTATTTTGCAGCTGTGACTTATTAAGCTGATAGTTCGGTAATTTTCACATCTGTCAACACCTGCTTTCTTTGGGATTGGAATTATTATATTCTTCTTGAAGTCTGAGGGTATTTCGCCTGTTTCATACATCTTGCTCACCAGATGGTAGAGTTTTGTCAGGACTGGCTCTCCCACGGCCGTCAGTAGTTCCAATGGAATATTGTCTACTCCGGGAGCCTTGTTTCGACTCAGGTCTTTCAGTGCTCTGTCAAACTCTTCACGCAGTATCATATCTCCCATTTCATCTTCATCTACATCCTCTTCCATTTCCATAATATTGTCCTCAAGTACATCGCCCTTGTATAGACCCTCTATATACTCCTTCCACCTTTCTGCTTTCCCTTCTTTGCTTAGAACTGGGTTTCCATCTGAGCTCTTGATATTCATACAAGTCGTTCTCTTATCTCCAAAGGTCTCTTTAATTTTCCTGTAGGCGGTATCTATCTTACCCCTAGTGAGATAGGCCTCTACATCCTTACATTTGTCCTCTAGCCATCCCTGCTTAGCCATTTTGCACTTCCTGTCGATCTCATTTTTGAGACGTTTGTATTCCTTTTTGCCTGCTTCATTTACTGCATTTTTATATTTTCTCCTTTCATCAATTAAATTCAATATTTCTTCTGTTACCCAAGGATTTCTACTAGCCCTCGTCTTTTTACCTACTTGATCCACTGCTGCCTTCACTACTTCATCCCTCAAAGCTACCCATTCTTCTTCTACTGTATTTATTTCCCCCATTCCTGTCAATTGCTCCCTTATGCTCTCCCTGAATCTCTGTACAACCTCTGGTTCTTTTAGTTTATCCAGGTCCCATCTCCTTAAATTCCCACCTTTTTGCAGTTTCTTCAGTTTTAATCTAAAGGTCATAACCAATAGATTGTGGTCAGAGTCCACATCTGCCCCTGGAAATGTCTTACAATTTAAAACCTGGTTCCTAAATCTCTGTCTTACCATTATATAATCTATCTGATACCCTTTAGTATCTCCAGGGTTCTTCCATGTATACAACCTTCTTTCATGATTCTTAAACCAAGTGTTAGTTATGATTATGTTGTGCTCTGTGCAAAATTCGACCAGGCGGCTTCCTCTTTCATTTCTGTCCCCCAATCCATATTCACCTACTATGTTTCCTTCTCTCCCTTTTCCTACACTCGAATTCCAGTCACCCATGACTATTAAATTTTCGTCTCCTTCACAATCTGAATAATTTCTTTTATTTCATCATACATTTCTTCAATTTCTTCGTCATCTGCAGAGCTAGTTGGCATATAAACTTGTACTACTGTAGTAGGCGTGGGCTTCGTATCTATCTTGGCCACAATAATGCGTTCACTATGCTGTTTGTAGTAGCTTACCCGCATTCCTATTTTCCTATTCATTATTAAACCTACTCCTGCATTACCCCTATTTGATTTTGTGTTTATAACCCTGTAGTCACCTGACCAGAAGTCTTGTTCCTCCTGCCACCGAACTTCACTAATTCCCACTATATCTAACTTCAACCTATCCATTTCCCTTTTTAAATTTTCTAACCTACCTGCCCGATTAAGGGATCTGACATTCCACGCTCCGATCCGTAGAACGCCAGTTTTCTTTCTCCTGATAACGACATCCTCTTGAGTAGTCCCCGCCCGGAGATCCGAATGGGGGACTATTTTACCTCCGGAATATTTTACCCAAGAGGACGCCATCATCATGTAATCATACAGTAAAGCTGCATGCCCTCGGGAAAAATTACGGCTGTAGTTTCCCCTTGCTTTCAGCCGTTCGCAGTACCAGCACAGCAAGGCCGTTTTGGTTATTGTTACAAGGCCAGATCAGTCAATCATCCAGACTGTTGCCCTCGCAACTACTGAAAAGGCTGCTGCCCCTCTTCAGGAACCACACGTTTGTCTGGCCTCTCAACAGATACCCCTCCGTTGTGGTTGCACCTACGGTACGGCTATCTGTATCGCTGAGGCACGCAAGCCTCCCCACCAACGGCAAGGTCCATGGTTCATGGGGGGGAGGTTGCGTGTAGTATTACGGTATATTGATAATTTTTACTTATGGACCGCCTGACAACAACTGAACTAAAATTGTGTCCATAAGTAAAAACGGTCCATAAGTAAAAATTATCAATACACCGTAATACTGAAACACTTCGTAGAAAGACAAGTAGTGAACAATTGTGAGAGATGTATTGTCCCCTACTGCACAAGTGTCTGCTGGTATTGTACAGAATCCGCCAGTATGGGATGGGGTTGCCAAAGCTCACCACAAACGACCCTGTACCTTGGAACTACATATCACACCGGTATAAAATGATCGCTATCTTTTATATGTTGCGTCTACATATCACATTTTGAACATACTATTAACAAATTTCTCTACAGTCAAATAATCTTACCGCGCTTATAAAAAAATTGCTCTATTCCAATAAAGTTAAGGAAGTATTCTTAGAAAGGTGATGTGCCCTTGAAGTCAACCATCCGTCACTTTTGAGACGACTCTTATTAGCAATGCAAAATGAGATTTCTTTTTTGCTTTCTAAGGCACTCCTAAGCTTGAAATGTCAACATGTCCTCTCCGAACATTGTATTTAACGAGTTCTTTCCGATTTAAAACTTTTGAATCCGTACATATTATAAAATGAATGTATGTATGTATACGTATTCCTCCTCCTAAACCACTGGACCGATTTCAACCAACCTTGGTACACATGTCCCTTACTGTGGCAACAATCACTGTGGGGTAAGAACCAACTTCTTATCATAGTTCAGGGGATACGGCGTCATAATTACTGAGATGCGGAAAGATTGCCTCATTGTGCACGACGTTTATATTCATTACTTCTTTTCTAGTTCTGTACGCAACACGTTTTGCAGACAGTATCCACATGTGCATATGAATGTACCTACACAAACATATCATTGTACGACAAATATTTCGAAAGGTACGACGACATACATACTGAAATTCGTGAAAAAATTCCACATCGTGCTTGAAATTTTAATATATTTATTCTCTACTGCTAAGACACATCTACAGTTGACTCAGCCTTAGGAAATCCATGATACCTGGCAGCGCAAACGGCTTTACGTGGAAATGTATTCGCAGTTGCAAAATGGGATAACAATTAGCTGCATAAGGAAATGGCGACAATGAAATTTGTGTTGGATCAAGACTCGGAGCCGGATTTCCCGCTTCGGAAATGCATGCGTGTCCGAAGGAACATTGCATCATTCTTTTTGACAACAAAGGCGCTGCAATATTTTATCGGAAACGGCTGTAGGCGAAAACCGTAGCCGTCTATAGAACTACGAAGAAAGTTGGCACAAAGACGTTTACAAAATCGCATTATAGATGCGCGAAGCAACTGTACTTATGCATGTGTACGTTATACATATATCTCTCTACGACTATCCCATAATTTGGAAGGTGTTTTCACGAAACATGCAAATGAAAGTTTTTCGGTAGCATACTACGAACACTTAATTGTTTTGTTTTCGCTTCTAATAGAAAATTGGCAGAATGAATACGCGGGCAATGCCGGGTTTGTTGGCAACTAAAATATAATTAACTAAAATATACTCAACCAGGAAAATGAAACAGAAGAGAAAAAGAGAAGAGTTTCCGCCATCGCAGTGGACGTTACTCGTTGCTCGAAGGAAGCGTCGTTTAAGCTGTTTAGCGTCGCCCACTGTTAAGCAGTGAGGGGAGGGATGAGCAATTTCACCAGAGAGATAACAAGATATTTGTTTTAAGCGAGCGTAACGAATTTTGTTACTGTCTGCTCCCTCCATTGTGCTCTGGAAAAGATAACGGCAAGGAAACAAGAGATATAATTAGGTTTTTAACAGGCGGTAAAGCGGGCTGCAACCAGAGGAAACATTAAGGTCACAGGGCAGAGGTTTCTAAAAAGCACTCCGGCCTAGCCACCTACCGGAACTCTGCGTGTTTTTTTCCGCCTGGCTGGCGACTGCGGAGTCCCTTATCTCCTGCTGAATCCATCCACGCTGCGGCGGGGCCCATTCCAAAAACAGCGGCGGCGTCGGCAGCCGCAGAGCAGGGCTGCCCGTACGCAAACACGGCGGCCCGCGCGCTCGCAAAGTGCATTAGCGGTCGCGCCGCGCTCCCACCTGCTCAACGCCGCTGCGGTTGGCTTTGTGCTGCCGCTCTGCTCTGTTCTGTCCGCTGTACGGCGCGCTCTCGTTCTCCTTCTGTTAGCGTCCTGGATACTGCGCCCAGCGCACGCACTACTGTTTGCGCCTGCTTCAAATACTACACTGCACAGTCACCTTACTGTGATCACCTTGTACTACAGCATAGACCAGTTAAAAGTAGTCTACCTCCCCTTTGAATGTGAATACATTATTTCGATCTTTGAATGCGAATGCATTATTTCAACTTCGGAAGATGTGTATATAACTACAGTAATGGTTAGTTTTATGCAGTAAGCCATTGTTTGCATTTTTTATCAGCATTTGTTTCTCCATTGAAGTTCGATGTTTCTCTTTCCGGTCTGCAAAATCACTTTCTGGATAGAAGAAAGAATTGAATTTCAGGAAGCACATGTGAAAACAGGTTCGATTAAGAAACTCGCGAAATTTTCGGCATCAAGTAACTGGATAGCAAAAAAATAAGTACAGAGTCCGTCTAAAAATTGGCGCACCTATGCATGTATGCAAAATGTAAAACGACATAAAACTCTTGCAGTTCGCCCACCAGAAGTTATTGCAGTCATTCGCCGAAGAATTATTCAGAGCCCAAAGAAGTCTACACGTAAACTAGCCCAACAGGCGCAGGAGTAGTTGTCAGCGAATATTGAAAAGTCTTAATTTGAAACCATATCGTGTAACGGGATAATGGAATGTAGTCGAATTACAGCAGGTGATGCTGCGGGAATTAGATTAGGAAATGAGACGCTTAAAGTAGTAAATGAGTTTTGCTATTTGGGGAGCAAAATAACTGATGACGGTCGAAGTAGAGAGGATATAAAATGTAGACTAGCAATGGCAAGGAAAGCGTTTCTGAAGAAGAGAAATTTGTTAACATCGAGTATAGATTTAAGTGTCAGGAAGTCGTTTCTGAAAGTATTTGTATGGAGTGCAGCCATGTATGGAAGTGAAACATGGACGATAAATGGTTCGGACAAAAAGAGAATAGAATCTTTCGAAATGTGGTGCTACAGAAGAATGCTCAAGATTAGATGGGTAGATCACATAACTAATGAGGAGGTATTGAATAGGATTGGGGAGAAGAGGAGTTTGTGGGACAACTTGACTAGAAGAAGGGACCGGATGGTAGGGCATATTCTGAGGCGTCAAGGGATCATCAGTTTAGTATTTGAGGGCAGCGTGGAGGGTAAAAATCGTAGAGGGAGACCAAGAGATGAATACACTAAGCAGATTCAGGATGTAAGCTGCAGTAGGTACCGGGAGATGAAGATGCTTGCAGAGGATAGAGTAACATGGAGAGCTGCATCAAACCAGTCTCTGGACTGAAGACCACACACACACACACACACACACACACACACACACACACACACACACACACACACACACACACACGCACACAGACACATCGTGTAACGGATGTGCAGAAGTTACGGGAGGATGGCAGTGAGAAACGTGTATATTACTGCAGGTGGCTTTTGGATTACATCAACGATGGTTTGTTAGACCCACCCATTACACCAAGAGTGATGAAGCGCGGTTTCGTGTTTCGGGTCATATTAGTGCACAGAACACGAGGTAGTAGGCAGCGGAGAATCTTACAGTGTATGTCAGCAACCACTCCATGATGAAAAATTCTGTATTTGGTGCAGTGTAACAGGAACGCGCATCATTGGACCGATATTTCTTGACACTACCCACGACACCTCGTACGGAAATTTTTGAAACCTTTTGTGCTCAACTCACCGAATATGAAAGGCAATACCTCTTCTTCCAGCAACATGTCACACGTCAAAGGTGTCCCTGGAACGAGTCCGTAATTTCTTCACTGAGGCATGAACTGTCACCAAAAATTTACGGCCACCACGTTCGCCGGATGTAACAACATGGGATTTTTTCCTATGGGGACGCTTGGAGAGCAACGCCTATGAAATAAATCCATGCACAGTAGAGGAACTGAAACACAAGACCGGTCTTGAAGTTGCCGTCATCGATATCCGAACTTCATGCCAGATGTTTCTGAACATGCTTAAATGGTTCAAATGGCTCTGAGCACTATGGGACTCAACTTCTGAGGTCATTAGTCCCCTAGAACTTAGAATTACTTAAACCTAACTAACCTAAGGACATCACACACATCCATGCCCGAGGCAGGATTCGAACCTGCGACCGTAGCGGCCCCGCGGTTCCAGACTGCAGCGCCTATAACCGCACGGCCACTTCGGCCGGCGAACATGCTTAGACGTGCACAGCTGTGCACTGATTTTGCAGGGAGTCACTTTCAACAAATTTTATAAATGTATTTTTCCATTGTATTTTTCATTGTAAATAAATGGTAAGTCCATTTCTGCTCTTCGTTTCTATAATTTCTTTGCGTTTTCTTTATACTTATCCTTTCTACTTTCATCTGCGCCACCCTGACTATTGACAATAACCGCAGTTTGCAGGTCACACTGCAGATAGAGCATCTACAAGTGACTCGTCAGCTGCTAACACGTTATCACGAAAATTTGGACCTGTTCTGTACAATGTTTACCAGATCTGTTGAGATGTATGTGATTGAAATTTAATCAACTCATCGGGGCCACTCTAGACCAAAAAACGACAGCCAACCGCTTCCTTGGCCGAGATTTGCTTATGTGTACGGGCAGCAAATCGGAGCCAGCGAAGCGCTTGGCCTTGGTTGCGTTTCTGACTGCTGACGGCAACATCAAATTGTAGACGGTGAGTTGGGCTTGGGACCCACGTCCTAGTGTAGTGTCCGGGTCGAATGCTCCCTGGTGCAGTAGCAGTTTGCTGTGTCTGTTGAGCGGGTATGTATTTATCGTGTTCAATCTTTATGGATATCTTTTTACTGCAACTGCAACTCTCCTAAAAGAGGTGCTATCTTTGGAAACTTTACAGCCTTCACAAATCAATAACAAATCTTAATCTGTACCTCCAATTCGAAAAAAAGGATGAAATAGCCCGTATTGCAATACAGTTTTAAGGCCAGACATTAATGTTGTCCCATAAGACTACTTCCTACCTTTGAAAAGAGAAGTCGTCCACCACCGTCATTCCTTCTTCCTTTTTTCTAGTTACCAGTTTCTTGCAGTAAAATAAATGCTTCACGTGCGACTACCGCTAAATCCTCTTCTTCCCTCACAATATCGGCCGGTGGAATTGTAATTAAAACGCTACTTTGTAACAGTAACATAACGGAGCAACCTCGACAAGTTATCAGAGTGAGTAGCGATTCCACATGGCCGAATCCGTTGGTCCTAGCACTTTGGCTTTGTGTGAATAACACGCCGAACGCCAATGCTTTGGCAACCAACGTTTGGACGAAAACATTTGCTGTCGTTCGTTTCCCTTCGTTGGCATAATGTCCACGCGCCTTAACAGGATTATCGAGAAATTCATAATTCACAAAAGAATTCTGAAGACCCTCCCGTTCTCTTCCATCCATTACCAACAATTGCAGCAACTTTCCCGAGGGAAAGCGATTGTAATCTACGGGTGAGCGTGAATGGAAATACCAACAGCATTGACCAAGAGCACACCGTCGTGAACTCGGAAGCTCACACCATCCATCTGCTCTGAGGCCCATACGGGAAAGTGATCACTAAAGTATTCTTATTTATGCGAGTCTGCTATGCCCCAGCATCCCGGTTGGCCTTCACGAAACGTTTTAGTCGGTGACCACCTCAGACATCAAAATCTCCTAGGCTTCTGATGTTTTCACAAAGTTTAATGACGATACTTCGACACTTCAATTATCTTTAACACACGGCCAACGTGAATTGTTAACAAACTTAAAAATGTCAAAGATAATCTGCCACTCTTCATAAGAAATGAAGTTACAGCCATTTCTTCAATTCTCATAATTTGTACTCTTCCCTTGATGAGAGTGAGCGATGGGTTTACAGTCATTGAACCTGTCTTCTTACATTCCTAATTCACAATCGAACCACACTTGACAGCTAACAATAAGATACGACAGTATAAATAAAATAAGGAATAAACTGTTTTCCAAAAGTAGGGCACTCAATATCTCCTTGCGTGCATAACGCCATTGAAACTAAACTCCTCCCGAACCGTCCATGAAGGCCCAACGGTCCCGACCGGCGGCCGTGTCATCCTCAGCCCATAGGCGTCACTGGATGCGGATATGGAGGGGCATGTGGTCAGCACACCGCTCTCCCGGCCGTATGTCAGTTTTTGAGACCGGACATAACGCCATTGGCTTGATCCATTTCCAAGGCTGTTGGTGGGCCTTACTGAGCTGCTGTTGCACAGTCGCTAGTCTTTTCTCGCAGCGGCGTATTAAGTGCGTAACTGTGTTTTGTGTTAACGTGTTCGCGTTACTGCATAAGATTATGGAAATAAAAGATGAAATTCAGGCTGGCACCTACCCTGCTTCTGTAGAGCAGCATCGAGAAGTCCACAATTTTTCACGTTTTCTTCGTACTGGAGGTTCATCGTCGACGAGGTTACGTTCACGCATTCCGTGGTGTGTATAGAGATCTTCAGGAAAGACTTGCTACATTTCTTATCGTTTATTTCTTACCTTTCTCTTTCCTTCTCGTGTGGTTTGCAAAAAGGCTACATAGATTATAGTTGCAAAATAGTGAACATCAGATTTGGTCATGCATAGAATTGGGCACTGCCATACTACATCAGTGAACGAACAATGACTCGCAAATGATGTCGTAAAGAGTGTTACCGTAAGAGCAACATTTGCCGTTATGGAGCTCTTAGTTCTTGCTCAGCACTAAATGATAAGCAGATCGTGCTGAAAATATTGACTCTCTAGATGAGTGAAGTCTATCGATATTGATCACTCATCTCTTCCTCCCCCCTCCCCTCTCCCCACCACCACCAGAATTCATTTTATGATAGGTTTGCTTTCAGTTTCATTCTTGTATGGGAGGTACAGGAATGTCACTAAATTCGCATCTGCATATTTTAAATTTCACCCGAAGAAAGTTCGATAAATGTACTAAGTATCACTTTTCTTTCAGTTCTTAACACAGTATCCTGTTTCTTTTTCTGTTGGGTCCTTACACACCTCCTATGTATGGTTTACTTCGTTTTCTTTTTAAGTTTCACGTGTATTGTAGTATCTTTGACGATGGCGGTCAGCCTTATGTGGAGCAGCCTTATCACATTGCCTTCTCGTCACCTTTTACCTGGTTTATTCATTGTCTTTTACCACATCGCGCCACATTATAGCTGCTGTAACCCCGGCTATCAGGTATGACTCAGTCACCAGCCACACGGCAATGTACTGCGGGTTGCAGCACTACGTGTAGGCCACGTCAACAACCGCGGAGATCACACACAGTACCAGGTGGCGCTACGCTTCCCCATACAGCGCTGCACTATCCCGCCTTCGCGAGCCACTTCGCACTTCCACGCATTCCTGGTAGTCTTTCGTCGGACGACTTTACAAGAAGCTGTGCTGCCGCTTTCCGGCAGTTGACAGCGGGAGTCGCGGTTCAGTGGGCTTAACGCAGACTATTGTGCGGCCCCTCAGAGCCTCATTCGCCGAGCGCGCAGTGCACTCTGGGCTCTGCGCCGGATCGCAGCCCACCAGCCTGGCAGTGAGCTTGGTGTCCTGTATACCGCATCGAGACCGTCGAGTCATCGCAAGTACGTCAACCACGGACTGCGTCTGTGATAATCTATTACGACACACCAGTATACTTAGTGACCACGGCTAGCATAAACGATAGGGCTCGTACCTCCTAAGAAACTTACTGTTACTGTCATCTTCGTATCAGATCTGAACTGTCTTTTGGTTGAGTTGTTCTGAGGGTGCTTTGTGTTGTATCTGCTTAAAGTGTTACGTCCAAGTTCCATTGTTCTTTGCCTACCTGGGCACGTCTATTCATCAGTAGAGCTCAACACCCACTAAGGAACTTAATAACATCAGCCTACGTTGTTAAAACATTTCATTTTTTTTGAATGCTTGTCTAATAGAAATATAATAATGAGCAACGACAGCTATACATTAATCCCATTCTATTAAAGAAACCTTGTGTTGTTGAGGTCAGACATTTTGTTCTGAGTCTCATTTCATGTTTGATGTCTTCACAGCGATGACCGTCAAACTCTGTCGAGGATGGAAGGGTTCTGTTTAATGTCGTGGACCACTTAATTAATTCGTAGAACAAGTTAAAAACTGTTTATAATTAAAGTAATGTACCCACACTTTTGATGTGGATCCAAACAAAACAAAAGTAACGTAGCGCTAAATCACGCGAACGCGTTGATCACGTACCAGGTCGTCTTCAGTCTGCTAGCACCTCGCTTAAAAGAGTTTAAAGCAGAGGATTATGTACACACAGCAACCGGTAATGTGTTCAGCAGCTCCGTAAGTGTGGTAAGCAGAGTCTCTTGGTGAGCTGTTCAAGCTAAGCGTGAGGGTGGGCTCCAGAAGATGACAACCAACCATGTCAGCCAAAACTTTCGCGGAAATGTTTCCTTGTTGAGATCTAACAGCAATCAAATGTAGGTTCGTTTAGTTCTAAATATGACTGTTCCTAGTGAAGGAGTTTTAAATCATTCCTAGCAATTACAAGAAAATCTATGTTTTTGTCACCAAATGCGTTTTGTTTTATTGAAATAAAATTCGTTAGTTGTGGTGTGATATGTCCTTCATTCGGTCACGTCAGGAAACGCTATCTGCCTGCACGCTTTTGCGGTGTTCTCTCCTTTAACACTGCTGTTTTCCACCTAATCTTACGTTGCTTTCCTGACCCATACGTTTCTTTATATGAAACACGACACAACTCTGCATCCCCAGTGTTTGTGTATAGTTCCGAAAAAAGTTGTGGGTGTAGGTGGAAAACAGCAGTGTCAAATGAAGAAATAGCTCGAAAAGGTGAAAGCAAAGGGCGTTTTCTAATGTGAGCGAAAATCGGAGGTTATATACCACGATAGGTGATGTTTAATTTTAAAAAAACGAAACGTGTTGGTGACACATATACGAGCTTTCTTGTAGAGCTTTAAATCACTACCGCCACCGTCAATTTGAGGATGCAAACACATCTGAAATTCAATATGAGCTGCGAAATGTGGTGTTCCTAGTGCGTGCATATTCCTAAGGTGGTTCACGTGTTCAGTTTGTATTCACACGCTACCCTCAGAGCGGTTTTGTACCTTGTAACGATAGTAAGTGCTTAACAAGCGTATTTGTTGCAAGTATATTACTAACCTTTTATATTACAACGTCCTCAAAATCCCGTGTCCTCGCATCAGGCGATCCTCCACCACCATCACCACCACCATTACTACCAAGCTCGGGACAAATAATCTCTGTTCCCCATAGACGCCGATTAATTCCAGTGAGGGTGCCGTGGTGGCGATATATCCAGCTAGGCTGTTAGGAAACCAGTGCTCGTAGATACGATTAGCGTTTCTTCCATTGCTGCTCGCCTCACCATAACGCACAACCTTGTCAGTCAGCTAACGACAACTCGTCGTCCATGCTGTATTCGCATTCTCACACGTCAACAACTGGGAACAGGTGACTATGAAGCTGCTAATATGCATAACATATTATGACCAATGTGTCTCGCTTCTGCGTAAAACTCACAAGCGAGTTAAGTTCTTTAACTGTAAATGGTGTTCTGTGAGTGATGACGGCAAAGTATGTCGTTGAGGTTGTAGAACACCTCCTTTATCATGGTTAGCTCATAAAAGTTGGTGGTAGCCATTCATTACATGCCGTGACCCATTCCTCGTTCTTCCTGCCAAGATTAAGTATAAGAAAATTTGACAATTTTAGAACGTACTTGTCTCAGCAGTGAGCATCATTCACGCACTTGGAATGGTCAACTAACGATCGCTACGTACGTAATCTAGGACTCTGTGGAAATATTCATGAGGTTCTGCAGAACTACTGATTGCCGTGTGTCACTAAGTCACTCCAGCCAACAAGAAACTTTCGTAATAATAACATTCGCAGAACATTGTATCGTCCGAGGTGCTAGGGGGTTAGGAAAAATGAAATTAAGGGTTGCTTCAACCTCTCCTTAATGTCGGGAGAACAAGGATAGAGAACGAATCAATTGTATCTTGTTAAAGGAACCTTCCCGACACTCCCCTGAAGTGATCTTCTCAAACTAGGAAAATTTAAACCAAGATGACTCGCTTGGGATTTTGATTACTTTCTTCACCAAAAATATGCTAAACACAGTGCCTCGTTCATTAATAATTTAACGAATATAATGGTCATTGATAGTAAAACCCACAGTAGAGCGTTCAGTGAAACGATATATCATTATTTCATTGACCATTTTTGCTCCTAGTCCTTCACAGTATGGCACTGAAAAGCTGCATACGGTACGAATGTGTGCTGAAAAGTAATGCCTCCTAAATTTTTATATGAAAATTCCTAAAACTTTTTTAAATGAAACAAACGTCATTAACATTCTACATATTCATTCTTCATGTCGCCATGTTTATTTCTCAACCCTTGCAGCGAACGCATTTCTCCCAACGAGATACCAGCTTGTTGGTACCGTCACTGCAGACTGACTTTGTTGGCGGAGCCACAACCTCACCCTAGATTATACAGTTTCATCACTATCGCCGCGCGGGAGTAGCCGCGCTGTCTAGGGCGCCTTTCTACAGTTCGCGCGGCTCCCCGCGTCGAAGTTTCGTGTCCTTCCTCGGGCATGGGAGTGTGTGTTGTCCTTAGCGAAAGTTAGTTTAAGTAGTGTGTAAGCCTAGGGACCGATGACCTCAGCAGTTTGGTCTCGTAGGAACTTACCATAGCTTTTCAATTTCATCACTATCCTTGTAGGATCGATCGACGGCAGCGAACCGAATACGTCGGACTGTTGCAGATGTCGTAGCGCTCGTGTGTGTTCTGGCTTTGTCATGCTGTAGGAGAGGCTGCTCCATGTGTGGACGAACTCTTCAAATTCGAAACTCCAGTACAGCATGCTTTTTCTCATCGACAAAACTACATTACATCCTCCATGTTACACGCTACAATTAGGAGCCATCCAGCGGCAGAGAGCTGCAAGTATGTAGACGTGAGGAACAAAACATGTTGAATGTTAATAAAGTTTGTTTTATTTTTAAAAAAGTGTAAGAATTTTCAAAAATAAAATATCGGAGGCATTACTTTTCAGCACGGTCTCGTTTTTGTATACTTCGAGCCCAAAGGCGTCCTCGTCAGTTGCCGAAGTCGTTAACAACCCAAATTGAGATGGTACGTCATCTGAAGATGACTTGTTAAAATCCTCGTAGTGCAGCACAAACGCTACCTTACACTGTGGAGTCCGAATGAGCGAATAGAGTGCGTTAGTGACGGTGGTGCAATTTTTAACTGCTTGAGGTGCTTTATACCCAAGACATTTTGCTGCTTATTCATTTGTGTTATTCGACCAAAGACGAGGACAATATAAACTGTAACTTATTATACTGTGTCTTTTTATTTTTAGATAGTTCGAGCAGTCGAATCGCTTCATCAGTTTTCCTCGAAAGTACAAAACGGTACTGTACTGACAGCGTTGGTAAATGCACACCCTTAATTTTTACGTGGTACCAACACTAATCACAATTAACCATACGACACCGGCATACTTGACAATGGATGTTGTGTTGGATGACGACAAGAACAGATCTCTTCCTCTAGGATTTCGCTCAGTTTAACAATGCGGGCCACAGTTTGTCGTCTGAAGCATCGAAGTTATCAATAAAACGGTGTTGACAAACGAGGAGCTAATCATGTGTGCTGTTAGTCACATTTCTTTAAACCCGCAACTGACGTGTTAAAATTAATTCTTAGGTTGCAGATACTGCATATTTTTCATATAATCATATGCATATAGATACAAGTGAATCATGAACTAGTGCAAATGCGATTTCATTCAAACTAACGAATAAGCTTTATTTGCTTTCTTGCTGGTGCTAAAACTCCTCAAGTACTAATGCTTACTTTCCATGTTCTACTTAAAAACAACACACAAAAATAAATTTCTGCAGTGGGCAAAACCGCTGTTTTGTATGTAATTTAAAATCGGATACTGTGCGAAAGATATAATTTTGAGCTACACGCGAAAACTGATCACTAGCTTCAATTTTTTTTAGTTTTAATTCCTTCTCAAGGAAAGAGAGCTGAGATGAAATTTTACGTTTTTTATCCCAGAAAGAATGACAACATTTTCGTATAGACCGAACTAACTGCTTGTGATTTACTTCTAAGAAGGATTTTTCGGACTGGAATATTAGTTACGGTCATAAAAATTATTTTTGTATACGGTATGGTTGTCATGTTTGACTCACGTAAGTGATCCAGTACAATCGTACTTCAGACTTTTCTTGATATATCTCTGCTTACAGTGCGGTAGTATCATTTTAGTCTTCTAGGCGGTTACTTGGGATATTGTATGATTAGTTTTGCAGTTAACTTAGCCCACCATTCATTTTTGTGGCGTAGGTATGTATTTTTGTTTCGGGATGACTTCTTGATCATATTACACGTTAATATGAATGGCATATATATTCTCCCAGAATAGTAGCACAGATCTGCTGTGTTAAAGATCAGACACGAAATATTCTGTCACGCATCAGATAAATGTCTTTATATTATTTTCTGTGATAAATGAAGAGAGTCCTTCTGCCGGTTGTTGTCTGCCACTTTTTTTGGTACACACAGTTTTCCTGTAGTCAGCAGATTTACCGAAACTTCCTGTCGCCCGGATAATAAATGTAACTCCCAAAATACCCTGTGTAAGGGGTTCGCAGCAGTACTTACAGATGGTTCTCCAGGGAGGCCATTCAGTCCTGTTCGGATACTGGGCCGAATAAAATTACCTTCACTTGTGATCATAATGTGTGCTTTCTTCAGCAAAAAGTGGTCATTTAAAACTATTTGCCGTGTTTTATTGTAGGCAATGATGAGCTTTGCGTAGGATTCCGGAAATTTCATCCTTCGTTTTATTGGTGCCGCTGCAGAAAATCAGAAGCACGCCTTTCGTCGTATAACGGAGTGTTTCACAGGAGACTATGCTGTTGCCTTTGTGAGAATCAACCACCGACTTCAGCGAATTTATTGCACACGTAGACTGTCGAATCTTATGGCGCAAGAAGACTGGAAA
Source organism: Schistocerca piceifrons (assembly GCF_021461385.2). Classification (NCBI taxonomy): domain Eukaryota; kingdom Metazoa; phylum Arthropoda; class Insecta; order Orthoptera; family Acrididae; genus Schistocerca; species Schistocerca piceifrons. The sequence goes on from NC_060138.1 coordinate 702,711,736, forward strand.
GACACGATGGGAACTTCAAACCTAAAGTAATGAATTTAGGCCCTACTTTAGGAATTACTTTATACATTGTTTAAATTGTAAAAAAATTATTATTTCCGAAAAATGCATTATGAATATACAAGCTGCAAATTTGAGATTAAAGAATCTGTGCCAAGAACCGGAAATCTTACAGTTACAGGCCTAACAGCTGAAGCCTATTTCGCTGTAAAAAGCCTTTTACAGTAATACATGCAACTGTAAACAGTTTTCTGTTGTTCTTTGTAACGAGAAGTAGCGACAACAGCGCTTCTGTCACAGACACACATAACCCATTAGAAAAATGTCTAAACTGTAGGATGTACCAAGCGACGGAGAGTACCAAGTAGCGGAGAACACCTCTTTTTAACGCGGAACACCCGCATTTCTCGACCGCTTGCACGATGTCCAGAACCGAGAGATGAAATGGGATGAATAATTTTCCCATAAATAACAGTTGCTTGTGTTTAGTGACAGCCGGAGGAGGAGTGCCTAATGTGTCTTCCTGTCAAGCCGATGTCTGGAGTTTTAGAAACAGTAGACGGTAATTTCATCTTGTGCTGGTACTTCCAAACCGTCACCTTCCAGACAAATTGTTTGCGAAATAAACGCCACCCACTTCCCTCAAGGTTCTTTCATATACAGAAGCGTTACACGAACTCTATGGAACAATGATGAGATTTTATTTTCTATTTTTCATTGGTATTAGACCTACGTGTTGGGTAAGGCTGAGTTTTTGTATTTTCTTACGCATTGGAATAATACAGAGCAAAATAAAGAAAGACTAACGTACTTGACCACCACTGCAAAATTATGACATTTGCTGCTGTGTTACCTTCGAATGTACGTAAATTCCCACTAGTTCCACATGTACAGGGTGTTACAAAACGGTACGGCCAAACTTTCAGGAAAGATTCCTCACACACAAAGAAAGAAAATATGTTATGTGGACATGTGTCCGGAAACGCTTACTTTCCATGTTAGAGCTCATTTTGTTACTTCTCTTCATATCACATTAATCATGGTATGGAAATACACAGCAACAGAACGTACCAGCGTGACTTCAAACACTTTGTTACAGGAAATGTTCAAAATGTCCTCCGTTAGCGAGGATACATGCATCCACCCTCCGTCGCATGGAATCCCTGATGCGCTGATGCAGCCCTGGAGAATGGCGTATTGTATCACAGCCGTCCACAATACGAGCACGAAGAGTCTCTACGTTTGGTACCGGGGTTGCGTAGACAAGAGCTTTCAAATGCCCCATAAATGAAAGTCAAGAGAGTTGAGGTCAGGAGAGCGTGGAGGCCACGGAATTGGTCCGCCTCTACCAATCCATCGGTCCCGAATCTGTTGTTGAGAAGCGTACGAACACTTCGACTGAAATGTGCGGGAGCTCCATCGTGCATGAACCACATGTTGTGTCGTACTTGTAAAGGCACATGTTCTAGCAGCACAGGTAGAGTATCCCATATGAAATCATGATAACGTGCTCCATTGAGCGTAGGTGGAAGAACATAGGGCCCAATCAAGACATCACCAACAGTGCCTGCCCAAACGTTCACAGAAAATCTGTGTTGATGACATGATTGCACAATTGCGTCCGGATTCTCGTCAGCCCACACATGTTGATTGTAAAAATTTACAATTTGATACATACTGACGAAACTAAAATGAGCTCTAACATGGAAATTAAGCGTTTCCGGACACATGTCCACATAACATCTTTTCTTTATTTGTGTGTGAGGAATGTTTCCTGTAAGTTTGGCCGTACCTTTTTGTAACACCCTGTATACATATTACTGCAGTTGTTGTTGTTGTATAGTCTTAAGTTCGAAGTTGATTTGATGTCGCTCTCCACGCTGTTCTCTCCTGTACAAATCTTTAATCTCTGTATAACTACTGCAGCCTTTATCCATTTCAACGTGTCTACTTCATTCAGTCCTTGGTCTCTCTTTACAGTTATTCCCTCCCCTCTCTCCCCCAACTCTTCGTACTTTACGGAATTAAATATTCCTTCTTGCCTCAGATATGCCCAACCATCCCGTCTTGTAATCAAGTTGTGCCGTTTTCTTCCCTCCCCTATTCGCTTCGGTGCCTACTCATAGGTTATTCGATAAAACAATGTAATCATCAGCGTTCTTCCGCAAAACCACATTTCAAAAGCTTACATTCTCCTCCCGTCTGAATTGCTTATCTTTCGTTCTACATAAAATTCTATCTAATTAAAAAACATAAAGACCACTATGTAGACAGTTTGCGCATTTTACAGATTTCTCGTACGCGCCTACCTACATAGGTATTTCTGTGATGTACTGCAATGTATTGAAGAAAATCCAAATTAGTCATGTGGTACAGTAATCTGGTTTCAGATTCACCTTCTGGTTGTTGTGTTGGTCTGGTCATAGTGGCGTAACACCCATCACTATTGGACTGTGCTAGAACGTCATGCTTGCAGCCCGAGACCTGCCCTCAGTAGGCGCTGACTGAACACGTCATTGTCGGTCGTTTTTTTACGACTGAGGCCGTTTCACTGGTAAGTTTTAGACAGGCATCATTACAGTTCTTCATCATATTAGTGGTCTCCAACGTACACAACCATATATTTGTTTCAGATGTTACTTCATATTCTACAGACAATACTATCAAGTGCGTCTGACGCACCTTTCCTAGTTACACGTTCGGTCCAACTGGTGGGATTCACGCGATGCATTTGAAGCCCTTCTGTCACGCTGGGCTGCAGTTCATATACTGTACAGAACCACGCGTCTGTGCGTAAATCTGTCACTGAATTATTCTCTTTTGTGTCCAAGAGCAGCTGAAATCATAAGCAGAAGGGCAATTACAACTGCTGTTTAGACACAGATTCTCGATACGATAGTACAGTACTGCAGTTCAAAAATCACAAATGTGTAAATTTCATTTTATCCATATCAGATACACTACGCAATGCGTATTACGTTCAGCATCGACTATTGTGGTGTGCGTACTGTAAGACCTTCAGTACACACACCATCAGATCATTTGACTTGTCGCTCTAACGAAGTAGGGGTCTTATCGTGGCGTGTTTATCTTCTGCCGTTAGGACAGACGATAGAAATGCCACTTGCACGCTTAGAGTAGCAGATTGACGGTGACCAACTTCAAACAGAACTTGATTGATTTTCACACACATTTATTTAAATAATAACAAGCATAAAAATTACTTAACTTGGTTCTGGATGCTATTTACAATTGACAATCTGAAGTTCCTTTGGTATTGGTACGTTAATCATATTCTCACATATATCTCTGATACTTGACAAAAGTGTCTATACACTTATCTTCATGGCTATGTACAGGAATATGGTAATCTTATTGGGCGCAGACTGAAAATTGACTATAGACTGGTACAGACTGTTGCAGACAAATGCAGATTGACTAATCGGAGGTCTGCACACTCGCTATAATACCTCGCGCGTCCATGTATCACTGCGCGAGTGTGATCTGCGAGGAGAAGAGGTTCTACGTTAGCAGCAATTTCATTGGCTGCGTTACATATTAATACGCGGATCGGCGGAAGCAGAATTTGGTCTGTCTCTATAGCAGCGCCATCTAGTAGTGCGGAGACGGACGAGCGCTGCGCCTGCGCTGTTGTGCTTAGCGGGGCGCGCTCTAGTGGGAAAGTTGTGTACGCGCTGACTACGCGGAACTATGTACACAACAACCATATACACTTAAGTGACGAAAATCATGCGTTACCTCCTAATGTTGTGTCTGACCATCCTTTGCCGGGCATAGTGCAGCAACTCGATGTGGCACGGACTCAGCTAGTCGTTCAAAGGAATCTGCAGAAACATTGCTGCCTCTGTAGCCACTCATAACGGCGAAAGTGTTGCGGGTGTAGGATTTTGTGCATGAAGTGACCTCTCGGTTACGTCCCATGAATGTTCGATGGGGCTCCAGTCTGGCGATATGGGTGGCCAAAGCGTTCTCTCTAACTGTCCAGAATGTTCTGACATGGCAATTTGTCATCCATAAGAATTCCGTCGTTGTTTGGGCGTATCAAGTCCATGAATAGTTGCAAATAACAATTTTCAGTCGATGATCAGTTCAGTTAGACCAGAGGACCCAGTCCATTCCATGTCAACCCAGCACACACTAGTAGAGTGCTTTGTTGACAGTTTGGGACCATGGCTTCGCGGTGTCTGAGCCACACGCGAACCACGCCATCAGCTCGTACCAACTGAAATCGGGACTCACCTGACCAGGTCACGGTTTTACAGTTGTACAGGGTCCATCCGATGTGGCCACGAGCCCAGGAGAGGCGCTGCAAGCGATGTAGTGCTGTAATCAAAGGCACTCAACTCGGCCGTCTACTTCCATAGCTCATAAACGCCAAATTTCGCTGCGCTGTTTCAACGATTACGTTCGCCGTACATGCCACGTTACTGTGGTTCTCGGAATATTGACTTCCCTGTTTTCGAACTGGAATGTCCCATGCGCCTAGCTCCAGCTACTATTCCGCGTGCAAAGACTGTTAACTTCCGTCGTGTGGACATAATCACGCAGGAAACCCTTTTCACGTGAATCACCTGAGTTCAAATGACAGCTCCGCCATTGCGCTGCCCGTTTTACTACCGCCATCAGCATACGTGCGTATCAAATGGTTCAAATGGCTCTGAGCACTGTGGGACTTAACATCTATGGTCATCAGTCCCCTAGACTGAGAACTACTTAAACCTAACTAACCTAAGGACATCACACACATCCATGCCCGAGGCAGGATTGGAACCTGCGACCGTAGCAGTCACGCGGTTCCGGACTGAGCGCCTAGAACCGCGAGACCACCGCGGCCGGCACTTGCGTATCTCAAGCTCTTAACGTTTGTCACATCAGAGTACTTCTAAAGGATTTGTTCGTAGGGATTTGTACACAGTGATTAAAGTTGCTGTAAAATTTGTATCTCGGTTTCTGTAGGACATGCGATATTTTAAGAAGATAACAGGTGTTACAAATTATTTCATATTTTGCTTATATTATCAGTACGTGGTAATCTGGGACAGTGCTTATTTCGCCTTCTTTAAGTCCTAATAACTGGAATACCCCCGTCAATCCAAAAAGTTTCGAGTCTAGATTAATGAAAAATGGAGATCGTAACACCACTTGAAACTTAGAAACGTACTTCTTCGAGATGTTGTTCAACTCACGCGTCACATTGACTTGAATGTTGGTTATGTCATCATAGTGTTGACCCCTCATGTGAATTTCTGCACTTCATCGTTTTTTGATTATGTTCATAATGATAACACCAAGTCTCATACCTGTGATGATTGTTTCTAGAAAGAAATTGTTTACGTTTTGCTTTTCAGTCAAGTCGCGGCAGGCGTCCACGTATCGTAGTGGTTCAAATGGCTCTGAGCACTATGGGACTCAACTGCTGAGGTCATTAGTCCCCTAGAACTTAGAACTAGTTAAACCTAACTAACCTAAGGACATCACACACATCCATGCCCGAGGCAGGATTCGAACCTGCGACCGTAGCGGTCTCGCGGTTCCAGACTGCAGCGCCAGAACCGCGCGGCCACTTACGTATCGTAGTGTTTGTTTGGGATTCAAGGTGTACGAGATAGACTCTACGCACAATTTTCTTTTCTTTAAAACTTTAGTGTGTATTGAACATTTGACTTAGAGATGTTACTTCACTGCGATTTGTGACACAACAACATTGACACATTACAGTTCCACGTCCACTAATGTCACTGCCTGCTCAGAACTGACTGGTTTGAAGCACGTCTGTTATAGTCGAGTCATTGAAGGAAAATTAGGGAAAAATCGTGCAGTCACAAATTTTTGGGCAGTGGAGGTAGTGTCATGAACAACATATTAAAAACCTTCGCAGGTTGCGTGTGAGCGTGGCGGTAGGGAAGGGGGGGTTATCTATATTTTTCTTCTATTACTCTAAACCCACTAATTACAATGGAAATGTTTGCCAGTACAAAATAGCACTTCAGCTCCAGCTGTTGAACTTTTTTTTACATAACAGCTCACTTAACAGCTACTTACTTAACAAACCGAAAATAACTCCACTATGTAAACACGAGCTCAGCGAAGCTGTTTTGTGTACTTACATAAGAATACTTGACAGGAAATGCTGGGGAAGTATAGTCCGTTTGCAGAATAAAAACCGAGGAGCACTCATGGTGTGGGATGTTGCCTTTCTCAGAAGAACGCTACATTTGCCATGCAGGGTCATTAAGAATCAATTTCCACTGTGGTGGTCTAGAACAATGTGGAGAGATTTACGTAGACATTGTCCATATGTATTTCTTGTATTACGGTTGTATGCACTTTGAGGAAAGTGAACACCCGCTCGTGGGTCTGCGCACTGCGTCGCTAGTGGTTCATATCATACACTGCGGAGGGTCGGTATAACTTTGTGAAGCACCCCGTAGTTGCTTGCTGTGCGGTAATGGCGTAGATAGAGTTGGGAATCAACTGCTTGCTCATCAGTTTGTAGACCTGCGAAGGAGAGAAGTCCATGACCATATCCGGCGAAGTACAAATATCTTCCTTCGCCTTTTACACTCCCCCACCGACTCCATCCTGTTACTCCCCCAAGAACACAGTTTATCCCTCAGTGATGCACTACTGCACTTGGACGTGGTACACATGTATAATATTTGTTCTTAAGTCACTTCATTTGATAGTAAACATTAATTTTGTACCATAAAAATTATTTTTAATAATCTTCAGTTACGCTATTGGTCCTAGGAAAAAGTAAGAGGGCTTTTCTTTCTAGGAAATGTAATGTAGTTTAATTTTGTGCTACGAAACACGTTCGTTAAAAGACGCAGTTTTCAAGTTACTCAACAGAAACATAAGTGACCTTGAAACGACCGCCTCTACCCGCTCATACCCCAACGGTGGGAATTTTTAATGTGGTATTCATGACACTCCGTGGTACCATTGCACAAAAATTTGCGGCTACACGATTTTTCCCCTATTTGACCTTTTTTGTCTTCGTTAACTGGGATGTTGTTTATAGGCGTTAGTTCAAGGCGTCACCGTAGTTATAATGCTGAAGTCGCGGCGTCCCTTATACGCCAGTAATAAAATAAGCCTCGGAACTTCTTTAATTAACGGTGTGTAGTTCATTACCTATGATTCGTCGTACTTTTTGAATACATTAATGCATGAAATATCATGTTGCTATTTTTGTAGGAAACAATGAAAACTTTTTTAATGATTTCTTTTATTCATTTTGTGCCTCGCATTATCATTCTAACCTAGGTGTATAGATAGGATCTATACGAATATGCTGTGCAGGGTGAATAAATTGCGTTTAAGCCCATAGCATTTATTTGACAGTTCAGGGTCGTTATTATTATTATTATTATTATTATTATTACATATTTTTGCCTCTAGGACAGTGGTTAACTTGAACGTTACACGTTTATTCATTTTCTTCTTGTTTCCTTCTTCTTTTTCTCTTCCCAAAACCTCTTCGTTCTTTGGCTGTGTTGCTGTTTCCTTCGCCCTGTCGACATTTTGCCTGTTTTCTTCCTTTCTTTTACTTCAAGTGTAGTGTTCATAATTTTGTTTCTCAATTTGTCTCTTTCATTTGTCATTTCATTATTGATCCCAGCTGATTTTAGGTCTTCTTTTACTTCTTGAAGCTAATTCGTTTTGTTTTACTGAACTGTTTACTACATCAAAAATCCTCTTTGTGACTATGTTATTGTTCATTTTATGTATGTGCCCATAGCATGTTAGTCGGCCTTTTCTGATCATATATGTGATCCTGTCTTTGTGTTCGTATAATTCTTTTGTCTCTTCGTCCATATACCATGTCTGTGTACTGCCCCAAAAATTATTCTGGGGATTTTACGTTCTATTTCTCTTCTCTCTCTCTCTCTCTCTTTCTGTGATTCCTGATGCTTCGTTGATGGTCGTTTCTGATGCGTGGAATGCTTTTGGTAGGACAGCTGTGTTGTAGTGCCTGTGTTTCGCCTGTCCTGAAATATTTCCTTTATTGTAGTGCATTCATGTCCAAATGTACGCTTTCTTGTGTACATGGCTTGTTGGTTGTTGTTCTTTCTTTCCACGTACTGCGTTTGCTCATACGATATCTACAGAGCTGTTTTGACAGAGATTTCGTGTAAACATTCCAGTGCTTCTTGGCTGCTGTTGCTGGGTATTGCAAGGTCATCTGCAAATTCCAGGCATTTTATTATCGTCTTGTTTGCACAAGTTCTTCCTAATTGAATTCGTTCCACTTTTTCTTCCTATTGTTTAATAATTTTGTCGAAGACCATGTTGAATAAAAGTCGTGAGAGACCATCTCTTTGTCTGGCCCCTGTCTGTATGTCAAATGGGCCTGAGATTCCTCCCATAAATTTTATTTTGGATGTGGTGTCTGTAAGTGTCTTTTGTATGAGTGTCCTTGTTTTTCTGTGTATTCCATATTCTCCGAGTGTGTCAAGGACAATCTGCCTCTCTATGGACTCGTAGTCTTCTTATAGTCCACGAATGTGACTACAGTGTTGTTTGTCTGTCTGACCTTCAGGAGTGTTCGCAGGTTCCAAATCTGTTCAATATAGGTCCTTCCTTTTCTGAAGCCTGCTTGGTATTCACCTATCTGTGCACCGGCTTGTGGTTCTAATCTGCACAGTAGTGCCTTGGAGAGGATTTTGTTAGTGACCGGTAATAATGAGATACATCTGTAGTTATTGGTATCTGCCTTATCGTCCTTCCTTTTCGTAGAGTGCGTGAATGAACGCACATTTCCATTACTGTGGAATTTTCTCTGTATTCGATATTACTGTGAGAATTTTATGTATTTTCTTTGTCATGGTTTGGCGTTTTCAGTTTCCACATCTCGGAGATAACGCCGTCTTCTCCAGGGGCTCTGTCTCTTCTACTTCCGGCATTAAAGGCGGTTTTGAATATAAGTATGGTGCTCTTTTCGTGAAGCGTAATTTTCTTTAGGCTTTTCGCAGTTGAGGAGTTTATCAAAATAATTTTAAGAATTTTGCAGTTTTCCTTAGTATTTGTTTCCAGAGATCGGGCCGGCCGCGGTGGCCGTGCGGTTCTAGGCGCTACAGTCCGGAACCGTGGGACTGCTACGGTCGCAGGTTCGAATCCTGCCTCGGCCATGGATGTGTGTGGTGTCCTTAGGTTAGTTAGGTTTAAGTACTTCTAAGTTCTAGGGGACTGATGACCTAAGATGTTAAGTTCCATAGTGCTCAGAGCCATATACATCCAGAGATCGGTCTGGTCTTCTGAAGCTAATATTTGGAGGCTGATAATCGCTTATATTTTCCCTGAATGTTCTGTAGAAATTTCTCGTGTTATTTTCTCTTGAATTCTTCCTCGATTTATTTAGTCTATTTTTATCGTATGTCCTTTTCACTCTTCTAATACCTTTCGAGGATTGTTGCTGTACTTTGTGGAAATCTTGCTATGTTTCTTTTGTCTTATTATTGCTAAACTTCTTCCAGACCTGAACTCTGCATTCAATGGCCAGATCACGAATTGCGTTCTACTATCTATGCTTTCGTTTCCTGGGCGATTAAATCCAATGCATTGCATTCTGTATTGTCTTCGCGAGGTTAGTCCAGTGTTCTGTTGTGCTTTGATTAATTTTTTCAATAATTGTATCATTGTTTCTGTTCAAGTATTCCTGGTACAGTCTTATATTTTTCTGTGTTGTCCTTCTGTTTCTCGAGATTGACCTAATTTTAACTTGTAGCAAGTGATGGTCGGACTCAAAAAATCCTTTGTGTGTTCTCAAACTCAGAATTTCGCTTGTATTTTTTCTTGTTATGGCTATATGATCTGTTTGAACTTCTTCCCATATGTTTTTGAGCGTTTTCCGTATTGTGAGTTTTCGTTTTGGCTTTTGAAATGCGTTGACATAACGTTTAAGTTAAAATTTTTATAGTGCAGTTTGAGATGTTCACCATGCTTGTTGGTGTGTTTTTGTGCTGTGTATGGGCCTGTGATTTGCTTGTACTTCTTCTCGTTGCCTAGTTGTGAATTGAAGTCTCAGAACATAATTTTAACATGTCTTTATGGTATTTTGTCATTTTTTCCATGTCTTCCAAAAAGTCTTCGTTTCTTTTGGTTTCTTTCTGTTGTGATGATTGTTGGTGCATGTGCATTGATGACTGTGTATTTTATGTTTCCTAGTTTGAAGGTTATTGAAGAGTTTCTTTCTGATCGTGAACTGAAAACTAGGATGTTGACTATGACTGATTTGTGGACCACAAATCCTGTCCCAAACCTTGTCGGTGTTCCTCTTCAGACAGAAGATTTTCCTTTGTATATCCTGTAGTTTTCTGTGTTGAAGTTTTTTTTTTTAATTCTGTGAAACATGTCTCTTATATTGTGAGGATTTTGATGTGAAATTTTTTCAGAACATCAGAAGGCTGTTTGAGTTTGCCTACCTTGACCAGCCACAACAACTTGGTGAATGCCAGAACACACACTAATAGGCGTAGGTCTCAATTAGTATTTGGTCCACCATGGGTGTTTCATTTCCCCAGTACCGCGCATATCTGGGAGGCTTTCCCCTATCTCCCACCTGGGGAGGCGCCAGTTGGGGGATTTAACAACCCCACACGGGATTATTATTATTATTATTACTATTGGTCGGTGTTTAACGACTTATCAGAAGCGACGTCATCTGAGACGAGCTACTTCTTCTTGTTGGACCAAGCCATAGGAAGACGCTAGCCATAACGTATGTAAAGGAGCAATGCTTACATTCTACTTTAAATTGTTATCGAAAGACAATAATTGTCAGTGTTAGCAAGCCTGAGATGTAACCGAGCCATTTGGATTTTCCAGCTTCAAACAGAATTAAAACGTGAAACGTCCCCTTTGAACAATTATACATGACTGTGCTTAAACTGACACACAATATTTTTAGCGCAACGCAATCTGACTTTCAAAAATCCCTACAAAAGAATGGCCCTGACTAACATTAACCTATACCTTTCACAAATCACTTACCTCACAAAAATCTTCGTTATTCGAACTACTGCAATACAGCGAGCGCCACTACTGCCAGCTAAATAAAAGATTCAAACTACTGAAGGCCCTAACTACTGATAGACACAGTTAGCAAAAGAAAGATTTTGATAGAGAACAAACAATGTATTTACCTTAATATTGTTCAAAAGACATATTATATATATATATATATATCAGTTCATGCCATCCAGTCTTACAAATGTACTGTCTCTGATGGACACACGTCCAGATCATCCGCTCTCAAAAATACGCCATCTTACTTCCCCACATCCACCACTGCTGGCGGCTCACCTCCAACTGCGCAACGCTACGCGCTGTTAACAACCAACTGCCCAACACTACAATGGCGAATATCACTCCAACAATGCAAACCAACCACAGCCTTCACGCAGCACAGTCAGTGATTTTCATATAGAGCGTTACATGGCGTTACCAACATAAAAACCTAAACAGACTACTTACAAACGGATCTCACGTTGAAAGTTGATTGCCGGTTCGCTAGCTTCTAATGAAAACAGTCTCACGAAAAGTTTCAAAATTTAAATTCTACTTTTGGCGGATGAGAATCTGTCATCTCTATCCTACGAGTCTTCGTTTGGTATTTTTCATCATTATTGTCTTTTTTTTTCTTTTGTTTTTAAGTGAATGTAAGTCTAGAAATATATTGCCTAAGCAGTTCGGACTTGCAGTTGTAGTTCTTGTTTTTTAGTCAGTCAGTACTTGCAGTCTTCGTTGACGTCTGCTTTGTTCAGAAGGCGGAGGCTTCCTTAATGCCCTTGAGAGCTTAATTGTGCTCTTCATCATAAGCTACATTTATCTGCTAGACGTAGCGCGTTTTTCTTCTGTTTATACCTGGCGTCACTGTGACAATGGAACGTAAAGCATTTAATTTATCTTACTTTCGGCGCGTCTGTTGGACTACAACAAAGTGTGCCAAGAATTCCGAGAGACAGATGAGTGCCGCTAAAGTGCCGAACGCAGGTACAAAGTATGCAACGGTCTAAATAAACAGATTGTGTAAAAGGCGCGCTTTGAATTTTCATCATAGGAGACAAATAGTTTCGGAGGTGATGTACTGGAATATCCATGCAGCTTCGAAAAATTTGTTCATCATATCGTAGGAGATACGATAGCACCTAGATGAATCAGTCGCATCACTGTTAATGATTGACGAAATGTTTAGGATGGGAATATTAGAGAAACAGTTTTCGTAATACTAAGAATATAAATAGCTTTGTAGCGGAAAAAGTTTCAAGAGAGCCATTGTGAACTTTACGTCCATAATATGTGCTTACAACCGGACTGATGCTCACATTTTTCGAAATTTGCATTCTGAGCTGTTCAACATCAACTTTTGGAGATATAAATATCACAGTCTATAATAAATCTTGGAATCGATCAGCTTTTTCGGTACACCGATTCTGAAATACACGGCCTGTGAAACGCTTATGCTGTCACACTCTACTATGAGTGGGCGTTACTCTATTGAGTTAATTGTCAAATAAGATGGCCTAATGGTTAGGATACTGAACTCGTATTCGATATTTAAATCTCATTCAGCCATCCTGGTTTACGTCGTCCATAATTTCTCCCAATTGCATCCAAAGAATACTGGGGTTATCCCTTCGGCAACTCCAAGGTAACATCCTTTCGCCATCCTCTTCCCACCGAGTAGCGCTCACATGCTAATGATCTCTCTGTCAGTGACGTGAGCTCTAAGGGACAAGATCTCTGTCGCGACCTCCCGTGTCGTGCTTTCAGATCTGACAGTCTGCAGAGTAAGGAAGTGTAGGCGAAGAGCAACGACAGAAAAAAGCTCTCGTTCGGGCCCCAAAGTTGCGGTGGAATTCATTTGGTAGTGGAGAGCGTCACTAATACCGAATCCTTGCGGGACTATAACGTCACGGTCGTTTCTTGAAATGGTGACCCCGGCCCCCGCTTCGCCAGGTAGCCGAACTGAACGACGTTTCAATTTCTCTTCACTGTGTTACTAATGCTACGTGTTGCATTGAAAAAGCATATAGCTTTTTTGTGCAAAGATATTTGTTTGTTTGGTTGGTCTCAGAAAAACAAAACTTCTGCGCAGGTCACGCCAAGTTCGCTTTCCAAGCACGTGTACGAAAGTTCTGTCAGTATCATAACAGATAATGTAGGATCTTTAGGTTTGGAGTCGATACTGTGTTTGATACGTGTCTTCCTTTACAAGATTTTGTAAGCTCAGTAACAGTTCAACTCCGTGGATAACGGCGTGGTATGCGGTTTTCATCGTCAGGAAAGTTCAACAACAACGGTGCTCCTAAAATGTAGACTTAAATCTGGATGAGCGAACGGGGATTTGGACCGCGCTCCTCCGGAATTGGGAGCCTAGCATTTTGCCACTGTGCCTAGCCACTCGATTTGTAAATTCTGCACCCCAAAACGCTACTCCAACGAACTCGACTGACAATTGTTTTCAACTGCAAGTTTGACTTAGTTTTCAACTGTTATTAGTAGTTGCTTGAAATTACGGGTTTGAAAAAGTAGTTGTGGGAAGTTTTGTCTCTAGTGTGTTGTTTTCGATCAGTGAGCAGAAATGACAGAATTGGGCGACTGACGCATGTGCATTCCCGTGTCGTATGCTTTGTTTCTTTCTTGTGTCCATACAGTGGCGACCTTTGAGTTCTTACTTTCACAAAATTCCTGTGTGTATTCACCATAACCTAGCACACTCTAGACACAGTTTCACTAATCTGGGCCAGTAATATTCGATGAAAGTACCGGTACATTAAACTTGTATAACTGTCACTTGTTGCGAATTTTCGAATGTCTACAGTAAATTTTTCCCCTGGTGATACTGCATCTAAAATCTGTCGGTTTCCGTTGAATACGTGGTGCTGTTAGCCTCAAGTGTTCTTCGAATTGCCCATATGTCGTTCCGACATTCTTGAAACCTTGCCTGTCCTAAAAACAGAGCTCCTCGAATACAGAATTATAAGCTCCATGGGTTTCTTTTCGTAACAAAAACTTACTGGACCACATGCGACTGTTTTTGGGTCGATTTTCGTGATGCATCTTCAGTCAGAATCCATTGTATTTTTTGTAATAATAATAAATAATAGTAATAATAGTAAACGGCGAATGTGTATGTTTACGAAAATTTGTTTCTCATGTCAACATTTTCAACAAAATGGTTCAAATGGCTCTGAGCACTATGGGACTTAACATCGGAGGTCATCAGTCCCCTAGAACATAGAACTACTTAAACCTAACTAACCTAAGGACATCACACACATCTATGCCAGAGGGAGGATTCGAACCTGCGACTGTAGCGGTCCCGCGGTTCCAGACTGAAGCGCCTGGAACCGCTCGGCCACAACGGCCTTCACATTTTCAACATATGACAATGTTTGTAAATTTGCCGAACTCAAAACAGTTGTTAGTTTGCCACATTTCCAATAGTTCCCCGTTTCTGTTTGCTGGAGTTGGTTTTCATTGTGAAGATACTTTAACCGTTCGATGCACCGACTGTCATGAGTGCATAGTGGCGTGGTGTTGTTGTCGTCGGTTACAGTGTGAGAGAGAGAGAGGGGGGGGGGGGGGGTGAAACTTGGTGCCGAATGTAACTAAGGAAGCCGCAGAAGGGAACGTCCACATTCGACGAACGAACGAGCAACATCAGTATTACGGGTCCTTTCTTGTGACATTTCGCAGGGTTTTGGGATTTTACTTTGGACAACCACGCGGCGATTGGCGATCAGAAAATGCACGTTTTCGCTTTTACATCTTGTACTGTGGAATCACTGGTAATGCAAATGTCTTCTACCACCAGGAATAAACTTAGACACCATTGGATCGACTGCCACCGTGTTGACACGCGATGGCAATCAGTCAGAAGAGTGTTCCATGTTGTCATTAACAGAGGCACAGTGCAAGCGCGTACTCTTAGTGCCCAGATGACATAGAGAATTACGCCTTATCCCAGCGACGCCAGCCGAAGGCAAATTGACCGCACCTGGCCGAGGGCAGGTGTCCGCGGCGCGGGCCAGTCGCCGCATTAAAAACCGCTGGCGCCTCCCACGCGACCAGACGCTGACGCTGACGTTGACGGATGGCCGGCGGGCAGTCATTAATCTCGCATTCGCCTGCGCCTGCCTCTGATTTGCTCTTTCGCCGCGCGCCGATAATTGCCTGTGTTGTGCTGCACCCCAGGCGTCGTTAATCCCGCGGGCGCTTGTTGCCGCACACCCTCCGTTTTCTAACGTAGTTCATTCCGGTTGCGGCTAAGCGAGCGCGAGTGCTGCGAATCCATCTTGAGATGAGGCGCCAGCCCCTCGGTTTACAGATTTATTACAAGCTTTCGTCTCCCTGCATTGGTCGCATGCAAACACTAATTCCTTCTATGCCTATACACTACAAATCACTGTGAAATGCTCTGAGGGAAAAAAAATTGCAACACCAAAAATTAATTTATGTAGAATAATGAAACTTTGAGAATACGTAAGTCTAGGCGAAAAATTAACTGATTAACTTTGCAAGGTCACAGTTTAACATGAGCGCGAGATAAGCCACTGCAAATGTGAAACGCTGGTACATTAATAACCGGTGTAACCGCTAGAATACTGAATGCAAGCATGCGAACGTGCACGCGTTGTATTGTACAGGTGCCGGATGTCAGTTTGTGGGATGGAGTTCCAAGCCTGTCGCACTTGGTCGGTCAGTACAGGAACGACTAATGCCGTTTGTGGATTACGCTGGAGTTGTCACCCGATGATACGGTGTTCCATACGTGCTCGGTGCCGGGATAAAACGTCGACACTCCGCAGAGCATGTTGGGTTACAGTAACAGTATGTGGAGGAGCGTTCTCCTATTGGAAAAGCACCCTCTGGAATGCTGTTCATGAATGGCAGCACACCAGGCCGAATCACCACAGTGACACACAAATTTGCATTCATGGTGCTCCTGCTGTCGTACGAAATCGCACCCCAGACTATAACTTCAAGTGTAATTCCAGTGTGCCTAGTACGCAGACAGATTGGTTGCAGGACTTCATTTGGCCTCCTCCTAACGAACAAACGGCCGTCGCTGGCACCGAGCCATAACCAGAGTTTATTAGAAAGCACAATAAATCTGCACCCTGCCCTCCAACGAGCTCTCCCTTGACACCATTGAAGTCACAAGTGGAGGTGGTTTGGTGTCAGTGGAATGCACGCTACAGGGCGTCTGGCTCGAAGCTGTCCTTGGAGTAACCGATCTGTACAGTTCGTTGTGTCACTGTGGTGCCAACTGCTGCTCAAATTGCTGTTGCAGAAACATCACGATGCTCCAGAGCCATACGCCGAACACGATGGTCTTCCCTCCCGGTACTGCCACGTGGCCGTCCGGAGCCCGGTCTTCTTGCGATCGTGCATACCCCTGACTATTGTTGCCAGCAATCATGTACAGTGGCTACATTCCTGCCAAGTCCTTCTGCAATATTGTTAGAGGAAGTTCAGGTTCTCGTAGCCCTATTGCATGACCTCGTTCAATCTCAGTGAGGTATTGATGTTGGTCAAGAATTTCTTTAAGGCGACAAAGACGCCATTACCAACCCACCACCTCCAGTCTCAAAGGCAAGTAACGCTCAGAACCGTTACAGCGTGTATTTAAAGCAAACGTGATATACATCCTTATAGTGGCGCTACTAGCGCCACTACTACGCGACTGGCGCGAAATTTGAGTAGACATAATCTTTCAGATGTAGAAACACGCCTACCATCTTTCGTTTATGTCGCACAGCACCTTGTTGGTATTGCGATTGTTTTTTGTTAGGGTACATGAAAGAGGGAACTTTAGTTGTACCATACTCAGTGTTCTCTCCATTTTGTTTCACGATGTTTAATGTCAGTGTCTCCCAACCCTACCTCTATAACCTCTACGAGAACCGAAAGCAGTCCCGCGTTCTTTTCGCCCGTACTGGGAAATAATACAGCTTTAAATGTAAATTTTCTCCACGCCGTGGACATTTATCTCAGAGGATTTGGGAATTACGATGTGCAACTAAAACTAGCTAGTACAAATCTTGACAGCTTCGACCTACATGACGCTGGCCAGCCGTTGTGCCCCTATGCCTTTGTCGTCAGTGGACGTCAGCAGCTCTGGATGGGCACACCGCCCCCTCCCCCCCCACCCCTCTCCGGCCGTGAATTCTGTTTTAGAATCAGGAGCTACTACTTTTCCATCAAATCACGTTTCAGTGGACCCCGTCCCAGTTATCCATGGTGGCACCTCATGAGACATTAGTGTTGTGAGTGAAATATGCATTTTCAGTGGTCAACTGCTAAGTACTGCTAATCGAAATATATCAAAGATGGGAGAAAGTAAGTCGCTAGCTAACATTAAGATCTGCTTTAATAATCTTTTGTGGAGCTGACGTTTGATTTACAGAATATTCTGAGCTTTCAGTTGTTACAGTGACCAACAAACGTTAAGCAGTTGGTTTTGTGTACTGTAATGTCGCAGTATCTCCAAGTGCAGTATGACGATCGTGTGATTACTGGAAATGCGCGAACCATTCAATGTCACTTATACACAAAACAAATCGCCATTTAGTCTACCTTCGTGAGTAACCTCCTTTATTTATTTTTGATTTATTTCCTGCAACGTCTGTGGATAACAGACGATTGGCAAGTGTTAGAAATCTCTTGAGCAGACAATGCTGTGATATCCAGCTGCAGTGACCCAGTCCGAAGCTCGTGGTCGTGCGGTAGCGTTCTCGCTTCCCTCGCCCGGGTTCCCGGGTTCGATTCCCGGCGGGGTCAGGGATTTTCTCTGCCTCGTGGTGACTGGGTGTTGTGTGATGTCCTTAGGTTAGTTAGGTTTAAGTAGTTCTAAGTTCTAGGAGACTGATGACCATCGATGTTAAGTCCCACAGTGCTCAGAGCCATTTGAACCATTTTGCAGTGACATAGGCATTGTGGTTTGCAAGCGTCAGACGTGGAAATAAGCATCGTTACTTTTACTTGATTTCAATCTTATACGTCTTCTGGTCGACGTTTATGTATTTGTAACATATTTCCAATATTGATGTTTCCATTGTATTCTTTGTGCGTATTTAAATCGGCCGTTCTCCTTACACAGCCATTGTTTCCTAGTGTAGTGATGAATGGTCAATGTCCAGAGGTATGAGAGAAACGATCGTTCGAAGCAAAAGATGTTTGGTAAACGCGGGCTGTAACGTGCATGTCTTAAGAGCTATAAGCACTTCCTCTCCGACACTGTGAAACAAATGTCTTCTACTATTCATTCATTGCTTTCCATATTTTAGGAGCAGGTAGTGCACTTTTTTTTGTCTTGGTCCTCTTAAAATATGGAAAACAGAGAATCTGCAGTAGTAGAGATTTGTTTCACATTACCGAAGATGGAGAAGTGCTCACAGCTCTTAATATTTCCATTCTAGAGTCCAAGTTCACTAGACAATTTTGCTTCGAACGATCCTTCCTGTCACATCCATGAATACTGACCATTCCTTTTGGGGCACACTAAATTTCCGTGCTTTTGGTCACAAGTAAGCTATAACGCTTTTATCATCTTCATTGCGTTTACTAAATAAAATGTGACGTCTGTTAAATACCAAACGTGATTTACTCAGGATGGGAACAGTTAGCATATTTACAAAGACATGAAAATGCCAACATTTTCCATATTGTGTGTCATTCATGTTGCAGTCTTTGAGCTGTGTTCGCAGATATCATGTTGCATTATCTGTTAACATGCACTCGTCTCCTAAACGAATCAAAGAGTCTCTCTGTTTTTCTTTCTTTTAACACGCCGTCTCCAGACCTGGCAAGGCTGCTGTAAATGCGACGCTGAAAGAGAGGGAATGTTTGAAGGGACAATCACGCTCACATGAAGAACGCTACAGAGGAAAAAGTAAAGGAAGACGCAAAAGAGATGTTCTTTCCGAAATACCTGAAATGAGGAAAAGGAAGCCATGGCGGAAGGAAGCGTAAAAAGAAATGGAGAGTCCTCTCCATCGCGACCGCGTGTGCCAGCACTCCACCGCTCATAACTAACTTTGTGTGTTTTCTTGCATCTTTTTGAACATTTCGGATGCTTCGAAGCCCTCCAACGAGTCTGAGCATTTTGAAAACTCGATGCTGTGGGATTATTTTATGTTGACTGTTTTGCGCATTGACAGAATATATTATCTCCACTTGTTGTAGCGTAGTTGTGCATTGTGTTTAGTGGCGAGCTGACCAAAGTACGTATTCCGCGAGAAACAACTTCAATAGGCTGCTAGCTGTAAGTGTGTCCAAAGGAGGCTGCTGACATTATTTCTGCTATGTTGAGTGATGATGATCTGTAATGTAGCTAATATCTAAGTACCTTCCGTAATTTTCTGTGTTAACGGTTTCCTTCTCAGCATGAAGGAAATGGTTTGAGATGGAACAGTTCTCATGTTACCAGGTGATAACAAATGGGGGAGAGAATCTGTATCATTCTGTATAACGAGACTGTCTGCCACTTGTCGTTTTTCTGGATATTTTAGGAGCCTTCTGGAATAGTAATTATTGGCCAAACCTTTTCATTGTTCTTTATAGCGTAAGTGTTGGTAAGAAAGAAATGGTGCCAGTGTCAATTTTAAAAGTGAATTATTGCTCGGGGAACATGCTGCGTTTTGGTGGACGAAACGGTTACAAATGAGATTTATTTTCCATGTGACCTACACTGATGAACCAGAAAATTAAGACCACGGCCCATAGCGAGATTGAAGTTGCGGCCATGTAACACATTAAGGGAAGTATGTAAGCGGAACTGAGGCGAATGAGGAGTTATTCTAGCGACGATATGGGCCAGAAATGGAGGAATACACTGACACGTACAGCTTTGTCAAAGGGTGGGTTGTTACGACCAGCCGCCTGTGAGACCACGAGCAGACGACGAGGCGTTGGTCGTCGACATCTCATAGAATCTGGGGTTCCGAGGCTCGACTGCTTTGTAAAACGGCACAGACGGTGACATTGAACTCAGTGTGTTTTGGATCACAAGCGAGTTACTGGGTACTTCCATAAACAGACAGTTGGCTGAAACGGAGGACGTATCAGTTAGGCGAGACACTAGTCGTATTATGATCTTGCATCCTAGGTATAGATAGTGGTAGATGTCTGATACACGAAGTAAAGAGTGCTGTCGCTAATAAACGGAAGAAGAAATAGTAACATGCGACATACACGTCTATATCTAGCCTTAACTACTGTGAGGAAAATTAAAACTGACATTATCAAGCTACCGAATGTTACACATATACTATCATATCACTCAAGCATTCATGGACAATGCGAGTTGCCCGCAGTGCTCACTATTTGTGTCGTGTTGTCCTACATCACAGAAGTAAAGGCTCAGCAGTGTTCTAGTTTTTGTTTTACTTTATTTGGAAATATTTTTCGAAACTGTTTACTTGTATATAGGACAGACAGAGATTAACTACATACTGTGACGGTCTGTCCTGCTCAGGGTCAAATAGAGGAGTTTTTGATGAAATATTTGGGACCCATTAAGGAGTGTAGTCGGAAGTGCTGCACGTAAATTGCCGCTGATTGGCTTTCGGTGAACATGAGGAGCCTCTTTGACTTTATATAGTCTAATTTTTTCGTGTCCGTTTGAACACCTAGCTGCATTTTGCTGGGAGTAATGAAATTACATTTGCAAAAGTCACTATTTGGTGTAGTCTCCATGTTATGCAATAAGAGCCATTAACCGCCAAGTTGAAGAGTGTAATAGGTTACGGATGAGTCGCGGAGATTCGGCGTTTCAGGTGTCTCTCATGTGATTCTCACTTTGATTTGTAACACCTGCTAGACGAACCTCTCGAGCGAGTCGCCTGCATTCGAAATCCCATACATGTTTAAAGAACATTTTCTGTAGGTCTTAGGTTTTGAGGTAAGTGTTAGCAATAGACGGTTCTAAAATTAACTTCACAGCTGTATCTGTCGTCCGTCGCCGTGCGTAAACTGTGTAGTGATTGGAATTGGTAAAGGAACAGTAACAAAGGTATGTAAACAGCGTATTACAATTTCTAGATAATAAACATGTTATATTGAAACACTTTTTTAGTAATCAGGAGGTTTGTCTTCAGAGTTAAATAGCAGCGTAAAAAAGAAAAGTTCTTTCATTTACTTTCACTTGTTATTTAGGGCTACTATAAGTACCCAGCTTCACATTTTCGGTTACTCCATTTTCAGCCAGAATCCGCTAAGTCGGCTCCAGGAAAAGTCCCGGATGTGGTAAAATGACACAAAAACCACACACTCTGAATCACCTACCTTACCTCTGAGACAGTAACTGTATCTGACCAGTTTGAACTGCTGCTGAAAGTACTCTGGGTTATTGTCCAAATACTCTTGTGCACAAGTGAGCTGAGAAGTAATTGTAGATCTTTTCAGTATTCAAACACCGCTTGCATGTGTTCTCTACCGTGCCAATCAACGTGCCTTGCTGGTAATGGGAACATTTCCACTTGCTTGCTTCTCCGTCTCAGCAAGTAAGCGTGCCTCGTAGGTAGTGTACGTGCACCATTGTCTGCTAGCTGTTGCCTTGCTTTGGCGTTACTCCACATTAAACGCGGCCCGCTGTTTCTGTTACCCGAGACGCCGGCAGGGCGTGAAACCCCGTGGTTCCGGCCGGGGAGCAAAGGCACTCGACAGCGTCACTCGGCATCTCGTTTGCATCTGATGACGCCGCAGCAGCAGCAGCAGCAGCAGCACTAGCGGGGAACAAGGCCAGGCCAGGCAGAGCCTCAGTGCGCCGAAGACGTCACGGGAGCGGACGAAATAACTTGCGGTCCCGTCGAGAGGAAGATAAACGCCGCAGTTCATTAAGAAGGACCACGGTATGGGACACGGCGGGACGGCTGTATTTGTCGCAGAGGACGCGCTGTCGGGCGGTTCCCGCTATTTATTTTAGCGATCCGTCCTCCTCCTGATCGTCTCTCTTTCTCTCCCTCCCTCCCTCCCACCCTCCCTCCTCAGCCCTCTCTCCCAACATTCTCATCCTGCTCTCCGCTTTCTTTTTGCTGTTGTCAGCAGGTCCCTTCACGAAAGTTGATAACCCGGAATTTCTGTTCCGGACCGAAAAAGTAAAAACATCTTTCTCTCCGAGATTGAAAGGATGATGCGAAAGGGGGGAAATGGCGTGTGGAGGGAGAGGGGGAGGAGATAAGGAGTGTCAGAGCTTGTAGTGCACGCCCTCATTTTGTATCTGATAGAGACGCAGTTGGAATGAACTTGCAGTAACGTTATTTTCGTGGAAGATTTAATTCTCTCATCCATGCTAGAGACTCGCTCAATTTATTTCTTGTGTTCTCGACATTCGTGCGTCTGCCTCGTCAGCTCTTTTTATTAAGAGAAGAATACAAAACAAACGGTTAGGCTCTGAAGCAAACTCTTTTCTGTTTCAGACAATGCTTTTGCTCGCTGTATTGTAGGTCGTACTCAAGAAAGTTCTTCACGGAAGTCTGTACTGAAGAAATACTTTCAGAACAGAGTAGTGAGTCGTACGTTTCAGTGATAAAATTGCTGAACTTGAGAAGGAACAAAGAATAAATCTGTATACAGTGCTGTATCGGTAATCTGAACTATAAAAGCCTGTAGGACAAGCCTTAGGGCTTCGTATTATAGAAGAATGAGGAAACACTGACTTCCCGTCCAAGAATCTTAATTCATATTCACTGTACCCAAGAGAAATGACGTTCTTAACAACCAAAATCATTCTCCGGGGAAAATGACTTGGAAATTTCGCAAGATTATAACTACTATCTAGTATATCGGAAACGTTTATGAAGAAATGAGATGGAAGACGACACTGCAGTATGTGAAAGACCAGACAGTCGAAAACCAGGAGAGGAGGAATGGAGTCTAGGGTTGAACACCATTAGCAAGTAATGTGGGCGAAATAACGCACAGGTTTTAGTATAATCGATTTCGCTTTACCCCCTCGACGTAGGTAAGAGAAGTTCAGCAAGATTCGGAACTTGAAGCGGTGACCAGTGGAACAAATGGCAGTTACAGGTGGTCAATAACGCCTAAGTTCAGTTAGTGAACGAATGGGCACAGAGTCCAAAGTAGTATAAGGTCGTCGTAAGCGTATAAGACCAGTCCTCGGAGAATGCGAGAGAGAGAGAGAGAGAGAGAGAGAGAGAGAGAGAGAGAGAGAGAGAGAGAGAGTGGGTGGGTGGGTGGGTGGGTGGGTGGGTGGGGGAAAGCAGTAGTCAAAGACTATCTGATACCGCGTTCCGAAGACTTCAAGTGATAACAGGCATGTATCTAGCTGTGCATGATCGCTCGCGCATATATTTAAACATACAATTCCACCAGAGGGCGCGCCCATAGTGGCGTCTGCTTGTGCCGTCAGAGGGGCCCTGAGGAACTGTTATCACGAGTTAATCACAGTATTCTCAGACTCCGTAACGAAACTGCGCCTTGGCTGATCACTGCTGGATACGAGAAAGAATGTTTCCATAAAATATCATTTATTGGTGAGAAGTATTTACGCACACGTTGTAATGTCCCCATTCCTAATCGGCCTATTGGATTGCGATATAACTGACCGTGATCGCATATGCCTGATGAGATTTTACAGTGAATAAGGATATAGTTATCGAAGGAAAATAGCGCCGGTTAGTTGGAGGAAAGTGACAACAGACACTTCTGAAGGAAAAATCTATTCTGTTCCTAATCTAAATACTGATGATAATTTTGCCATGGTTGGAATATTCTGCAATCACTCACGGACCACGCAGGGGGGAGGGGGGGGGGGGCGAAGGGTACCACGCAATGTTTACTACAAAAATTACTGATAATACAAAGAAAACAGTGATTAGCGAAAAAGGGAATAATTCAACGGTCGCCAGCCCGCTAGGACAATGAATCACCAGAATGTTGAGAAAGGTAATGGTAAAGAAATTGACGCAAATAATCACTGGCGTGACAACAAAAGGTTTTCACACTTTTACACAACACAACAGTTCGCGAGAAAATAAATGAATGAGAAATCACTGAGTTTGCAGTTGCTTGTTCTGAAAAACTAAATTTTGAAAGTAAGGTAAATGAAGTTACTAGTAAAATAAATGACTGGCTTAACTTAAAGTTTGTTATGTAAAAGAAGACTTTCAATAACCTCAATGTAACGTAACGCAAAATTTAGAAAAAGGCAAATAGTTTACTTTTGATTATTGAAAGATTGAATTGAATTTACTTTAAGCAAATGAGCAACTGGTTTTACTTTTAAAATAACAACAATAAAATACATACCAAGCCAAATTATTATTCAGGTTAGCCACATTTTGTGAAATAAATGCGACTGGTTAAAGCCTCTACATTACTATATCTGTCAGTTAACAGTCTCAAGGTGTTGTAGCTGTGCGGACGACGAAGAATGTAGCCGACGATAATGCTGAGCTGTCGCTGTTGCTACTGCTGCTATTTGAGAACCTGGAGTCGTCTCCAGAGCCACGGATAATCACGGGACAGGCAACAGTTAGAATTGCAGCTTCCTCCGCCTATCCACTCCTACCGCGCTCTCAATACTCGCGGCTTAACAAATCAGGCGCGTCTGCACTGGCCCGAGCATAGCTGCACACCGCGTCGGTGGGAGCGCCCAACAAACACTTCGGCACTCTTTCATCACTCAGGCTGCTCTGCTTCCACTCTGCTCGCAACGCGACAGAGACTCTCCATACACAAAGATAAACAAATTCACAGCTACTGCCAT
Organism: Schistocerca piceifrons; assembly: GCF_021461385.2. Taxonomy (NCBI): domain Eukaryota; kingdom Metazoa; phylum Arthropoda; class Insecta; order Orthoptera; family Acrididae; genus Schistocerca; species Schistocerca piceifrons. The sequence goes on from NC_060138.1 coordinate 702,736,496, forward strand.
TTTGTTGTTGCTGTCGATACATTTAAATAAAGTTCCCTTGGCTAATACCCAGCAATTTACAATATTTTCGTTATAATTACAATCAATTGTAAACAGTCATAAATAAATACTATTACATCGATTAAGTATTAAATATAATTTCTGTAATAAATCTTACAGATTCAGAATCAGAAATACAGTAAAGTTATCAACGAATATTAAACGGCGAAAATTTTGGATGGTGTAGAAGGTATTTTATCTGCGTTTTCGGTGTTACAACGAGATTTCTGGGACTTTAGCCATTACACTAGCAGAGAGTTCTAAGTCCTCACTTTTTTCAGTCTGTTCCAGTGTGAGCAGTGCAATGTTTTTCTTCTTCGTGTTAGTACAGTTTTGACTTTTATGTTGGTAACGGTTAGAGAACTGCCTGCTCTGGTATCCTGTTTCCACCGTATTTGGCGTCCTCTGAGTTACATCAACGAGCATCCGGTTTCTCCCGAAACACAAACATGCTACCTCCAGGTTAACCTTTGATATGTGTTCCGTTTGTGTCTCGCGTTTTATGTATTGCTTAAGCGGTTATCTCGTGCAGAAAGTCAAATTATCAATGGTTTCCCAGAAAGGCATACAGGAACATCTAAAATGTATTTCCTTCCTGGTCTGTAGGTGTTATCAGTTCTAGTGGATATTTTAAGCACCATATTTGCCGTGTTCCTGTTTTCACAAAAAAACACGAATCGTGTTAAACGTGATGGTGAGCAGAAAATTTTTGGTTGGAGGCTCATACTAAAGGCACAATGGAAGTGGTAGTCTTTGAGTCAGAAATTTGGACTAGCATACCCTATGCCTGAAGGAATGCCTTCATTTCGCACGGCTTGATTTAATTAGTAGCTTGTAACAGGAGGGACGAATCCCTCTCGAATGTGTGTGCATGAGCTATATGAAATTAATAAGGAAGAGGAATAACATCTGCTGTCGGTATGAAACAATGAAAACATATATAGCTCTTCACACAAGCTGGAGCTCCAGATGTGGAGTCATTTCATATCAAGCACACTTTGGAGGAAGAAAAGTTTTGTGTAAAGCACGTCCCTTGTCGCTGAAGATATATCCGTGGATTACGCGCAGCATTTCTAAGAAGCTTTTATGGAAACTTAACTCCTTTCTCTCATCTCTGTTTACATGAGTTGGTGAAAGACGGAAATTTTTTCACCATGTCTGCGGCTAAATTGCGGGAAACCAATGTCCCTAATACAACAGGAACGTTACATTTTCCTCGCACTGCTGGTCGCATCGTTAACGTTTAATGAAACCAAAATTTATCAATCCGCAACGAAACTTTCTGGCAGTTGGAAACTGCCGGGCCGCAAATCGAACAGCGAACGTTGCCTTTCGCGGCTAATGCTCTCATCGACTGAGGTGTCCGGGCACTGCTCGTACACGTCCTCACACCAGCACCTTTCTCGCTGCTTTACAGACTTTCAAAGGCATGACTACAGTTTGTGAATTGTGCCTAAGTAACATGGAAAGGATTTCCCACCAAAGACAAGGTTCTGGTTTCGAGTCCCGGTCCGGCACACAGTTTGAATCTGCGAGGAAGTTTCAGAAGAGTATACACTCCTCTGTGGAGTGAGAGGTCCGTGCTGGAATCCGTAAACAAGGTTATGCTGAATATCTGATAATTGTTTTGCTGCTAATTATTCAATCCTATTTCCTATGATATTACTCTGAAATTAAAAAAAAAACCATAGCGATCCGTTACTCTTTTTCTTCGTTCGTCTCTGGGGAAAACTGAGCTATATTTTTAGCAGAGGCAGATAAAAAGGTCTGGGTAAGTGCGGGTAGGACTCGCGGACCGAGTGTTCCGTGCAAAGTTCATTATGTATACAGATCTTTCATCCATTCCGGGAATGGAAAATTTCGACGATTTTTACCTGTTATCGATGTCTATACTGGGAAGATATTAAAATATGTCACTTAAATGGCCGTATCTTTTGATTCCACTACTCAGAATCATACATTTATTTCACCGTCAAGGGACTATAGACCTTAGCATGTGACATAAATTTCGTACGTCTACCCGTTCCTGACAAAAATGGCTTTTAACAGTCAGTCAGACGGACAGGTAGGCAAACAGATGAACAACAAAGTGATCCTGTAAGAGTTCCTTCTTTAGCGACTCATGTACGGAACACTGAAACTAAAAGAACTAAAACGTCACGATGAGACCCAGAGGATCACGCGATGCCCGACTGTCCATAGTGTCACCCCCTGCCATTTGGCGTCATCAGGATGCGATGTGGAGGCACATGGGTTCGGCATACCGATCTCCCGGCTTGTGTCGGCTTTCTAGACGTTGCAGCCGCCACTTTTCGCTCAAATATCTCTTCAGTTAGTCTCACGAGGCTGAGTGGGCCCCCTTCCAGTCCTCTCACCAAGGAAAATTCTCTGGCACGACCAGTAATTGAAACCGCGACATTCGCGTAGCATTAAGACGCGCTGACCACTCAGAAACGGAGGCGAACTAAGATGGTTTCGTAAATAAAAAAAAATGATAATAAGTACTTCAAATCATTTACTTAGAACTGAAATACTTTTTCAGTGTATGATTTCGGTAAAACAAAATTAAGGCACTGTCTGTGTCGACAGGTTAGCGCTGTTTAAATAATGGATGTTTCGTTCGGTAATAGCGCTACAAACAGGCGCTCAATGCTCCGTTACAGCAATTGTGTTTTCGGCTATCTGAATGATTTAATTCCTTTTGAGTGAAGAAAAATCCTCCATCAAAAGCATTATTATTATTATTATTATTATTATTATTATTACAGAAAGACCCAAGCTGCTTAACATAGGGAATGAGTTCCACGTGCCTTGCTGCCAACTAAAATTTAAGAATATACGAATTAAAAGAACTTAGTTCTCTCGTGAGTCGTACGAAAATTAAACGTCATTGTTATATTTTGAACTGTATATGTTAGTATAAATGCAGCTGATCGACTAAATGGAATACTGTTACGTTAACTTTCCTATCGAGCTAGAGGAGCCTTAAACAGCCGTAAGTCGCTCATTACGTGCGCATTTGCCTACACACTATCATTTAATGTTGAAGTTTTTCGCTTCATTACAGTCAATTAAAACATAGTACTGTGTTTCAACCATATCAAGTAAACATCCATCGTCGTTCAATATACGATACAGTGTACAGGGAGAGACATTAGAATTATATAGTTATTTTATCGAGAAACGCTATTTAAATGAAACAAACCTCAGACATATATCTAACAACGCCGTCATTGGATTCCTTTCTAAATAGATGTGACATTAGGGGCGCGAAATGAAGAGGATAACCAGTGTGTGATAAAGTAATATCGCATGATGCTTGTGTTTCTTTCAGTAAACATAACACGGAAAATTACTTTTCGTGACCCTAGTATGATAAATTGAATTTAAATACGCACTACTTTCACATTAATTAGTCGGCGCTCAGTATACCAAGGACTGAACAACCCGAAACGAGGCTGTGCAGATTTTGCCCTGCTGCCTACGGCGTGCACGTCCACTGACAGAAACTTATGGCACATAACTCAGCAACTGATGAGAGAAAACGGGACCCAAATGGTGTAGACGATTAATACCGCTAATAGAGCGGAATGATTCGCAACATGAAGTGCACGAGCCAATGCGTTTCATTTTCACCAATGCCTAGAAGCATTATTAATGTCTGCAAACATCATGTTCACGTGTCTGTAAGTAAGGTGACTGTTCCAGAAAGGGAAAGTCTGTTTCCCGTGCTGCATATTAACGTTGAAAACAGTCCTACTGAGTTAGCAACTAACAATTCAGTATATCAGGAAATTGTGGTCGGCGGGGTTGTCCAGAACTTGATCATCTCACTGCGATCTTTTCTGAATTTAGTACTTCAGTATTGTTTATAGCGACGTGATGTAAACGTCGGTTGAAGTCTTTTATCAATCTTATGATATTCCTCTACCTAAATGTGAGGCTTTCTATCTATTTCTGTGCCATCTGCTCCAGCTGAACATCTTCGTGCCATGATTACAAAGCTTGTCCTACACGCTCTTAAGGTTTGGCTAATCGTAATATCAATTTCGTCTGTTATGAAAGTATGAACCACGCACCATGAACCATGAACCTTGCCGTTGGTAGGATACCTTGTCTCTCTCAGTAATACACACAGTCGTACCATATCCGTTGAGAGTCCAGACAGACATGTTTTTGTATGGCTATCCTTCTGAATGAACGTTTTTGGGACTTCGGCCGTAAACTTACGTAATAGAATGATACACATGCAGCCGTCCTTTCGATGTTATTTGTTACATAGTAACCGGTTTCGGTGACTCAATACACCATCTTCAGGCCTTAACTGATGCTGAAGGGACGACGTCCATTCGTATACTCGACTCCATCAGTGGCCGACAACTATGAACTGGCTTCCGTAGAATACTGTAACAGCGATGTTGCGTCTGTAACCATTTATTGCAGACACAACATCGCGGTTCAGTAGAATAATGTAAGGCAGTTCATAGATGTTGGCTACTGATGGGATCGTATAAACGATTGGAGTTTGGCATCCCCCCCCCCCCCCCCCCCCTTAGCGTCAGTTAAGGGCTGAAGATGAGTCACCGAAATTGGTTGCTATAGGTGTTTCATTTTCTTACGTAAGACAAACGCGTGGTTCCTGAACAGCGGCAGCACCCGTTTCAGTAGTTGCAGGGGGAACAATCTAGATGATTGACTGATCTGTCCTGGTAAAATCAATCGAAATGACCTTGCTGTGCTAGTATTGCGAACGACTGAAAGCAAGGGGAAACTATAGCTTTGATTTTTCCGGCGGGCAAGCAGCTCCACTATATGGTTAATAACGATGACATTCTCTTGGGTAGAATATCCCGGAGGTAAAACAGTTCCTCTTTCGGATCTCCAGGCAGAGACTCTTCAGAGGGATACCGTCATCAGGAGAAACAAAACTGGCGTTATACGGATCGGAGAGTGGAATTTTAGAGCCCTTAATCGGGCAGGTAAGTTAGAAAAATTAAAAAGGGAAATGTATAAGTTGAAGTTATAGTGGGAATTACTGATGTTCGGTGGCAGGAGGCACAGGACATGCGGTCAGGTGAATATAGTGTTACACAAAGTCAAATAGGGATAATGCAGGAGTGGGTTCAAATGGCTCTGAGCACTATGGGACTTAACTGCTGTGAGGTCATCAGGCCCCTAGAACTTAGAACTACTTAAACCTAACTAACCTAAGGACATCACACACAGCCATCCCCGAGGCAGGATTCGAACCTGCGACCGTAGCGGTCGCGCGGTTCCAGACTGTAGCGCCTAGAACCGCTCGGCCACCCCGACCGGCTGCAGGAGTGGGCTTAATAATGAATAAGAAATGAGGAATACGTATAGCCTACTATAAACAGCGTAGCGAACGCATTATCATAGCCAAGATAGACACAAAGCCCACATCCACCACAGTAGCACAAGTTTACATGCCAACTAACTCCGCAGATGAGGAGAAGACATGATTAGGTAAAAGAAATTATTCAGATAGTTAAGGGAGACGAAAATTTAATTGTGATGGGTGATTGGAAGTTGATAGTAGGAAAAGGAGGAGAAGGAAGAACAGTAGGTGAATATGGGCTGCGGGAAGGAAATAAAAGAGAAAAGCGGCTGGTAGAATTTTACACAGAGCATAATTTAACCATCTGTAACACTTGGTTTAAGAATCATGAAAGAAGGTGGTGGTATATGTGTAAGAGACCTGGAGACAATGAAAGGTGTCAAATTGAGTATAGAATGGTAAGGCAGAGATTTTGAAACCAAATTTTAAACTAAAAGACTTTGCCAGGGGTAGATACAGACTCTGACCATAATTTATTGCTTGTGAACTGTAGATTAAAAGTGAGGAATTGTGAAAAGATAGGAAATTAAGGGGATAGGACCTGGGTAAGCTGAAAGAACCAGAGGTTGTTGAGAGTTTCAGCGGGAGCGTTCGGCAACAGTAGACTAGAATAGTGGAAAGGAATGCAGTAGAATGAACGGGTGGCTTTGAGAGACGGAATAGTGAGGATCAAATTGGCAAAAAGACAAGGACTAGTAGAAGTCCATGGATATTACAGTAGGTATTTACTTGAACTGATGAACGTCGAAAATATAAAAATGCAGCAAATGAAGCTGACGAAAGGGAATACAAACGTCTAAAAAATGATATTGTTAGGAAGTGCAAAATGGCTAAGCAGGCATGGCTAGAGGACAAAGTATTTAGAAGCATATTTCACTAGGGGAAGGATAGACACCTTTGGAGGAAAGAGAAGCACTGGTTGAGAAGAAAGTGACGCAGCGCTGTAGCCAATCCGCGATGTTATTTAACACGTACATCGAGAAAGCGCTAAAGGAAACGGAAGAAATGTTTGGATTAGGAATTAAAATTCAGGGAAAAGAAATAAAAACATTGAGGTTTGCTGATGACACTGTAATTCCGCCAGAGAGTGCAAAGGACTACCAGGAAGAGCAGTTGAACGTAGTGGGCATCGTCTTGAAGGAGGATGTACGATAAACATCAGCAAAATCAAAACAAGGATAATGGAATTTAATCGAGTTAAATCAGGTGATTATGAGGGTGTTACATTAGGAAACGAGACGCTAAAAGTAGTAGATGAGTTTTGCTATTTGGGGAGCAAAATAACTGATGATAACCGAAGCAGAGAGAATGTAAAATGTAAACTGGCATGGCAAGAAGAGCGTTTCTGGGGAAGAGAAATTTGTTATCATCGAATATAGTTTCAAATGTTAGCAAATTATTTTTGAACGAGTTTGTCTGGAGTGTAGCTATGTATGGAAGGGAATCATGGACGAGAAACAGTTTTGACAAGAAGAGAATAGAGCGTTTTAAAATGTAGAGGTACGGAAGAATGCTGAAGATTAGATGGGTAAATCGCGTATTTAGTGAGGAGTCACTGAATAGAATTGGGGAGACAAAACGTTTATGGCTACTTGACTAAAAGAAGGGATTGGTTGATATGACACATTCTGAGATGTCAAGGGATCGCCAATTTAGTGTTGGAGGGAAGTGTGGGGGAGGGAGGCAGGTAAAAATCGTAGAGGGAGACCAAGAGATGAATACAGTAAGCAGATTCAGAAGGATGTAGGTTGCAGTAGTCATTCGGAGATGAAGAGTCTGTAGTCATTCGGAGATGAAGAGTCTTGCACGTGAACTGCGTGTGTGGGTAAGTTGTAAAAAACTGTTCCTCTCTCTTTTTTCTTAATACTGGGATCGTTCTAGGCAAGGTTGCTTATCAGTGAAAGGGTGAACTTCTACCCAACAAAGGTAGTGCAATGGTAAGACACTGGACTCACGCTTGGGAGATGTCTAAATCATTTAGACGTAGAAGTGTCGCGATTTTCCTAAATTTTCTAAGGAAAGCGACGGAATGATTCCTTTGAAAATGGCATGGTCGATTTTCTTCTCTGTCCTTCCCTAATTGGAACTTACTCTTCCTTCACTCTTTTAGTTGGAGACTATTCATATTCAGATTCTGTGTGAGTTCTTGAACGCATCTTCAGAACAGCAAATTGAGAATGACTCCTCCACTCTTGCATAAGCAGACTCCGGGTCTGTATCTTGTTGCGGATGACAAGAAGGGGAAAGGGGCAGGTTGTGTGATGGAGGATAGGAAAATTTATAATTTTCACCCTGCATATGACTTTAACTATATGTTATGTATATATTCTTCCTGTCGTGTATGCTATAGAAACTCGATTCAGGCTCCTGGTGGTTGGCGCTAACGCCTTCAACACCTTTCTAACGTCTGCATTGCGGAGTGATCCGAGCCCTGCTGAACTCCTGCTGAGGAGCCCCACAGAATGGAGTACACGTATTCCTAGTACTTGGTTTCAGTTACACCTCGCCATTTCGTCAGCAACATTAATTTTAAAGTAGTTTCTGTTTAATATAGTGATCGTTTCTACTTCAGACTTTCCAAAGAACTGTTTAGGATTTAGTCCCTATTAGACTTATTGGTTTCAGAGAAAGCGAAGGCACTTGAAACCCATATTATTGAACCACTGCATCACGAGCGACACGCGGTTCACTATTCCGTTAGGAAATTACGATTCGATTCGGACTCTGTCTTCTCCTCTTCTATCGTCCTACCCGAACTCATCGTTTACTGCCCATCTGTAGCTTGCTTTGTGCGAGGCTGTTTCCAATCCGCTATATACGGCCCGTAATCATCCGCAAGTAGTAAATATCTGCTGTCGAGAGAGACGAGGGGAGCGGCCTTTGTCCGTACGAGGGAAGCGCATGGTCGCGGTCTGAATGGCGGTGGGTAATAGCTGGCAGTTTGGACACGGGCTGTGCAAACACTGGCGGGCCGGCCGCCGGCCGCTGAACAGCGTGCGGCGGGCTGAGCCGCTTTGGCACGCCTCGCTGCAGCCCGCGCCGTCTGCAGGCGCACAACAGCGCAGCTAATTTCGCGGCACAAGGTCGCACACCGTGTGGCAAGGGAAAGTGCTGGCGAGGTTCGACAATTCCCGAGTCACTCACCGCGACACCCGCGTTGTCGGCTTGCTGCGTCCTTCTGTACCGCTGTGTAAACCTGTCGTTGATACCATATATAATTGAGAAAGCAATCTTGTCGTGTATGTATACGGGACGATCGAAAGGTTTCCCTTCGAAGGCCGTACAGTCCAAACAAAACTGGTATGCCAGTCGGGCAAAATCGCCGTGACCATTGAGGCAGTCATCCCACCGACGCACCAGACTAAAGATTCCCATTTAGTAAAACACTGTGTGCTGCTGCGTGAAGAAGTCCGTAAATGCCTGGTGCACATTCTCGTCCGACAGGAGTCGTAGACGCTTGAAGGGCTTTTTAAGGTACACAAGGCATTACAATCGCATGGGGAGAGATCAGGACTATAGGGCGGGTGCACGAATGTCGTCCACTTGAGTTGGCATAAGTTGTGGTTTACGAAATTTACAATATGGGGACGTGCGGTATCATTAAGCTGCAGTACCCCTTGGCGCACCATTCCACAGCGATAGTTTTCGACAGACGTCTCACCCATATACGTTCTTTATTCTCCGAAGGATGTCTATCGGTGTCTGTGGTTCGGCACCCAAAAAAAGAATAACGGCACGTTGGTCCTGTTTGGGAGCATTTGATAAAGACGTCGCTATTGTTCATGTTTCCTCAATTACCGCATGCACATCGGAAAGACACGAATCGGTACTAATATACACACATCGGAGTTGCGCTACGTTGCAAATACGGTGCAGTAATGTCTTCAAACGGAAACTTTTTGATCGTACGTTATAGTATTTAAACGTCCCAGTAGTTACGCGAATTCATACAAGGGTCGACTTCTTACTGGCTTGTTTAGACGTCTGGTATACTACCACAATACTGTGTAGCTGATTGTTGACACGCCTAGTGGCTCTTTTGATCTACTATTATCTAAGTATTAAGAAAGAGAAAATCAGAACTCATGGAAAAAATGTTTGATATATAATACGGTGAAAGAAAGACAACCCTAAGGCTCTGCGATCCCATCGGTCATCTAGCATCCATATATACTACCAAAATGCTATCTAGTCGCCGGCCGCTGTGGCCGAGCGGTTCTAGGCGCTTCAGTCCGGAACCGCGTGACTGCTACGGTTGCAGGATCGAATCCTGCCTCGGGCATGGATGTGTGTGATGTCCTTAGGTTAATTAGGTTTAAGTAGTTCTAAGTTCTAGGGGACTGATGACCTCAGATGTTAAGTCCCATAGTGCTCAGAGCCATTTGAACCTTTTTTTTTTTTTTTTTTTTTTTTTTTTTGCTGTCTAGTCGATCACTCATTCATTCGTTTGTTTTTCGTGTGACGAAAAAAGACGCTAAATGGCGGAATACGAGTAGATGGTAGGACTAAATAAACCATTTAACACCAATCACAGGCAACAAAGGGATGTTCGAAGTTCGAACATGTTTAAAATGTGTAAAACGTTTATTTTGTTAAACTGTTGTAGGTCGCATTACATTCGTATCACGTTTTAATTCAGAAAATAACTATGTGCTTCAAGCAGGTTTTGCTCATCGTGGGGCGTGTATGAATATGGAATATAGCTTACTCAGAAACAGTAGTTACAGTATAAACTATGCCAACTGTTTCTTTCATGGGATGGCAGTTGTCGGAGAGGGGGAGCGAGGGAGTCGAGAGATAGGGCAGCGCTGACAAATTGGAGTCTGTTGTTGTTATCTTTATTGGTCCTCGTCGTAGACAACTTAAAACTATCCAGCTAGTTCTTTGATATAAAGTAAGTAGGTCAGAACGGAACAGTAACACAGTACGTTAAATACAACGGCGTGTGACCATGTCAGCAGTAACGACAGTGAGCATTCTTGGTCTCATTTTGGACAATGAGAGAATGAGCGCCATCAACAACATATCTTGCGAGATCGTTCTGATCGTGCTCTATCAGACACAAGTCGGGAGACTGAGTAGGCGCTTCATGCGCTGAACAGATTGTGGTTGATATTCATGCACTAGACGACGCTTGTATTATTGAGGTTTTTATTAGCACTGGTTGCATTATCATAACAAAGTACATAAGCGTCAAGCATTTCACCTCTGTAGATATGGCCTGAAGCAGAAAGATCTGGAGGCGTCTGTTTTCATCAGAAAGGCGTACGTACGACACTACATAGAGATGCTTTCTTTCGCCAAGTGCCCCTGATTACAGATTCTGGCTTTCAGGTTATGGCTTTCCGCCAAAGACCACAAGTCCCGAGTGTCAAGCTAAACCGGCACCTATCCTGCATAAGAACTGTCCGTTATTGTTTACAGTTCAGCGTTTGTGTTGGGCATGGCCACTTCAAGTGGTCCTCTACTTTCGATCGTCGAGCAGTACACACGTGGCTGGTCGCCTTGAATTCATAATTGTCACCTTCTTGAAGCCTACTACACACAGATTGGATATACCACTATTGGTAACTGAAGGGCAGCCCGTATCTGAGATGGAGTCGCGATCTTTGCTTTCGCATTTGTAACACAAATATCGAGCTTGGTTTTTTGCCACCGTTGATTGAGTCTTTCGGATTCTGAGAACTTTAGTTACTCGAAGAAATAGTTTCACAATAAGGGAACAACAGAAGTACAAACATTCAAACACCATGAAGATTTACCCACCACTTCCAAGTTTGACCAACTCGCCATTTGCTCTTCTTCTCATTTCGTAAGACAGATGATGCTTCTACGTCTTTTGACTTCGTTAGCTACACTGACTTCAAATAAATTGTTAATTAAGATACATATTTCACATTCTGCTGCAGACGAGGCCATTACAGGCAAAGAATAAGCTCAGGTTCGACTGAATGTGGGAAGAAATTTGGCAGTGGGGCTGTTCAAGAAAACATCCGCGTATTGATCAGAAGTGGTTAATGGAAACGGCAGAAAACCTAAATTATGGTGAAGGGCGGGTAATTTTTATCATACTCGTTTCAAATATTTCGCTCAAAAATTCAACTACGTGCTATGTATATATGTCAATAGTGGAAGTCACCGCCATGGGTTTGCGTGTAATCGTTTCGGACAGCACAGGAGTCTAAGAAACAACATAGTCACTGTATGTGTCAATTGCTGTAAGTGTTTCTGAGTTCTAGTTGTTCTTATGATTTGCCCTAAGTATGGAATTTATTGTAGAATAATCCACTGTTGGTTTGAAACAGTTTAGATTATGATAACTTACCAGATGCGTTTCTTGTCAAGGTGACAAGATGATTTCTGGTATCTTTCCTTTGCTGTGTGTTATATTGAAAATGCAGCTGTGATAGTTGAATTAAACTGAAGAGTTTCCCCTTTATTCAAAGAAGTTTTCGCCCTGCATCAGGTCGTCATGCACTTCACTGCAGGATATATCGACTCTTCACCTGCCATTCCTCCTCGGGTACACCATCGAAGACTTTGGTTAAACCTGACAAAAAGGCCACAGACGGCCAAATCGCCACCAGGAGCGTCGTTTTTCTCACTTGGAGAGACACAGTATGTTGATGTGCGGGCGTACATTGAAACTTTTCCACAAACTTACGATCAAAATTATTTACGCTACCTTCTAATCTAGGTTTACTGTCGTTGAAGGAATTGGTGGTAGGGCATAGAGTTTTAACTTGCCAGAAAGATTCATTACGCCGTTCCATACTGTAGAGAGAAACGTTCATATTGATAACCACCCCAAGTATGTGCTTCCGTTATCCTCTGCCCAATAGTTTTTCCGAATTGTTTTGATCTAGAAACGTAATCATTCAGTACCAGTATAGAATTAAAAAGACATAGCGAGACTGAAATGACAACGACGTTACGTTGTGAACGGACAACAAAATCCGCCGAGGTGACGAGGGTGGAGAAAAGAATCGTTGAATATTTGTGCTACTTACACTTCTCCCAATATTTTAAAGAAGAAATATATATTCCTTCTTTTAATTGCTGATGTTTTGCACGGGTACCGACAGCAAATGAAGGAAGGAACAATACAGTTTACGTTCCGTCAACGTCGAGGTTATTTGATCTGAAGGTCAATCTCGAATTTTCTGAGGACGGGGACGAAATTATTGTATAAAATGCATATTTGAACCATCAGCTGTTTTTATTTTAAATCCAATTATCTACCGTTTTCGGTCTTGACCGAAACCGGTAGATATTTGGGTTTAAAATAAAAAATCTTATGATTCAAATATGTATTTTATACATTACGTAACGGCTGTTGACAGTCACCTTCCAAAAATGTTTAAAACGAAATTATTCTTGTTCACCTTTAAAGAACCATCTAAGCAAGCGACCAAAGTGTCTTAAGAAAAACTCGGAATCCTGAGATCATGATGACCTGACGGGAATTTGAGTCCGTCTCCTTCGGAGTATGAGTCAACGTCTGCGCTTGGAGCTACCTCACACGGCGACAGCAGTTAATGAAAATGACGATATATGGTATTTTGATAGGCAACAAGAGAACCCACAAAGTAAGTTAGTTTTTCACTTAACAGACTGTGTCTTCCGCTGCCAATATTCTCGAATTAGTGTTAATTCCAACCGTTTCTGTTTATAATCGGCTCCTTCACTTCTTATTGAAATATAAGATTTTTTGCAGGCGTCATGCATGATAGTTCGCCTCATGCTGTCATGGCCACCTTTCACTCCCTTTCATTAATTCCACATTTGGATCATTACTGAACTGGACGTTTTTGGTGAAATTAGAGACAGGGAAATGTCCGGTTCCACAGATAGGTAATGTCTCTAGCCGGATCTCGTCTCCGTATCTTTTATACGTTTTGAAACATTTGTTAAGAGTCCAGCTATTTTTCACTTATCACCATCCTTGCTTCGGTTTATCGTTGCTTCAGTTTATTTGAAGAAGGTCCGTGCAGAGAAATACATGTGTCAGCTGCTATCTTCCTCCAAATATTAACGTCCAGTATTAAACGTTTCCGCTTTTCTGATGAAAAAAGAAACGTACGCTTTATAAAGCAAATGAAGTTGCAAATTACACTAAGAGAATCCAGCAGTCTTTGTATAATGCAGCCGGAAACCTTCAGTAGAGTTCACAGTGTGGTAGACATCAGCCTATCACTGCTCTTTAGTTTTGGTCATATTTAGTATTATGTTTGTTCAAAGAAAATCGGAAACCATTACAAGTTAAACTGCGACATCCCTCAGGGTAATGTCTGTGTTAACTTCCGTGAGGTGCTATACCAAGAAGCGAACGCTACGCAGAACAAGTGTGTCGCACATTCACATTACAATTTATTGAGGTTCCTTACGTAAATCATGTTTAGATCCTTCCAGAAATTTCCAGTAGCATTAAATGTCGATGTAAGAGCCGCCTACATAGTACTTATGTGTCATGAAAAAGTTTTATTTCATTATTAGTGGATTGGCGATGGGAAATACGTATGTAACTAATGGTGAATAATGATAATACAGACAGCAGCAATGTATGGTCTGATTTGTGCGCAAACTGTATTATCATTTTCAAGCAGCAATGGTTTTCATGCATGAACTCCACGCTTTAAACAGACTGGTTGCTATTGATTTCGTCATAAAGTCTTACGAACGAGGTTACTTGAAAAAAATTGATTCAGTGAATCATGATCTCAATTAAATGGATCCATTCCTTACCTCCCAGTTAGAAGAAAAAAGAGACATTTCGATCAAATTTGAAATTAAATAATTTGTTAATATTCAATAGAAATTACTCACCATACTTCGTTTAACACAGCCACATTGCTTCTCTGTGTACTGTATTAAGCAAAATATGGTCATCTCTGTAATTAAACTAACTGGCAAAGAAGCATAGTGACTTATTACGATTCAACATGCTTGTCGTACTAAAGCAAGTTAGGAATGTGAACTGTTCTTTCAAACGAAGAAGAAATGTAGTATAGCGGACCATGTGATGGGTCGTGTACATAAGCTTTCACAGGCAATCTGTTCCGTAGCATCAGACTTCCAGTCTGTACTTCTTTTTTCGAAGACCATTAGTATTTCACGTAAAAAGAAATCAAGAGTGAAATTTTTCTGAATACGAGTCTGCGTAGTTATCGACAAACCTCGGGTGAAGTGGAACGAAATACCGCCTCTACAGGCCAGGTCAGAAGACAAGGCAACTTCGTCTGCTTCGTACTAGACAAGATTTCGCAGTCACATGAATAACCAAATGAAGCGGCCGGTGGTATCGCCGACAAAGGATAGGGGATGCAAGCGCCAATTTGAATTACGGATGCTGCTGCGCCGGCTCTGGGGCCTCCATCCTCGAGCAAACACTGACCACGGTGTGCGATATTTGATCTCGTCCAGATAATGCCTTCTCCTGTGTGCAGGGCTCTAATTCAGCCTGCATTAACGTTGTAAGTGTGGCACACAGCATCGCTCGTGTACACACGGGGAACTTCCGATGCTTCATCAACGAGATAGCGCACTGTTCTAGATGTGTGCTTAGCTCTATTTATGTTCACAATAACCTGAGAGTCTTTTCATTCCACTATACGATCCTGATTATACACACTGGGAAACTGTTTTCCAGAGAAAATAAGACTGAATTCTCGATTCATTAATACCACAGGAAGGAACAAAAGAGATCCAGCTGAACACTACCGACCTCCAGTTGAGAGATACTATCTCTTGGTTTCACGAGACATCGTATGCTCTAAACGTAGAACTTGATATTAGTTTAAATGAAATACTTCGCAGTATTGTTTGGTAGATAATAGTACTAAATTTTATGTGACACATTTTCCTGTACGAAAGTATCTCTGTTTCTTCGAATAAAAATTTTAGTCGAAGTGTGGGACATCCTCATGATCAAAGAATGGAAGATGCCATTCTGTCAGTGAGTATCCCAAGAGATGGCACAGCACTTAATCGTAGCGTCAAATTGAGTCCCCATTGTTTTAAGATCTTCTCCAGGACAGAATTTTTAAACTTCTAAAAACAAATGTGCTAGAATTATTGCCTTTGCGTCGTTACTAATCGCTGCAACCTGCATTCTTGCCAAAGAGAATGCTCTTGATAGAACACTAAATCAGTTCTTTCCCCGTACCAATATTTCACAAATTTGTCCTACGTATATGTAATTTTTAATGTGTCCTGAAGTGAAGTAATGTTTAGTGCAGTCTGAACACTTGTCTGTGATGAGGACGTGTGTAATTAATGTTGTTGGTCATTTCCAGGGAAACCTAATAGAAAATAAAATGCTATGTTGGCAATTCAGTATCGTGAAGATATCCACCAAGTAATTCGGCATGTGATTAGTCATATTTTTCTTAACTTTTGAAAGCGGGAGCTCTTTCGATGCTGTTTCCCTATCTCCTCCCAACGCCACTGCAGGATCCCATAGGTGTCCAGTTTCCTGCACATAATGGGTGTTATTGTTAAGGAGTCCCCTCGTAGAATTATGTTGTTGCACTTTTTCAGTTCTTAATGGTTAATGATTACATTTTCAGTTCTGTTTCAAGATCATCTACGATGCATTGCTGAAGGCGTTCAGAATCCATCGCACATTGTTTACATTGCTTCATTTGGCTGATAAAGTGTTTCCATGTCTCCATTGCGAACTGTTATATTAAAATTAGTTCTGTAGCAGGATCCTTTCTATGGTACTGATAACATTTTTGTACTTGGGAAGATTGGAAGGAAAATACTGTATTCGATATGTGAGTGAAATATTGGTTTGTGAATGACTAAGGGGTCAAACGTCTCGCAAGTCTTTTAATGTGCAGGTTGTAGACGTTGGCTGCACGTCAAGATGTATATGGATTTTGTTATCATTGTCCTGCATCGACACAATAGCTATTTCACATTTTAAGTTGGTCGAGGAATATGATTCTTCGCTAGTACTAAATCTGTAAAAGCCGGTAGGCGTCGGAAGGCCTCGGCGGTAGTTATTTGTTTTTGGCTGCAGCGAACATTACTTAGCTGACAGTACAGTGTGTGGGCGTCATTGTTGACTGCTGTGTTACTGTGTTGTACTTTGCTCTGTTTCTTACCGTTTTCTTTCCTGGTGATAAGTAATTATTGCAGTTAGTGGACTTATGACAATACAGTAAGACGATTTACCTCCGTGCGCGTATTGTGCTTCTTCGGAAGCACGAACCACATGTGCCTACACTGCGTTAAGCAGGCGGCGCTCGTTCCTCCCTCACGGCTCGTCACCCGTCGCCGGCCTGTGCGGACGAAGGATTTAGTTCATCACTCCCCGTAACCCATTGTGACATTGGCTAAGTTACAATTGACTTACTGTGTGTCAATGATAAGCTGTACAAGTCAGAACTCCGTCTTCATTCACTCTGGTCATGACGACAGATCTTCGTAAAGTGGATTCACTTGGATCGAATGTGGTGGCACACCGCTCTGATTCGTGGCCATCCAGTAGCCACCACAAAGTTAGCAAAATTGATAGGAACGGACACAATCTCTCTAGACAATATCCTAGATGTGTTCAGCAGGGTTAGGAGATAGATGATGATGTGTCCGACGCTAATGCGTTTTCTCGCGTCCTTGGAGCGCTGATCGAACCACATTAACGCGGTTAATGCATAATATAAAGTGTACTGTCTTCCTGGAGTAACTACTCCCAAATTGGTAGCCATGAGCGAACAAAGACGTGTGACGTATGACAGCAGTTTTGTGTAACATTCATCTGGGAGGGATGTTAACTAACTACTTTCTCCTGTCTCATTCAAAATGGCTCTGAGCACTATGTGACTTAACTTCTGAGGTCATCAGTCGCCTAGAACTTAGAACTAATTAAACCTAACTAACCTAAGGACATCACACACATCCATGCGCGAGGCAGGATTCGAACCTGCGACCGTAGCGGTCGCTCGGTTCCAGACTGTAGCGCCTAGAACCGCACGGCCACTCCGGCGAGCCCTGTTTCATTCTATTCAGACAATTTGATGATATCAGAAGAGGCTTGAACAACACAAGTTCCTGGCAAGGGAGATCTGTGGGCATTTTGACGATCTTTTGGCTTTCCAATGTCGTGCAGCACCACGTAGCAACATTCAACGCTCCAGTACCTGATTTTCTGCGCCCGTACTAATCTGTGTCGAGTAACACGGTGTTTCTATTACCCATGGCGAGTACGAGATTAAGGGAAGTACGGCGGCAATTAGGTTTCTGCTCTTGAAAAGTATACGTAATCACCGATGTTAGTGATAACAGAGGTCCCGTAGGACTGCAGAAGCGGTAGTTTTGTGGTATTGAAAAATGCACTCGTATAACCCTCGGGCACACTCTCGGCTAGGTAGTTTGTATCACCGTATTAGGTCGTTTGCTTGCCACGATGTATGTGTGCATGTGTGTGTGTGTGTGTGGACGTTGTGCGTCAAGGGCCGTGCTGCGTGGGAGGTTTGAGAGGGGAGCCAGAGGCGGCCAGCCGCTTGCGAGTGCGCCGGCAGTGAGTAGCTACAGTCTGTGGTGTGGTGTGGCCGCAGCGGAGGTCGTGCCCGAGAGCTGGATCACCACGCGCCAGCGCCTGGGCCTGGGCCGGGGCCGGGCGGCTCGTGGGGGGCGGCGCGCTGGCCCCCGCTCCCGCTGCCGCACCCGCACCCGGCCGCCGCCCACGCGCACCAGCACCCGCACCAGCACCCGCACCCGCTCCCGCACCAGCACCCCCACCAGCACCCGCACCACCACCACCACCACCATCACCACCACCAGCCGCCCCCGCCCCCACACGCCTCCCCCGGCAGCGGCCCCCCGCCAGCCCCCACGGCCGGGCCCTCGTCTTCTGCGGCCGGCGCCGGAGTGGCCGCCCCGCTGCCCACGGACTCGCCGTACCGCGTCACCTGCCCCATCCACAGCCCCTACCGCTTCAGGTTCGCCAATGGAGGACCCGACTACTACGGACACCAGGTAAGCGCCTCTCCTGATGAACTTTCAGCAACTCTCCCCGCAACTTCTTCTGCTTGATTACATGTTTCTCCACGCAGTCTTCCTTTATAAATACGCTAGTTCTGATTCTAGGGAGTTTACGACTTTGTTGAAGCTTTTTTTCTCCTTGTAATCGTTATCTATTTCATTTCATCATCAAGTGTACTTCAGAATTAAAAATATGGTAAGCATGTCCTGACGAAGAGTTACATGGTTTAAATGTATCTTGTCTCCCTTCGTGTCGCCAATTAAAATCACCTAAGAACTTTCGTCGTTCGTCATAGTTTGTTGCATTCGGTTCTGCCAGTATTCTATTTTCACCCTCTGTTGCCTATTGCATCCAATCAACTGATTTTGTTTTTAATATTAAAAAAATCCAATTACGTATTGAGTAGGATACGACATTTTAGTGCCACTGATGCGGCGAAAACAACATGAAAAGTGCTAGTTCCTGCGTGAAGCATGCAATGAAAGTTTCTCTTGTGTTGTTGCCGGCCGGGGTGGCCAAGCGGTTCTAGGCGCTACAGTCGGGAACCGCGCGAGTGCTACGGTCGCAGGTTCGCATCCTCCCTCGGGCATGGATGTGTGTGATGTCCTTAGGTTAGTTAGGTTTAAGTAGTTCTAAGTTCTAGGGGACTAATGACCTCAGAAGTTAAGTCCTATAGTGCTCAGAGCCATCTGAACAAATTTTTTCTTGTGTTGTTCGGAAGAAGAATACTCAAAATACTTCTGTAAACGAGCTACCCAGACAAATAAATCGCGTCATCCCTGCTTCAACTTCTGTTCACGACAACATAAACTGTAAATCACACACGAAAAGTAAACTACACCTTTATACGAAGATTGTGCTTTGAGGTTTCACTGCTTTTATGAATCGTACCTATCTTACTTTAAGAAATAAAACAACCAGCCACGTTTTTATGTACTTTTATTTATATCAGTGCCCGTTTCACGCTTTCGCCCTTCTTCGGTCGGCGTAAAAGATCGTTGAAAAACGACTGCTGCCTTTCTATTCTGCTTGTTGTTGCTCCAGTTCGTGATTTTTAAGCGTGATACAAACAGTTTTTGTTCGTATGTTGCACATAAACAACGCAGTATCCGCCTTGTTGCCGAATGATGTGCTTTTATTGACGTGCTAATTGAAGATGTAAATACGTGTTGTGCCAACTGCAGATGGGCGAAAGCCCAGAAAGCGAATGGTGTAAATAAACCAACGATCAGTAAAATGTATAAATGAAAGTAACTATCTTCTTAGACCCTTCGGTACAATAACTGAACGTAGGAAACTGTACATGAAAATATTATCAAGTGTGTTCAGAAGATGTAAACAAGTTATTTGCCGCTTTTTCGCTTCTGCCTCTTCGTAGTTACCAAATAATAACGAAAAGCAATCAGAATTTGTCATAGGGAACAGGTGTACGTAAATGACTGGATGTTTCGCATACTGGCTAAAGTTTAATGTCTTCAAATAGTCACCTGCAGATATCAGCGTGGACAATTTGTACAAGTTTGCACAGCAGTCATTTTACTAACGAGGATACTATTCGCTACAATATGAGACTGTCATTAAAATTAGTTTCACCACTTCAATACTGCAAGACTAAGTGACAAGCTACATTTGTGTCCGACTAGCATGGCTTTGAGAAGAGGGTAAGTAGGAATAAACGAAGTGTAAAAGGAAGAAGGCACGCCAGACGAAACACCCCCGAGATGAAAAAGAAAATATTCTAGATCACAACTGCAGGGCTCATATGGCTATTTTATTGAAATTTTCTACTTTGTGGGGACGCTGCTGTTTGATAACCTATTAAGCGTCCCGGATGCACGAGTTGCGTCTGATGTGGTACTTGTAGACACTAAAAATACGTAATAAATTATACTTTTTCTGTGCAGCATTAATCACACTATGTTTTCATTTACCTTTTTAATCTAACATCGTTATCAGTTATAGCCGAAACGCTGTAATGTTTGAGTCAACGCCGAGGAAATGTCCATTATTATTATTATTGTTATTATTATTATTATTGGTCAGTAAATTTTCTCGATCACGGTAATCCTTCACAGCTCGTCATTGAGAGGGCGTCCCCGCGCGCCATCACGTTGCAATATTGTACAATGATCTCATCATCATCACTGAGAAATCATAAGAACAAGATCAATTACGGCTACTCTACCTTACGGAGACGCTTCACGGCAACTGCTATAAATTCGCCATAACGTTTTACTAAACATTCCAGTGCACTGATCTGAGTCTTACGTACATAACGTCCTCCAAATTTGTCTGTGCTCAAATAAACCGTTTCCTATTTTTTGCAACACTAGGCACAAAACTCTGGATCTAACTTATGTTCAAAAGAAAGGTTTTATATACTGCTGAATACTACTACCACTCCGTCTGAACAGACCCACCGTGTCATCCTACGCCGATAGGCGTCACTGGACGCGGATATGGAAGGGCTCGTCAGTACACCGTTCTCTTGGTCGTTGTCAGTTTTCGTGACCGGAGCCGCTACTTCTCAATCAAGTAGTTCATCAGTTGGCCTCGAAAGGGCTGAGGACACTCCGCTTGCCAACAGTGCTCGTCAGACCCGAAGGGACTCCCGTCGAAACACGAACCACGCCCTACAGTGCTTAACTTCGGTGATCCTTCGGAAACCGGTGTTCCTAGTACGTTAGTACGGCAAGGCCATTGGCCATACTCTTGAATGAATAACGTAATTAGTTGCTGTAAATATTAATTGTTCATGATGTAATAATATGGTTAGCATCTAATGGCTCTAAGTTATCATTTTGAGTCGCTATTGGACTGCTCATTGACCGAACGAGGTGGCGCAGTAGTTAGGGAGGACGACGGTTGAGATCCACGACCAGCCATCCAGATTTAAGTTCCCGTGATTTCCCTAAATCACTTGAGGTAAATATCGGATGGTTTCTTTGATAACAACACGGCCGATTTGCATCCCCATCTGTTCCTAATCCGAGCTTGTGCTCCGCCCCTAATGACTTATCATCGACGGGACAGTGAACTCTCATCTTCGTTCCTTCCTTGCACTACTTATTGGGACCGCTATATTCTGGGCTCCGCTCTCTGGGTACGAACAAGACGTTATGTAGTGCCATTGTGACATATTTTCCGGCCGCGGTGGCCAAGCGGTTCTAGGCGCTTCAGTCCGGAACCGCGCGACTGCTGCGGTCGGAGGTTCGAATCCTGCCTCGGGCATGGATGTGTGTGATGTCCTTAGGTTAGTCAGGTTTAAGTAGTTCTAAGTTCTAGGGGACTGATGACCTCAGATGTTAAGTCCTATAGTACTCAGAGCCATTTGAACCATTTTTGTGACATATTTGACTGCCATTTATTAATCTTGAAACGTTGTTTCAAAATGGCGCACGTCCGTTCATCTTCTGACCATTCTGGCTGGTTACGGCACTTGATTTCAGATGTTGTTTTAAACGTCTCCTGCGAAACGGTCAACGTTTTGTTCTGTTTTCGTAGTGAGACCGCCAATTAGTTGTGGTTAGCGATTCGAGTCGACTTAACGATTTCGTTCATACAAATTTCGTTAAACCATTTGGTTGTTGCCACCGTTTTGTTAATGATACAATTTCCTTGTTCAAGACAGAAATAATTACATTAAAATTGTTTCCACAGTGTGCAAAGCGTGAAGCTTATGAATTCATCTTAGACGTAAAGATCAGATCACAAGGAAGGAAAAAAAAAGAAAACAAATGATAATGCACTCTCAGTCCAATTTTGTATTCGTACCATTATGTTCAATGTCGCACATATCCAGTGGCCTGGCACTACGTGGCATGTGATTTTGTAGTTCAGTTCAGTGTGATTAGAATGCACGAGTGAAACGTCTACTTTAACATGATTGTGGCAAACACTCTTGTTAGTGATCCTTACCTACGTGTCGATACTCACATGTCCAAGCCGACAGTATCTCCCTTGCGAATAATGGTTTAAACTTTCTCTCTTGTGTAGAATTGATTTGTTAATGACTTTCCATAAAACATTTCGAGTGTCTAAAAATTATAATTTGCTGCCAGCACTGGCCAGTATTACGCACGAGACTAACATCAAAACCGTTAGGAATCACGGCATAGACTGATTTTCTGGTATCCAAATATCAAACTCAACGTGAGTTAATGTGTGCGTGTTTTTGTTCTGGTCTTCTGTCCAGTAAGAAGGCTGGTTTGATGCTGTTCTTCACCCAATCTAGTTGTTGATATGTACTTAACTACTGCAACATACATTCGCTTGAACCGTCTTCCTGTACTCAAGCCTTAGTGTCACTCTTTACAGTTTTGCTCTCCACACACTTCCCTCTACTACCCAACTGACAATTTCTTGCTGCCTCAGGGTGTGTCCTGTCAATCGGACCCATCTTTTAGTCGAGTTTTGCAAGAAATTTCTATTATCCCATACCTGATTCACTACCTCTTCGTTAGTTACCCGATATAACCGTCTAATTTTCAGCGTTCTTCTGTAATACCGCACTGCAGTATGCCACACCTTCAAAACAATGGATAAATTGCCGTCTACCTCCTCCGTCATTCTTTCGTTTCTCTATGTTCTGCACAGGAAGTGAAAGGGAATCAAGTCGGGAATGATTTTGGCGACTGTGCATGGCAAATTTAATATCTTGGTGAAGAAAATTATTGGTAAATATCAGATACAACATGTTTTTTTAATTCGGGGTACAATGTAACGAACTCCGAGGACTTACATCGACTGATACTCATAATTGATGCAAATTCTACTATAAACTACAACACATTTCTCTGTGCGGTCTGCTATCTCTATGTTTCCTTTTAACTAGTAGCTTTCGTGTTACTTCCGTCAATGAATAGCACTCACTGTCAGAACTAAAGATGGTAGGACTACGGAAGGACAGAGAAACAGACATGTATCATCCACCGGCGAAGTGAGTGATTGACGTTTACGAGGCGTTTGTGCACATTGTTGACGAAACCGTTCATCACCAGCGTCATAGTAGCAAGTATCAACTGGCCTACTTCAACACTGAAACAATCTCGTCCAACTGTTCTATCTGAGGCCTGTCTTTTGACAAGGTTGTTGACTGCAATGTAGAACGTGTGAAATACGTCTTTCACTACAAAATCTGGTAACATGCGGTGCTCATTTGCTCCGAAGAGGGATGTCTTTTGTTTTGTATTGTGATGAAAATGCTGTGCAGAAATGTTTTAGTGCGTGACTTGAGCATACACCTCTTCCTAAGTTTTGTTGCTAAATAAATCCCGTTAACAAGAACTAATTATCATCGTAGTCATGTCAAGCGGTAGGCAAACTGCCTCGTGCTGTATACTACCTTACAGACATTTCGCGCAGGTATCAGCTTTAAAAATGGGCGGACATTTTTCTGGCGATTGACGGGCAACGTAAGTTCTCCTCCGCCCTGGTGCAGAGATACGGCGCGTACCTGCTGCGGTCGATCTTCGGCGGGATTCCCTAAGCCGGGGCCTGGGGGATTTCGCGAGATGGAACGGCTGCAGTCCCCGCAAGAGCAACGGATGACAGCGGCTGCTCCTCAGGCGACGCCACGTGACGTCAGTCCCAGTGGAGCCGCTCGTACCTCTTCCAGGCGCGACACGTGTGTCAACTTAGCGGATTCCTCGTCTTGCCGTAGCGGCAAGAAACCGTGTTTCACACTGACGACGTAATCACAGCGACACTGCAGATTAGGCGAGGAGGGGTTATTTACTTAGTATCGTTGATGAACACCGGGTGGTCGATATGTATGGCAAATACTGTAGATAAATGTTTCAAGTGAAATACCGTTTAAAACCAGTGATTTTTATTTCATTTGAGTAAAATGTTTTTAATTTTGGAAGTAAGAGAAAACTGAGAAAGTAGTGCCTTGTTAAAACTGATGTAGTACCTTGTTAAAACTGATGAAACTTAGCCAGCGTAGAGTCAGTAGCAGTACAGCGTGCATATATGTCTGAAGCTAGTAAACTTGCCTGTCTGTGGACTGCACAGCAACTCAGTGCTGCGCCGAGTGGCGTCATGTCACAGATTGCGCGGCCCCTCCTGCTGGATATTCGAGTCCTCCCTCGGGCATGGGTGTTGTGTTGTTCTTAGTATAAGTTAGTTTAAGTAATGTGTAAGTCTGGGGACCGATGACCTCAGCAGTTTGGTCCCTTTGGAATTCACACACATTTGAACATTTTTGAACTCAGAGCCATTATACTTGAAAATCTGATTTTAGCGAGGCAAAGAACTGAGCCGACGTACTGCAAGCTGCAAAAT
Source organism: Schistocerca piceifrons (assembly GCF_021461385.2). Lineage (NCBI taxonomy): Eukaryota > Metazoa > Arthropoda > Insecta > Orthoptera > Acrididae > Schistocerca > Schistocerca piceifrons. The sequence continues at coordinate 702,761,170 of NC_060138.1, forward strand.
GTTGATAGCACCCCAAATATGACCTACGCATTTCAGATCATAGGATCGATCGCACCGCTCCTCTCATTGAATTTTATGTTGTTGTAGATATTCGCTCATGAGAGGTGGTCCGTGTGATTGATTTTACGATTTTACGTTTGAAATCAGTACCTACAACACACTCTAAAGACGCTGTTAGGGGCGTGCAAGCACATAATGAGCATTGGAATTAGGTGGCGCTGGGGGGAATTAGATTAGGAAGTGAGACCCTAGAAGTGGTAGATAAGTCTCGCTATTTGGGTAGCAAAATATCTGACGATGGCCAAAGTAGGGAGGACACAAAATGCAGACTGAATTTACCAAAAAAAGCGTTTCTCAAAACAAAAAATTTGCTAACGTTTAATACAAATTTAAGTGATAGGAAGTACTTTCTGAAGACATTTGTCTGGACTGTAGTCCTGTACGGAAGTGAAACGGGTAAAATAAGCAGTTCATACAAAAAGAGAATTGAAGTTTTTGAAGTGTAGTTCTACAGAAGAATGCTGAACACTAGATTGGTAGATCGAATAACGAGAGATAATGAATAGAACTGGGGAAGAAAGAAATTTATGGCACGATCGGTTGATCGAACACATTCTACGGGATCAAGTAACTGACAGCGACAAGGCGTGTGAAATGTCAGCACTAGTACTCTATATTCCATCCTTTTGCAGAACTGCAGGCTGCAGTTCTCCCGTGGAGACTACCGTAGAGGTTACGAATGTAGTCTTGCGGAAGGGTCTGCCATGAAGTTGCCACTTGGTGCCTCAATTAGGATAGATTTCCTGTCGGTCTTCCAGACAGCTCAAGACGGCCATTATTCTGTCTCTTCTCCCATTTTATCATCATCTCCGATGTACAGAGCAACAAGGAGAGCAACTTGGGTGGCACCGGATACATATAGGTGCATCATCGGTATCACGACGGCTTGAATCATGTTTTGGATGTACCGTGTACTGTTAAATATTCCGTCTACGATCAAGAGAAGAAAACGGCCATTGTAAGATGTGGCTGACCACACCAGGCTCCGGGTGTCGGTCCTGTTTGCCTCTGTCGTTTACACTCCAGATGTTGGCGTTCATCTGCTCGACGGCGCTCACGCGTACAACAATCTTTGGCACCAAGGCAGAAATGACTCTCATCACTCAGGACATAAAATTCTTCATTCTTCATTCGCCCTTTCGTAAGCACCTATAGAGACTAAACCAGAGGTGGGCTGCACGTTGTTGGGGCGTTAGCGAAAGACGCCCTAACGTCACTCAGGGTCGCAGCCCTGCGTGGAGACGGTTGCGAATGATCCTCGCTGATACCACCGGAGGAGCAGTATATCTAATTTTTTGTGAAGTAGCGGTGCGGTCCGACACTTCGTAAGATGCAAAGGTCTTGGCGTGCATCTGCGCTTGCCCGCTATCCGGATCGAGAATAACGGGGGTGCGCATCTTCTGTTGACCACTGTCGGCAACATGGATGCACTGTGGAGACCTCACCCCCCACGTGTAGCGCAGTTCTGCGTTGTGACCACCCAGCCTCCCGCAGACGCAATATATGCTCTCTATATGCTCTTGCTCAAACTTCGCCAATTGCAGAAACGGGTCAGGTCCATGGTATCGCCACATGCTAAGAAATACACAGACACAGACGGATTTCCGTATGCCACTGCAAACTGACTGCTACTGCATCTGTAGGCGAAGCCTGCAACATTCCACGGCTGATAACGAGGTTCCTGGTTTGTCCGCAGCTGTGCATGTTTGGTCGTGGCGTTAACCGCCCTCTCGTCGTACCCCTTGCAAGTACGGAGTGTCTTAGTCTCTTGCGTCAAGGTGCTGTCCTTAATTTTCCAGTAGTATATGTAAGTGGTGATGCGTATGTGATGTTACTTAGCTTATGAATTTAATTGTAGTGACATTTATTACCTATAAAGATTTCCAGATTTGAATTATCGGTTTCAGCTGCATGAATTACAGTACAATAAGACTCCTTTCCTGTATGCTTAGTACTAAGCATACAGGAAAGGAGTCTTATTGTACTGCGGTTACATTCATGCAGCTGAAACCGATAATTTTGGACCATTGATTGATTTCATTTACTCTCATCAAGTGCTATTATGAAAAATTTAATATCCTATCATCCCGCGCTAAGATTAAAAATAAAAGGTGGCCATTATATTAAAGGAAATCGCATGCTCACTTTTTTTAACGTTATGAATTGGAGATAGACAAAATATTGGTAGTCACTTGGCATTACGAAGCAGTGTGTGTGTCCTTATGTCCAATTAGCGAGTTCCAATACTTTGTGTCCTCAGTTGAATTATTTTTTGGCCGCTTTCAGTGCCCTATTTGCCCGCCCTAAAGAAAACGTACACTTGCCAAGAATGCTAAGGCAAAAATATTTCTGGTTTAGGTATGTTCTGTAATGCATGAAAAACTTGTCGTCCTCTTGAGTCCTAAATATTTTTAGCTCCTTTCTACTATCCTTTCCATTTTATTATCATCTCCGATGTACAGGGTAACAAGCACCTATAATGATACTCAGGAAGGCACATGCAATGTTGTGTTTTGAGGTACGTTTTGCTTGCTTTACCTTTATTCCGAGGCGGTGTGGCGTCGCCTGATCTAGATCCACCACACTATTTGTAGACCGGCGCAGTCCCAATTCGATGTGAAAACATACATCCGAAGACATGCTTATCGCAGTGGTTTGATGGATGACAAAAAAAAGTATGTATATGTTGTCTGTTTTTTCGGACATATCTTGCAGCCATTATGAATTAAAACACAAAGGAATGAACGACATTTAGCTGCTAATGAGCATTGATTTACATCAATGTAGAAGTTGAAATTTTTCCTCTTTCAGGGGAATGTCTATGAAGCAAAAGCCAGCTCATTTAGACAATGACTAGAATAGATTTAAAGATCTTGCCAAGAGTCCAGGGGAAGGCAACTGATGTCTGAAGATGGGGGTAGGGGGGATGTGGAAGGGGGGGAGGGAAGGAGGGAAAGACCAAATTCTAAACAGCTTGTGCGGCAAATGTTTTAGAACCGTCCCTGAGTATATATTAAGCGTAATACGCCTGGATCTCAGAATGATGCCAAGCCATAAATGTCTGCCCTAGAAATATAAATTTACTGGACAAAATATTAATCACCCCATTAAAAGAGCGCACTGGTCACTGTGGAGCGCTTTAGACGGTGAGAAGTAATATTACACCGCCGTGTGAGAGGCCACCACTGACGTATGTCATGGCTGGCGCTGAAGCAGTGTATATAAGCCAGTTGGTTGTCTGGAATCAGCACAGTGAGATGGGTCGATATGAATAGGTAACAGATGACACAAGGAGCAGTCGTGTTTAGACGTACCCCTGACTAAATCGTGAATGACATTCCCTGATTTGTCAGTGTGCTTAAGCAGACTAACCGTCGTCTATGCAAGGGATGGTGTACCACTCTCAACCACATAAATAGGCGTAAGAACAGTGGTCGTAAAAAGATCGTAACCGGCAGATACCGGAGAAGAGTGCCACGCCTTGTCAACGATAGTCGGTTTCCAACCTGACGGGAATTGCTACTGGCACTGAATGCAGGTTCACCTCAATCAATTTTCGAGTGAACATTTGCAGTCGTATCTCGCAAAATGCTAATGATCACACTAGCACGTACAGCTGGATGTCGTCATTGGGACAAACAAAGCAGAAACTGGACAGTAGCTGACTGGACGCACGTACTGTGTTAGGACTAGACGCGATTTTGCCTCTTTTTAAATGATGGATGGCGTCGAGTGCACGAAGTGTCCAATGAGGCGTTTGCCTCGCAGTATGTGAGGGGTTTTGTTATTATGTCTTGTTTTGGGGGTGTTTCTGGTGCCTTGATTTGGGCCCACTCATCCAGGCTATCGTGAACATGAACAAAGATGGTTATTTCAACAGTTTCGATGATCGATTGTTGCCCTTTCTTTCTTCGTCTGCTTGATGATTATGCTTTGGGCACCCGATCTATCACGAAGACAACAGTCGTGTTTACAGGGTTCAAGCGTACATTCCTTGTTTGGCAAACACTCAGGTTCGCTATCTCATCACAACTGTCCTTCTAAATTACCCAGTCTTAAGCCGATAGAAAATGGGTGGGACTATTTAAAATAGCAGTAGGAATCTATCAATCAACATGTCTGCAGTTTCATAGCTCAAACGGATTTAAACGTCAGTGAGTGTGAAAGATGGCAACTCCTTTGGACGCGCCTTTCTTGCACTTTATTTATTTAGTGCGGCAGACACACGTAATTATGGAATTTTATTTAGGTCAGTTAGACTTGATGCTTATTAAAGAGGGTTGACAGTGTTTGTCATACCGAATTCAGTGACAGCTATTTGCATGAAAGAATTAGAGGTGGTGAAACTGAGGACATGTTTTGTCGGCCACTCACAGCTGCTGCTGGGTCGCTTCATGGGTGCCAGTTCGGAGGACCAGGAGGAGGAGATTAGTGTTTAACGTCCCGTCGACAACGAGGTCATTAGAGACGGAGCAGAAGCTCGGATTAGGGAAGGATGGGGAAGGAAATCGGCCGTGCCCTTTGAGAGAAACCATCCCGGCATTTGCCTGAAATGATCTAGAGAAATCACGGAAAACCTAAATCAGGATGGCCGGACGCGGGACTGAACCGTCGTCCTCCCGAATGCGAGTCCAGTGTGCTAACCACTGCGCCACCTCGCTCGGTCAGAGGACCAGGAAGGGCATGGAAGCAGGTATATCGGCCGAGTCATTGGAGGCTTGCCGCGGCGCATTCACACAACGAAAGGCAAAGTGGAGGATACGATTGGAGCCGCAGAGGTTCCATTAACCATAGGCAGGCGAGAGACAGCAGAGGCCAGCAGCAGAACTTTTTACGAATGCTTTCGCAACGTGCCGACGCACGAGCAGTTCTTCTTCGCCGAGGAGACTGCATTCCTCTGATTCTGCCGGTGTCCCCATGATGACCATACTGCGGGATCTGCATCTGAAAACATTTCACCTCATAGGCCGGCACTACAGGACGCCAGACACTACGTCGCAGGGATAGCTGTTGCATTTTTTTGGGTGTGGGGGGGGGGGAGTAGGAGGAGGGAGGGGGGAGTTAGATAGGCACTCAGGCCGCGCTGCTTTACCCATTCGCAACAAAGCAGTGTTTTGACTGGGACGCCTGCCGTGACGTCAGAAAGCGTACTGGTGGACACCTGTTCGATGGGAGATTGTACGGTGTGCAGAGATGTATGCGATTGGTGCATAAGAGCGCTATAGTTTTCGTTTGGTGATGCCCAGCGTTTTGGCGCATACTCCAGGTGAAGTGTTCTGCAGAGTTAAGAGGAGTGTAAAGAGGCAGGGATTCGTGCGGCGGCCGTGAAGAAGAAGAGTGTAGGAGAAAAGGTGTAGGTGGTGGCCACGAAAGAGGAGAGAGCGATTCAGGCTCAGGGCACAAAGGTGGATCTGTATGAGAGGAGGAGACAAGACGTTCATCGTCAAGGCCGACACAACGCCACACTGGTCACACACTCTAGACATATACATGCGTATGGTGAGCGTTTCGCAACATCGTAATTAGCGATCTTCGAGGTGAATTTCACCAACTGCGGCGTGCTCTTCCCACAGTAGTAGTCGCTGTCCGATTTAAGCATATTGGAGTAGCTTTCCGATTAGCAGTTCACAATCTCTGTCAAACGAATTAGTTACAGTCGGATCGCGTCATCCATAATTGAAGTCAGAGTTAGTAAATTTTCCTCGCTCTTTCCAACTTTGTCAGCTGTACATCAGTATACACTTAATTTTAATAAACGGGATTAAACGGGAGCATGAAAGTAATCGATGTGTTATGTTGATCCATGTCGCGTGTCATTCCTGTCTTTAGTAAATAAATGTCATCTTGAATGTTATCTGTTACTGAATTAGACAGCTTTCCTTTGGTCACTTTTTTTAATTCATTAATCTTTGTGGGGGATAATAGGTGTAATCTTGGAGAAGAGTACATCAGTTCAACTTGTTTCACTGATCAGTGTCAAATAATTTTGCCATTCGCTTATAGGTTCTGTTGCATTTAATTTTACAGTAGTGTAACTGAGGGATGACGAAATATTCTGATGCAGAAGTTCATTAGAGGTACTCACATACCTGTCCACCAAACGGGACAAAAATGTTCAAATTCCTAAGAGACCAAACTGCTTAGGTCACCGGTCCCTAAACTTACACACTACTTAAACTAACTTACGCTAAGAACAACACACACATCCATGCCCGAGGAAGGACTCGAACCTCCGGCTGGATGTGCCGTGCAGTCCGTGACATGGCACCTCAAACCGCGCGGCTCCAAACGGGACATTCTGTAAGTGGCTTGAGCTGGATTTGGCATACGAGGCTAGAAACCTATGGAGTTTCTTGCTCGCTCCATTGAGACCAGGATTAGAGGACAGGTAACACCATATTACGTGATGTCCCTGGGGTGACAAATACTTTGTCCGGCATGCTTATTATCGCAAATACCTCTACTTATACCCTAAGAAATTCTGGTCTTACGTTTGTCAGTGGCACACGGGTTAACGCCGGAACACTAACTGGCAAAGCAGGGAGCGAAACAGATCATAGCATAATGATGAAATCTGGAATATTGTTTCCTGTTTTTAATTGCCTTTTTTTGACATACGGAAATTGGGGAATATTAGTGTTATTCCATAATAATACTGATCTAAGGTGCTTGACGTCTCGTTCTGCACAAAATTGGCGAAAGAATTAGTTCCGTATTTACGTACAGTAGATCAGAAATCCATTAGTCCGAATACTATAATTTGAAAGAGACATGGATTATACTCATCTAAAAAAGAAAAGCCAATGGAACCTATTTACAGGTCTACTGTGCTTTAGCTCTGTCCTATATTCGTGGCGGAACGGTAGAAGAGATTCTGCGTTTAAACATGTAGTTACGTGCAATGAAAATTTATTCCACGACCAATTTACTAACGTCCACTCACATCTTAATAAAATAACAGCCCCTTGAAAGACTAGAAAGAAGCACTTAAGGTGAAACCTCCCCTTAGAAAAATTTATGAATGATTGTGCTGATAAACCCCTTACGTTATTTGTTTTTCAAACAGCTGAGCAGAACTGAATGTACTCAGACATTTCTCTCTTTACTTATTCTGATCATCACTAAACTAACACGCAATATTTTGATCGCAACGCAATCTGACTTTCAATAATCCCTACAAAAGAATGGCCCTGACTAACAATAACATATACCTTTCATGAATCATTTACCTCACAAAAACTTTCGTCACTCGAACTGCAATACAGCGAGCGCCAATACTGCCACCTAAATAAAAAATTTCTAACTATTGAAGTCGCTAACTACTGGTAGGCATAGTTAGCAAATGCAAGATTTTGGTAGAGAACAATCAATGTATTTACCTTAATAGTGTTCAAAAGTCATTATATATATATAATCAGTTTATGATATCCAATATTGCCAATTTACGCTTTCTGCGGGAGACACGTCCAGATCGTCCGCTCTTAAAATTCTGCCATCTCTCTCCCCACATCCACCACTGCTAGCGGCTCAGCTCCAACTGCGCAACGCTACGTGCTGTTCACATCCAACTGCCCAACACTGCAGTAGCGAATATTACAACAATGCCAACCAGCCACAGACTGCACGCAGCACAGCCAGTGATTTTCATACAGAGCGCTACGTGGCGTTACCAATATAAAAACCTAAACAGCCTACTTACAAAGGTAGAGATATACACAGTTGTGTGCTTCACGAAGCATTAAAATAATGCTATAGCGTTAACTACGTGATAAATTAATCATAACTGAAGTCAGTCATGGCATATATCTACCTTAACACTAGCAGATTGTGGAGGTATCGAGTTTATAGATGTCATTTACTCATTTACCTGTACATGTTGGATGAATGGGAGGCCTCAGTTTGTTCGTAGTACACTGGAAAAACTGCGGTTTGTTTACAAAAGAGATCGCTTTATTACCACTTCTCAAATTCCAACAGAAATGTTGCCCAAGTGTGTGGGACTCGTACAAGGTCGGATTAACAGAAGATTTGGAGAGGTTACAAAGAGTACCTTCGCGTGTGGTCACAGACGTGTTCGATATGCGGGAGAAATATTGAAAAATTGTAACTGTTTTGCACTCGAAGAAAACTCTCGGTACCTCACGATAATCTACTTCGAACATTCAGAGAAACTACTTACAATTTGGAAGTAAAGTAATGGCATTACTGCTATAGTGTTACTGTACCACGTGCAAAGTATAATCTGATGATGTTTCACTGTTGTTATATGCTAGTGTGACACATTTTTATGCGTCGAATAGTATTATGTATGTGTCACAGCGAGTTAAGTTGTGTATCGTCGTTACCTTAAGATAGATATTTCGGTGCAGATGCCATTTGATTGTTTTGTGTGCCACCACAGTTATTTAGGTTTCCGTTCTTTCTTATAATCGCATGTAGTAGAAACCAGAATGATTCCTTCAGCAACATGTCCACGACAGTAACCCTCCATCATTCCGTTCGACTGGGAACAATGTTCGTCTCCATTGATCTCGAGGTTATATTAAAATCTAGTTTTCGCATACATCTACATACCTTTAAACACGGGAAGACGAAGGCATACCACCGGTGTAATAAAGATCAAAGGAAGTTAACAGTATTTTGTTACTTTTAAATTCTGTATCTTGAATTAATGATGCTCAGCTCTATGCATAATCAATATCTCTTTCAAAATTTCATTGTTACACAACACATATTTCGATCATCTGTGGATAGTACTATGAACGGGGTCTGATTCCTTTGCTCGTGCAGGTTTACTCGTACCTGTAAGTGTGACACTGCCGTGCTTAAGGGCTCACCGTCGAAGGGATGTTTAACCCTAATCGTCGTTCTTACAAGAGTTGCGGCTCAGTGTCACTTCTTTAACTAATTGACTGAATTGCCTTTAGATAAGTGGGTGATTAACCACATATCCCTTGTCTCATCAGAATGTCAGAAAGATTAAAGCATTATTATCATCTAAAATTAATCTGAAAAATCTAGAAAATAATTGTTTGCAATATACATGTTCGACAGTCTTCGCTTTCAACAGAGTTTGAGGTTTATGCGTACCTAAGGCGAAAAGTATACCAACGAAAGACAATAACTCTTCGTACAATGCAAATTATTTTTGCAATCCACACGGTCCCCCCCGAGGGAATTAAACGAAACATGGATGCACAGTATATGACAGTCGATAACAGAGCCGAAAACTGTGGCCCTCCAGTGGACGGCTATTAAAGGTTTTATCTGTCATGTTTATGCGGAGCGAACCCATTACACAGCCGTATGCAGCCGTGACGATACATAGGTCCCACTCGATATTTCATGGAACGCTACACACGGTAAAAAATACTCTTTTATTGGGAAAAGGCACGCTGCCTCGAACTCTCTCATTCGTTAACGAGGACTTGTTCCTTTTTGTTGTCCTTCACGCAGAATTAATCGCGAATGGTTTTATCGTATTATATATTTTCGTTCTGCGCTGCAGTGCTCGCGTTCAGAGGCAGACGGACCAAATGCTTTGTTCTGATGTATTGAGCTAGAAACGCTGTAACCAACGGTGAAACTTTTTTCCTCTCTCTTAGCCGTGAATTAATGGAATAAATTTAGTAATTTATGGTTCGACTGTTCTTAATTGTATTCGCTTGATGTTAGCACTTAAGTCGTTCTTTCGGTAGATTAGAAAACAACCGAATTGAATTTGAAGGGATAATTGTGTTTCTGAAACAAACTCTGCACGATTTTCACCTCCCCTGTGAGGAAGCGTTAGTTGGGCATTGCACTAGAAGTTTCTTTAGCTGTATAATTTAATAAATGATGCAAAATCCGTGTATTTGCTGTAGAGCCTGTCACGGTATTTTTGTACGTATCAGTTGTCGAAGTAATTACAGGTTTTATGTGTCGATGTTAAGGTGGAGCAAATCAGTACACAGCCGTATACTGCCGTGACTCCGGATGTTCCAGTGGCCAACAACACGTCTCAGCAAAACGCAAGTGTGTTTACACTGATCAGAGAGAACATTATGACCATCTACCTAATAGCCGGTATATTCACCTTTGGCACGGATAACAGCGGCGACCAGCAATGAGGCTTTGGTAGGTCCTGGAGGTAGTTAACACCACATCTACACACACAAGTCGGAGAGGGGAGGGGGGCGAGGGTGATGAGCTCTGATACCACGTTCAGTCACATCCCAGATGTGTTCGATCGGGTTCAGATCTGGCGAGTTAGAGGGTCAGCACAGCATTACCATTCTGTTCCTCGAGCCACTCCATCACGCTCCTGGCCTAGTGACGTGGAGCATTATCTTGTTGAAAAATGCCACTGCCGTCAGGAAACATAATCGTCATGAAGGGGTGAAAGTGGTCTGGAACCAGTGCACGACACTCCTCGGCCGTCATGGCGCTTTGCACGAGCACCACCGGAGCCATGGATGCTCCCGTCAATGTTCCTCAGAGCATAATGGAGTCGCCGCCAGTTTGTCTCCGTCGTGAAGTACAGGTGTCAAGGAGCTGTTCCCCTGGAAGACGACGGATTCGCGCCATCCCATCGGCGTAATGAAGAAATTATCGGGATTTATCAGGCCATGCAACGCTCTACCACTGCGCCAACGTGCAGTGCCGATGCTCACGTGCCCATTTCAGTCGTAGCTGCCGATGCCGTGGTGTTGGCATACGCATGTATCGTCGACTGCAGAGTCCCATCGTTAGGAGTGTTCGGTGCACTTTATGTTCGGACATTCTTGTACTGCGCTCTGCATTAAAGTTTGATGTTAGTTCCGCCACATTTCGCCGCCTGTCCTGTTTTACCAGTCTGCCCAGCCTACGACGTCCGACATCTGTAATGAGGGGTGGCCGCCCAACCCCACGACGTCTGGACGTGTTTCCACCTTGGTTTTGCCACGTGTTGAAGACACTCACCACAGCACTTCTCGAACACCCGACAACACGTGCAATTTCCAAAATGCTCGTGCCGAGTCACCGGGCCGTCACTCTCTGCCGACGGTTTAACTCTGATAGATCGCGCGTATTCCCCATTGTACACAACGACAGCATGCTCTGATACTACATCCACCGTGCGTGTGTCTGACTAGCAGTCACTCCTCGCCAGGTGACAGTGCTATCGCCTGGACGGGTTTATATCGACAGTAGGTCGGTGGTCATTATGTTCTGGCTGATCAGTATATATTCTATAGGAGGAAATATGAAATGTTATGAATGGTAACTATTGTTTCTCTCACTTGTTTTTCGTATAGATAACTTGTCCGTTTACGTTTCTGAAGAGTTTACTTTGGCTCATACGTTATTTTTCCATGAAAAAAACGGGAAATTTAAATGTTTACTGCTTTATTACTAATTTTATCGATGATGGATAGTTGGAGTTCCTTAGCTGTCTCCGGAATAGGCGGTTTAGTGATCGTAAAAAACCTGTTATTTTACGGATTTCTGAGTGTGATGCCCATCTTCACGAGTCGAACAGTTTCTTATAAATGTATTTAGACAATTAGAACTTGAAGCAGTCTTCTCGAGGTGCGATATGGCGTGGTAATATTGACTGCGAGGAACACTATTTTTTAAATACACAACGTGCACATAATCTATTATACGGCGTTTCATTTATGATTCATGGGAGTCCTGAAGACAGGCGTTGTATCTTACATGTCACAGTTCCTCTTCTCCACTCGTGAGGAATGCTCCTCCGATTATTGAGTCTCATTACTTTGCGTACTCCTTCTTCCTTTGCCGTATTTGTTTTGTAAATTAAAAAACGCCTTCTCTTGCTGCGCTGTATTTTATTCTCCCAGACGCGTTTCACCTTTTTTCACTTCAAGGCATTATCAGTGTGATTTATAATGATACAGTTATGATACACTTTTGTTTTGATATGTATTATGCGTAGATCATAAAACAGTTCACTTTTCGCTTTTTACGTAAATGAGTAATTACTTACATTTCTTCGCGTTTCGTCTCATCTGGTCACTTGCTGGAAGTCGCACTACCGCTCTAAATACGAAACAAAATCATGCTTTTATGTTTTGAACATTTTCTCCCATATTTCATTTTGTTTGCGCTTTGTGGTTGTGGTGCGCTATCAGTCTTCCGTAACTAATATACACGTTTGATCGAAAACTGTAACTTCAAGACACAACTACGTTAAGTTTATTGTGTATCTCATCCTGTTTGGCTTGTTTACGCAAATCTTGCCAACCTAACGAAGTATATGCTGAAGAGAGAGAGAGGCATGCATGGATTATTATATTATTATTATTATTATTATTATTATTATTATTATTTTGCTGTAGATTGTTGAATATGAATGTAGTAGCTGTCAGAAAATGATTGAAAGTTTTTGTGTTTGTTTAGTTGATTTGAGTTTTGGTTTAAATGTTTTGCGGAGATGTTTATGGACAATTAGTGGGAAGGGTGTTGGGCGGTGTTATTATTACTATTATTTTTATAGTAGCAGTGTTACACTATTATGTCAGTGAGTTGTTTGGCATATGTACTTTGTTATTCAACAGGGGTTTTTCCTGCTTCAGTTATCTGTATGTGGTATGTTGAACGAACAAGTACAAATGTCAAACAACTCATGTTTACACTAATAGATAAAATTATGGAGTAACAAAATGGTTCAAATGGCTCTGAGCACTATGGAACTCAACTTCTGAGGTCATTAGTCCCCTAGAACTTAGAACTAGTTAAACCTAACTAACCTAAGGACATCACACACATCCATGCCCGAGGCAGGATTCGAACCTGCGACCGTAGCTGTCTCGCGGTTCCAGACTGCAGCGCCCAGAACCGCACGGCCACTTCGGCCGGCTATGGAGTAACACACACACACACACACACACACACACACACACACACACACACACACACACACACACGTAAACATAACAGAAATGAAAATGCACAAGTTTTAACCTTGAGGTTACAGTTTTTGATCAAATGGCTATATTAGTGACAGAAGACTGTTAGTTCACCCCAACAATAAGGGAAAACAAAATTAAAAGTGAAGAAAAATGTTCGAAACATAAAAACATGCTTTTGTTTCGTAAAAAGAGCGGTAGTGCGACTTCTAGCATGCGACTAGATGAGAGCAAACGCAGGTGCCAACTAAACACTCCAAGAAAACTAAGTAACCTCTTATCTACGAGTACAGAAAAAGCGAGAAATGAACTGCTTTATAATCTACAAATAATACATAACAAAACGAAAGTGTATCATAATTGTAACGCGTATGAATGAATAAAGTACAGTGCACAAGAGAAGGTGTTTTTTACTCAAAAAACAAATATTTCTGTGGTTGGTGCGGAGGATGCCCGTGCAAACGAATTAGTGCCTTCATTGTATTTCCATTTACATTGGTAACGTATTAATTTTTCTTCATGTTGTGTCTCCATCATGTTTTTGTTATTTAATGATACAGAATCGAACCTTATTACAGCAAATTAAATTCGAAATAACATAACTGACGTGGCACACACCTTTCGCTTTGCCCCTTAGTTGATTCCCATCAACTAAACAGATGGCTCCTTGTTTTTACGAATCATTCGTCTAACATTGAACAGAAGTGAAAGTAGGCATTATTCTCAAGTTTTACAATCAGTGAAAATCCTATTACTGTGCACTTCCTATATGTCTTTAAGCGAACAGTTCGCTACTATTTTTCATAAAAGCTTGAGAATGAAAGACTTTTGCTGTCTGTGTGTGCCATAGACAGTGTGGTGGAGGGTGATTTTGGTATCACTAACCGACACCCCCGGTTCTCATCCATTCGCAAATGGCGAGTGGGAAGATTGGTTGTTGGTAATCCTCCATACTGGCTCTAATTTTCAGGATTTTTCTCGCTTTACTCATTTCGCGAGGCGTATGCGGGAGGAAGTAATATGTTGTCCGACTTTTCTTGGAACTTACTTTATTTCAGTTACACCAATAAACCTCTCCGTGATGCAGAACGCCACTCTTTTAGTGTCTGCCACTGGAATTTGTTGAGCATCTCTGTAATGCTAAAAGACCCCGTGGAGCAACACCTTGCTCGTCGTTGACTCTTGTCCATCTCTTCTGGTAATCCAACGTCGTAGTGGTCTGATAGACCGATGAACGGTACTCAAGAACCAGTAGAACATGTGTTTTGTAATCCCCTTCTTTCGTTTGTGAATTAAATTTACTTAAGGTTCTTCCAGTGAATCTCATCTTGGCGTCTGATATTTCTAGAATTAATTTTATGTGGTCTTTCCACTTTTAGTTGCTCCGGATAGTTACGCTTAGATATTTTACGATAGTTATTATTTCCAGCGATTTGTCTTCAATACTGCAATCACGCAGTAGTGGATTTCTTCTACTATGTATGCGCAATCTGCTACATTTGTTTACGTTCAGGGCCAATTGCCGGTCCCTGCATCATTCATCTATCATCTGCAGGTCTTCCTCCAGTCCGCTACAGTATTCCGACGTAGCTATCTTCAAACAGACAATCTCATCATCTTCAGACAGCGTCTTGGAGCTTCCGCCATCATATTTCCTTGCTGTATTTCTGGAATTATAAGGGGCCACAGTAATTCCTTGTCCGCATGTCGCTGCTTATATATCCTAATCAAAATGGCTCTGAGCACTATGGGACTTAACTTCTGAGGTCATCAGTCTCCTAGAACTTAGAACTACTTAAACCTAACTAATGTAAGGACATCACACACATCCATGCCCGAGGCAGGATTCGAACCTGCGACCGCAGCGGTCACGCGGTTCCAGACTGTAGCGCCTAGAACCGCTCGGCCACTCCAGCCGGCTATACCCTAATCGCAATCACACTAGTTTTGCATATATGCCAAAGCAATGCTTGCAAACGGGAACTTTTTGATCGCCTGTTATACCTTTACATCTGTCGATTTTTTCTCATAGACAACGTATTGCGTTCCGTCTGCAAGGAAATCACAAATCTGATCCAATACTCGGTAAGCTCATAATTTGTTCACTAAGCGACAATGTGGAACTAAATCAGGTGCCTTCTCTGAAATCAAGGAACACGTCATCACCCTGCGCGCCGATGTCTAAGGTGGTCTGGATCTTACGGACGAACAGAGCGAACTGTTTTTCATAAGATCTTTATTTGCGGGAGCGATGTTAATTTTTGTAGAAGAGATTTTCGTTTTACAAAAACATCTCATTTGGTCTAGATCCTTTCCACTATTAAATGACTCTAGTTGTTTTTCTATCCCACCAATAATTGCGTTCATTCGATGATTCAAAGGACGAGCCACGTTACGAACTTACACGGTGAATCAGTTTCGGAAGGCGAAATTAAGTATTTCTGCCTTTTCTCTGTAATCCTCTGTTTCGGGCCAAGCGTGGTCACTGAGTGAGTAAATAGATGTTTTCAGTCCGCTTATTGACTTAACATAAGACCAAGTATCCTTAGTTTCTTTGGTCTCTTGACTGCCAGCAGCTGCAGTAGTCCTGTCGAGCGAAGTGATGCACAGTTTAAGGGAAGGACGGGCATCCCTTTGAAAAAGCCTCTCGTGGCCCGACTGAAAAGTCGTCCTAAGAGCCTCCGCCACCAGTCAAGTTGGCTGCCCTCTTATTCGTATAACTGGTAGTAGTGAGCTCTTCCAGGAGCATTCGGTCCATTCCGCAGTATTAATATAGCCGTCTGGTAATGGAAGATTAACTCATATTTGATAGCGCGACTCGCAAATATTCCAACCTGTTTGTCATTTTGCTACAGCCCTAAATCCAGTACCGTTAATCGAAAGGTGTAATACAAACAGAAAAGGAGAGTGCCGTTATAGTTGTGTGATTTTGATAGACTCCCATAAGATCGGACTCTTTTTACATTTATGTTGCGGAGGACAGTGTAAAACATAAAAAAACGGTAGTTCATAATTAAATAAGTATAAGAAAGTAAATTAGATATTCCATAATCAGCTTTTGTTTTGCCGTTCCCGACATATGTCATACTTGCGTTTGAAAAAGTCTGTGGGCAAAAATTGAAGTTTATATTTCAAAGAATCATAAAGACTGCAACGCAACAGGCATAACTTAATAAAAACTGATGATGCCATAACATCAAAAATGATATTTTGTATGTGAAACAGGTAAGAACGTTCGATTATCTTTGAAGTAAAGTTTGTGACAAGAATTATGCAATAGAGGATGGTTGAGAAAATATTATTGCCTTGGATATAATATTTTGTATTGTACTTCGGAGCCTGCTGAAAGGTATTCTAAATGTTTAATCTTTCCCATGAATTCTCACTGAAGCTCCTGAAACTACGGTGTTTCCACTGTGGAAACTATGACAAAAGTTAAAAGTAAGTAGCGAAGTAACGTAGAAATGTAGGCGAGGAATAAATTCATTAATTAATAAACGCAAGCTCAATGCAACAACAATTCAGCAGCCGATCTTCCGTAATGTATCGTTCTAAGATAAAATAAAACGCTCAGTAAAGCGCAGCGCTATGTGTTGCGGAAACGTGAGGGGATGCGCGGTCTTGCTGGTGTCGCCTTTTGTTTCCGTATACGCGCTTCCACTACCCAGGTACTAGCGCTAGCAGTGGAGTTTCACGTGCGGCAGGTAGCCTTTTTGCGTCACAAGTTGCAGAAAGTGCCTGTTAGGGACGGAGCGGCCGCGAGGAGTCGCCGCAGTGCGGCCAGAAAAGCACGCGTGTGTCCACCGCAGCCGCTGCCTCTTTACCTGATGAATCCGGTGCGCTCGCTTTTGCGGGTGCATGCAATATCCGCGAGTAGCCGGCCCCTCCCCCTACCGCCCCCACTTCTGGTCCACGAAATGCCCTCACGTCCGACAGGTGAAGGAGTTCAGGGCTCCGCTGCCAGTACAAAGGCCCTCCACATGTGTCTGCCTCGCAGGCGGCGTGGGGCTGGAATATGACAGCCCGCAGCAATGCTACTTCCGAAAAATATTTGTCATTTTGTGTTGCTAGCTTTCTTTTTCTGGGACATAGCTACCTCCTTTGCGTTTTAGCAATATAACGTTCTTGCTGGAAAGATACAGTAAATGCGTATTCGTAAAACGCTTGAGGTGATCCTTCGTTGCTATCCCGGCTTATGTTTATCTCTGACGTAATGTCTCTCCTCGCTTTACTCTCTTTAGATGAAGCACACGTTTTACCTTCACAGTAGCAGTCATAATGCGGAAAACCAAAAAAATCAGATAATGTTTTAAATACCAACTTGTAGTGTGCTGTTATATATATTTCGTTGTACTGCTTGTGGAAGATATCAGTCAAGCGACTTTACTTAAAAGTACCAGAAAACCAGACGGCATAACTGAGCACCTACTGTCTCCATCTATAATCACAGGTTCTCTAACCATACGTGTGAATGGCCTGTTAATGTATCTGACTGCGTTTTAATACATTTACGTAAGATTCATAGGTTCTTCGTTTCTCTGGGATCACTCACACGTTTATGAATTGCAGCAACCTGGATTAACAGTACCGCACTCGGATAATTTCACAGCCTGCCCGTATCTGAGCAAAACACATGTAAACAATTGTAGTAAGCCTTTAGGACTGTTAGTTTTAATACTATGATAATGACACGTTACCTCAAAGGCGTAAATGCTTCAGAAAGTGCATTTCACTTCGAAAGGTTAGAGACTATATTGCTGTATAAATATCTGTGGAATGCTGATCGATAGAGTTATTTGTTTATTTTATCCCCAATAACAGCTCGGATACATCAGTCGAGTGTGCCTCTGGTGTTCACGGCATCGATCCTCGACGGTACGCATCGTCTGACCAATATACGACTTGCCACATTGACACGGAATCTGGTACACGCCGGCCTTCGTCAAACCGAGGTCATCTTTGGCGCTCCCCACCAGTGCACGATTTTTATTTAGAGGACAAAACACAGTTCCGACCCGGTGTTTCTTCAGAATGCGGGCGATTTTCTCCACGAGGATTCTGGTACAGACGTCGAGATACTGGGACAGCGTTGTTAGAGAGGCCATCGAAATTCGCACCAATGACGACCCCATAAACCATGACTGTGGCTATAATCTTAGCAAGGCTGGGAACCAGCGATCGGGTTAATCAAGAGTAAATCGAGCAAACGTATAGTTGTGACGACCACGGCGGACAGAGCCATCACACCGACGTCATCTCAGACGCAGTAGCAATCTGCTCCACCGGGCGACCGTGGCGCGGGGCGCGGACGGCGGAGGGAGCGCGCCGCGGGCGGAGGGTATTTAAATCGGCCGCCGCCGCGACCGAACCCAGTTCCCTCTGAGCAGCCATAGCGTACCGATCTCCGTGCCGGCACGTTCACAGGAGCTCAGTCCGTCAGTTCACCTGATGATGGCGACATGTACGATCGCCGAAATATTGTGCCCGTTGGACACTATAGACCGGCAGCATACCCGTGGATATTTTGATTATCAAATACGCCGGAGAAACTCAAGAATCACAACTTAAACGTAACTAACCTAAGGACATCACACACATCCATGCCCGAGGCAGGATTCGAACCTGTGACCGTAGCTGTCGCGCCGTTCCAGGCTGTAGAGCCTAGAACCGCTCGGCCACCCCGGCCGGCCAAGTTTTCAAAGAGAAATATTTTCAGTTTCGTATCAAATTTTTACTTTGCTGTCTGGGAGGCATTTCATTTTACTGAGTAACTGATCAAAACTTTCAGTTGAATAACTGTTCAAAACTTTTGGTTGCAGCATTGTGAACCCCTGTTTGTACTATATACAACCTTAAAGTGGCGTAATTAAAGCCATTTTTTCTTCTGGTATTGTAATTATGTGTAGCATCGTTTCTGTTGTCCAGTGACGCCTGTGGTCTGAGGATGACACGCCGGCCGGTCGGTACCGTTGGGCCTTCCTAGGCCTACTCGGACGAAGTTTAGTTTAGCATCGTTTCTGTTTATGTGTAATCGGTTATTTACAATAAACCTCATGAGGGAATAACTACACTATGAAGCGGATAGAATGCTACTCTCACGGCCGGCTGACGAATTTAGGCTACACCAACAATAATCGCGGTCAAGTAGCCGTGTATTGTGCGTGTTCGGATGTCGAAGCGTTTGTCGTTTGGAACAGAAAATGTTGTTTCAGTGGCTCCAGTTAGGAATGAAATGTGATTGCTTTAAACTTCAGATTACGAGCGAATCTATCAGTACACCTGTAAACGACGCAAGCCGGCATTTTTGATGAGACAACTACGTCTCCACACAATCAAAGGATCAGATGCTATTTGAAATACGACCAAAAAAGTCGATAGATATTCCGAACGGTCGAAACTGGGCAAGGGTACGTCACAGCTGTTTTGTCGGAAAATCACGCCATGGAGTATGACCGCACGAGGATTCTGGTACAGACGTCGAGATACTGGGACAGCGTTGTTAGAGAGGCCATCGAAATTCGCACCAATGACGACCTCATAAACCGTGACTGTGGCTATAATCTTAGCAAGGCTTGGGAACCAGCGATCGGGTTAATCAAGAGTAAATCGAGCAAACGTATAGTTGTGACGACCACGGCGGACAGAGCCATCACACCGACGTCATCTCAGACGCCGTCGCAATCTGCTCCGCCGCCGCGACTGAACCCAGTTCCCTCTGAGCAGCCATAGCGTACGGATCTCCGTGGCGGCACGTTCACAGGAGCTCAGTCCGTCAGTTCATCTGATGATGGCGACTTGTATGATCGCCGAAATATTGTGCCCGTTGGACACTATAGACCGGCAGCATACCTGTGGATATTTTGATTATCAAATAGGGCGGGAGAAACTCAAGAATCACATCATACACCTTTACGGGGAGGAGATGTATCGCAGTATGAAGAAATTTGAAAAGTTGCGCCACCGTAGATGACGTTTGCTAAGTACTCTTGCCTTTCTAAAGAGATGTCGTTCCGAGAATGTTGTTCCAAATTTTGCTAAGGTTATGCATCACATCGATTCTGCAGCAGCTAAGAGAATCAAGAAACGAGCCAGCCTCGCATTGGTACGTGAGAGAGTGCAATTCACGCGCCGAGCCTTGAGTTTATCTCACAGGAATTACTCAAACTACATTTGCAACTGGCTAGTAAGTTCACTTCTTGTTCCTGGGATTGGATTGATGGTGCCACCTGGGTTTCAGCTGATTCCGCCCATAAGAAGGCTACGGGACGTCAAACAGCTAAGTTCTCACGTCTCCTTGACAAACCATCCCTGCAGGTTCCGTGCAAGACTGTCATCAATTCGAGTGGCATGGTGTTGAGTGATGATGCGGTCTCGGTTTTGCAGAAAGGTCTCAACTTCGCTCCCACCCCCAAGTTCACTCCGGTCGCAGAAATTGTTAGTGCTGTTGAACAGGTTGCAGCTCGACTTCCGCCAGAATCAGCCGAGGAAATATGTCGTGAAACTTGTCGTGCGTTGACGAAATCCAAGCCGATGAAGTCAAATATCAGCAGTAAAGAGAGGGCGGCCATTCGTGATCTGAGGGAGCGCTCTGAAATTGTTGTCTTACCGGCTGACAAAGGCAATGCTACAGTTGTTGTCTCCAATAAGGACTACACTGATAGGATGCAGAGCCTGCTAAATGACGATTCCTACCGGAAGATCAGCGTTGACCCTACAAAGAAGGTGGAGAACAAGACGAGGGCGCTTCTCAAGGACGCAGATTTACCGGAGGGTGACGCTAAGAAATTGTTACCCCAAGGTCCGGTACCGCCTAGACTATATGGACCCCCGAAGGTTCACAAAGAGGGGGTACCATTACGCCCCATTGTCAGCAACATCAGGGCACCTACATACACTCCTGGAAATTGAAATAAGAACACCGTGAATTCATTGTCCCAGGAAGGGGAAACTTTATTGACACATTCCTGGGGTCAGATACATCACATGATCACACTGACAGAACCACAGGAACATAGACACAGGCAACAGAGCATGCACAATGTCGGCACTAGTACAGTGTATATCCACGTTTCGCAGCAATGCAGGCTGCTATTCTCCCATGGAGACGATCGTAGAGATGCTGGATGTAGTCCTGTGGAACGACTTGCCATGCCATTTCCACCTGGCGCCTCAGTTGGACCAGCGTTCGTGCTGGACGTGCAGACTGCGTGAGACGACGCTTCATCCAGTCCCAAACATGCTCAATGGGGGACAGATCCGGAGATCTTGCTGGCCAGGGTAGTTGACTTACACTTTCTAGAGCACGTTGGGTGGCACGGGATACATGCGGACGTGCATTGTCCTGTTGGAACAGCAAGTTCCCTTGCCGGTCTAGGAATGGTAGAACGATGGGTTCGATGACGGTTTGGATGTACCGTGCACTATTCAGTGTCCCCTCGACGATCACCAGTGGTGTACGGCCAGTGTAGGAGATCGCTCCCCACACCATGATGCCGGGTGTTGGCCCTGTGTGCCTCGGTCGTATGCAGTCCTGATTGTGGCGCTCACCTGCACGGCGCCAAACACGCATACGACCATCATTGGCACCAAGGCAGAAGCGACTCTCATCGCTGAAGACGACACGTCTCCATTCGTCCCTCCATTCACGCCTGTCGCGACACCACTGGAGGCGGGCTGCACGATGTTGGGGCGTGAGCGGAAGACGGCCTAACGGTGTGCGGGACCGTAGCCCAGCTTCATGGAGACGGTTGCGAATGGTCCTCGCCGATACCCCAGGAGCAACAGTGTCCCTAATTTGCTGGGAAGTGGCGGTGCGGTCCCCTACGGCACTGCGTAGGATCCTACGGTCTTGGCGTGCATCCGTGCGTCGCTGCGGTCCGGTCCCAGGTCGACGGGCACGTGCACCTTCCGCCGACCACTGGCGACAACATCGATGTACTGTGGAGACCTCACGCCCCACGTGTTGAGCAATTCGGCGGTACGTCCACCCGGCCTCCCGCATGCCCACTATACGCCCTCGCTCAAAGTCCGTCAACTGCACATACGGTTCACGTCCACGCTGTCGCGGCATGCTACCAGTGTTTAAGACTGCGATGGAGCTCCGTATGCCACGGCAAACTGGCTGACACTGACGGCGGCGGTGCACAAATGCTGCGCAGCTAGCGCCATTCGACGGCCAACACCGCGGTTCCTGGTGTGTCCGCTGTGCCGTGCGTGTGATCATTGCTTGTACAGCCCTCTCGCAGTGTCCGGAGCAAGTATGGTGGGTCTGACACACCGGTGTCAATGTGTTCTTTTTTCCATTTCCAGGAGTGTATTTGTTGGCCAAATACCTGACGGGAATATTAAGTCCTTATGTGGGTAAATGCCCTCATCACATCCGTAATTCCGTGGATTTTGTTAAACGCCTTGATAGCTTCAGGTTGGATGAGTCAGATATCATTGTGAGTTTTGACGTCGTTTCCTTGTTTACGAGGGTACCCCTGCGAGAGTCACTAGAATTGATTAGTCAGAAGTTTGACGAGAAGACCACTGAACTTTTTAGGCATGTCTTGACTTCCACGTATTTTCTTTTTAATGGAGAATACTACGAACAAACGGAGGGAGTCGCCATGGGTAGCACACTCTCACCGGTGGTAGCGAATTTGTATATGGAGAACTTCGAGGAGGAAGCCCTGTCGTCATCCGTATGGAAACCTACTTGCTTTTTCCGTTACGTGGACGACACGTTCGTCACCTGGCCACATGGTATGGATAAACTCCTTGACTTCCTTACACATCTAAACTCCACACACCCCAACATCAAATTCACTATGGAGACTGAGACGGAGGGTAAATTACCTTTCCTTGACGTCTTGGTCAAAAGAAGGGCTGACGGCACCCTAGGTCATGGGGTGTATCGGAAGACTACGCACACTGATCTGTATTTGCACGCAGACAGCTGCCACCACCCTTCACAGAGGAATGGGGTACTTAAAACTCTAGTACATAGGGCGCGCACTATCTCTGATGCAGAGCGTCTACCCCAGGAATTGGAACATCTGAGAACTGTATTTCGAAAAAATGGGTACTCAGAGTGGCAGATTCAACGTGCTCTCCGCCCAACCACTGCAGCACAACCTGTTGAGATGGATGAAGTCACGAGGGAGGAGGTAGGCACTGCATTTATTCCATACACAGGCGCACTCTCGGGGAAAATCGCCCGCATTCTGAAGAAACACCGGGTCGGAACTGTGTTTTGTCCTCTAAATAAAAATCGTGCACTGGTGGGGAGCGCCAAAGATGACCTCGGTTTGAGGAAGGCCGGCGTGTACCAGATTCCGTGTCAATGTGGCAAGTCGTATATTGGTCAGACGATGCGTACCGTCGAGGATCGATGCCGTGAACACCAGAGGCACACTCGACTGATGTATCCGAGCAAGTCGGCGGTCGCTGAACATTGTTTGTCGGAAAATCACGCCATGGAGTATGACCGCACGAGGATTCTGGTACAGACGTCGAGATACTGGGACAGCGTTGTTAGAGAGGCCATCGAAATTCGCACCAATGACGACCTCATAAACCGTGACTGTGGCTATAATCTTAGCAAGGCTTGGGAACCAGCGATCGGGTTAATCAAGAGTAAATCGAGCAAACGTATAGTTGTGACGACCACGGCGGACAGAGCCATCACACCGACGTCATGTCAGACGCCGTCGCAATCTGTTCCACCGCGCGACCGTGGCGCGGACGGCGGAGGGAGCGCGCCGCGGGCGGATGGTATTTAAATCGGCCGCCGCAGCGACCGAACCCAGTTCCCTCTGAGCAGCCATAGCGTACGGATCTCCGTGCCGCCACGTTCACAGGAGCTCAGTCCATCAGTTCACCTGATGATGGCGACATGTATGATCGCCGAAATATTGTGCCCGTTGGACACTATAGACCGGCAGCATACCCGTGGATATTTTGATTACGTTTAAGTTGTTCTAAGTTTTTTTGTTTTTTTTTTTAAATCTCATTTTGTTCGGTTTCGTTCGTTGCATCTGCTCGGGGCGGACGTCGTAAGACATCCATTTAAGTTCGTTGTTGATCGATTAACTCAGTTTTTTTATTACAGAGGGCATCTAACCCTCTGACCGAACACGCTGAGCTACCGTGCCGGCAATGTTCATTCTTGATCGTTGTGGTTGGTCGTTGCGGACGTCAAATGACATCCGTTCAAGTTCGTTGTTGATCCTTTCACTCAGTTTTTTTTTTTTATTACAGAGGCCAACCTGCTCTCTGACCAAACACGCTGAGCTACCGTGCAGGCAGCCATTTTCTTTGAAAAGTTATCCGTTTCCACAGAAGACTGTCTAATACTGTAAAGTGTAAATGGTGATGAGTAGGAAGTGCTGTCTAAAATATGTATGTCTTTCATCATAAAACAAAAGTGTAATAAATGACCATTAAGGAGGCATATTCAAAAGAAAGTTATTTGAATATAAAATGACTCGTTCCACATCATTACGACTTACCAAGCAAATGGTACATGGAACAGAAACTAACTGACTATTGATGTGTCACAAAGAATAGTACAGGTGTATATACTTCCAAAACCTTAGAATGAAATTCAAAAGTGAGCTGAAGCAGATGATCAAAGTGGACGTACATTCCAATTTGATTTTTTTGGTTATTTCTGAACAACAGACAGAGTTATTGGCGAGAAATGCTCCAGGAAAATAAGCAAATAGACTACTGTTGGAAAGTTACACACGTTAGGCTGTCGTTACTGAAAAATAAGATTTACATATATGTTAAAATATCTATTTTAGGGAGTCTAAGAGTGTGAGACCATTCCCTTAATTACATTTATAGTACTATACAATATTGGAACGTGCTTTAAATAGTCAAATGTGTGTGAATTTCTAAGAGACCAAACTGCTGAGGTCATCGGTCCCTACACTTACACACTACTTAAACTAACGTACGCTAAGAAGAACACTCACACTCATGCCGGAGGGAAGACTCGACCGGGGCCGCGAAATCCGTGACATGACGCCTCAAACCACGCGGCCACTCCGCGCAACCATACATTAAAATTATATCATTTTTTCACCCTGTAAATTGGCATCATTGGTCACGCAATGATTGACGCATCATAGGTAAGATTTGAAAGTGAGAAGACGGGTGAACTGTTGTGACACTGATTCACTGACAATCTAATAAAACAAGAACTCTATTCTACAAGGAGGTACACCTCTATGCTGTTCTGTTTCAGTGTGATTACGACAATCGTTCACTGCGTTGACATGCGCAAGATACGATATCATGCCGGTGCGTCTTCCGTCATTGCACACGTTTATGGGCTAGCAAAGAACACACATGTAAGATTTTGGCAAACGTGAACGTTAAAAGTTTTGTGCATACGAGTTCAAAGCTGAAAATGTAACGAACAAGAAGCAATACCAGTAAGCAAACAAACATTGGTTTTGGAATTCCCGTTTCATTTGCTGTTGATACAAATACAATAAAAGTGGAATTAGATGGATTACGAGGGCCTGCTTTGCACAGCACTTCCTTCTTTTCTTGGTTATTCGATATATATCAGCAAAAAATTAACGAGGCCAAATGTGTCGTATTATTGGAGCAATAGAAGAACGATCGGAATTGCCTTCCTGATACTATGTTATTCGGGTAAGCACTGTAATTTTTGGTATTTAAAACAATTGTTGGGTGCACAGTACAGAAATAATGAACAATCAATAGTCTGCTAAAGTTTTGGGCTATTGAAGATGGCGGCAGGCCCCCACCCGCCCCCACTTCAAAAGAACGTACAGCGTAAGTGTGTATTGCTATCTCATCTCCCTTCTTTTTTTACCTTCAAGTATGGTTCTCAGGATGAAGTCTGCTACAGATGACTACTCTTCATCGGTTTATCTGAGTAATACCTCTCCAAAAAATTAAATGATTTTCTAAATAATTACGTCAACCACCGGTGTTACAACTGATCACTCTCTTTGATTCAGTTCAATCACAACCCATCCATTCAGTTAAACATTTATTTGTTAATAAAGAGCAAACTAATATTTTTCGTTTACTTCTATCCCTGATAGATTTTTTCAGACAATTCATTGTCATCTTTTAATATTCAGGAAATATGTTTTCGGCATGTGACAGTGGGTTCTCTTTTATTAATGATTTTCACTTTCCAATTATATTTAACTTTTTTTCCAAATAAAACATTCTTTAATTTAAAGGTAGGCATGAAAGAAACAGACGTACACTTCTTTTTAGTTTATACATGAGCGTTAAGCTCGTTTCTTTCCTTTATTTGCTTATTCAAATACAATACACGAAGCGTAGGTCGTAAACGGGTGCACGTTAACCCCGTAAAGAAAGTTACAAAGAAATCTGCGCTGAAAAAAATGGCTACTTTGCCACAGCTACTTTAGGCCTTAACCTTATCAAATTGTGCAAAGCTATATGTCTTCAGGTGTTGGCGCTACTCTGAAACTTTCCCTTAACTAACCAAGTAGATGTGTATCAGTCGTCACAGTTTTTCTAAGTGCAGTACGATATCGCCAGTCGTGATTCTAATTAATGGTTCCACCTGTCATAACTTTACTAAAAATCAGAATTAGTGACTGTGACTGCAGACTGTAAACAGTTTTGTAGTGAAATTGTAAACCTGAGTTCAGCAAAATTATCCACACTGGGGCCCCTGTTCAGTGAAATCAGTGATGCATTCGATACTCACTGCAAATGCACACCAATAACCAAACTGCTGAGACGATATCTTAATCAGTGTTATTCTCCACAAACTATCAGTTAATGGGGTAAACTCTTCCGTACGGGAGTTTTACCCACCCAGAAACACCAGCTACTCAGCTGGAACTCGATCGGTATTACTATCCTCGAAACAATAGCTTTCCCCGCAATACTGGTCACAATACCCACTACTAATGAACAATACTAGATGAATTCCACAATAAAATACACAAATCAAAAAAAGTTTTGCATCTCCTAGGTTTCCGAGAGTTCTGTTACCTGTACAAAAAATTGGAATAGAAATCAACGTAAACAACTTTTCCGCCCTTTTTATTGCTCATGACAACCACACACTGCATTCAGAGGTGGTGGTCCAGACTGCTGTACACACCAGTACCTCTAATACCCAGTAGCATGTCCTCTTGCATTGATGCGTGCCTGTATTCGTCGTGGCATACTATGCACAAGTTCGTCAAGGTACCGTTGGTCCAGTTTATCCCACTCCTCAATGGCGATTCGGCGTAGATCCATCTGAGTGGTTGGTGAAACAAGTCCATAAATAGCCTTTTTCAATTTATCCCAGGCAAGGTCGATAGGTTTCATGTCTGGAGAACATGCTGGCCTCTCTAGTCGAGCGATGTCGTTATCCTGAAGGAAGTCATTCACAACATGTGCACGATGGGGGCGCGAATTGTCGTCCATGAAGACGAATGCGTCTCCAGTTTGCTGCTGATATGGTTGCACTATCGGTCGGAGAATGGCATTCACGTATCGTACAGCCGTTACGGCGCCTTCCATGACCACCAGCGGCGTACGTCGGCCCCACATAATGCCACCCCAAAACAGCAGGGAACCTCCACCTTGCTGCACTCGCTGCACAGTGTGCCTAAGGCGTTCAGCTTGACCGGGTGGCCTCCAAACACGTCTCGGACGATTGTCTGGTTGAAGGCATTTGAGACACTCATCGGTGAAGAGAAAACGTATATCTGTACCGCGCTGCATGTTGTGGTTGGAAGATGGACCTCGCCATGGACGTGAAATTACTCCTGGACTCTGAACATACTTTGAACAATTAAGCATCAAGGCTTTAACGGTAAAATACCATCCAATGATCACGACCTCGCGTTGTGAACTCGAAAACAACTAGATGAGAGCTCAGCACCAACCTGTTGGAATCTAGCTAAGAACTCTCTATTAGATGTACCTATGTAGAACAGTTTCGGAACCATTAAGCAGATAAACGGATGGCGACATCGTCACAGTTGACAACTCAGTTATTACTGCGTTCGGCATTCATTGACGTTTCCTGCGGACAGCTGTGGTGTGACGGTACTCTTGGCTGCCTCCGACACTGCTTGGCTGGCGGTGCGACTTAATCTCTTTGCCGTTACCGACGCAGGCTAGTTGGTGGTAGTCGTTATGCCAAATGACAGCATCGCGCGTAGGCCTACCTCTGCTTACTTTTACTACGTGTGCGACATTTAACAACAAAATATAAGACACACATAAAAAACACTTCAGGGTGAATTACCATACACAGACCGATTCCTATATCAGTTGAGCCGACGTCTTGTACGACTCATAACAGCGGTCAATCCTTACGGCCCGTTACAAACATCAAATCTTTTTCTTTATTTATGCAGTTAGACATGAATGAGTAATTTACTATCTGAAACGGAAATGTCGCTTAAGAATATGGAAATTGCCACTGGCACATCAATTAAGGATATGTAAATTGCCATGGGCACATGAGTAAACACTGTTCAGAAATGAATATGGCACGATTAATGAAATTTTGCACCAGGCTGTGGCTCAGACTTGGAGTTCCTCCGTTTCGCTAGTAATAACCTCATCGAATAGGCTCTTTGAGTTCACCGAGAGATCTGACTAAAATTTTCGTTGTCATTCATGTTTTCACATATGATTTCCAAACACTATCATCAGAGGTTTTGGCATGCTTTTTGTGGGAACAGCATCACTGAGGTAACGAGTTTGACAGTGAACTGTTGCTTACCCTCGCAGAAGGGAAATGTATCAATTTAATTCCAGTGCTGCTGGCCATTGAAATTACAGCGCCAGGAACCATAACGAACAACGAAATTTTACTTATTGTGTACACAGTATAGTAGGAAGAATACGCGATTAAATAAGTTGGCGATTTGGAGGTGTACGTGGTGCGAAATGTAGTACGCAGAGCTGCTACCTCCGACAGCGACAACATCTGTAACACAACTGGACATCCAGACGAACTGAGCTTGAATGAGAAATAGGCGTTCGCCATTCTGTGTCGCTCAAGTCTGGGCTAGAGTTCAAAACTCGTAATGGGTACGAGTCTCTCAATAGCCAATGACGAGTCGTCTTCAGTTGGTGGGGGATATGGAGAAAATGATGAGCGGGGCTTCAGCTGAACAGCCTCTGAATCGATATCAACTTTGGCAACATGGGGTTAATTAAAAAAAAATCACGTCACAGAGACCTAGAAAATGGGACACAGTCGCCGACCTCAACACTTGCTTCCCAAATTACCAGTTGTACGAACTGGAGGCTAATGGTACACCATACCATCACGCCTAGTATTGGGTCTGTACGACGACGACGACAAACACGGCATGGCAAAATTATGTCTCTTCGGAGCCTCCGAACACAGACACAGCAATCGTGGAGCGATATGCAGAATAGGGGCTCGTCTGAAACGACAGCGTGGTGCAACTCCTGCGCCCGCTGTTGTCGTTGGCGACTCCACTGTCGACGCGCCTCGCTCTGCTACAGCGAAAACAGGGGCCACAAAAATAGTCACTGTGCTGACAGTCTGTGGTGTTCCAGCCATCGCCATACTGTGACTGTGAATACTAACTTATCTTGATGCATGCAAACCCATTTTGTGTCGCAAGGTTCGTGAGATGGCTGTATGATCCTACACGCTCGATTAAACAACATGTGTGTCCTATTGGACGTTATTCCGTTAGGGTCGCTGAGGTCTTATAGGGCCTTCCTCAACCCGTCGATTACATATGCGCATGGTAGTAGTTGGTTCAAAAATGGTTCAAATGGCTCTGAGCACTATGGGACTCAACTGCTGAGGTCATTAGTCCCCTAGAACTTAGAACTAGTTAAACCTAACTAACCTAAGGACACCACACACATCCATGCCCGAGGCAGGATTCGAACCTGCGACCGTAGCGGTCTTGCGGTTCCAGGCTGCAGCGCCTTTAACCGCACGGCCACTTCGGCCGGCGGTAGTAGTTGGGTACTGATCAACGCGAGCAGCAGTATTGTGGAATGATAGATCGCTTTCTCGATGCGCTACGACCCTACCGTTGTCACATTCCAACATGCGAGGAATGCTGTTTCTTCATCTTACACGAGGCGCACGATCTTCTCAAAAACAATCAACAGTCAGATGTGATTGCTGAATATGAAACCCGCTGCGTAATCTTTTCTTTTATACAGAATGTTTACTCCTACCTACATAGTGCTGTTGCGCTGAAATGCTAATCACTTACATCTCCATGCATGCAGTACGCTTGTCCGCAGCTCGTGGTCGTGCGGTAGCATTCTCGCTTCCCACGCCCGGGTTCCCGGGTTCGATTCCCGGCGGGGTCAGGGATTTTCTCTGCCTCGTGATGACTGGGTGTTGTGTGCTGTCCTTAGGTTAGTTAGGTTTAGGTAGTTCTAAGTTCTAGGGGACTGATGACCATAGATGTTAAGTCCCATAGTGCTCAGAACCATTTTTTTGCAGTACGCTTCATGCCAGTTTGACGTCTGCTGCCATCCGTCTTCATAGTGTTACCATTTTAATGACCAGCATTGTTCGTTAACAAAACTTAAGTGAATGAATCGATGGGGATGTAATTAATGAAACTCTAACGAAATAAAATCACATGAATGAAAACTGGTCAGATATTTTGAACCCACAACGTAATTAACATGTAACAAATAAAAGTTCATGCGTCGAAACCAAATCGACGATACTGGCTAGTGTAATGCCTTTCCTCACACCCAGTTACTCACGAGCAGAGACAAATATCAGAATCATTCCGGCATTTTAAAAAGATTTTCGTTCGTATACTGGGTGTTTACAGTGTGATTTTTTTCCATCGTTTACAATCTCTAGGGATGGTTCGATGAGAGGATACGGAACAAAAAAAGATCTAATTAACTTATATCCGGAAATTCATGGTTTCCATGCCAGAGGCCATCTATTCAGTCATCGTTTGTTTAGAGACTGCGGTCGAACACGCGCTGTGCCATGGGGCCACAGTCCTCGCGCCCTCTCCTGACATGTTTTTTGGGAACCTTGTATCCGATTCACTCAAAGGTTTCGTATTCGAATCGAGAGCTTGCCGACATGGTCTTTACTTACGGAAAGGCAAATGGCAACGGGCGGCGGGCAGTAAAGTTGTATCAGGAGACCTACCCCCAGTGACAGCAACCACAGCATTCAAGGTTAGCAACAGTGTTGGGCCTTTTGTTTGAGACAGGATCATTTCAGAAAGTAGGAAATGACGCGGGACGTACCCGAAATCTTCGGACATCAGACTTGAAGGAAAATGTGATTAACACTGCAGAAGGCGACCGCCGTGTCAGTGCCAGACAGTTAGCCCGCCAGTACAAGGTAAGCCAGATGACCGTGTGGAACATTCTCCATGACTATGGTTACTACCCTTATCACTTAAAGCGTGTGTAGGGCTTATAAGCGACAGACTTTCCACATCGGTAGCACTTTTGTCACTGGTTTCTTCACCAGGCAACCACGATTCCAATATTTGTGTCACCCATCCTATTTACAGATGAGGCCACGTTTACGAGGAGTGGTAACTTCAAATTCCGTAACAGGAATCTGTGAGATAGTATGCAGAACCCCCATGGTATGGTAACAGCGTATCATCAGTATCGGTGCAGGCATAATGTGTGGCGCGGGATAGTAGGTGACCGTATTTCGGGAACAGTCTTCCTTCCACGTCGCACAGGCCGCAACTATCGGCGTTTCTTGCGGGTGACTTTGCCTCCCCTGCAGGAAGAAGTGCCATTGATGATTCGAAGTGTTATATGGCTGCTACATGATATTTCGCCGTGAACGTCCGGATGCATCTCCATCGTGTCTGCCGTCGTCGATGGATCGGACGAGTGGGGTTCAGTTACATGGCCTCCTCGTTCACTGGATCTCAACCCATGCGGTATCTGCGTGTGGGGCCATCAAAAAAGTAGAGCCCATTCCAGATGTGGAGCCACTTGAGCAGCGTATTCATTCTGCCTTTGACACTATTCCGATGCAGCCTGGCCGATGTGAACGGGAGACACAGGACATGCTGCGGCGCTAGACGCATGCGTTGAGGTACATGGAAACCATTTTAAACACATACTGTAACTGTGGCTGAATGGTACAGCGCGTATTAGACCGCAGTCTCTGTAACAATATATGATTGAGTAAATGGTCTCTAGCGTGGAAACCATGCATTTCCGAACATAAGTTTATTAGACCTTTTTTGTTCCGTATCCTCTCATTGATCAATCCCTAGAGTGTCTGCAGCTCGTGGTTTAGTGGCTAGTGTTTCTGCCTCTGCATCACGGGATCCACGATTCGATTCCCGGCCGGATCGGGGATTTTCCCCGCCTGGGGACTGGGGACTGCATGTTTGTGTTGTCCTCATCATCATTCGAGAAGTACCGAGACTGGAAATGTTAGTATTTGGAACCTGTACGGGCGCTGATTACCACGATTTTTAGCGCTCCACAAACCAACTTCGTCATCAATTCTTAGAGTTTGTACATGATAGAAAATAATCACCCTATATAACTAAAATTCCGCTACTTGAGAGGGACCCCATGAAAAATGATTGATCGTGGGACAATGAGGCTTTGTGGAAATATTGGTAAGGACATGCAGAATAGAAAGAACGGATAAACCATGAAAGAAACCCGTTTTAATTTCAACTTGAGTGGGTAACAGCTGTTAATTGTGTTCCATGTTTATGTTTCAGATTACAAACGTTACTCAGTATGGCTAGCATCTACATCCATGACATCGTGGAACCGCCCTAGATATACCACTTCATAATTGTTTGCTGCACTTTCCAATCGGTGGACCATGGAAAGTTCATCTGTAGTCACACAGCTCAGCATTCTCAATCACGGAAACAGTAACTTCTTCGACAGTTGGTGACACAATTGGCCGTCGGCCCCTCTCAGGAGCAATTCCTTAATCGTCAAGTAAATCTAACTTCCATATCGTGTTCTTCAACCCTGTTACGGAAAGAGGATCTCTTGGTTCAAATGGCTCTGAGCACTGTGGGACTTAACATCTGAGGTCATCAGTCCCCTAGAACTTAGAACTACTTAAACCTAACTAACCTAAGGACATCGCACACATCCATGCCCGAGGCAGGATTTGAACCTGCGACCATAGCAGCAGCGCGGTTCCAGGCTGTAGCGCCTAGAACCGCTCGGCCACATCGGCCGGCCAGAGGATCTCTCCGTATTCTTTTAATGCGTCGGTATTCGCGAAGAACAGCAGCACTATTTGCTGTAGTGTGGGTAAAAAAGCTTTACGAATAAAGCCCTGCTCATCTTGTCCAGAAACATGTTGACTGTCTGCAGCTGTAATTCACAATTATGCGTGTGTTTGAAACCTACGTCGCTGCATCAGTACCGACGCCTAACGGCAATTTGTGACACTAAACTACTAACATAGTTTGAATATTATTCCTTCCAAGTTGGGTACCCATACGGTAAATAGTTTTCCCTCTGCACTGGCTCAAGTAACAAAAGTTTAACTATAACCACCCTTTACGTTTTACGGGAAGTAATGAATAGCCTAATGGTTGCTGCAAGCAGATGAGCAGGAAAAAAAAAACAGTTTCGTTTTCTCACAAGAAAAGTAAAGCATTTATAAACAAAATGGGTTCCAGTAATATATGTAGCGTACTCTCAGTAATATAAGTGGCTTTTACGGCAACTAATGAAGCAAAGTGAATTTTTTCCTTTGTACAGCCGTAGCCGTAGCATATGAACAGTCAACAGTAGTCGCGCCGTGATCGGTAAAGTAGTCGTAAGGTGTCAGACCGCTTTCAGATTACGCTGGAGCCCATACAATTTTATTTTAAATCTACAGTTCTCTAAGTGTTGAACAGACAGTCGCCGGCCTGTGTGGCCGTGCGGTTCTAGGCGCTTCAGTTTGGAACCGCGTGACCGCTACGGTCGCAGGTTCGAATCCTGCCTCGGGCACGGATGTGTGTGATGTCCTTAGGTTAGTTAGGTTTAAGTAGTTCTAAGTTCTAGGGGACTGATGACCTCAGATGTTGAGTCCCATAGTGCTCAGAGCCATTTGAACCATTTTTGAACAGACAGTCTGAGAAAAAAATTTCGTCGGAGAAGAGCAAACAGCGAGTCACATGATAGTCGTCATCCATTCGTAAATAAGCGTTCGGAACACGGATAACACAAAACGTGATTAATGTAACCTGAAAAATGCAGCAGGATATTGCAAACAGCTTCTCCGGCCGTAATCGCTTCGCAACGCTTCGACAAGCAGAATTAATTCTCTTGTAATGGCATGTATTAAATCTTAATCACCACGCCGGCGCTGCGACGCGATGGCGCTGTCGCCTCTGATGAACAGCGCGCTGTTCGGTCCGCTACCCTGGCCAGCAGTTTCACACAATGGCGCGCAAAAAAGGGGGAGCGAGGTGCAAGCGCGCACACACACTCACTCACACACACACACACACACACACAATAAATATTTCATTGATGCATTTTGCAGAGCAGCATTTTGTACTTCAGAAGTTTCTCGTAGGTTGGGGAACTATAATTACGCGCTCTGAACCCTAATGGCAGCACGCACTGACTGCGAGAAAACCAAGTGTTACGAAGTGTACCGTGTGAAGTAAGTTTCTTGCAACTACTATTATCCGTGTTCTGTACCCGCACGAGGCCATGCCGGCTTAGTTCCTTGAACAATGCTTTACCACTATCCGATACGATACTTCCTCTGTAACCATCTGGACTGTACGAGATATTAAATTCTTAGCTTTTTTAGTAGCCTTCTTTTTTATATTAATTGGTTACTTTAGCATAAATATTATGTAATTTGTTCTCTCACAATTCACTTTTCAGAAACTGCTGTTACGATTTCTTTCTGTTGTCCTACAAGGTCAAATACTAGGACGCAGTTTGAAATAATGAAAGAGTGAAACATCTGGAAAATCCTTTAGTGCTTGCAATTCGAGTTATTTGTTTCTCATAGTAGATCATTAGTATCGGTCACTCTTCACGCTTGATGGTTCGATTGCATTTCTGTTATGCGCACAATGCATACGATCCAACAACGACAGACCCGGAAAAGCTTGGAAGACCAGACGTGCAAACTATGGATGACTATTCACATTACAGCATGGAGTAGGGATCTTGAAGGAAGATAGCTTGTACGCTTCGCAGGTGTCCTGTGGTAAGATAGTGCAGAGAGATGAAGCAGTTCGAACAAACTGGACTCGCATTGGGTTACAATCTTCTTCCGAGCATCTAGATGTAAGCTCTTCAGGATTTCGCTAAATCTTTTAAGGCATATACCTGGATGGTTTCGTTGAAAAGAACACATCTGATTACTTTACCACCCTTCTCCAACAGGAGGCCATGTTCCATCTCTGAGGACCACTTCGTCGGTAGGATATTAAACCACAATCTTTCTTCCTTTCTTCTGTACTATGATAGGTCATACCAATGTGCTTATCAATTCGTATCTTGATCCGAGAGTCCTATTGAAACGTCAACAGGGAAGAGGAAATTCACGTCAGAGCGTTTCCGTATGTGTATTCCATGGCTGTGTGTACGTGTGTTCCTCGTGAGTAATAGCGAAAAGAACGCAGTTGAAAATATTTGAAAATAGTCCCACAGATGGAACGTTAAGGCTGGCGGCGTTTGTGTGGTCACACGTTGTATTACGCGACATTTGATAATGAATCTTCTTAATCCTTCGCACTGTACGGGATGGAGCGGTTAAAACTGTGGGAAATATATGGGAAACGACATATCGGATTACAAAAAGAGGTGTAGTAACAGTTCGCCCCCAATTTTTATTGCGGATTCGGATTCTCAGGGAAAACATACGTAACTTTTTTATGGAACAATTTTATCATTGCGTGATAGTTGGCGCTGTAATCGGCACAAAGCAAAATAGGATGAATAATGATAGTATCTCAGGAAATTATCCAAAAGATTAGGATCCCAGGGGGGAAGAAGGGCGGTATTCTTATATTCTGTAATGCGACACCGGTGTTTCATGGCAAACTCTCGTGATTCTACGGACCGTAACACAATAGGGTGTCCACATTATTATAGTAATTACCTTCATAAATGGCGCCGAAGTGGAAAGCGGTTGGAACAGGTCATTGGTTTGTTTATCAATGCTGTAGCAACCACGTAGTAGTGTTTTGTTCACTTGAGGGTGTATTTTTAATGTGAGTCCCGTTGCCTTTCGTCATCGAGCTGCTTGTTTTAGTTCAGTCCCCTTGCCTCTCAGCAACGCGGTGCTTGTTTTAGGTGAATCCCCTTGCTCTCACCGTCAGGATACTTGTTTTAGGTGAGTCCCCTTGCCTCTCACCATTGGGGTGCTTGTTGATTCCTCTTGTCTCTCACCGTCGGGCTGCATTTCTTGGGTGTGTCCCCTTGCTTTTCACAAATTTTCATGTTTTCGGAAGTAAATGGGCGAAATTGTACCCGTTTGCTGCAACACACACTGCAATTGTATTTCTGAAAGGCAATCGTCCGTCTCTAAGTGTCTCTTCGCTAATGTTTGCACATTCAGTGATAGTTCACTGTCGTACAGTTGCAGGGTTGTTGATACGTTCATGTAATATTCCTCTTTTAGCTTTCTCCAAAGGAAAAATCGACAGGTGTCATGATGACCACCTCATTCAATCCATCGACCAAGGTAGTGTCGATTCAGAACTTCACGAGATATCCATGAATAATTCACTGGACAGCCATCGTGTTCAAACCACATATCCATTTTTGTTTGATGTGGAACATCTTCCAGTAGTATCGGCGAAATAATATATAAAAAGTCGTCATACATTGGACGATTCACATTACCGTCTATGAAGCTTGGGCCGATTATCCGGGTCCCCAACACACTGCTCCAAATATTGACACTCCGGCGACGTTGAAGGTCGACTTGCCTTCACCAGCGGGGATTCTCCATTGCCCAGTAAAGCATATTACACCGATCCACGTGACTACGATTCGTAAACGTTGCTTCATCATAGAAAAGTACCTGTGAATGAATATCATCATTGGCTGCTAGTTGTTCTATCCAATTGCGAAAGTTTAAGAGGCTTCGAAAGTCGCCCAAATGTAGGGCTTAATACGACGACAGGTGATACGAGAGGTATTTGTCTTCAAGCATGTGCGCAGAACACTTCGTCTCGAAATGCTGCACCTCATGCGATTTGCCACAAACTAATGTGAGGATATGCAGCAGTTACAGCTAAAACATCCACTAGGGTATTTCCTTTCGTCGCAGGACGTGATCGAATTCTTCGTGTGGGTTGAACACTTTCAGTTACAGTAAACAGTTGTGTAATACTGCGAAATTTCGTTGCGGAAGGAGCGTTCATCTCGGGGAACAGGTTAAAACATCGTCGATGACCTTCTCAAACATGCGTATTGGACACAAAGTACGAAGCAATGTTATCTATCCTCTCTGCAATCGTCAGCATTGTTGCACACGTAGGAAGAGGTACTTGCTGTTCGAATGTTTGCAGTATAAAGTGAACCGCGACCGCTACGCGCCTACGTTTCTTTGTGTGGCGTCAGCGGTACGCCCAGTCGCGCTGGACATTGCAGCTACATCGCACCTAGAGGTGTTGCACCTACAGCGACACATGTTCAGCGTCCGTGCATCATAAACGGTTATTTGAATGGTGCAGAATGTATCGCAGACAATGATTACCATATTGAAAGTTCCTCTATCACTTTTCAACGGTTTGTAAACCAATTTGATTTGCGTCAGTTACAGCGCGATCCATCACGCAACGATAAAATTATTTCATATAAAAGTTATGTATTTGTTTTCGGAAAATCCGAATCTCATTTAAAAATAAGGGGTTCCTACTGAAGATTTCAAAGTTGACCCCCTGCCCCCCCCCCCCCCCCATCACCTTGGGAGTTGGGCAGGGGGGTCGAGTTTTGTGTCACTGATATCCGCTTTTGAGACAAACAACTTTTTTTCATCCGGGCTGTAATTCTAATCGCCCCACCCTGTATAGTAAACTTTCGATACATCATAAGTTGGGTACATTCTGTGTATCTCCACTTATAGAACATCATTGATAACAACTCGGCAATGACTTTGAATAAATGTAACATGCGTGGTAGTTTGTTGACGGAAAGAAAAATGAATCACGTATCCGTTACTCGTAATTCTGTTGCGGCTTTTGTTACAACATAGATAACATCCATGACGTCGAAAGATTCAGTTTCTCCACTCTGGACTCAGTTTTATGCCTTTCGAAGTAAATAAACGTTCTTCCGTGAATCTGACTGCCGATCACGAACGCAAAGAAGTCTCACGTGAGTGTGAAGGTGAACGAGAGCATATTGGGATTTACACTAAAT
The DNA here is from genome assembly GCF_021461385.2 of Schistocerca piceifrons. Classification (NCBI taxonomy): domain Eukaryota; kingdom Metazoa; phylum Arthropoda; class Insecta; order Orthoptera; family Acrididae; genus Schistocerca; species Schistocerca piceifrons. The sequence goes on from NC_060138.1 coordinate 702,799,464, forward strand.
TTCTTATGAAGCTTCATTATTTCTTCTTTTTTTTACATTAGGTTTCAGTTAGGTCACTAAAGGTATATTTAAATTTAATAAGGATATCAAAAGTATTAATCTTGAGAGGAAAATAAAAAAAAGGTAGAAGATCAGAGTTTAATCTCCTGTCAACGATAAGACCATTAGGTGCTTGGCACAAGCTCGGATAGGTCATAAAACCGGGTGTGTCCGTTCCAAACAAAATAATTCCATCATTGACATAATCGGTTTAAGGGAACCACGGAAAACCTAAATCTGGCCGGACGGGGATTTGAATTCCGCTCTTCCGGAACGCAAATCAAGTGGCTTTACCACAACTCCACCTCAGTTTCTAGATTCTAAGAGTGCATGTCAGGATACCCAGGTCTTGATATTTATTTAGCTCACCCCAGTGCTGACCGCTTGTTCTAATAACTAATTTATTCCTCTTGAGTAGCAGTCTTTAATATAAGACTGATAGTCCTTTTTTCTCTGACTTACTTTTAAAGGCCATCCTTAATTTCGAATCCTGGTGATGGGAAATAAAGATCGCTGCAATTTGCCTGAAGTGGGTTAGAGATGTGGTGATCCTCATACTTTGACTGAATGTCTTAGCATGAAGACATAGGTGCTTTTAATAGGAACGTTGAATTTGGCTACCCTGGTGCCATTCTAGAGGAGTAGACTATCTGAAGAGACTGGATTCTATACTCTCTTTTTCTGATCAACATCAAAAAGACAACATTCACACACAAAAATGCGTAAACAATAGTAAAAATAGTAACAGTTCGAAAAATTTCTATAATGTAGTCAAACCCGCCAATGTGTTGAACAGTATATGGGTATTAAACTATAAGTCTGCTTCTATGCGACGGATATATATGTGTTAGAGCGCTCATTCTTGTGTGGTTTTCGAGGTTAGTGATACGACAAGTTCTATGAATCAAGAACCATCAAACGAAGTGAAACTGTGACTGCAGGTACCAACGTGCCTCGTTGATATTAAGGTCGAAATACGAGCAGCCAAGTTACTTTTAAACGGTCAGCATGATCCGTCTCTCGAAAATGGGAATGTCAGGACATGTCTGTTAGTTCATAGCTATGCTAGTGACGCATGTGTGGAAGTAGACGATAGAGAATTGTTGTACGCAATGAGTAGTAGTTTCTTTTCAATGTAACGACACCACAGCACGGAATGACCTCCACACTGTTCCAGTGATAAACAATACAAGTTCCTAAAAAGACACTATAATCTCTCGACAATCTCTTACCACGATGTCGACATCAGGTAATACTTTGGTTTAACTTTGTGTCACGTATATTGACAAACCTGTAATATGCTGCTACGTTGTCTTTTGTCTGGTAGTTTTTGAACTTCTTTCGACTGCTTAGTTAAACATTTTGTTCCGAATTTTGTATCATAATGCATGACTGTGTCTCGCAGTTAAACGAGAAATTGGTCTAACTCTCGTGTGTGACGCTTTCCGTTTTTCGTCTGTGATTTACTTTTTCTTATTTCTGTTACGTTGATCTGTTCACTGCTAACTAATATCAGTTCTCCGTTTTCTTAAGGCTGGTCATTCCTGAATTTCTTCTTCATTTTTCTGGGGACGTTGCGAATTGAAATGAGAGGAGCGAGGAGTTCTGCCTGTCACCATTTCCCCTTCCATGACATTAAAACGATCTCACCTGACGATCTTCTCCTTCTTGGACCAAGTAAACATCGGACAACTTGTCTTGCAGGAGGAAATTGTTTTGCCGAGACAATTAACTTGATCAATAAAGAGAAAAGGGAGAGACTACAGACTAGCAATAGACAGAAAACTGTGCTTAAACAATTTTTTTTTCTAGTCTTAGGCCGGCCGTGTTGGCCGAGAGGTTCTAGGCGCCTCAGTCCGGAATCGCGCGACTGCTACGGTCGCAGGTTCGAATCCTGCCCCGGGCATTGATGTGTGTGATATCCTTAGGTTAGTTAGGTTTAAGTAGTTCTAAGTTCTGGGGGACTGATGACCTCGAATGTTAAGCCCCATAGTGCTCAGAGGCGTTTTTTTTTTTTTCTAGTCATCAACCTTCGCGGCTCGTAACGAATTCCTCTCATGTGCCAACCTCTTCATCTCAGAATAGCACTTGCAGCCTACGTTCTCAATTATTTGCTGAATATATTCCAACCTCTGTCTTTTGTCCTCTACAGCTCCTTCTAGTACCATGGAAATCATTCCATGAAGTCTTAACAACTATCGTGTAATCCTGTCCCTTCTCTTTGTCAGTGTTTTCCACATGTTCCTTCCTCTCCGATTCTGAGCAGAACCTCCTCATTCCTTACCGTATCAGTCCACCTAATTTTCAACATTCGTTTGTAGCACCAAGTCTCAAATGCGTTGATTCTCTTCACAAATTTCGTCCTCAAATTAAGGCCTGTGTTTGATACTAGTGGATTTCCCTTGGCCAGGAATGCCCTTTTTGCCATTACTAGCCTGCTTTTGATGTTCTCCTTGCTCCGTCCGTAATTGGTCATTTTCCTGCCTAGGTAGTAGAGTTTCTTCACTTCATCTACTTCGTGACTATCAATCCTCATGTTAATTTTCTCGCTGTTATCATTTCTGATAATTCTCGTTACTTTCATCTTTCTTCGATTTATTCTCAATCCATATTCTGCACTTACTAGACCGTCATTGCATCCAGCAGATCCTGTAATTCTTCATCACTTTCACTGATGATAGCAATGTCATCAGCGAATCATATCATTAATATCCTTTCGCCTGAATTTTAATTCCACTCCTGAACCTTCTTTTAATTCTATCATGGCTTCTTCGATGTACAGACTGAACAGAGGGGCGAAAGACTACATCCCTGTCTTACGCCCTTTTTAATCCGAGCAATTCATTCTTGGTCGTCCACTCTTATTATTCCCTCTTGGCTCTTGTACATATTATATATTACCCGTCTCTCCCTATAGCCTACCCCTATTTTTCTCAGAATTTCGAACGTCTTGCACCATTTTACGTTGTCGAATGCTTTTTCTAGGCCGGCAAATCCTACGAACGTGTCTTGATTTTTATTTAGCCTTGCTCCCATTATCAACCACAACGTCAGGATTGTCTCTCTGGTGCCTTTACCTTTCCTAAAGCCAATCTGATCGTCATCTAACACATCCTCAGTTTTCTTTTCCAGTCTCCTGTATATTATTATTGTCAGCAACTTGGATGCATGAACTGTTAATATGATTGTGCGATAATTCTCGCACTTCTCAGCTCTTGCAGTCTTTGGAATTGTGTGGATGATATTTTTCCGGAAGTCAGATGGTATGTCGCCAGATTCATACATTCTACACACCAACGCGAATAGTCGTTTTGTTGCCACGTCCTCCGACGATTTTAGCAATTCTGATGGAAGGTTGTCTATCCGTTCTGCCTTAATTGATTTCAAATCTTCCAAACCTCTTTTAAATTCTGATTCTAATTCTGGATCCCCTATCTATTCTAAATTGAATCCTGTTTCTTCTTCTATCACACCAGTCAAATCTTCCCCCTCATGGAGTCCTTCAGTGTACTCTTTCCACCTATCCCTCTCTTCTCCGCCTTTAATAATGGAATTCCCGTTGCACTCTTAATGTTGCTGCCCTTGCTTTTGATTTCACCGAAGGCTGTTTTGACTTTATGTTGAGTCAGTCCTTCCGACAGTCATTTCTTTTTAAATTTCTTCATATTTTTCATGCAGCCATTTCATCTTAGCTTCCTTGCCCTTTCTGTTTATTTAATTCCTCAACAATTTGTGTTTCTGTGTTCCTGAACTTCCGTGAACATTTTTGTGCTTCCTCCCTTCATCGAACAATTGAAGTATTTCTTCTGTTACCCATGGTTTCTTCGCAGTTACCCTATTTGTACATATGTTTTCTTTCCAATTTCTGTGATTGCCCTTTTTAGAGGTGTTCATTCTTCTTCAACTGTACTGCGAACTGAGCTATTCGTTATTGCTGTATCTATACCCTCAGATCACTTTAACCGTATCTCGTCATTCCTAGTACTTCCGTACCACACTTCTTTGCGTATTGATTCCTCCTCACTAATCTCTTAAACTTCAGCCTACTCTTCATCACTACTACTTGTTATCTGAGTCTGTATCTGCTGCTGGGTACGCCTTATAATCCAGTGGCTGGTTTCGGAATCACTATCTGACCATGATGTAATCTAACTGAAATCTTCCGGTATCAACCGGCCTTTTCCAAGTATACCTCCTCCTCTTTTTTATTATTGAACAGAGTATTCGAAATTACTATTTGAAATTTATTACATAACTCAGTTACTCTTTCTTTTCTGCCATTCCTTGTCCCAAGCCCATATTCTCCTGTAACCATTTCTTCTACTCCTTCCTCTACAACTGCGTCCCAGTCCCCAATGACTCTTAGATTTTCATCTCCCTTTATGTACTGTATTACCTTTTCAATATCTTCATGTACTTTCTCTATTTATTCATCTTCAGCCTGCGATGTCGGCATGTATACCTGAACTATCGTTGTCTGTGTTGGTTTATGTCGATTCTAATAACAACAACCCTGTCACTGAACGGTTCACAGTAACACACTTTCTGCCCTAACTTTCTGTTCATAACGAATCCATTTCCCGTTATACTTTTCTGCTGCTGTTGATACTACCTTACATTCATTCGATGAGAAATTCTTGGCTTCTTTCCATTTCACCTCACTGTCCCCTAGTATGCGTAGACAATGGCAAACCACTTCCGCTAGGACCTTGCCTAGTGCGTCGGTGCGGGTCTCCTGCATCGTCCCCTACGCTGCTCTGAGTATGGGACCTCATAATCATCACTATACCTAGATTGAGCCTTTGCATTTCCGTTTTCAGATTTTATAGCTTCCCTACCACGTTCAAGCTTCTGACATTCCACGCCCCGACTCGTGGACGTTATCCTTTCATAGGTTATTCAATCTTTTTCTCATGGTCACCCCCGCTTGGCACTCCCCTCTCGGAGATCCGAATGGGGTATTGTTCCGGAATCTTTTGCCAATGGAGAGACCATCGTCATACTTTTCAATTTCAGGCCACATGTCCTGTGAATACACTTCACGTTTCTCCATTGCCTTCTGCGTCCTCATGCCGTTGATCGTTGCTGATTCTTCCGCCTTTAGGGGCAGTTTCCCCACTTTAAGGACAAGAGAGTGCCTTGAACCTCTGTACGCCCCCACGCACTGTTAAATCAGTTACATTCATGATGAAAAAAAAGCGCGAGACAGTCTGGTCCCAAAAAGTGGAAATTTGTTAGCCCGCGATTTTGGACTATACGGCGATACGCACGCTTGCTGTGGATAAATGAAATATGTGTAATAAGAAATCTAATCACATAAGAAACAACGATAACTTGCCTAATCCCTAAGGAGAGTGTTCATCAGAAGAAGAGAGATGAATCTTGAGATTGCTCGCGGTGCAAATGGGATATTTGTATGTTACTGGCATGTACATCCTACTGTGACTGCCTTGGCTGAAGCTGAATATAACATTGCTTCCCAGATGGTAGACGCCACCAGATGTATCGCAAAAATGACAGCAACTACCGCAGTATTGGTAGTAACGAAGTCAAGCCTACCAAGATTTGCAGCGAACTGGGACTGAGAGAGCGTCTCTCAGTAGCTTTGTTCCCTCTGGCTCAGCACAATAGTGTGCTTTCTCCGATAATAGAAGATTCCTGTGGCCAACTTGACTGTGGGTGCCGGCCGTGCTGGCCGAGCGGTTCTAGGCGCTACAGTCTGTAACCGCGCGACCGCTACGGTCGCAGGTTCGAATCATGCCTCGGGCATGGATGTGTGTGATGTCGTCAGGTTAGTTAGGTTTAAGTAGTTCTAAGTTCTAGGGGACTGATGACCTCAGAAGTTAAGTCCCATAGTGCTCAGAGACATTTGAACCATTATTTGACTGTGGGTGGCAGTGCGGACTGTTTATAATGTCTTCAGTAGAGAGGCAGTTCGGCCTCCTAACAGGAATGTTGGTGAAGCTGTGGCGGCACCAGTTTTCTGACGACCACAGGTGAAGTCAGTGTCCCTACCCGCCACCATTGCCGTGCCTTAAATGTGTAATTAACAGCCCCCTGGAATGTGTTTCCAGTTTCATCATCCTGCATGTTTTATGAATTAAGTGATTGATGATTATGAAAGCTTCTTCGCCACCACCATTCGATATTACTCTACTTAGGTAAGCTATCGGTGATTTCAGTTGGCTGGAAAAAACTGATTTCAGTATCTGAGTAAGCAGATTAAATTCATTGACTTTTTAAATAATTGATTTATAGGCCCATGGCTATTACCACTGAACTGATAATTGCGTAAGTAGTGCTAATCTGTGATTGCAAAAGTGGTTATAATTTCATTCAACTCTCTCTGTCTTTGTAATGGGACCGGACTGGACCGTTAGTGAGGCTTCGCCACGTGCTCTAAATGTCTCCGCAAACTCTCAGGGTTATAGTGCAGGACATATATTTCTCCACTTTTTCTGGCTGCTCTGATTTTCGTTTCTTCCTAACTTGGTTATCTTCCGTGTTTTGTACCTATTTACCAAAGTGCTCTCTTTCTATTGCTTTTTCCGTTTCTTCCTTGACTACTTTCATCCAGTTAATTGTTCCCATCTTTTGCTAAGCGTATTTGAAGATCTGTTGTCAGGCTGTTATCGTCAACTCTGTGTAAAAGTTTGACAGTTTCATTCGTCCTCTGCTATACAGTTTTTATCATTGTTATATATTACTATATAGTTAATAGTTAAGTTCTTTTTCGGAACTGTGAAACATATTTCATCAGTCAGCATATTAAACGAAATCACCTTTTAATAGTGGGAGGTGTAAATGATATACTTGGTAGAATACCAGTCCAACAAGTAGTGGAACATACAGAGAAACAGACATCGACAAAAATGGTCAAAAACTTAGCGACGTCTCCGCTTTTAACTCCCTGAAGATAATCACATGGAGCACAACAGGAGCTAGATACCGCCTGATTATGTAATTGCTAACCCCAGAATAACACCACAGCTCATTGAAACGCGTTGTAATGGGATCTGGTGTTGGCTCACATCACTTTATGATGTGGTCTGAAATTCAAAGTTAGGTCAGATGGAGAAGAACGAGACAGAAAAGCAGACCTAAATATGTAGAAAAATACAAAATACGCTTCATTCAAATGAAAAGTATTCGGTATATCTATCAGACACGGGTAGCAGGTAAATTATTTACTTTTAAGTGCATGAGATGCGACTGAAGAAGATTGGAAAGCCATTAACAACACAGTTTCGGAGACGGGTGACGAGTTTCTTGGCATAAAACCGATATACGGGAGAAAGAAAGACTTAAAAACTTGGGACAAAGAGATTAGGGCAAGTAGTGAAAGAAACATAACATGCATATAATGTTTACCTACAATCACACTCTCAAGAACATCTAAAACATCATAGGAAAAGAAATATAACTAGGAAAAAGTATCAGGGACCATCGGATCGTTTCATTATCGAAATTGAGAAGGACTTTCATGGACAATAGCCAGTAGCATAAAAATTTATGAGACATATCAACCAAAAAGAGAAAAACACAGGCAAAATAAATATAATAACTATAGAACGCTGGTAATAGCATTATAAATAAATCTGGTTTGACCTTTCAGCTGCGGGGGAATACTGTGAGAATTGCCCAGTTAACAAAAACAACATAGACCTCAGCCAAATGAATGAATTAGATGTAACAATGCAAAAATTTAGAACAGGAAAGAAGTAGCTACAGACGGCATAAACGCCGAATTGTGTAAATACGGTCTTGCACTGAAGGATTGTATGCTACATCTCATTAACTTATGATGGATTGCGTGTTACGTGCAAGAGGAGTGAGATCGAGATATATTTGCTCCATATTCATGAAAGGCGACAAAAGCGACCCAAGCAACTCTAGAGAAAGTAGTCTAGTTAACACAGTATTATATTAACTGATAGACTGCACCGTATCTCTGATAAAATTTTATTTGAACAACAAATAGGTTTTAGAAAAGGACGATCCTTCCCAAATGATATTTTTAGTATAAAACAACTGGTAGAGAAAAGAAAAGAATTTAACTTAGATACGCACAAATCATTTGTAGGTTGTGAAGAAGCTGTTCACAAAATGAATAGACACTTACTTTGGCAGATTATGGGAAAAAGAAGCGTAAAACGCATGTGATTAATTCTGCAAAAGCTCTTTGCAGAGAGACAAAATTATAACCGAAGACGGAGATTACGTGTCTAAACAATTAACAACAACACGAGGTCCGGAACCGCGGGACTGCTGCGGTCGCAGGTTCGAATCCTGCCTTGGGCATGGATGTGTGTGATGTCCTTAGGTTAGTTAGGTTTAAGTAGTTCTACGTTCTAGGGGACTGATGACCACAGAAGTTCAGTCCCATAGTGCTCAGAACCATTTGAACAACACGAGGAGTTAGACAAGTATCTGGTCTGTCTCCAAATCCTTTTTTTTTTTTTAACATCTACGCAGATAACCTAGTCAGGGCTTGGAAACAAAATATCACCTACGTCATCATAGTCAGCAGAGAAAACTGCTTTAACACCCTGCTATACGCATATGATCAAACAATAATTCAAGAAAATGAATGGAAAGAGCCATTTATCATCTTATTTTTTACTAAAAAAAGTGTAGGGCATTTAAAGGAGTATTACCTGTAAGATCTAAAACTGCAATGCACTCTGAGACAAAAAGGACGAAAAAAGACGATCCACAGGAATTGTCCAGATGGACGTAAATCGGCAAATGTGATGTACATGTACAGACAAACAAATGATTACCTTGTCAGAAAAATTTGATAATTTTTCAAGAGAAAGATACTAAGCAAGTCAATAGCGGACTGGTTCATCTATGACCACTATGCAAGCAGTTAATCTGCTTGGCATTAATTGATAGTGTTGTTGGATGTCCTCCTGAGGGACGTCGGGCCAAATTCTGTTCAATTGACAAGTTAGATAGTCAGAAACCCGAGTGGTTGGAGGGCCCTGCCCATAATGCTCCAAACGTCCTCAATTGGGGAGAGAGCTAACGACCTTGATGGTCAAGGTAGGGTTTGCAAGTAGGAAGACATGTTGTAGAAACTTTCGTCGTAATCGGGCGGACATTATCTTGCAGAAATGTAAACCCAGGGTGGCTTGCTATGAAGAACAGCAAAAAGAGATGTAGAATATTGTAGACGTACCTCTCTGCTGTAGGGGTGCCGCGGATGATAACCAAAGGGGCACTTTAATGAAAAGAAATAACGCTCCAGACTATCACTCCTGGTTGCCGGGCGTGAGCGGGCTAGAGTCAAGTTCGTATACCACCGCTGGGACATCTTCCGATACGTCTTCGCTGGCCATTGCCACTCAATTCGAAGCGGAATTCATGTCGAAAGACAGCTCTACTCCAGTGAGTGTGATTCCAGGCCGAAGACGTGTCTGGAAACGTCCGCGACAACGGTGGGGTGCCAACTTGACTGTCGCCCGGCATACGTCGTTTCTATAGCAGTTATTTTATGTACAGTGGTCATTAACTATAGATCAAAAAAGCATTGCCACTCACGACTACGTACTCCCTTAATTGACGATTCTCAGATATTGCACGTTTTTCCAGTCATTTGGTACGTTCCATTGTTCCGGCAACCTACGGTAAACTGTAGAGAAAGCAATCCCTCTGCCTGTTGATTACGGAATCTGAAGGACAACTTTCCTGTGTACTTTCATCCGTCGAGCGATTTGAACAGTTCTTTTTTTCTCATTTCCACGCTAATTTATGTCTGTACGTGTCATTTTAGCGTCCCCACAAGGCCGAAAGTAGGATGTGCGTGGCGGAAAGTAGGATGTGCAGTGTGATCTTTTTTGGCGAAGCAGTTTCGGAAGACAGAATCTGGTATTGCAGCCTTCATATTATCACATTCCATTTCGATGCCTTAATCGTCTACGGGCTTTTAGACGGAGAAGTTAGTTCTATTGGCTGATTTTACGTAGGATCATAACGTCGTAGCACATTTTGAGAATTTAGCGGGTATGGTTTAAAATTTTGAATTCAATGAAAGTTCCTCGCATACCGATAGTTACGCTTGTTTTGTTTGTCAGCAGATTTTCAACTTCATTTGTCTGTGCTATATGCAGAGATGTCTGCTTTGTAGTAGCTTCCAGATGTTGCTGCTGAAACATGGCGAGCCTTCTGATCTTTCATGGCACTAACTACCTGTCACATGACAAGTAGTACATTAGAATATCTACTAGAGATTCCTCCCCGAAGCTGAATGTTTGCTGCTTGCTGCTCAGGCACTTTGTTATCGTTTTCGTACAGCACTTGTCAATAATTTCTTTGTTTTTCGCTTTGCGCCAGAGAACCGTCATGTTGTAATAGCATTGTGGTGACTGATTCCTGTCTTCGCGTTCATTGAATTCATTGTTTTCTGCTACCTGTGGTTTTCTCGAGGCTGTAAAGAGACGCCGGCCCTTCTTGTGCGCACTCTAGCCCGACAGCAATGTGCAATATCGTACATACACTAAGTGAACAAAAGTTCCCGGACTGCCCTGCGGAACTGAACACTAGCTGTCACGAGAGGCAGACCCCCCAGTATAAAAGAAGGCGAGGAGTATTGTGTTATCGGTAAGGAAGTAGTAACACCAGATGGATCGGTCCGGAATGACATCGAACGGGGATTAGTCTTTGGATGTCACGTGAGTAACAAATCCACTAGAGACATATAGGCCTTTGTAAGGCTCCTCAGGTCGATTGTTGGTGATGTGATATGAAGTGGAACCGCAGAGGAACAGTCATCGCTAACCGAAGACAAGACACAATTCACGTACTGACGGACAGGAATCGTTGAGCAAGCGAACGGTGGGTACAAAAAAATCACATGAAATTAGCGGAACAAATCACTCGTTAGTTCCAAAATGCTATTATTAGTCTAGATTGCACAGTGACTTTACGTAGGGAACTGGATACAGTGGTCGAGCGGCTCCTCATAAGCCGCACATTTCCGTAGTCAGTGCTAAACGACGTTTCAGGTGGTGTGAAGAGGGAAGCCACTGGACAGCTGATGGCCGGAAACGAGTAATCTGTAACGTTTGAATCACACTATAATCCGCGGCATTCCGACCCAAGGGTTTTGATTTGGGGAATGACTGTGGCACATTACCTGCTATCATGTGGTGCCAGTAGTGAAGTACGGAATAATAGGTGGCACGGTATGGGGTGGTTTTTGTGAACTCGCGGCGATCTTCGTACTGCGTTTAAGAAAACGTTAAACGTGTAAGAATATGAAACTTCTTTGCAGCATTGTGTACAGCATACGATACAGCAACTTTACCATAGCTGACTGTATTAGCATGACAATGCATCCTGTCATAAAACAGCATCTGTGAAGCAATGGTTTATGGACATTAACTTCCCTGAAATTGACTGGCCTCCATAGAGTTCCGACCTAAACCAAGAGGAACAACCTTTGGGATGAGTCAGAACGTCGACCCCGCTCCAGACACCAGCGTGCGACATCACTGTCCTCTCTGTTTCGGCTCTTGAGGAAAAATGGGCCTCCATTTTTTCCAAACGCACTCAGGTACCTAACTGAAAGTGTCCCCAGCAGAGTTTAATCCGTCATAAATGCTAAGAGTGAAGATAACCCATATTAATATCTTCTAATAAGTGTCCGCATATTTTTGATCGGATAATATATTTGTGTCCTCTGTGCCATCGTGCTTTTCTTCAGAAACGTAAATGCACCGAGCACTCAAGGTCTGTTATGTGCACGCTACGCGGTCTCGTACGACTGTACAGTGTATGACACATGTTTTAGTCTTGGCCTCTTGTCGTCTAGTGTGCACAGAGGTTGCCATGATGCGTAAAACAAAGTCCCAATAAGGGACACATGTTAAACGGCGCTTTTTCGAACCCCGAGACGTATACAAAGTAGCCACGATTGAACTTCCAATTATTTGTCGACGTACTAACTTGCCCGCGACTTGCCCAGGTATTTAGCCAATTACATTGTTATTCATTACGTTTACGGAATGTGTATTCATTTTTTATGTTTACGCATCACACTCTTTCTTAATCGCTCATAGTATTTTTTCGTTCATCTTTGGAGGTGAATAACTACCAGGTCTAGGGATTAACACTGTGCACAAATAACCAGTTATAAAAATCAGTGCAGATGGTTTCTTCCTCCGGCATCAGTTGTGCACCTGCGGCGTCAGTCAAGTGCTGGAATTTCTGTGGCTTGGAGATTAGAGACGAATATCCGTCTTTTCGCGAAAATATCTTGTCATGTGGACATAGTTTTGCGTGCCTGGCAGGGATCGTGACACTTGTGGGCAGAGGAATCTCCAAATTGACGATTGTCTTACGCAGTTTCGCCTCCTGGCTGGCATAGCGGAAATAGTCGAGCAGTGGATGATTTAGATCTGCCGCTTCTGAAGGGTGACCGTCGCAATATGAAGGGGTTAAAACTTTGAGTCTGTGAAGATGTGCAGGACAACACACGTGTCCATTTCACATTTTTATTATTGAAGCTGTATGGTAACATGAAATGTATCATTTTCTCTTAGGAATGATAGACTGAATTTTTGGAAAGTTTTCCCTCCCTCTCTCACAGGGAATCATTCATAAAATTCCCATTTGTTACAGTAGTTACCAAGTCTCTTTACTGATTGGCCGATTATACACTGGTATATTAGATCGTGTACATTTGAGAGATACTACCTCGTTTTCAAGTAAAGAATTGATGTTCGATTTGTTTTAAGGGCACTCCTTCCCTAAGAATATCGTTAGTATTGTACCATGGGTAATAAGAGTGGCTCTCTTATGCGTGGGCTCTCTTATCGGGCGTGAAGCTGTTCGCTTCAGCGGGAAATTTGTTACTATAGATGGTTTACTAAACGAATGAGGCTGCGATGTAGAGTAGTGAGAATAATGCCCACCATACATACCCTAGCGACTGCACGTAGTATGTTCAGTGATTACCCGATCTTCTGTCATAAATTCCGAATGCTAGTCTGTGTCATTCTACTGTATTCTCATACACTTAACCATTAGGTTGAACTTTTGATAAGAAAGGATTATGGTACTAGATGAAGTAAAAGTATTGTATTCTTCCATTAGCGTCATGAGAAGATGACAGATGATGATTTAATGTCTGAGAAGCTAAGCCCTTATGACCATTCCGTATGATCATTCTGAGTTTATTCAGGCCGCTTGCACTCTGAAACTTGTCGATGATGTGCGAACACCCGCTATTACCTGAGTACTACAGGATCTTAATTGCAGCCCCAAATATATTTTGTGCATTGGCGGTGTATAATGAGTATAAGAGGGGCTTAGACTTGATTGCTGCGCGAATCCTCTGTAGAGGGTGCATGACTCGTAAAGAGTGTTGTATCTTTATTCGTACGTAAAAGACACGTCGATGCAGTATACTACCAATGTAATTGGTGAGGTGGAATGGAAACCTCGTCGATCGGAGTTTGTGAATTAATTAATTGATATCCATTCTGCCAGTTCTCGTAACATCCAGAAATACCGCTGTTAAATAGCATTGATTTAAAAATGTGATAACCCGGAGGAGAAGTACTTATCTGTCTGAAGAAACTGGAAAACCCACGGTCTCCGTTCTCATAAAAATTAAATAAGTTATGCGTTGTGAAAAATGAAATTCCTTTCATGAGGAGGTCAGTGTTGCTTCCTGTTCTTCACCTGTATCTTGTCATGTTATTGCCGATAGAAGAATGCCGGAATTGTTTCCCAGAGTAGAATCGGAGCGGCCAAATCACCAACTGCTTCCTTTCTTGTTAAGGCGTTTTCGTATTTGCTGTGATACTATGAAATACAGCTGCCCGTTTCAGTTAGATTCAAGATACATCGCAGTACAAAAGTAATTGTTGCGATCATTTTGGTGGCTCACATTTTCTCTGCCGCTTGTACTTAATCAATGCTTCCTGTGCTCCTGAAAAATTTGTCAGCATCGTTCTATCTTATTCATGCGATTAGTAGACCACATAATAACCCTCGAAGACGCCTTATCAACTACTCAAGAGTGCGATATAGTAATTAGGAAACTCTTGCGGCGGTGTTACATCAGAAGATAAACCGCGTGACTGTCTGTACCTGCAGTTGATGAATTCTGCAGTATAACATTAATGTGAGGAATGTTCGTTGCATGTGTCGTGAAATATGCCTCAAAATGTCGAATGAAACAGTCAACATCGACTTTTAAAAAATGGTTCAAATGGCTCTGAGCACTATGGGACTCAACTGCTGAGGTCATTAGTCCCCTAGAACTTAGAACTAGTTAAACCTAACTAACCTAAGGACATCACAAACATCCATGCCCGAGGCAGGATTCGAACCTGCGACCGTAGCGGTCTTGCGGTTCCAGACTGCAGCGCCTTTAACCGCACGGCCACTTCGGCCGGCATCGACTTTTAAACACGAGACATATCTGTAGAGCTTTTACCTTCCTCAGTAAGTAAGAACATGAACGATTGACCGATGATTCTTTTTGTCCTGGAGATCTAAGACAGACAAAAATCTCACAAAATACTCTAGTAAATTTTATGTCACGAGTATGTATTTTTGAACAAAAGCAATGCGATTTCGTAGCAACTGAGCATTACACTAAGCCTTTGCAGTAAATGTGTTCTTTAATTTGGAGACATTGGAAGATTTGTAATCTGCAACTGTAGAATGGGCAGAAAATTCTTTATGGCTGTCTCCTGCTTCAGATAATGGTTGCTTGAAACTACAAAAAACAATGTTGTTGTGAAACTTTGTTTCCTTTCTCTTTTATGACTAACACTGCACGTTTTCCACATATTTAGAGGTACTTGAGGAAAGCATCAGAAGAATTGTATTTCTTTTGAGAAAGGATATAAAAATAAATTCACCAAGCCTTCATGTAGTCACTCAGAGAAATGCGTAGTTTCAATCCGAATTTCCATGACTGAAATAGCAACGGTCTCTAGAACAGTATCTGTTCGAAATTTCAGTGATCAAATATATCTTATTCTTTTCATGGCCCAGCACTTCTCTTTTTTTCTCAACTGGTGACGTTGTTTCTCATCAGCTATGCCAGTCTTCGTAGTATCTTGTACGGCATAAAGAATTTCTTTCTGTTATCAGTCGATCAGGTTCATTTTTGAAGCTTTATCCCGTCTGCCTTTTTCTCATGTAAGCTTTATTGTGTTGGCGTTAAATACTAGAGAAGGCGATAAGCAACCGTCACCCCCCCCCCTCTCTCTCTCTCTCTCTCTCTCTCTCTCTCTCTCTCTCTCTCTCTCTCTCTCTTTCATGTATGCCAACCTGCCCAAATTTCTTTGCTTGTGCTTTAAATATGGAAACAGTGATGGTTATGCAACGAAGAAGAATTAATAAATTTTTGTTTTTCAGTATTACTTTAAAGAATATCGTTTACGCAAAGACAAATGGTCACAGTTTGCGGAACTTCATATCCGATGTTTCCTCATAGGCTCAAATTATCCACTGTCACAAAGAAATACGACGACAAAAAAAGTAAAGCACTCCGAAGGGTAGAAGCAAACGAAATTAAGTTCGCGGATTGGAGGGTGTGTGATGTTATTTCAGTGACTATGAAATCGAGTCAAATTTCCAAAGAACTTGGCAGTGTGAACCTCCTTATCCATATGAGGTTGCATACCTCCTGGCCTGGACGTTTTCACTGAAAAGATTGGGTGTCATGAAGGCGTATCCTCTCCTGAGATGTACTGGCATACATCGGTTGTGCCTCCCAGTACACAATGGGGCCAGGCCGAGGTCACTAGACTCACATTCGGGAGGACGACGATTCAAATCTGCATCCGGCCGTCCTGATTTAGGTTACCCGTGATTTCCCTAAATCGCTTCAGGAAAATGTCGGGATGGTTCTTTTGACAAAGTGAATCGCCGATTTTCTTCCCCATCCTTCCGTAATCCGAGCTTGTGCTCCATTTCTAATGACCTCGTTGTCGACGGGACGTCAAACACTAATCTCCTCCTCTTTCTGCTCCATATGGCCAAGAGTAACGCAGCTCTCTTCAAAACAATGGAAGAATAGGACGTCTCTCAGGACGCCGCCATACTCACCGACGATTGTCACACGGGTTACTGCAGAACCGCGATTCTTCGTTGAACACAGTCCCATCCCATTCGTCGGCAGTCCACGCTTCCCGATCACTGCAGCAGTCCAAACGCAGCCGTTTGTTGTGGTGTTACGGGCAGGCCACGCTTGGGACGGCCATTACGTAGTTCGGCTACTGGTACTGCTCAGTCAGTGGTGCGAGATGACGTTTTCTCGGATGGCAGGCACCGATGGTACGATGTGACTAGTGCACAAGTCGGCGCTTCTCCCACGTGGTGGTGAGACGCAGCCTACCGGAACAGTGACGACGAGTATACGCGCTCTCATGTTCCCATACGTCCGTCATCGGACCATTGTCACATCCGAATACCCCACAAAGCGGGACACTGCACGATTCAACCAGGCGTCCAAATGCGGATTCACAATGGAACCCCTTTCAAGCTCAGTCGGGTGCGGATAACGCTGTCACACGCGAGTACATGGCATCTCCGTGCCTTTCACAGCATTGTCTGACGTCGCTCACGCTCTTTACATATTCTGCCAGACCTGGTAAGAACCCAAATAGGAATATTTCCAGTGCACTCTAGTGGCCGTTCTATGTGTCATAGATGATTGCAAGTTAACATATCCGCCGATGGCATATACGTATACGATGTTACACTGACATCTGACCAAATCTTCTGGATGCTTGAATTTGTTTGCTAAGCTGTGTATTTCACGCACCTACATGGAGCAAAATAAGAACATCGTTCTTGGAGTCTCATAGTCGATCAAAGAAATTCATACTGAGTGTGATACTTAGGAATTACTATCCACGACTTTGCTGTTTGATGTTCGCAAATTTCACATAACGAAACATTGTTACTTTCCGAGGACACGTGATGCATTTCTGTCTGGTAACGTTCTTTCTCGCATCTAATTGAGCCTATCCGAGATTTGCGCCCGTACACACAGAGGAACATACAGTGCTTCGTTCTCCCTGTGTTGCAGCTTGGTTGGTTGTTAGGTTGGTGGAAGACAACCAAACAGCGAGATCATCAGTCTCATGGGATTAGGAAAGGATTGGGGAAGAAAGTCGGCTGTGCCCTTTCACCGCGCGACCGCTACGGTCGCAGGTTCGAATCCTGCCTCGGGCATGGGTGTGTGTGATTCCCTTAGGTTAGATAGGTGTAAGTAGTTCTAAGTTCTAGGGGACTGATGACCTCAGAAGTTAAGTCCCATAGTGCTCAGAGGCATTTGAACCATTTGGTGCCCTTTCGAAGGAACCATCCCAGCGTTTGCCTGAAGGGATTTAGGGAAATCACGGGAAACCTAAATCAGGATGGCCGCACGCGTGTTTGATCCATCGTCCTCCCGAAAGCGAGTCTAGTGTGCTAACAACTGCGCCACCTCGCTCGTTGTTGCAGCATCTAAATCCTATTTATCGCCATACGAACATAAGTAATCGCTGGTTCACATCTTAAAGCTGCTTTACTAAATGTCCTAACTGTTCGACAAATTAACTTAAATTTTTTACATACGTTATCATCGTTGGGAAAATAGAAAAGTCAGCAGAATGTATTTTCTCCTCATACGAAATCACGCCTAGAAGCAAAACACCTAATATTTGTCCTATCTATCGCCACATTCGTTGATACTCGAAATAGCTACTTCCACGCATTTGTTACGAGCAATATGACTTCATTCACAGTGGCCCCTGTTGAATGGAATGCCATGTCGTGCCGTGCTAGATTATGGATCACGATAGGTACCAGACCATGTGTTACATAAGTATGCTTATCTGTCAGATTTTGAAAAAACGACTTACGGTATTTCATGCCAGAAAACTGCGATTTTCGGTTAGGTTGCTGAGGTGTGTGTGTGTGTGTGTGTGTGTGTGTGTGTGTGTGTGTGTGCGCGACGGAGAGAAAGAAGAGAAAGAGAGAGCGACAAGGAGGGGGAGAGAGAGAGAGAGAGAGAGAGAGAGAGAGAGAGAGAGAGAGAGAGTGAGAGAGAGAGAGAGAGAAAGGGAGAGGATAGGATATTTACCTAACACCACTTGCAGATGTGTCGGGAAGAAGTTGACGGAGCGCAAGTAATCGTGTGGAAGCGTATCTGGAGAACACAATGCTGAGACGCTGCACTGTCAGACGCCGGCTTGTCTGGCGGCTGGCGGTGAGCGGAGCGGGAATTAAGCAGTAGTCCCCATTTCCAAATGCCGCCACGCCAAATTAAGGAACTCATTCCTCGCGAGCAGCAGCGCCATTCAGACGGCCGTCTGCGCAGACGTGCGCGTGTGTAGGCGCTGCTTGCTGGGAGGGCTGGCTGCTGATGAGGCCGGGCTCGCCCGCGGACAGCCGCGGCCCGGGGCTGCGAGGCGCCGTCTGCCGTCGTCCGCAGCCACCAGCCGTACCCCACCAAGATGCGGCGCGCGCCCACCTAACGAACCGCAGTATTATCCCGCCCTCCCCACTAACGACCCCACACGTGTCCCGACGTGACACCCTCATTTCTCTCCGCTGCCCCTTGTTAGCACCAGTAATTCGGCTCTGGGTCGCCCTCTCTGCACATACTCGCACAGTTGAGGACTACAAACGGAGGCGCTGCGATGCGAGCTACGTAGTGCAGGAGTCGCACTCGAGATCTAGATTCAAATACCTTTACCCCCATTGCAATTTATATTTCCCGTAATGACGCTACATCGCGCTGCATTAGCATTAATTACCTCAGACTCCGTAGGTATCACGTGATAACTTCACTTTCACTGCTTCTTCATATGACCAATACCTGAGCAGTTTGTCCTGATTGGAAGGTGAGAGGCGCACAGTGGTGGGATCCCATTTCTCTGGGCTGTAGCCAAATGGGGGGAAGTGAGTGCGCAGCTCTCCGCTCCACCGTAGCATAGGTACTAGTTGGTGTCCGCTCTTGATAATACAGCGTGCGGCAAATAAAATTCGCCCGGACGAGCGGATACGATTGGACGTGAAAGTATGCATGTAACCACATTCCGTGACGCGCACACCACGTGTACGCCCGCCACGTGATCCACACCGATTCAGAGCGTAGTGCTGGCTGCGAGTGGAACAGTGCATAGGGGACGATGGTACTCACAATGGATCAGCAGATTTCGTTGTGGAGACAACACAGTCGTGAATATGATGTAGTCAGTTGTTTGCTGAGAAGTTTGATGGTGTCAAAGTGCGAGCAAAGAGTGCCATGCAACGCTTAGTCCGTACGCACACCAGAAAATGTGGCTGCAGTTCACCAGAAAATGCTTCAGAGTCCTACCAAATCAGCCCGACACCTGTCGCAATAGACCGGTACATCACGTTGATCACGCTGACGAATACTACTCCTGAACCTGCGCGTGCATCACTACCAAGTATCTGTTGTACATGCGTTAAAACCCGCAGATGCCCCTCAGCACCTCCAGTTTTTTGAGCGGCTGTTCACTGAGATAACATTGAATGTCTTGGACATATATCTGTTCGTTGTATCTGATGAAGCCTGCATGAGTGGTTATGTCAGTTCACAGAATCACAGTTTATGGACAGCGGAGAATTCGCATAACTTCTACGGAACACCATTGCATGATTAGAAGATTGGGGGTTTGGTGTGCAGTGTCTGCAGGCCACATTACTGTCTCCACATTCTTTTATCAGACGCTGACTTCGGCGCGTTACATTGGAAACATTTTGAAACCATTTGTGGGAGTATTAACGGAGGAAGAAAAGGCCTACAGTTACTTCCAACAGATTGGAGCAACTGACCACACAGCCGGCCGAACCTTGGAGCACATTTTCACAGTCCTCATCCCTGACAGTTACAAAATTGTTAAGGTTTTCGTGGCCACTTGTTGACAAACTGCCTATTGGCTTCTGTCTCGGGTTCTTTGGCCGACGTTCATCTAATGAAGCTTTGACAATGCCAGCCACTCGTGCTGGCGAAACGTCAGTAAAATCATTAGATGAACGTCGGTCGAAGACCACGAGACAGAAGCCAATAGGCAGTTTGCCTGACAGAGTTGTTAACTGAGGTCAGTCTGATCGCGGGCCTACCTCGCCACCCAGGCACACGTGATCTGTCAGTGTGCGGTTACTTTGTGTCTGGAGCTCTCAAGTCTAAGGTGTATCGCACAACCCTCATAGTGTTCAAGAACTGCAGCAGAACATTTAGCAATTCCAGCAGTCTACTTGCTGACCAGCGCTCGAAAGTGCCAAGAGATGAATGGTGGTCACTTTCAACATCTGTTATAGTCAAATTGGCACAGTATTTCCTTCCTTGTGCTGTGTTTCTTTGTACCCTGGAGCTCTGTTCTCTGAGTGACTTTTATTTGCCCCACCCTGTACTTGTTAGTACCTTTGATAACATATCTGAGTCAACGCGGAAGGCAGCGTCTGTTTAGCCAGTGGCCAATTTTCCTGTCTCTTTCTTTTTTGATGTGTATTGTAATGTTTCCATTGTTGAGATTTACCTCAGGCAGTGAATACTAAATATTATTCACCGGCCGCTGTGGTCGAGCGGTTCTAGGCGCTTCAGTCCGGAACCACGCGGCTGCTACGGTCGCAGGTTCGAATCCTGCTTCGGGCATGGATGTGTTTGATGTCCTTAGGTTAGTTAGGTTTAAGTAGTTCTAAGTCTAGGGCGCTGATAACCACAGATGTTACGTCCCATAGTGCTTAGAGCCATTTGAACCATTTTTGTTATGGCCCGGCGAGCGGGAATTAGCATCTCTAGAACGGTGAAGCTGGTCACCTGTTCGTGTGCTACTGTTGTGAGCATCTATGGAAGGTGCCTGATGGACGTGAAACCACGAGTAGACGCGTCATCACAGAATATTGAGGTCGGAGGCTCGGCTGCTCTGTAAAGTAGGATAGGTGGAGATCTGTCGCGCAGATCTGACAATGGAATGTAATGCTGGTGCAGGCACAAGCATTTCGAAGCACACCGTTCAACGCACGTTGTGTAACGTGGGGCTCCGCAGCAGACGACGTCTATAATGTTCCATTGTTGACTCAACAGCATCGTCAATTATGGCTACAATGATCACGGGATCATCGAGATTGGACAGTAGTGCAGTGGAAAACGGTCGCCTGGTGGGATGAATCACGTTTGTTGTCACACCAAGTCCGTGTTCGTCCAGTAGGAGGCCGCTCGAAACATCAACCACGCCACGGACGCAGGCCGATGTGGGCAGTACTGCGTTATGTAGACATTCATTTGGGCTTGCATTTAGCGTGCGGCCGTGATAAAAGGCGCCGCGACAGCTGTGGACTACGAAAACATCATTGCGGTCCTCCTGCTTTCGTGCTTCACGTCTTCTTTGACTGCCGTGGGATTGTCTGGCGGCATAACTGTCCGTGTCACCAGGTCAGAATCGCTGCAGTCGTTTGAGGAGCATCATAGTGAATTGCCAGCTACACGCTCACAAACCACCGGATTTACGCTAACCACACGCCTCTGGAAACTTGCCAGAAGTTGTCGGACCCCTGACACGCAGAATCGCTGCCCTAGTGCGTTCCAAAAACGATCCATCGCGTATTAAGCGGCTGGGCAAGATGTTTTGACACATCAGCATCTATTTTTGTGTTAAATTTCTATGTGTATAAACAGTCTGATTGATGTGTTGGTCGAGTTTGCTCCTACTGCCACATTTCCATACATCTGAGGTGGTGTGTGTTTGTTGCGTGTGTACGTAAACGCAGTCCGTTTCGAGATGTAAGTGCATATATCGTGCTGACTCGTGAAGTTAGATGCAGTCGCAGGTTGGGGTAACATTTTGCTTCAGTAAAGTAAACTTTGCTCATAAGGTATTCCTGCTATGTGTATAATTTATTTGTATTAATATAGTACATCTTAACATCATTTTCTAAACTTATTGAAGGTAACAGATAAACATGAGAGAGAAATTAATCATCTACAATGTGCACTATCCGATTAAAAAAACACCTGGATGTCTATTGGTGAACACTAATATGCAGTGTGTCCAGTGTCCACCCTTCGCCTGTGTGATGCCTTGGACTCCGCTGGGGACAATTTCAGCGAGGTTGCTGAATGTCTGTGAAGGAATGACAGCCCATTCTTCCTCAAGAGCAGAAACCAGAGGTGGTTGTGATGTCTGACACTGGGGTCTGGAGGGAAGTAAACGTTTTAAGTTATCACTTAGATATGCCATTGGGTTCACATTTGGGCTGTGAGCTGGCCGGTCCATTTCAGGAATGTTATTGGCTCAAAGATGATGGTTTTCGACAGGGTGCATTGCCATGCTGATCCAAACAATCGTCTCCAAACTGTTCCTCCGTTTTATGAAGTACACAGTGCCGTAAAATGTGTTTATATCCTTCCAAATTTAGCGTTTTCTTTTGAAAAATAAGGGGACCGCACCCTGACCAAAAAAAAAAAAACTCATACCGAAAAGCCACCTCCTCTGTACTTCATTGTTGGCACTGCTTACGGTGGCAAGTAATGTTCTCCATACACTCGCCAAACCCAAACTCTTTCATCGGATCACACAGGGTACAGCGTAATTCATCATTCCAAATCAACTGCTTCCTGCCATCCACTGCCTGTTGGCGTTTCGTTCTCCGTAGTGCGGCTCGAGTTCTACACCACTGACGATCGCTTCATGATTCGCACACATGTTATTACTAACACCCCCTCCCCCCCCCCCCCCCACACCTACTGTTAATCATGGACCTTACGGAGGCGGGATGGTTTGCGAGCCTCAGCTAGAACTGTAAGCGAAGGTGACACAGTAGCATATGGTGGGATAAACCTGTGGTTCCTTAAGAGAGACAGCAGCCTTTTTCAACCGTTATTTTTCGCTATGGCATGGAGCTCTGCTGTAGAGATTGATTACGACAGCATGCTCTTGGATAAAATATTCCAGAGGTAAAATATTCCCCCATACGTATATCAAGGCAGAGTCTGTTCGGGAACATGTCCTCATAAAAGAAACAACTAGAGTTCTATGATTAAGAACTTGGAATGTTAGTTCAGTTCGAATAGATAGGTCAGAACATTTAAAATGGGAAATGCATAGATTAAATTTAGATACAGCTGGAATTAGTAAAGTTCAATAACAAGAAGAACAGGACGTCTGCTCGGTTGAATACAATGATAACAACACATAACCAAGAAGGGGTAAGGAGGAGTTGGTCTGATTGTGAACAAGAAAATAAAAATGTGGTAAAGCTCTTATGATGAGCATAGTGATCGCATTACCATAGCCAAGACAGAAATGAAACCATTATCCACCACAGTATTGCAGGTTTGTGCGCCTACTAGCTACAAAGATAATGAAGAAATTTAAAGAATGTATGATGAGATGAAACATACCAGATGGCTAAGGAAGATGAAAATTTATTTATGGTGTGCGCCTGGTATTCGACCGTAGGAAAAAGAAGAGAAGGAAAAAATAATAGTGCGACATATTCTGGCTGAAAGGTATGAAGGGGGAAGCCATCACGTTGAATTTTGCATAGAGCATAATGTGACTACTGCAAACACCGGACACCGGAAGGTTTTAAATTGGTTATACAGGGTGATACAAAAGAATGGGAAATTTTGCAACGTGTTGTGACAACGCTGCGAGATAGGTGGCGCGAAGTGAAGTATAGAATGCTGCTCGCACTGTATTTCCATTTAGTAAACAGTAAACAGAAGCAATGGAACGGTGCGCAGCGTGCCTTTGCCGTAGAAAGCTATGACAAGAGTGAGAGAGGAGGGCGCGCGTCGAGAATTTCGGCGCCATTTCAGCATCGGACGACATGGTCGTTCTCTCTCAGCGCATGCGGTCAACACCTGGGTCTGCAGTTTTGAGCATTGGGTTCTGCATTCAAGAAGCAGTCTGCAGGGTCATCCCGAACCGCTCTTACGCTAGACAGTATTGAGGCTGTGTTAACTGCCTTCGTAAGAAGCGAACAGCGTTTGTTCGACGTCACGCAGTCACTACAGTTACTTCGTCGGAGTGTTAAACGAATACTGAAACTGGGCTTAAAGTTCCATCCGTATAAGCTGCAGATCGTTCAGCAACTTCAACCTAACGATCTGGTAATGTGTAGACAATATGCTGAAAGTATGTCAGCAGAAATTCATGACGACGATAATTTCATTAACAACCGGTGGATGTCGGACGGAGCTCACTTTCCACCTATGTGCCTCTGTCAGCAGACAGAACTTTCCCTATCGGTCTCAGCAAAATCCACGTCAGTTACGCGAGAGTCCGTTACGAAGCAAAAAGGTTACTGTATCGTGCGCTATGTCATCGAGTGGCGTTATATGCCCATAAGATGATGGAGGTGTGTATGCAATCAGTGTAACATCTGTTCGGTATGTTGCCAAGATGGAAAGTTTTGTAGCGCATGAACTGCCCCTTTTCCTGCCAACAGATGGTTCAACGTGACGAAGCAACGACACGTAAGGCACACATTTGGATGGGGTATGTGAGACGATTGTCATTTCAAGGCACTGTATGGCCCCTAAGATCGCCTGACCTGATACTGCGTGATTTTTTTTTTTTCCTATGGGACCACTTTATGAGCGCGGTTTATCGTACTTAAAGCAAGAATACGAGAGGAAATCTCCAGGATTCCTAATGAAATGTAAGGTTTAGCCGTTCATAACGTTCCTGTCAGGCTGCAGTAATGTGTGCGCCGGTGATGAGCTCAATCTGTCGGGTGTGATGTTCAAGAAATAAAAATACTTGCGACATTAAATAATGGCATACTCTGCGCTATACATTGACAAAAATAAATATGTGTAAAGTAACTGTGCTCATTCCTTAATCCCCATTCAAAATTTCCCTTTCTTTTGAGTCATCCTGTATAATGGTAAGACAGAGACTTCGAATCCAAGTATTGAACTATGAAACATAACCAGGTACAGATGGGGAGTTTGACCATAACTGATTTGTCATAAACTGCAGATTAAAATTAAAGAAACTCGAGAAAGATAGAGAATTAAAGTGGTGGGACTCGGATAAACTAAAAGAACCTTGCAACTGATTTAGAGCTGTTGTCTAATGACTGACTTGTGTGTTGGACACAGTAGCGTAAAAGCAACTTTACTGCGCCAAATACCGAGCGAGGTGGCGCAGTGTCTAGCACACTGGACTCGCATTCGGGAGGACGACGGTTCAATCCCGCGTTCGGCCATCCTGATGGTTCCTTTGAAAGGGCACGGCCGACTTCCTTCGCGCCCTTTCCTAATCCGATGAGACCGATGACCTAGCTGTCTGGTCTCCTCCCCCAAAACAACCCAACTGCGCCAAATGGAGCAGGCGTCGCGTGCCGCCGCTTGCAGGGCAGCGACAGTGCTCGACGTCCGGCTTGTCCGGCGAGCGCGGCCGTGGCGCGATATTGATTGCAGCGGCGCGGCCGCGTACAACGCCGCCGGAGTCTCAATGAGCGCGACCGCCAGCCGCGGCTGTGCGCATGCGCGCCTCGCCGCGTCGTCGCTCAGGACCTGCAGCGCTGCGCTCGGCTCGCCAACTGCCTGCCCCGCTGTAACAAGCCAGCCTCTTCTCGTCTCGCTCCTCCAGTCTGGTGACCGAAGCAGTCTGCGTGTCTTAACGTGGGTACATGAATCTAACGGCAGTTCACAGGAGCCTACCGCAGTGGACTTCTCTGTTAGGGTATTCGTAGAGTTTTAATTATGCTACGAAGAAATCAAACTGCGGCCGTGAAACTTGATATTGCAGGTAGTCCATCTCTACTTTTTCACCCCTCACTGTAACATTTTTTCCGATGGTGGATGACGCTGCAGAGACCTAGACTGTTCCACCACAAAAATCACCACGTTTTCACCCTGGTGATATCTGTCACGCAGTGGTTTCTTCGTGCAAGGAAGATGAAGAAGAGCGATGTCCGGAGGATATGAGGAAGGGAGTAGGGGAAGGGGTTTCAAGGCGAAATATCATAGCTCAAAGAAACAGAATATGTCACTCTGCCCTGTGAAGAATTATCAGGAGCACTGTTGCTGGACAGTTTCCCGCGATGCTTCGTCTTCACAGCCTCCCATACCTCGTCAAGAGAGCTCAGGAGTATCTATGGCGGTTCGCCCCTTACGAGCACAATCTCTTAACACGACACTGTGGCAGTTCCAAAAAAAACTCTTAGCATCGTCTCGCCTGTGTCGGCGGTGTTGAATCCAATTACATGTTTCCACTAATGTGCCGTAGTCTGCCTATGAAAACTTCTATTTATTTTCCAAGATCGCTACGTTAACACATTATTGGATTACTAGTTTCGGCAATGTGAATTACCATCTTCAGATCTATAACAGAAAATATACCAAGGTAGAGTCTTAATGTAGTGTTAAAACACAGTAGGGCATACATACAAACTCAGTGACAAAAAAAATACGTACCCATAAAACTGGGCAATTTTAGTTACATCATACAATGATATAAACCACTCTGTCACAAGAACAACATACAATGTGCTACAAGATAATAAATCTCATCAAACTCTGTTCATATGGACGGATGCAATCCAAAGTCAATATACAGTAATGAATTGACGTAATAAGTAGAAGTAAATAAAAACATACTATAAGAAATTCGAGGCATTACAATAACGTGCCTGATGTACAACTATACTGTATGTAGAACTTAGAATTCGTATCGCATGAACAAAACAGATACATGCCGCATAATGTCGTTTCATGGTTTAATGCACTGTTGGCTACGGCAGAGCAACCGACGACTAGACCTGGAGCACAACTGAAATGCTAAGTACTGAGAGGTGCCACCGGTGTCGATTCGCAATGCGTAACGGCAATCACAAATACTGCAATAGGACCCCACGTTTATATTACATTAGAGTTAACGAACGTAATTTAACATAAAAAATAGCATACACCAAGTAATCGTAACGACAAAAGAGACACTGCATGCTGTTAAGTGTCGTAAATAGCGCCCTACGATGTATGAATAAGTCATTGAAACATTGTTTTGATATGAAGATGACACAATATAGTACGTGCGATAGTAACATCCTACGTCATACAGGATATATAATATAAGTGCCTTCAGAGAAAAACTACACAATCCACCTTTATGGAGAAAACAAATAGAATTTGATCTTATTGGTCGGTTTCGCAGCAAAAGAAAAATAACAGAAATTGCCAATTATATAAAAGGGAAATGTAAAACAAGCCGCCACGCAACTTAGGACAGCAACATATATATACAAAATTTGATGCATTAAATTTGCATCTTGACATCAATGTTATATCATTATATGAATAAAACTGTAGTAGTAGTAGTAGTAGTAGTATTAGTAGTAGTAGTAGTAGTAGTAGCAGCAGCAGCTTTATTCATCCGTAGATCTGAAAAATATGGTGTGTCTATCTACATGAGGTAAGTTACCAGAAGTTACACTTATCGGCCAACTGTGCCTGAATAGGTCGGCATGAGGAGCGAAGCTCATCTACTACTTATTTATCAGTACCATATATTATAAGCATTACGTTACTGTTATTCTAACAAGACCTGCGATATATGCAAAGCGAGAATCTTTCATTAGTACTAAGGTACAACTTGCAAACGCATAAGAGTAACATCCTGTAGCATGCTAACGATTTGACGAAATCGGAATGACGCTCTTTAGCTCGAGGTCTAGGTCCTAAAGCAAATCCCGAAAGAGCCCTAATGGTGAGGATGAAATCCGTCAAAAATGGAGAGCCTTGGTTTCATACATGAAGCAGCTGCGTATGTCGTTACCATACGTAAAACAGTGTAGACTTAAACTAAGTAACAAGAAAATAAACTCAAGTGTGTAACACTTTGTATATAGAGTCTGTGGTATAATTAACTCTGCTTATTATCTATTAGTTTGGTTACTGAAGATCTCCCGCATTTTTTATGATAGAGTCTGGTAGTAAAACTGTGATTAGGAGAAAATTTGGCTCATTGTAATGTTACAGTGTAGCGCACGATCTATGTCAAAACCCTTAAGCTGCGAGGTCTGTTAACTATTGCTTTGCTCCTTTGTTTTGGGGTCACAGTGACACTCCCAGCACTCGTCCAACGTGATTAGCCTCGAAAGAACTCATCTGGATTGCCCTGGCATAGTTGCTACATTTCCGCTGCCGCTTTAATAACGGCGTGAGCAGTCGCGGAATCCAGCGGGCGGAGAACTTTTTCATGTTCAAAATTTTGAAAAGTAATCCATTACTATTTCACACTTTTTCCATTACCGCCTCGCTTGTGATACACTAATATTAGAGCACTAGATATCCATTTCTCTTGCGATCCCTGGTTTGAAGCACAGAGATGATCCGTCAGTTCGTTCGTGGTCATTCAGACGTGTGTGACCACGCTGGTACTGTATGCGACACCTGACGTCTTTGTCGATTGCAGTATTGTTACTCTTCAAACGCAAGCAACGAAGTACCGCTCGATACTCCACTACGTCGATGGACTGCGTCATTTTTCTTTGGCTCCTCTAGTGGTGCGATAGAGCACTGTGGCACAGAGATTTTAGTGTGTGCCAGGACTGCAGATACATACCTTCAAACAAAAAAATAGTCAATTATAAAATTTTATTTTTTCAAGATGATGATTGAAACTTTTTTAATACGCTCGTAAAGTGGTGCAGTCTGCATGAACATTATATCATTTCCACTAGCGAAGAAGAGTGAACTTACGTACACTGCCACTGACGTCGACACGATAAATGGAAAAAGTGGAAATGTCATTTGGCCGTATCATTGAAACTTACACTTGCCTTGTAGGTGACAGCTGGGCGCACGGTAGCCTAGACATCTCAGAGGAGCTCAGTTGATTGCTAACAATTCATCACAGACAGACGCATACGGCGCAGAATATCCGGAGCCGTGATGGCTCTGGGCCTTTTCGGGACCGCCGTGATGTAACAGGCTTCTGCAACGTATTGACGAGCGATGAGCTGGTAGTTCGCGGTCTCTGCTGACCAGCGTGATCCGACTGGGTAAGCAGTGTATGTAAAAGCAGGTTAAAACAGTTCTGAGCAGCATACGAATAATTTACGACGGAAATTTTCAAAAATTCCACCACACA
Source organism: Schistocerca piceifrons (assembly GCF_021461385.2). NCBI lineage: Eukaryota > Metazoa > Arthropoda > Insecta > Orthoptera > Acrididae > Schistocerca > Schistocerca piceifrons. The sequence goes on from NC_060138.1 coordinate 702,828,596, forward strand.
GTTCCGTGTATTCTTCTGCTCTCATCGCAACATTACGTTGTAACTGTTAAGAGTGTGTCTCGTTGTTCTTTTCCCGCTGACTTCGATTTTTTCCTTTTCTCCAAATGCCAAAAATCTAGTTCAGCACAGTGTGTGTATTTAATGGTTTACAATGTGATCAGTATGAACAAGTCATTCACTTTGTGTCCTGTGAAAGGTAAAAGATTTCCAGGGGTTGTGTCACGCTGAAGGTATCTGCCCCTTCTCGCAACCGAAAGGGACCTTTAAATAACAGTCTTCTTCCTCTTCCTCCATGCTTTTTTCCATTTCTCTACTGTGTCGGCATTGTTACGGGGATTGTGGCAATGTTAGTGGAAGGTGGTGGGCAGATGCACCTCCTGTCGCCACCACTTCCCCGCGGGATTAAATTCGTATACCATTTTCGTCGGCGTCTTGAGGAAATCTCATGTTCAAGTTGAGAACTTTTCAAGTATTTGCGTAGCGTGTATCTAAAGCAGAACATGGGTACCAGAGAGGTATTTACCTAGAAGTGTAAGAAACCGCCCAAAAACCACATCCAGCCTGATTCACACACCACCCCTGCACGTAAATCTGCGAGACGAGTTCGGACCGAAACAGGTTCGTCTCCCTGAATTCCAGAAGCAGCTCGTTAATGCGCTCGGGTATTCGTCTGGGCCGCTTTAAACAATAATACCAATGGGGAAGAAGTCGCCGTACATGACCTCTGTAACACAATTCTCTTCGAGAATCTGTTGTCGATCACACAACGCTACACACATGCAAATAATCGATTTCGAAAAGGTGTCTTCGAAATGCTGTACGGATTTTCGTTGTGCTCACGATGTGCGAGTGCAGCTAACTCGTGAGGAGCCTCGTTTTCTTGATTCGGTGATTATTTTCCAGATGCATATCAGGAGTGTGGTATACTTTATTCCGTTTTTCATCAGATGTGATCTGATTGCGCGAGACAGTGACGCGTTTCACGGCATGAAAAATGATCCTGCCGTGCTCCAGAGATGGGCTATAGTTGCTACGAAGAACGTACTTGTGTGGCCTGCCGTTCCTCAAAGCCTGTTCGAGAGGTCTTAAAGGAGCTTCAATAACAAGCAGGAACGACTCAGAAATGTGCTAAATTCGGGACTGCGGTGAGAACAGACAGCATATCAGCGAAAGCAAATTTTGTGATTTTATCACATAAGCTGCAAGTATGTGTAATGAGTCTTATCGCATTCATGTTAAGACGTGTTTGTGTCCGCCTGGGGTGGTTACGTGTGAGACCGGGAGGAACGCTAGAGCAGAGTGTGCGCGCGTGGGAGAGAAAGAGGGCAGGGGGTAGCGGCAGGGCGGCGGCCCGAGTGGCAGCGCGTCTGCCGCTGACGTGACCTACTGGCTGCCCCGGCACCCGCGCGCTCTCCATTGGGCACGCGTCACTCCCAGGAATTGGCACCGCCGCCGCTGCCGCTGCCGCGAGGCGTTCGCCCGTGCCGCTCAACGCGCTCCGCTGCACGCAGCACGGAGCACCTAATCCGAAAGAACACACGCGTAAACGCCAAAAGTGAGCGACAACAGATCCCACACTGCTAACCAGCCGACTTGTACATTTCTTTTAAAACCCCTCCTGTATGGCAGTTCCTATCTTTCTTACCACACAAGCTATCTCTTTGTATTTTGATAAGGAATCTCGAGTATTTAATTCTTTAGTGTTCAAGATGACTCAGAGTATCATTTTTCTTATGTGCACTTGAGATGTGCCGTGGGCTTCCTTTACGCTGTTATGTTTGTATTCACAGAACTTCAGCTCAGAAGAAAAGAATGGGTGCAACTAAAAGAGATAATCTGACGATCGAACCTGCGATTTGACTGTGGCGTACCTTCCGCCAGTCACTCAGACGAAACGAGTTACCTCTGAGTCAGCGTAGGGCACGCGCTCAATAATTTGCTATACTACTACGTCATGAACAGAGTCTACTATGGAGCTGGTGATTTTCTAACTAAAAGCCCGTTTTGTATGCTGTCAGGAGGGCATAAAATGTCTTGGGTACAGACATTCTCTCCATTTGGGGTGATTTTTGTGGCGGTGTTCGTAGCGACAAACAATTCGCTGTAGAATCGGCTTACGAAGTCACCGCCACACTTTTAATAGCGGGCCGACCGGTCCGCTGGAACAGTAAACAGAAAGATGAAAACCCAAACACACTGATTAAATAAAAGTCGGTACTTATCTTTATTACGAAGATACAGAAACACAGTGGTGAACTCCGTGTCTACAGAAATCTGTCTAGTTCGAGTCGGAGCGGCTAGGTCAGCGTCGGCTGACGACAAACAACTCTGCTGCGATGAACACACAACTGACTAGCAAGTACACAATTCGGTGGCGAGTATACAACTGAGCGGCGAATACAGAACTGTCCTAGCGCTCGCGACTCCAGCGCTTAAGAAGCCAGAAGCCAGCGGTGGCGCGCGCAGACTTGCGGCGATTTCCTGTCTCGCTGGCGCTGCTTATGCGGACGGCGTCCGGACTTTGATGCTGCTAACCTTTTGGCAGCGGGCTCGGGTGGCATTACTGGCTAGGATATAACAGTGATAATAATAATAATAATTTAAACGCTTTGGATAGTTCTATGAGACAACGAATCTCATTCGCACAATTTTAGGAAAGAATGTATAACTTTTTGCACACTGTTAAATACCTAGTTGAGATAATAAAATTTCTACAATATCTTTATAATTGTGTATATAAGATTATATATTCTACTCTGTGATTTAACAAGATTTAGTCTGCATTTATAGATTAAATTTCTTCAGAGGTTCGTGTTTTATTTTTTTATTCTTTATTTTTGTGTTTCGTTACGTATCGTAATGGCACTAGTGATCATGCCATCCAACGCCATAAACCCAGCTCTAACAACAACAACAACTACTACTACTACTACTACTACTACTACTACTACTACTTCTACACCTACATGTACATCTACATGGATACTCTGCAAATCGCACTTAAGTGCCTATCAGAGGTTTCATCGAACATATCTTTTCGTGTGAACTCTGATTTACCTTATTTTATTATGACGGTAGTTTCTCCCTGTGTAGGGTGGCGTCAATAGAATATTTTCGCATTCGGAAGAGAAAGTTAGTGATCGAAATTTCGTGAAAAGATCCCACCGGAACAGGAAACGCCTTTGTTTTAATGATATCCACCCCAAATCCTGTATCATGTCCGTGATACTCCCTCCCCAATTTCTCGATAATACAAAACACGTTGCTCTTCTTTGAACGTTCTCAACGTACTCTGTAAATCCTATCAGGTAAGGATCCCATACTGCGCAGCAGTACTCGAAAAGAGGACGGACAAGGGTAGTGTAGGCAGTCTCTTTAGCAGATTGTTGGGTCTTCTAAGTGTTCTGCCGAATAATCATCATCTTTGGTTCACCTTCCCCATAACGTTTTCTATATGTTCTTTCGAATTTAAGTTGTTGTTAATTGTAATTCCTAGGTATTTAGTTGAATTTATGGCGTTTAGATTTGAGTTATCGTGTAACAGAAGTTTAACGGGTTGCCTTTTGCGCTCATGTGGATGACTTTACACCTGTCATATTTAGGGTCAATTTGCCAATTGTCGCACCATACAGATATCTTTTCTAAATAGTTTTGTGATGTTTTTTAATCTTCTGACGAGTTAACTAGACGATAAACGACAGCATAATCTGCAAAAATCCCTAGACGGTTGCTCGTATTAACTCCTAAATCCTTTATATAGATGAGGAACGAGGAACAGCAGAGGGCCTGTTGCACTATCTTGGGGAACCCCGGAAATCACTTTTGGTTTACTCCATGACTTTCCATGTGTTACTACGAACTGTGACCTCTCTGACAGGAAATCACGAATCTAGTCACAGAACTGAGTCGATGTTCCATAAGCAGGCAATTTCACTACAAGCATCTTGTGTGGTACAGTATCAAACGCCTTCTGGAAATCTAGAAATACGGAATCTACTTCAAAGCCCTTGTCAGTGGCACTCAGCACTTCGTGTGCGTAAAGAGATTCTTAACAGGTTTTACGTTGGGGGAAGAAGTAGAAGTTGTAATTCTGTTGGTATCAGTCGGAACGGCCACATAATTTAAAGAAACAAGGAAGCAATGGTAGAATCGAGGGGAGCACTAGTTCAAAAAAAACTTTATCGGGATAGTGAAAAAACCGAAGGTGGGCGTAGAGTCATGCAAGGGTACGTTTATCATCACAACTGTCTTTTGCAATAAATATTGAGGTAGTTTTCATGTCCTTAAATTGGGAAGCCAAAGTAGCAAAATGTGTTAATGGAACTTTCCTAAAGCACTGTAATTGGCTCATCAAATTAAACTGTTTCCCTTTAGTCGACAGGCATATACGGATTTCAGAGCTGTGTTCCAAAAATGAACAGCATAGAGACAGAAGTGATGACACTTTCTGCAGGATCTGACCATCATTTTGCAGGACAATGCTCAAGCACGTATAGTGCAAGCTGTTACTGTTTTGTTTCACTGATGGGGCTGCTAAGTGCTATACCACCTTCTGCACTCCCATGACTTAAGCCCACGTGAGTACAACTCAATTTCTAAACTGAAGGATACACTTCACGGCATTCGCTTCAGAACTGCTAACAAATTCGTCGGGCAATAGACCGCGCCGCTCGAACTGTCCACACACTCGGCACTGCTAAGAGTATCCTACGACTTCCACATCGCTGGCAACGGGTTATACACAATGCTGGTGACTACTTTGAAGGTCAGTAAAACTTCGAAACACGTATCTATTTTGTACGAGCTGAAAATAGATTGTTGCCACTGTTAAAGTTCCAACCCTCGTATCTATAAAGCGGCGTCACAACCTGTTATGTATTGATATAACTTCAAATTACAGACATCCATTACGTCATACGGCATTATCGATTGAGATAATACAGTGGATAACCCTTATGATTGGTATTTATACCCAGTTTTATTTGTACTAAGGTGACAAAAGTCATGGGATAGTAATATGGACATATGCAGATGGTGGTAGTATCGTGTACGTAAGGTATAAAAGGACAGCGTATTGGCAGAACTGTCTTTTGTATTTAGGTGATTCATGTGAAACTGTGTCCGACGTGATTATGGCTGCACGACGGGAATTAACAGATTTTGAACGCAGGTTCGTATTTGGAGCTAGATGCATGGGACATCCAATTTCTGAAATCGTCAGGTAATTCAATATTCCGAGATCTACAGTGTCAAGGCTCAGGAGTTTCTTGTCACTACGGACTACACAGTGGCCGATGGTCTTCACTTAAGACCGAGAGCAGCGCCGTTTGCGTAGAGTTGTCAGTGCTAATAGACAAGCAGTATCACGTAAAATAACCACGGAAATCAATGTGGGTTATACGATGAACGTATCCGTTAGAACAGAGCGGTGAAGGTTGGTGTTAATGGGCTGTGGCAGCAGGCGAGCGACGCAGTTGCCTTTGCTAACAGCACGGCATCGCCCACAGCGCCTCTCTCGGGCTCGTGGCGTATCAGCTGGACCTTAGACGAATGGAAATCAGTGTTATGAGTCCCGATTTCAGACGGTAAGAGCTGATGGTAGGGTTCGAGTGTGACGCTGACCAAACGAATTCATAGACTCATGTTCTCAAGAAGGCACTGTGCGAGCTGGTGGTGGCTTCATAATGGTGTAGGCTATGTCTACGTGGAATGGACTGAGTCCTCTGGTCCAACAGAACCGATCATTGACTGGAAATGGTTATATTCGGCTACCTGGAGACCATTTGCAGCCATTCACGGACTTCATGTTCCCAAACAACGATGGAGCTTTTACTCGCATGTATGACAAGGCTCCATATCACTGGTCAGTCCGTACAAAAAATCCTGCAACGGCCACACTCTCACAGTTATAGACGGCTATAGAGGCATTATGGCTCAATATTTCTGCAGGGGAGTTCCAATGAACTGTGGAGTCCATGCCACGTCCAGTTGCTGCACCACTCCAGGCAAAATAGGTGCAACACGGTATTAGGGGGTGTCCGAAGACTTCTGTCACCTCAGTGTACTGACCACATCTAGTAATCTTTGACGTCAAGGAGCTGTTAATCCAGATTTTCCATTCCTCCCTTCGCTTAAGAATATGATCTGTGTGCGGTGGGAGGCAGATGGTCGCAGGCGCAGCGTTGATGACTCGTTCGGTGCTGCTGGCGGGATGGGTTAGGAAGCTGTACGCTGGCCCTGCGTAACAAACGAGGTGGCGTTCATTTCCGGAGCAGCAGTAATGACGCAGCGGCAATTAAGCGGCGGCGCCTACGCGCCTCGCACCTGCCCTTCCTTCCTCCCGTCGCGTCGCGCTGCTCTAATTAAGGGCCGGAGCCATCCAGTCCCCTGTCAGGGATTGTTCTCCGCCTTTGTCGCTGCTCGGGGTTGTGGGCACCCACTTAATGCATCATAGCGCCTGATGCCTATACTTTCTCTGAGAATAAAAAGTTCCGTTATTATTCCTTAATGCACTATCTATGGAGTCACTGAAATTTACTGTAAAATCCTGGTTAGAGAAAGGCTATAATTTTTCGTACTTAACAAAGAAATTATATCTACGAAATTTTGTTTCTGTTTTGTCTATACATGTAGTGCAGTGACACAAGTGAAATTTCATGCTGGTTTGAGGAGTTTCGTTAATACGGCTTTTTGAAGTGGTTATATGTACTTGGCTGTGTACGTAGGCGCCGGCCGAAGTGGCCGTGCGGTTCTAGGCGCTGCAGTCTGGAACCGCGAGACCGCTATGGTCGCAGGTTCGAATCCTGCCTCGGGCATGGATGTGTGTGATGTCTTTAGGTTAGTTAGGTTTAAGTAGTTCTAAGTTCTAGGGGCCTAATGACCTCAGAAGTTGAGTCCCATAGTGCTCAGAGCCATTTGAACCATTTTTTGTGCATAGGCATGCGACCGCACCTTTCTGTCTCTACGTCTATACTCTGTAAACCACCCAGAAGTGTATGACAAGAGCTGCTTCCCACTGTACAACGTTGTAGGATTACAACTCGTTGGCTGGCGTAAAACGATTGCTTAAATTCCTATGTACGCCCTGTAGTTGATCTACTATTGTCTTCACTGTACCGACCGGAGCATACCGTAGCGGTCACCCCTCGGGTCAGGATTTTTGGAGGGCGTGGGAGTTGTCCAGGTGAGGTGATGGCGCTAGTGGTGCAGGACGCCGAGCTCGGGAGCTGGAGTGGATGGCTGTTACACGCGGTACAGCGTCAGTGAAACAGCAGTATCTGGATTAATTTTTGGTTACTGCGAAAATGTAGAGAGACTGCCTTTCTGTTGGAATCAGTGATACAAAACGGATGATCACACACTGAGAATGAGGCTACAGAAACTGGACGTAACGTCACCACAGCTGGCGATGCCGTAATTTGTCCCCATTATCCAGGGGTGTGAACCGACACTCCCACCTCGGTATCTCGAATATTGCTCGTTCTCCTTGCCTTCACGCTTCTCGTCCGTACTAGGACGCCATATGACGGCAAAATAACAATGTCGCTGCTGTCATACTTTGCTGAATGCGCTTCTTTATTAAGACTCTGCTAGATGTGGCAAAGTATTATGACCGACGCTCTGTCTTTCGCAACATAGCACCCCTGGCGTGCTCCAGATAAGGGTTGCGACAAACGGTACGAGGGGGATGAAGAATGCTCAGTATTGTAGAACACTCAGTATAATGTCGTTTATTGAAACTAAACTACACTTCTCGAACAATCGCTACATACACACAAAGCAAACAAATAACATGTAGACAACTATTCATCAAGAGCGTCGGTGAGGTCCGTCGGAGCTGGTCCTAGCTCGGCGAGGAACTGGCTGTACTGCTGCTGTGCTGGCCTTATAAAGCCGGCGGAGGTCAGCGGAGTACTCCAACTTTCCCTGTTTCTGTGAGGCGACCTCTGCAGAAAAAAGTTCGCATTAGTCTCTAGCAAGTTCTGTTTATTTTGAAGAATCGTTTTCCTCTTGGCTGCGCCTGCAAGTGCTTGTGTATGTTATATGGTTCACAGGGGTGTCTTGAGTGTAGTCTGCGTGGCAGGGGCCGTCTGTGGCAGACGTAACAACGGACAGAGTCCCTGTCGTCCGCGCCAAGTAATAACATTAGAAATTTATTGTACGTACGCACGTGTGTATGTCGGTGCCATTAAGATTGATAAAGTGGAATCCGAATTGTCATGGTTTCTGTGACGCTTAGCAACAACTGAAATTAAATGTTTGTGAGTCTTTATGAACAACTTTCTGCTTCACCATCAACAATTACAAAATGGAATGGTACATTTAAACGTGATATACTTCTCTTGAAAATGATACACATGAAGGACGTCCCAAAACTGCAGTCATTGGTAGAAACTTCGAAAAACTGCACAATATGGTACTGGGCGATCCGCGATCGAAGATGTACGAAATGCAGACGTCGTAGGAACGTACGTGAACGAGCACGAGTAATTTTACAAAAGATTTAACTATGTAAAATCTTTATTCAAAACTGAAACAGTTGAATACTTACTATAAGCAAAGGCGGAAACAAATTTATCACCTATTCTGGGCATTGTTAAAAGGAATCTGATTTTATACGCCGATTTACTACTGTGGATGAAACATGGATGACTGGGTTCATTGACATCTTAAGACACGATGTTGCCGTTTAGTAAAAAATACAACGTTTTCTTGTGCATGTAGTTCACAAGGAAATCCCTGTCCCAGAACATTGCCGTTGTTTCTCGATAGGTTCTCCCATTGTTTTTCGACTTATAGCTGCTCCACCTTTCTGAAATTGTAATGCACCTTTATCAGCGGCTCGTATTTTAAAAAAGCGCTCCACTTTATGACTGAATCTATCTCACTCCTTACCCTCAATCTGAGCCGATGAAGTCCGAGTGGCGAACTTGGTTTTACACTTCATCCGACAGGGCCACCTGTATTATTATTGAAGGTCAGGCAGTATGGTCTTCAATATGGTCTTCTCCCTTGACGAGGGCGGCTGGTGCCCTCCCACTTTATTCTCTACCACGCAGAGCCTCTGACAGCCCGTGACCGGTGTTTTGGCCTAGTAATTCGTTTATCGTTCTGTGTCCATCATCGTTTCAATCTAACAGTGTTATCGTTTTTATTCCTACTATTTTATGCACCTGACTATCTTACCTGTCTCCTGTAAACAGAGGGCCTGCCGGTCAGAAGCTTTGCCTCCCGCCATTTGATATGCCACGGACGTCCTTCGGCTATGTTGACCCGGCACACGTCTCCTATCTTACTTTAGCTTTCCTTTGTAGATGGGTTTATCCTTCCCTTCTACTTTTTCCATTCCAGACGAACACATTACTGGTTGTTTTTGCTATCCATCTCGTTTATTTTAGAAGATATTTCCAGGATGGAGTACTTTCCCACATCGCGATATTTTGATCGTCTCATTGCAGATCGTTGAAGCCTCGCTACATACTAAATTCTCAGTGTTAGAGACCACGAGAAGAGAGAGAGAGAGAGAGAGAGAGAGAGAGAGAGAGAGAATTCCTACGGGACCAAACCGCTGAGGTCATCGGTCCCTAGACTTACACACTACTTAAACTAACTTATACTACGAACAACACTCACACCCAAGCCCGAGGGAGGATTCGAACCTCCGGAGAGGTAGTGTGAAGAGTAAGGGGAAAGAAAGGTGTAACTCAGTTTTCGTCTTAATGAAATAAACCACATTTTACCTTAAAATTTTATGTCATACTCTCTATAAACCAGTAGTGAGGTAAAATGCAGTATAATTTAAAATAATGTAATGAAATATAATACAACTTAATGAGATGCATTTTCCTCAGTAGCGACTAAATTATAAAAATCCTTTAGACTACTACATTCCCTTTGATACAACCAGGCAAATCGTCTGAAATCAAACAAGAAGTCAACCAAGGAAGCATTCTACGAAAATGTTAATTATTATTCAATACTGTAGTCATGAACAATCAACTTACCTGGTTGCAACAATGGGACAGATTGCTGTAAAATGCTGCCTGGTTTGCACTACAAGCTAATTACTGTGTAACATTGTAGTCATGAATAGTCGATTTACATAACTGTAACTATGGAACAGATTGCTGTAAAACATTGCCGGATTTAGACAGAAGCACTGTAAAATACATGGTGAACTTTTAAGTAAATATCATCGTATTTGTGTCATAATACACTATTTTGTTTAGATAACATTGCTTAAACAGCCCAAATATTTTTTTAACGTACGTACACTGAAGAGTGAAAGAAATTGCTACACTTGCCTAATATCTTGTAGGGCCCCCTCGAGCACGCAGAAGTGCCGAACACGACGTGGCATGGACTCGACTAATGTCTGAAGTTGTGCTGGAGGGAACTGACATCATGAATCGTACAGGACGGTCCATAAATCCGTAAGATTACCAGGGTGTGGAGATCTCTCTTGAACAGCACGTTCCAGATACGCTCAGTAACGTCCATGTCTGGGGAGTTTGGTGGGAAGTGTTTAGCCTCAAAGAGTGTTCCTGGAGCCACTCTGTAGCACTTATGGACGTGAGGGGTGTCGCACTATCCTGCTAGAATTGCCCAAGTTCATCAGAATGCACAGTAGATATGGATGCAAGTGATCAGACAGGACGCTTAAGTACGTGTCACCTGTCGTAGTCGTATGTAGACGTATCAGGGGTCCCATATCACTCCAGCTGCACACTCCCCACACCATTACAGAGCCTCCACCAGCTTGAACATCTCCTGCTGACATGCGGGGTCCATGGATTCATGAAATTGTCTCCGTACTCGTACACGTCCATCCGCTGAATACAATTTCAAACGAGACTCGTCGGACCAGGCAACATTTTTCCAGTCATAAACAATCCAAAGTCGGTGTTCACTGGCCCAGGCGAGGCGTAAAGCTTCGTGCCGTTGTCATCAAGGATACACGAGTGCGCCTTCGACTCCGGGAGGACATATCGATGATGTTTCGTTGAATAGTTCGCACAGTGGCACTTGTATGGCCCAGCTTGGAAATCTGCAGCAATTTGCCGAAGGGTTGTACTTCTGTCGTGTTGAACGATTCTCTTCAGTCGTCGTTGGTCCCGTTATTGCAGGATCTTTTTCTGGGCCGCGCGGGATAGCCGCGCGGTCTCCGGCGCTTTGCCGTCGGTGGTTCGAGTGCTCCCTCTGGCATGGGTGTGTGCGTTGTCCTTAGCGTAAGTTAGATTAAGTAGTGTGTTAGCCTAGGGACCTATGACCTTAGCAGTTCGGTCCCATAGGGACTTACCACCATTTACCAGCCCCATCATTTTCCGGCCTCAGAGATGTCGGAGATTTGATGTTTTACCGGATTCCTGATATTCACGGTACATTCGTGAAATGGTCGTACGGGAAAATCCCCGCTCCATCGCTATCTCGAAGATGCTGTGTCCCATCTTTCGTGCGCCGACTGTAATACCACGTTCAAACTCAATTAAATCTTGATAACCTGCGATTGTAGCAGCAGTAACCGATCTAACAACTGCACCAGAGACTTGTCGTTGACTTTGCCGACCGCAGTGCCATATTCTGCCTGTTTACGTATGTCTGTATTTGAATACGCATGCCTATACCAGCTTCCTTGGCGCTTCATTGTATTTTCCTCTAAATACATTCTGCACGTTGTTGAAGGTTTACTGTCTTTGATGACGTTTGACAGTTTTTATACGAATATCTAATAACGATAGTACTGAAGCGTCAAGCTTCCAGAGTAAATAACTGAGTTTGTCTCTTTTTATCAAATGGTGCTCTGGCACACACTGCAAGCTCATGTGTAATTTTCTGGAATACCGTGAATAGAGCAAACCTCAGTGTCTTATTGGCGGAGTGTCAATACCGACCTGAAACCTTCGTCATGTCTTGATCGCCTCTGTTTAACATGAACTAACGTAATGAAGCCTGCCAGATATTGATGTATTTTGTGATGAATGAAAATTGAAATTACGCAAGATTTTAAATTTTTCTCCATCAGTTATCAAAATAACACGCTGTAAAATCACAGTTGCATGCATGTTATTGGTGCTCAGTATTATTATTAGTATTATTATTAACTTTTTTTAAATAGCTTACATTCAACCAGTCTTCTGCGTTGTCTTTGTCATACCTTCGATTATAGTATCCTTTCTGAGAACATAGTTATACTGGACATCAAAACAATAACACAACCTGAAGAACTTGGCAGTTGGCAACTGTTGTTAAAAAGTTACTCCATAGCCTCACAGAACCAAATAATGACTTACAGAAAATGTCAAGCCTAGTAGTCCACCTGCCAAAGTTTGGATGGCTTATTTTCTTCCCCTGGCTCTCTTGTTTTCGTCGAACTTAATTTCATCTTCTAACATTCCGCAAGGCTCTTCTGGTTTCTTGACAGTGCAGCACAACTCAGCACTCCCAACTCCTAACCCGCCCGTTATATTACCCTTTACTACCTGTTAGTAGAAGCTACTCATTATGTGAATGAGAATTTTCTAGTCCTAATCATTCTCTTCTCTCTAATCCGTGATACGACATGTTCATTTCAGTCACGTGTATTGATGTTGGTGTGAAGGTGTGAATTGTTCACGAACATTGGAGCACTAAACATTCGATCATGGTTTATGACTAAGCAGCACGTAGCACATGTAAGAACTTGAAAAGTCATGCCTCAGGAGTGCCACGGCTGGAGTGCATCGCCGGCTCATCTCAGACGGTACCGCTTTCTGCCAAGCCGCTTCATCAATTCTCGCCTCTTTAAATTCAGTTGTGGGTCATGGCGCGGCGGTTTTCTTTCCTTATCGCGGGCATTAGTCTGCCTGCAGCCGGAGCCAGGCTATTACAGCGAAGAGAGGAGAAGAGAATGGCGGTGAAGGGTGGGGGGGGGGGGGGGGGAAGGGTGTCTCCGGGTGTCGACGCCGCCGCCGGATATTGATTCAGGCATCGGCCGCCAGGCCGCACCTTTGAAGCGCTTAACGCCTCCTCTGCTCTCGAGGGTTTCACATCGAGACCTGGAGCTGTTTCTTCACCTGATGGTCACAGGGGAACGGAATAACTATTTCACCCCGCGACTGTCTGTGGTTTTCGCGAAGTGTATGTCACAATTGTCATTTCCCGGACGTGGGTAAAGACACGAACAAGAAAAATGCCATATCAGTGGCAGCACTCCGGTTTACATTTTCCAGATAGTATTCAGGCAAGCATAAGCTTTTAGCGAACTGTCTCTCGCTTGAGGAGCGTCGCCAGTGCCAAAAATATCCCATTTGAAATAAGGGTCATGTTTTATGATGGTGGCGGTGCGTGACAAACCACTTCCTAAATCGGCGTCGCATCACTGAAGTCTTGGCACCTGCTGAGGCCGGCAAACGATGAACATAGGTCTGGACAGTAGGCTACTGAGGGAAAGGTCGCTTCAGAGACGTAATCGGACGTTCTCTTCTTCATATTGCTCATACTGGCGCAGTAGGGATAGAAAAAACCGACCGGTTAAAACTGATACCGCTTTTTAGTTCCGAATAACAGCCGGAATGTCAGTCTGCCATAGCAGCAGTCCTAAGATTTTTAGTTTTAAATAATACTTCTTTTTAAAAATAGCTGATGTCCATTCATAAAAGTTCCGGTGCTTTGAATTACAGAATTATTACGGAGTCTGGGAATAGCGATCACCACCATTTTAATAGCAACACTGCCATCCATCTCTTGGCGTAAGAATCGATACAGCATTTCAGAGACGATAATGAACCTGAAGCCATGTGACTTGGCCTATTAGACAGTACGCGTCTACAGGCCATGTGCAATGCTTGTCACCATCTGATCTAAGTGGTAGTTTTTCAAATGGCTCTGAGCACTATAGCACTTAACATCTGAGGTCATCAGTCCCATAGACTTACAACTTCTTAAACCTACCGAATCTAAGGACATCACACACATTCATGCCCGAGGCAGGATTCGAACCTACGACCGTAGCGGTCGCGCGGTTCCAATCTGAAGCGCCTAGAACCGCTCGGCCGCACCGTCCGGCGGTAGTTTTTCGCTGTTGTCCTCGATCATCAGTTGTGTTATAGAATGGTATCGTTCCGCTCCTAGTGTCGAAATATTTTGAAGAGTGCGGTAGTAATGAAGTGAAGTGTCCCATTTGCTTTAAAAGATTAACTTCTGACATCATATAAGGTGAAAATATCCACAATGTTCCTTTTAAGAGAAGGTAAGTTTGATTGATATACCTGTAATTTTATAGGCGTGCTATAAGCTTGGGGCAGTAACTGAAATCTTAATTTTGTGGTTGCTTCAGGGCGAAAAATTGGTACCATTTTCAGTCTTCGTTCGAAGTCTACATTTATTACTGGAGATAATAGCAATAAAAAAACCGAAAATCGGTTATTTCAGAAACTGGTTATTTTGGGTAGTTTTGACAGTCAGGTTCAACTGGAGACGAAAAGAACCCGTGTAACCGAAAATCTCCGGTTGTTTCAACGATAACAGCCATCCCTATGTTGCAGTAATCATGGGGTTAATTTGAACCTATTATTCTCTTTGCCCGAAATTAATTTTTCTTATTCATTCCTCCTTACTCAATTTGCATGAATGGCTCTACGTATTTAATCGACAAGGTTAAGTCCGGGGGCATAAATGAGACTGCTTCTTTTTGGTTGTTTCGTTGGTTCGTTGATATGCGGGAGGGGACCAAAGAGTGAGGTCATCGGTCCCATCGAATTGGGGAAGGATGGGGAAGGAAGTCGGCCATGCCCTTTCAAAAAACCATCCCGGCATTTCCCTGAAGCGATTTAGGGAAAACACGGAAAGCCTAAATCAGGATGACCGGACGTGGGTTTGAACAGTCGTCCTCACGATTGCGAGTACAGTGCGCTAACCACTGCGCCACCTCGCTTGGGGCTCTTTGCAAAAAAGTGGTTCAAATGGCTCTGAGCACTATGAGACTTAACATCTATGGTCATCAGTCCCCTAGAACTTAGAACTACTTAAACCTAACTAACCTAAGGACAGCACACAACACCCAGCCATCACGAGGCAGAGAAAATCCCTGACCCCGCCGGGAATCGAACCCGGGAACCCGGGCATGGGAAGCGAGAACGCTACCGCACGACCACGAGATGCGGGCGGCTCTTTGCACACATGAACTTGCATTCTGATACATTCGTCACATTATGCAGAAATTTCAGTTAAATAATTGTTTGTGTTCTTTCTGTACGTTTTCTATAAATATTAATATCGTTGCCATACAGTCTCAGAAAGTCGTCATTCATGCTGACAGCTCGTTTCTGCATGCTTTAAAGATCAGAGACCCCATAACATATCCGTCCGGCATGTCTGATTTTGATATTGCTCTCTGTAGGAAGCCGCCTCCCTTTGCTTCCCGTTCGCGGCAAAACGCTGCAGTGAAAGCAAACAAATAATCATTATTGTTGTGAAAAAAGATCTGGTACAAATGCGCACATATGTGTGAAAATATGATGTAATATTGTTGTGTGCTCAAAAACAGAAGGTCATAACAAGAATGACAGTCAACATCTTAGCCGGCCGGAGTGTCCGAGCGGTTCTGGGCGCTTCAGTCTGGAACCGTGAGACCGCTACGGTCGCAGGTTCGAATCCTGCCTCGGGCATGGATGTGTGTGATGTCCTTAGGTTAGTTATGTTTAAGTAGTTCTAAGTTCTTGGGGACAGATGACCTCAGTAGTTGAGTCCCATAGTGCTCAGAGCCTTTTGAACCATTTTCAACATCTTAATGATCACTTCGGATACCTGCTGACAGTGAGCTACCTTTTCATAAGCATAGATAACAAAATCGAAGCAGCCACAAAGCTTCACTGTCATGCAAGGTCGCCTTAATTCTTCAGAAGAACAAGTTCTAAGCTTGATGTCGGAGCGACATTAATATCATCTGTTCCCTTAGACAGCTTGCTTGTGTCTCTGTAGATCGAACTGGAGTGTAGATTTAGTGCATACTTTCTCGTCATGTTTCATCTCCCGTTTACGAACAATATCCATTTTGAGTGTGGTGTCTTAATTAGAGTAAATACACAGTGTCCAGCCACATTAATGTGACCACCTTCTGCAGCGAGGTCCGGTGAAAGACTTGCCGGTAGAGAGTCATAGAAGTTCAAGAAAGTACCGATCGGGATATGGAGCCATGCCGCCTCCAGTGCTACGGTCAACTGCACTAAATTTCTGGATTGAGAATCCATAGTACGAACAACCCGATCGAGGTAGTCCCACATATCCTCGATTGGGCTTGAATCCGGGGAGTTCGATGGTCTGGGGAGTACGGTAATCTCTTCCTGGTTCTCTTAGTACCATGCACGTACACTATGAGCTGTGTGACACATTGCGTTGTCGTGCGGGTGGATCCCAACGTGCCGAGGAAAAACAAACTCCACGTAGTGGTGGACGTGATCCCCAAGGATAGATGAATACTTGAGTTGATTCATTGTGGTTTACAGAATCACAAGATCACCTAGGAAATGCCATGAAAACAGTCCCCAGACCATAACGCTCCCTCCTCTGTCCTGGACTCTTGCTGCAGGGTGTCTTCTTTCAGGCGGCCACATATCCGATGTGATTCATCAGAAAATGGCACCTGTCGCCTCTCAGTGCACGTTCATTTAACGTACTGGCGTGCAAATTTCAGCCTTTGTCGCCTCTGAAAAGCAGTCAGCATAGGTGCATGAAGGAGGCACCTGTTGTGGAGGCTCCTACGCAGCGACGACCATTGAACAATCGTTGAGGAGACACTGTCGCTATCCTTTGGTTCATGTGGGCGAACAGTTGCTTAACAGTTCCAGGTCTTTACGCCGGTACACATATCCGCAGCCTTCGTTCACCCCTGTCACGTATTGCCCGTGGGGCACCAGGCATCAGCGCCGGTTTTGGATAGCACTATTTTCCCATGCATGGTATATTTTAATCACAGTGGTACGCAAACAGTTTACAGACTTAGCCGTTTCGAGAGTGCTTCAACCCTTGGCCCGAAAGCTAATGATCATGCCGTTTTGAATGTGAGATAAATCACTCCGCTTCCGCTTTACGACAATGACTGCACTGTTTTCCGCGTCCCGCTGACATGCTTTATATACCCTCCACCACTAGTGCTGCCACCTGCCGTCCCGTCTGTGAGTGGTTATGGCACGTTGATGTCAAATGTAGGCAGTGTCATATTCATGTGACTGACACCGTGTGTATCAGTTCGGTATAAGTGATATAATAGTAATTGGAAGTTGTGTTTTCAAAGAAGCTTATTTTCAGTTGCGGGGTTATCAACAAACAGCAGTATTTTGCACCTCCATTTCCAATTAAGATTCAGCAGGTCTGTTTGAAATAAAATTGTGCAGGCATCCAAGGACAACGGTACGGTACCTCTCTCGTAGCATCAGCTACGACTCCACAACAGTATCATTTCGACTCCACAACAGTAACATTAACAAATATGGATTATTTCGACAATGGGTCATAGTAATGAAATAATGATAAATTCCTTGTTTGCCTTTTTTATTTATAATGGTTTGGGGTTGTGATTTCCATACATATAAATATATTCAAAGCTCGACTCCGAGTCGAGAATCCAGTCATTTCTGCGTCCAGTAGGAACGGCCACAGGAGCAGCCACAATTATTACCGCTCCCTATCAGATCCCCAACGCAGAAGAGCACTGACAAAAGAGAGAATAACTTATGGATCAAGCGCTGAGACATGGTCTCACACCATCGATGTAATGTATTGGTTGACTCCTGCAGTCATATACAGGATATAAAAGTTCATTAATAAAGAAAAAAATATATCTCAATAACAGTTCCATAAAGTTAAGCTCACAGTGGCGACAGGAATGAGCCAAGGACTATTACTGATGTCATTTAATACTTAACGTACTATTGTTAGCTGACACATAGAAGTCTCCAGTCTCAAATGATTCAAATGGCTCTGAGCACTATGGGACTTAACTGCTCAGGTCATCAGTCCCCTAGAACTTAGAACTACTAAAACCTAACTAACCTAAGGACATCACACACATCCATGCCTGAGGCAGGATTCGAACCTGCGACCGTAGCGGCCGCGCGGTTCCAGACTGTAGCCCCTAGAACCGTTCGGCCACCTCGGCCGGCTCCCAGTCTAGAATGACACATGTATATAGTATTTTCAGCGAGAATTCTAGATGGATGTGTATTGTCACATATTTGGAAAACGTAACGAATAGAAACCAGAAAGAATAAGCTTTTCTATAAAGTACTCGGAGTACAAAAACGACGTCACAGGAAGGGCAATGGCTTGGGCGTTGGCCGGCAACGTTACGTGGTCTCAGGTGATATCACGTGAGCCCACATGGAGAAGCCGCGAGACACGGCAAGGCATTGGTGGGGACCATATATGGTCATAAACGAGGCCCCAAAGGGTGGCCGGGAGTGTCAACGTGGAAGGGGTGACGCAGCCTGCCTCACAGATAAAAGGCGGTGACGGAGTAGCCCGCAAGAGGGTTCATTACAGACAGGTCCAAGAGGGAGTTGCAGTATTCGCTCTGGCTCTGCCCGCGCTCATACTTAGCTGCAAACCACCCTCAATGGGATTTTGCAGTTAGTAGTAGTAGTATACTTTCATTCAAGCCATTATCCATTCCTGCTCCGACGAGCAATTAATGATTGTAGTTATTCAAGTCTTATCTTTGTTCGATTATTTTCCGACCGTGTTCAATAACACTTTCAAACTTCCAGTTAGCCATCTTCACGTTAGGTTACTAGAAGGACCTTCTCCAGTGTCATCGAGCGTCTAGACCACTCGCTGGACGCGACATAGAGACTTCCTTGTGTCAGATGTGGGCTTAGATCGTGCAATTTGCGTGCAGTCATCATGCCACGAATTATAGGGATAGGTCGACTCTCTTTGAAAAATCGAACCAGCTCAGCCCAACATCACGTAAAACGATGGGACGACTTTGAGGACCCCTTTTGCATTACTTGACTAAGTCAGGCGCAGGCCAGCGGCAGGGCCAGGAGTCAGGACAGAAGAGAAAGGGGGTTCCTCTCTCACTTTCGAGAAGAAGAAGAAGAAGAAGAAGAAGAAGGCGTTCAAAGAAAGAAGAAGAGACCGGGACTAACCCAGCAACAGACGGCGCCTGGGAACAAGGAGCACATTCCAGAAGGCGGCCAGAGGCGGTGCAGCCTCAGTAGCAGTGAACGGATGGCGCCTGGGGTCGAGGAGGACATCCTAGAAAGCGGCCAGGGGCGGCCGACGTCGGATCGAGGACGTTGACGACTGCGCGAGGGCAGTCGGCAGCCATGACGGGCAGCGCGGTGTCGCTGGATGGCACGCAGAGGCAGCGATAGTTGAAGATAGCGGCGCAGGCTCCAAGACGGCGCGAGCTTACCCAGTAGCAGCGCAGCCGCGACGGGCAGCGCGGAGTCGCAGAGTTTACTACAGACAGCGGCGCGAGTAACATACAGCACGAGGGCAGCCAGCAGCGGCCGCAGGTGCTGGTGCGAGTCAATGGAAGGGTGGAGTGGCAGCGGCGGCGACGACAGCCAGCGGGGCAAGGGCAGCACTGCGCAAAAAAGCAACGGTAGCAGTGAGAATTCCAATAACGATTTAAAAGATTAGCACGCATGTCACGGGAGGAAGATAATGTTTCGGTGCAGACTATGATGCCCCTGAGCCACAACGTAGGCAGTTCGGTAGTTTGCCAGATGTGCTAAAATTAATATCGCCCACGGGTGGTAGCAGAAGCAGTTTCAGAGCGGACATGGTTGAGACAATCGTTCAGTGTGAATCGTGTCAGTAAACATAAGCTACAGCTGAAATAAAGAATAAGTGTACTAAAAGAGAACATCTGCACGAGTCATTTGAATGCGGAAGACAAGGCAGTAATCATAGTGCTATGCACAATTTACGGCGATGTTTTCCATGTGCCTGGAGACACATTATCGTGCACTGATAGTATGAGCACGGAATTAAACTGCTACCGGAAACTGATACCGAAAGCCGAAGGTAAAGTAATAAATTCAAAACCCTACAGAGTACCGCAAAAGGAGATGCTCGAGCAGGAAATTGAAAAGATTGTAGTGGATGACATTATCGTACCAAGTGAAAGTGGCTGGAATTTTCCCTTCGTTTTAATTCCGAAAAAGATGGATTCCAATGGAAAGCAAAAGTGGCGAATAGTCGCGGACTACAGGCGACTTAGATATCCCTAAATTCATTATATTCGTTTCCTAGAAGAGACGAAATTCTTGACGGTCTAGGAAAGGCAAAGTACTTCTCCACCCTCGACTTAGCGAAGGGTTGTTAACAAGTCTTATTAGTCGAACAGGATCGAGAACAGACACTGTCAGTACACCGTATTGGCGTTAAGAGTTCAAACAAATTCCCTTAGGTCTTAAAACAGCTTCTAGCACGTTTCAGAAGTTAATTAACTCCGTCTTGACAGCTCTTCAAGACTACAAATTGTTCATCTTTTTGGATGACATGCTAATATTTGGCTCCTCCGTAGAAGGGCATAATGTGCAGCTGACGGAGGTATTCGAAAGGCTTAGATTCCACAATTTAAAGCTAGGAGAGGAATAGTGCGAGTTTCTGATAGGAAGTGTGCTGTTTGGGTCGTATTTTAACAGCCCGTGGCTTGAGACCAGATACGCAGACGTTCAAGGTGGTAAACGAGTATCCACAGCCCAAAACATCGAATCAGTTAAAGGCGTATTTAGGTCTTGTGGGATACTACTGGCGCTTTAAAAGCAACTTCAGCAAAGTTGTGAAGCCGCTTCGTGAATTATTAAAGAAAGAAACGCCTACACCCGGGGTGTTGAACAAGATAACGGTTTCGTGCATTTGAAAGAGAAACTGGCCAGTCTGCCTATACTATAATATCCGGACTTTGAAGAGGACTTCATAATTACAACGGACACTAGTCAGTCAAGTACTGGAGAGTTTTAAGTCAGGGAAAAATAGGAAGTAACTTATCTGTTGCAGACGCTTCAAGGACACGGGATAAGGCAGAAAGAGAGTACGGTTCCATTGCGGGGGAGATGTTGGCCATTTGTTGGGCAGTGAAATATTTTAGACCATATGTATTTGGAAGAAGGTTCCTGATGCATACTGACCATAAACCCCTAAAAAAATGGTTCAAATGGCTCTGAGCACTATGGGACTCAACTGCTGAGGTCATTAGTCCCCTAGAACTTAGAACTAGTTAAACCTAACTAACCTAAGGACATCACGAACATCCATGCCCGAGGCAGGATTCGAACCTGCGACCGTAGCGGTCTTGCGGTTCCAGACTGCAGCGCCTTTAACCCCACGGCCACTTCGGCCGGCATAAACCCCTAACATGGGTAGGCAGTATATCAGATCCGTCATCTAGATTGATGAAATTTGGGTCAAAGCTAGAGGAGTGTGAGTATCAGACCCTGTAAAGAGTGGAAAACGAAATCAAGTCGCCAGTTCAATCTCGCAAGTGAGAGAGATCAAGGCGGCCGGTGCGCGACAGGAAGGTGACAGTAGGTCAAGACACTGCAGAAACGGGAGCCGTGGCGCTGGTCAGAGACCCACCGGCAGGCGACGACAGTGGGGCTATTGGGCACGCGAGCAGGCCGCAGGCGCGGCTGAAAAGGACACAGGACACAAAATACGAGGATCCGAGAACAGTGAAAGATATTAGTCAGGAATGTGAAAACAGCATCAAGGATATAGAAAAGTATATCCGGAAATAAGAGACAGCTGAGTCGGAAAAGACAGAAGAAACAATTATGACTGATAAAACCACAGTACTAAAACAGTTTCACAATCCTCCCACGGCAGGACACCATGGCATAGGAAGAAGTGGCGAGTATGGAATGGTATGAAGAAACATATTAAAGAGTACATCCGGAAATGCGAAAGTTGTCAAAATAATAATCTCTCTAAGAAAACACATTAAGATGCCTCTAGAGATCACGAAGACGTCTGAGCACGTTTTCCAAAGGTGTGATATTGACTTACTTGGTCCATTAAACCAGACAGACAGAGAGAAGTATATCCTTACGTTTCAGGATGTGCTGATGAAGTTTATGGCAGCTGAACTAATTGAAAAGCAAGATGCCGATACAGTAGCTACGATGCTAGTTGAAAACGTTTTACTGAGGTTTGGAATACCGTCAGTATTGTTAAGTGACATGGAAAGTAATTCCCTAAGTGAGATTGTGAAAAGAATTGTTAACTACTGCGTATCGATAAGATACAGACGGTAACTTACCATCCTCAAACAAATGGAGCGTTAGAGAGGTCGCATCTAACATTAACAGAGATTGCGACACTATGTAAATAAAGCACTGACAAAGTGGGAAACTTCGTAGTGCGACGACTTTTACGCCCCAAGAATTGTCCTTTGGAAGAACATGTAACATTCCAAGAATACAACAGAAAGATCTGGCTGGAGTGAGGTATAATTTTGATGTTTATGTGTCAGAGCTTAAGGACGCATGCAAGGAATGCCCTTATGTGCAGGAACACAGAATACTATGATAGGATCCAGAATCCAAAGGAATTCCGTTGTGGGTATTAGGTTCTGTTGTTTCATGAGAGCGTACGACGAGGCAGATCACGTAAGTTAAATGCACAACGGCGAGGTCCTTACTCGGTGGTACAAACAAAGGGGCCTAATGCTTGTAATCTGTCTGAAACGAAATAAATATCTCACAGTTCATGCGAACGAACTGAAGGACTTTCTCAAATACCACATGTCAGCGTCATACTACTACGTCCTTGTTATCCTGCTGCACATTGGGGTTGAGCACAACTGACAAAATCGTACACGCAAGTAACGAAGTTCCAGTCATCACCTGGACTGATAATGAAGTACGGGTAGAGTGAAAATTTACAGTGTAAAGTGGAAAATTGTGAGTTATTTTAATTTAATGAAACAGAGAGAGAAATTTGAGCGCACTGGAGTTCTCGCGAGGCAAGCAATCGGACTTCATAAAGACAGGTTGGCATTATCGAATATGAGTGCAAGAGAGTTTAATAGTGCAGAACTTGCGTTAAAATGGCACACTGGAAAAATAGAAAAGGCACTGGGTCTGACTGCGCAATTGGCACGCCATGAATCCCGTCAAAGAAACAAGAACTCTTAAACTTCGTGGATGAGGTCAATAAGACTCTGTTCGGAACATTAGACGAAAATGACGCCACGTACTTTAAGGAGAAGACAGATGTCTTAGAATGGGAACAGAAACGGCTACTCCGACTTTTGAAAGAGTAAGTGACTGTAGTTACAACAATCTTAACTAGTTTTAAACAAGCGGTAAGCTCCATTGCGAAAAATGAAGAAATTGTTACGCATGGAATGAACCAATTACGCTGCCACATAGTACAATTTGAGAACTTTACTGCCCAACGGTTACAGAGAGCTGTAATTTTGATCCCATTAACGCACAGTTGATACAAATGGCGAGCAGTTTCAGTGAGCTAGAACAGGAATACCATATGTTAATATCGGCGATTGTCATCGCTCCAAAAGGTATTCTGTAACCTCACCTGGTCAGTCCACTTCAGATCGTCAAGTATCTGGACCTAATGAAGGATAACATCAAAGAAAAACTGTTCAGTGTCGACCTTACCGTAGATAGAGGAGACCAATTAATCGGAATCGTTGATCTGGATGTTCTCACTGCTGGAAACATCTTAAGTTGTGTGTTAAATGTCCCTCTAGTAAAGAACGACATGTGTAATCTCTACAGAATACTCCTGTTACCGTTAGAAGTAGACGGAACGAGACGTTTATTTATGTGTATTGCCTCAGAAAAAAAGTAACGAACAGTGAAAAATGTTGGATCAGAGCCTCAGAATACACAAGTAGGTATTTATACTTAAGTTCATGTATGATCGTTAGAAGTGTGAGGCTAAGAGGGAACATCCAGCGAGAGAAGTTCCGAAGGATAGCGTGCAGAAGTTAATAGTGTTAAACGAAAGTCTCTGGACACCTTAAGTATTAATGAGTGGTGGTCTGTTGCCCTGGTAGACGAAGGCACTACCATCATCTGGCATGTCTGAAGTTCCACAGATATACTCCGAGACACAGGGAAGACAAAGCTTTAAGGTAAATACCATGGATATGTTACCTCAGACAGTTACACAGCCTGAACATATAATACGAACAAATATCCCCATTAGTGATATTGTGCCTGGAAATGACGGAGAGGAAGAATATAAGTGATCTTAAGCTGGAATTACCAATACAGCCTAGAGTTAGGCAGTTAGATTACCTAACAACTGCAAGGAATAAGTTGGATGAGCTACAAAATGAAATTGAATACGAGGAAGGAAGTGCCTTCAGCAACTCGTCAAGTCATCTCTCTTACTGGAGTTTCGTGTACTCTGGTGTAGTAATTGTAGTCATATTATATTGTCTATGCAAATAATGTAAATGTTGCCGAGACTGTTTTAGATCTGTGCGCAAAACAGTGGCTAACGATTGGTGCAGAAAAATATGTGTTAAAAACCCTATCGTAATTCAGTGGCCAGAGAGGGGTATAGTCAAGTACTATCCTACGAAAAGCACGTCAAAAGACAGTGAAGACAGAATTTTTGACAGATTTCTACTGCCTGCGAGACATTCACAAGTGAAGTTAGAAGTGGTGTTTATCAAAATGTTAAAATAAAAACGAAGAGACGCTGATGAATGATAACACTGGTAGAAAGCGTAAAAAATCTTATGTAAAGAGCTCTCCTTTCAGGCACTGAAATTGTAATTATGTTATGAAGTGTACATTAATGTATCAATTCTAATTTATTGTAAAGTTGATTGTAAAATAGTATATATACCCGCCGTAACACAAAATAGAATTGGTGGGATAATACGAAAAGTCTCATATTGTAAAATAAAACATATCTTTATTTCAGATATTAGAATATGTAAAATGATATTTAGTGTGAAATGTAAAAATTTAAATTTTCTCTTACAGGAAAAGATTGGTGTGTATGTATTCCTGTAGTGGACAGTTCTAATGCAGGTTCCTTGGGTCTTTTGAGCGTTATTGTAAGGCAAATGTGTGTGTTTCCCCATTAATGAAATAAAATTTATAAAAAACCTTGTATAAAAATTTGCAGTCGCTGAGGACAACGCCTACAAGTTATCCCTAAGGGAGGTGGGGGGGAGGGGGTCGAATAATTAGATAATGCAATGAACGGAAGCCAGAAAGAATAAGTTTTTCTAGAAAGTGCTCGGAGTAGAAAAGGCGACGCCACAGGCAGAGCAGTGGCTTGTGCGTTGGCCGGCAATGTTACGTGGACTAACGAGGTAACACGTGAACTCTGGTGGAGAAGCCGTAAGGCGGGGCAAAGCTTTGGGGGTGGGGGGGGTGGGGAACCATATATGATCACATACCAGGCCCCAAAGGACACACACATGGAAGGGGCGACGCAGCCTGCCTCATACACCACTGGCCATTAAAATTGCTACACCAAGAAGAAATGCAGATGATAAACGGGCATTCATTGGACAAGTATATTATACTAGAATCGACATATGATTACATTTTCACGCAATTTGGGTGCATAGATCCTGAGAAATCAGTACCCAGAACAACCACCTCTGACCGTAATAACGGCCCGGGCATTGAGTCAGACAGATCTTGGATGGCGTGTACAAGTACAGCTGCCCATGCAGCTTCAACACGATACCACAGTTCATCAAGAGTAGTGACTGGCGTATTGTGACGAGCCAATTGCTCGGCCACCATTGACCAGACGTTTTCAATTGGTGAGAGATCTGGAGAATGTGCTGGCCAGGACTGCAGTCGAACATTTTCTGTATCCAGAAAGGATCGTACAGGACCTGCAACATGCGGTCGTGCATTATCCTGCTCAAATGTAGTGTTTCTCAGGGATCGAATGAAGGGTAGAGCCACGGGTCGTAACACATCTGAAATGTAACGTCCACTGTTCAAAGTGCCGTCAGTGCGAACAAGAGGTGACCGAGACGTGTAACCAATGGCACCCTATACCATCACGCCGGGTGATACGCCGGTATGGCGATGACGAATACACTCTTCCAATGTGTGTTCACCGCGATGTCGCCAAACACGGATGCGACCATCATGATGCTGTAAACTGAACCTCGAATCATCCGAAAAAATGACGTTTTGCCATTCGTGGACCCAGGTTCGTCGTTGAGTACACCATCGCAGGCGCTCCTGCCTGTGATGCAGCGTCAAGGGTAACCGCAGTCATGTTCTCCGAGCTGATGTCCTTGCTGCTGCAAACGTCGTCGAACTGTTCGTGCAGATGGTTGTAGTCTTGCAAACGTCCCCTTCTGTTGACTCAGGGATCGAGACGTGGCTGCACGATCCGTTACAGCCATGCGGATAAGATGCCTGTCATCTCGACTGCTAGTGATACTATGCCGTTGGGATCCAGCACGGCGTTCCTTATTACCCTCCTGAACACACCGATTCCATATTCTGCTAACACTCATTGGATCTCGACCAACGGGAGCAGCCATGTCGCGATAAGATAAACCGCAATCGCGATAGGCTACAATCCGACCTTTATCAAAGTCGGAAACGTGATGATACGCATTACTCCTCCTTACACGAGGCATCACAACAACGTTTCACCAGGCAACGCCGGTCAAGTGCTGTTAGTGTAAGAGAAATCGGTTGGAAACTTTCCTCATGTCAGCACGTTGTAGGTGTCACCACCGGCACCAACCTTGTGTGAATGCTCTGTAAAGCTAATCATTTGCATGTCACAGTATCTTCTTCCTGTCGGCTAAATTTCGCGTCTATAGCACGTCATCTTCGTGGTGTAGCAATTTTAACGGCCAGTAGTGTAGATAAAAGGCGGGAGTGCCTAGCCCACAAGAGAGTTCAGTACAAACAGAAGTACAAGAGGGACACGTTTGTATATTACTCTATTTTGCCATATTGAAGCAATTACATTGGGTTCACATTCTGCGCATAGAACTCGTTTAGATCCTGGTAAGGATACACTCCCTTAATTTTACCAGATCCTTGGCGACAATAAAATGATCAGAATGCAACTGCCGCTTTTAGTTTCGTTCATTTAGTATCGAGGGCATGGGGTGACAATGTTTGATTACTTTGTCACCTGGCCTATGTGTGAGCCTGTGATACTTTACTGTCAAAATACTGTTTGTATTGCTTTGCCATTTCAGTAACAGTTACAACAGAGTGCCTAACTTTCTCTCCCCACACTGATTCATTACTTGTAGTTTCAGAATTGGTGAGTGCCATTCATTACCCTCCGGTTGGTCCAGCAGAAATTAGTTCCGCGCAGTTTGTGGAAGTTAGGTAAATCATTTGTCATCTCCTTAAACTGACCTACATGCTGAAACCGTGTAGTCTGTGTGTTGTGGTGGTATGTCATGCTATAACGATTAAATTCTCTGAATACCTTCGCTGGGGGATTGGCTTCAGCGTGATTTTTAGGTATTAGAATTTTACTAACCCCCTTTTCCTTTAGAAAATGTTTCCTCTTATTACTATTACTACTAGTGTTTTGTATACATGTAAACATATTCAAAGTCAAGTCCGAGTCGATAGTCCAATCGTTTCTCTATACAATAAGAGGAGTCACAGGAGCAGCCAGAATTCGAGCCGCTCTGTGTCTCATCCTAATCAAGAAGAAGAGTGACAAAAGGTAATATAACTCCTAAAGAAAGTGCTGTGGCATGTACTGACACCGGCGATATAGTGTCATGGTTCAAATGGCTCTGAGCACTACGGGACTTAACATCTGAGGTCATCAGTCCCCTAGAACTTAGAACTAATTAAACCTAACTAACCTAAGGACATCACACACAGCCATGCCCGAGGCAGGATTCGAACCTGCGACCGTAGCGAATTGTCTTCATAATGTTAACCACGTATAGTTAACGGAAGACGTAGAAACGATATTCCGAAACGAATACGTATAACGTAAGTCAAACGTTCGAATTAGAATAGAAACCCCACGAACACAAATTTGCTGTGGCAGGTATGAAATATAAACTCCGTTACTCGCTCGTTACACTTGAAGGACAGATGTTGAATGGGCCGAAACGAGCCGCCGCATAACAGCGTAGTTGCCTGCTAACTTCGAAAGAAGGTAGATGCGGTCCCTAGCGCAACTTATAACATCGTCGAAAATCAGTGCGGACGTGAGAGCTTTGATACACCCTGTTAAACAAATGGAAAAATGGAGGCGGTACAATTGGAGAGCGATCCGCCTTCACCAACATGCATAAGCAATTAATTAATAGTTTATATATATATATATATATATATATATGTATATGTATATTTGAATTACAGAAAACTAATAATAAAAAAAATGTTGCATGGCGCGAGATTCGATCCGGCGTCCTTCGGATTACGAGCCCGAGCGCTTACCGCTGCGCCACGACGCTGTAGAAAATTATTAATCGTAGAGAGTATTTCACCGCAACGGTTTATTTTAACTGTCGATTTTCTCGACAACGGCTGAGAAGTGCATCTTTGTGCTTTGCCACATTACACCTCTGGCCATGAGCTTTTATTATGCTCAGTATGAATCGAATCTGAATTTCACAATTGGCGGCCTCCCCTTGTTAGTAGTTCTCAATTCTAGGGGACTGATGACCGCAGATGTTAAGTCCCATAGTGCGCAGAGCCATTTGAACCATTTTTCGAGTCAATGCGGAATGATCTCCATAAGACACTGAAATCTGAGGAGCAGCCATCCTGATTCATGATGACACAACAAAAGCCGTGCAATGGTGACTCAAAACTGGGAATGAGACCCGCACGTCCCCGTCGGTGCGGTCTCATGTGTGCTGAAAAGGACTTGAGTTCAGGTGACCTGGAGGACCACTCAAGCAATCTCATGTCCATAGAGTGTGCATGGGGGCTTAATTAAATAAAATGCAAATATTTTTAGTTAGCTGTATGTCCGATTACGCTATGTCTCGTAAACGGTTGGCCCTGACTAGTATTATTACGCAATCTGACTGCATAGAACAACAACAAAGAATGAAATGAAAATTTTCGTCAACACAATTAATTAATTAAGTTCCCAACAACTATAAAATCTACGAAGCCAACAAAGCACAAGTGTAGCTGTTCTGTGTGTGGAAGTGTGATTCAACGTACACATCTGGCACGGTTCTTCTTCACTAAGACAAGAAATTTTAAATATCATTTATACTGAAGTAATTAAGAAAAATAGAAATCCTATAATTGCGCAAGAAAACCAGAATTACACTCTAATACAAGAACACAAGCCAGATGCTTTGTTGACTGAACCTGTAACGACGCATTATTCAGGACATTGAAATAATGAGAAAGAAAAGAAAAGTAGTTTGTTACCTTAATTTATATTGATGAAAAGCACTCTAATCATTACAATATCTCCACACCGACTCGCTACTACCACATCTCAACAAGAACTTTTCAGTACCACATCTCAGCAAGCACTCACTGCTACGAGTTTTTAACAAGCACTGACTACTACGAGTCCTCGACACGCACTGACTACCACGAGCTCTCCCCAAGCACTGTGGAGGCGGCTTAATAATACTCTTTGGCGCAATCTCTGGCGCAGTGGCTCAGTGTAGCCACCTTTCATATGCCCCTCCTCCACGGGCCAGAATTTAATGGTATTTTTGCCAGCATTGGTGGTGAAAATACCACCAAATTCGTCCACAAAAATACAGACAAAAATAAAAGATAATATTAATACCTAAATATCACATAATTAGTTAAAATTTTGGCTTTGCACTGACCTTTCAATAACCTAATATATGAAATACAGTAAGCAATACAACTTCTTTTCATACATGTGACTTTACATAAGAATTCACACAATACACAAAAAATCAGTTTATACAAAAAAAAAAACACCAACAGGTGACATCTTTTCAGTAGAAGCAATCCATCAGTGGCACCCAGCAATGTTGAGTAGGTGCAGACAGCAAGAAGTAACATCATTTCAGTAGAAACAGTTCTAACAGTGGCACCCAGTAGTGTTGAACAAGTACAGACACCAACAAGTGACATTATCTCAGTAGAAGCGGTCCATCAGTTGCACCTAGCAATGTTGAGCAGGTGCAGACAGCAACAAGTGACATTATTTCAGTAGAAGCAGTTCATCAGTGGCACCCAGTAATGTTGAGCAGGTGCAAACAGCAACAAGTGACATTATTTCAGTACAAGCAGTCCATCAGTGGCACCCAGCAATGATGAGCAGGTCCAGAGAGCAGTCCATAATATTCACTATCACTGATCACACTGTTCATCAGAGTTTATAAGCAGAAATTAAACATGTCCTAGTGCCACCAATCATGTAGAAAAAGTACAAGTAACAGTCCATAATATTCACTATCACTAATCACACAGTTCATCAGCAGAAATTAAACATTTCTAAGTGGCACCCATTATGTTGAAAAAGTACAGGTAACAGTTCATAATATTCACTATAACTAATCAGACAGTTCAGGCATGAACAATAGTTTGAATCCACATACAAATGCTAATAAACACACAAATGATATCAGATAATTGTCATATTAACTATTACAAATACTCAAATATCAGTAAACCTATAATATTTATGGGTGTCAGTGCAAGCCACTACAAACAAATAAAATAATATTTAGGAGATAGGTGGGTAGGATTAGGAAAGGAAAACACACAAAACACACTCACTCATCTTTCATCCACATTACGTGCATGGGGGCTTAATTAAATATAATTGAAAACAATTTTTTATTTTTCGTTCGTAGCAGTATGTCCGATTACGCTGTTCGTAAACGGTTGGCCCTGACTAGTATTATTACGCAATCTGACTGCATAAAACAACAACAAAGAATAAAATGAAAATTTTCGTTAATACAATTAATTAATTAATTAATTAAGTCCCCAGCAACTATAAAACCTACAAAACCAAAGCACAAGTATAACTGTTCTGTGTGTGGAAGTATGACTCAACGTACACATCTGGCACGGTTCTTCTTCAATAAGACAAGAAATTTCAAATACCATTTATACTGACGTGATAGAAAAACATTAGAAATACTATAACTGCGTAAGGAAAGCAGAATTACACTCTAATACAAGAACACAAGCCAGATGCTTTGTTGACTGAACCTGTAATGACGCATTATTCAGGACATTGAAATAATGAGAAAAAAAAAAAAGTAGTTTGTTACCTTTATTTATATTGATGAAAAGCACTCTAATCATTACAATATCTCCACACCGACTCGCTACTACCACATCTCAACCAGAACTCTCCAATATCACATCTCAGCAAGCACTGCCTACTAGCACATCTCAACAAACACTCTTCACTACGACATCTGCCCAAGCACTGACTACCACGAGTCCTCGACAGGCACTGACTACCACGAGCTCTCCCCAAGCACTGTGGAGGCGGCTGAATAATACTCTTTGGCGCAATCTCTGGTGCAGTGGCTCAGTGTAGCCACCTTTCATATGCCCCTCCTCCACGGGCCAGAATTTGATGGTATTTTTGCCAGCATTGGTGGTGAAAATACCACCAAATTCGTCCACAAAAATACAGACAAAAATAAAAGATAATATTAATACCTAAATATCACATAATTAGTTAAAATTTTGGCTTTGCACTGATCTTTCAATAACCTAATATATAAAATACAGTAAGCAATACAACTTCTTTCATACATGTGACTTACATAATAGTTCACACAATACACAAAAAATCAGTTTATACAAATGTTCACATAAAATGCTTTCAATGATTAAAAAAAAAAAGTAATTGACAGTTCCAGCAGTAGTACCCAGCGATGGTAAACAGGTGCAAACACCAACAAGTGACATCATTTCAATAGAAGCAGTTCATCAGTGGCACCCAGTAATGTTGAACAGGTGCAGACACCAACAAGTGGCATTATGTCAGTAGAAGCAGTTCCAATAGTGACACCCAGCATTGTTGAACAGGTGCAGACACCAACAAGTGACATCATTTCAATAGAAGCAGTTCCATCAGTGGCACCCAGCAATGTTGAACAGGTACCCACAGCAACAAGTCACATTATTTCAATAAAAAGCAGTCCATCAGTGGCACCCACCAATGTTGAGCAGTTGCAGACAGCAACAAGTGACATTATTTCAGTAGAAACAGCTCTACCAGTGGCACCCAGTAGTGTTGAACAAGTGCAGACACCAACAAGTGACGTTATTCCAGTAGAAGCAGTCCATCAGTGGCAACCAGTAATGTTGAACAGGTGCAGACACCAACAAGTGACATTATTTCAGTAGAAGCAATCCATCAGTTGCACCTAGCTATGATGAGCAGGTCCAGAGAGCAGTCCATAATATCACTATCACTGATCACAGTGTTCATCAGAGTTTATAAGCAGAAATTAAACATGTCCTACTGGCACCAATCATGTAGAAAAAGTACAAGTAACAGTCCATAATATTCACTATCACTGATCACACTGTTCAGGCATGAACAATAGTTTGAATCTACATACAAATGCTTTTACACTAAACATACAAATCATAACAAACACACAAATGATGTCAGATAATTGTCATATTAATTATTACAAATACACAAATATCAGTAAACCTATAATATTTATGGGTGTCAGTGTAAGCCACTACAAACAAATAAAATAATATTTAGGAGATAGGTGGGTAGGATTAGGACAGGAAAACACACAAAACACACTCACTCATCTTTCATCCACATTAAGTACTACTGTGTAATTGAATAGTGTTAACTGTGTAAATGCAATTCTGTCAAAATTTCATGTTCATCATGTGTATCAAGTAGTAGTGGCAGCAATGTATAACAGTCAATAATAGTTAAGTCAACGTCATAGTCATCATGTCAAGACCAGTGTTCGCCAAGCCAGATCAAAATGTACGGTTGCTGAACAACTGTCAGTGAGCCAAGATATGCAATTACTTCCTCTCTCAAAAAAAAAAAAAAAAAAATATACTGCTTAGTGATTTAACAAAGTGTGTGTAGACAATCTTCCTTCCACTTTAGTGTTCTAGTCTGCTATCTTCATCCTCCTTGTTCCATATAGACCAACAAAAAAAAAAAATATGCACCTCACTTACTTCACCAAAACTCCAATAATCATCAGCATCACATAATCTCAATACCTCAATAATACCTCTTCAATACGTCGACATATATAAACCTTATCGCCAATATCATTTCACTCCATAACAACTCTTTCCTCTAGTCAGTCTCCTCGAACAAGTACAGATAAAATCCTAGTGCAAACTTCAGTTCATCATCCCATACAATCTGAAGACACATTGTCAACACACAACCTCTGTGTAATCCGTCTGACCCAAATCTTCTACTCATTATGAATTATAAACAAAAGAAATGCATGCATGACCTCTAACAGACTCACTTCGAATAACTCTCAGTAATTAAGTACGATTACGGAGTGTGAATGATCATAATATTTCACAGTGTGTACACCACTTCAAGAATTATGGCAAACAGAAGCAAACATGTGGAGTATTTCTTGTGTCAAGTGTCACTTCCTATTTCAATTGCTCACGAAAAATGCAGTGTAATAACTGTCAATAGTCTAAACCTAGTTTTGGTATGTCATGTCGTTAGCTTCCTTCCTATTAGCATAAATTTATACAGCTTTCATAAAACCTCAGCTCATGTGACTTCTATGAAGTTTCTTGTACTAATGTCGTTCGTCGAATTATAGCAGTTCATTTTCTTATCTTAAAAATATAAGGCACTGAGCGTAAGCAAAACAAGCAATAGCGAGTAAATATACCAGTAGAGAACAGAATGTCAACAAGTGGATGCAGCACAATTCTTACAAGGAGGCTCTGCCAAGCGAACAATCTGTAACTAATACCATAGTGTAACCTAAACTCTAGGTTCGTACACAGTATATCAGCATTTCTATATACCAAATTAAAGAGTAGTTGTGACGACAAACAGAAATGTATAAATATGCAATCCATACGCATAGCAGTAAACATATATCTTACGTAATAAACAGGTCATTAGCATCATATCAGCATAACTCTTCTAGCAGCCGCAGATGCAATATTTTGCAGAGCCAGGTTGACAACTTCGCAATGCCGCAGTTTCCGTGAAGGCGGAAAAGGAACGATTTCAGATATGCGATTTGTCGGTGCTTTGTTTTTTAATATCAATATAGGCGGTAAAGAAGTTGAATCATTAGGAAGTTCATTCAGAATGTTTTGAAAAATATGAAGATACTGATCCCAAGTTCTGTGATTCTGATGACAATAAAGAAGACACAATTTATTGATTTCCTTTATCCATCTCTCTGAAGCGTTAGATTGAGGATGAAAAAGTGAAATGAAAATTGGTTTAATCTTACGACGCCGTAGAGTACGAAGCCAAATTTTAGAACGAAACTGTGATCCATTATCTGATATAACCTTATCAACATGACCAACTTCTTTAAGAAAATTTTTGGTGAAAGCGTTAGATACTGAACGAGCTGTTGCTTTGCGTAACGGTGTAAAACACACATATTTTGATGTCAACTCCACTGCTACGAAAATGTGCGCAAAACCATTAGTAGAACGAACCACTGGACCGAACAAATCAACTGAAGCCATGTCCTTTAATTTCGCTGGAATGATAGGAAACAACGGTGCTCTGTGAGAAATTGTTGGCGGCTTAGCCTTTTGACATAATTTGCATTTGGCAAGAACAGATCGAATACGTTTTTCCATATTACTGAAGTAGAAATTTTCCCGTAATTTATGAAAGCATTTTCTGGGACCAAAGTGTGCATAACTGAAATGTGTGTACCAAAGCAGCTTATTAACCCACTCATCAGGAATACAAACTAACCAAACAGAGTTGTCGAGC
This sequence comes from Schistocerca piceifrons, assembly GCF_021461385.2. Classification (NCBI taxonomy): domain Eukaryota; kingdom Metazoa; phylum Arthropoda; class Insecta; order Orthoptera; family Acrididae; genus Schistocerca; species Schistocerca piceifrons. Next base: position 702,863,456 of record NC_060138.1, read on the forward strand.
GATTTTCGTTTAAAAAGAATGTCATTGCGAACTAAATAATGCTGTCTAATCGCTACGCTTTCCTTTCTCCTCCACTTCTCCTTAATGTCCTTCCAGATTGGATCCTTATTTTGCTCCTTAGCGATGTCCTGGATCGAAGACTTAATAAAGTTCTCAAACGCAACACCTTTAATATACATCAAACAATAATTGTTTTCTATGCAGTCCTCTTCAGCACTTCGTTTCAAACCCATAGGTGCACGTGATAAAGCATCAGCAACAATATTTGAAGAACCCTGTATGTAAACAATACTAAAATCAAATTCCTGTAGGTACAACGCCCATCGAGACAATCTGTCATGAGTTAAGTTTGTTGACATAAGAAATTCCAGAGCTCGATGATCGGTGTAAACCTTAGTATGTCTGCCAAACAAAAATGTGCGAAATTTTGTGAAAGCCCAAACAACAGCCAAAGCTTCAAGTTCCGTAATCGAATAATTCTTTTCTGATTTAGAAAGAACACGACTTCCAAATGCAATAGTCTTTTGTACTACAACGCCGTTTTCTTCTATCTCTTGAAATAAATGTGCACCTAGGCCTTTGTATGATGAGTCCGTCGCCAAACAAAAATCTTTAGATAAATCCGGATGTGAAAGAAGTGGAGCAGCAACTAAAGCATCACGAAGCTGTTCAAATTCTGACTGAGCTTCCTCATCCCAACACCATTAGAATTCTTTCCAGATAGTTCACATAAACGAGGTGTGGCCAAATCGTCCAATCTAACAAAGCGTCTAAGAAAATTACAGACACCAAGGAGACTACGAACATCACGTTTTGTGGTAGGAACAGCATAATTACGAATAGCGTCTAATTTTTCTGGATCAGGAAGAATACCTTCTGCAGAAATAATGTGACCGAGAAATTTCACCTGTGAACGACCAAATTCAGATTTTTCTAAGTTCACAGTAATGCCAACTCTTGCAAAGATACGTAATAATGAATCCAGAATTTTGTTGTGCTCACTCCAAGAACGTTTAGCAATAAGAATATCGTCAACATATGAAGTAATATTGTCACGAAGATAAACAGGTAAAATTTCATTTAAACTACGAATGAATGCTGCAGAAGATACAGTAAGTCCAAACGATAATTTCCGAAACTGGTAACAGTTACCAAAGGCTAAAAAGGCAGTGTATTTTCTACAATCAGGGTGGAGTTCTATTTGCCAAAAACTTGCGCGCATATCAATCGTGGATAAAACTTTAATTCCATGGAAATGTTGAAGAAGTTCATCTAAATTTTGTGGACGGTCAGTTTCAGGAATGATGATATTATTTATCTGTCTGGAATTCAGAACCAAACGAATTGACCCATCCTTTTTAAGAACAACGTGTAATGGGCTGGTATAAGAACTGACTGCAGGCTCAATAATTCCCTGATCTAACATGTATTGAAGTTCATTCTTAACCTTGTCTCTGTAAGCCAAAGGAATAGCGTACGTTTTCCCGCGAAATGGTGTGTGTTCTTTTACTTTAAATAAATATTGTAAGCCTTGTATAGTTCCTGTGTGATGACTAAACACTGTAGCATGTGAAGTCAAAATGTGGTGCAGCTCTTCTCTTGCAACGTCATCTGGCACTTCAGCTTTCTTAACCTTTTCATTAATTAATTCTTCGCTATTAATTATATCATCCATCGCGTCTCTGTATCTATTGTCATTGTCATGAATAAACACATTGTCGTCATAATGCTCAAAGAAAACATCAGAAGTAAGAAACCTTAAACATTTTGTATCTGACTCAGATCTTGTTAAACACTCGAAAAATTTCATACATTTCGGCATTCCAATTGCTTCGTGACTTGAATGACTGTCAGGAACACTTGACAAGGATCTTGCTCTTTGTCTATCACTCGACACAGCACCTGGAATTGCTCGTAGAAGGCTAAATCCCGTACTCCCAGCAGCAACAACATCGGAACTGCTACTCGTAGAAAATGTTCTAGTTCGCGGACTTGATCCTCCACCGTTTGCCGTACTGGCTTTAGCACCCATTACACTTGATGCGGTATTAAATTCCTAGCAAACAAAAATTTTGTATGTTGTGAGGACTACGGATTCGAATACGACCGAAATCGACACAATCATATCACTGACCCTAAGACAGTAACACGGCCACAACAACAAACGGCCATAAATTAGAACTGTACGCAGGAAATTCCGTTCTGGATTTGATTATATTCGGAAGAAGAAGAAAATTCAGAAGAGGGAAAATACTGAGGCAGAAGCTCCAAAGGATAGGAAAAAGGGCCCTATTCCACGGCCAAGCTGGCAGTCTGTCCAGGATATAATGAATGAGATAAAAAGCTGGGTAATTAACAAAGGTTTGGGAGAGACAGTGCTGCATCGAGCTTCCAAGTTGGGCTACACGGATATAGTAGCGTTTTGTTTGGAGAAATCTGATAATTCTCCATCTCCTGAAGACAATGCTCGCTACACACCTCTTCATGAAGCTTGTCAAAGAGGTCATTTGGACATTGCACGACTGTTGCTTATGTATGGTGCAGATGTTAGTGCCAGTGCATGGGGGGGCTACAGGCCACTTCATGAAGCTGCAGAAAATGGTCATGTTGAAGTTGTTCGGCTGTTGTTGTCATATGGTGCTGATCCTCTTTTGGCAACATACAAAGGGTTGACTCCTTTACGGCTAACTACCGATGACCTCTGCAAACGATTACTTTCTGAATATCTTGCTGATGTTCAAGGAATATCTGCACCAACATGGAACTTTCTAGGAGCTGCCCAATGTACTGATCCCCTACATGCGGGCTATGATCCATTGGAGGACGTGCCTACCTTCGACCCTTGTTCAGAGGATGAAGCAGAGATTGAATTTGAACTCAGTGAGCAGGTCCTACCTGCATTGTACAGATTGCACGGGGAACCTGCGTTGGAGCGCTGGGTTTTACTGAAAGATCTGGCTGCTGTTCTGCGCATAAAGTCGAGAGACACACTTCTTAGACAGTTGAGTCCTGATCTTACAAAACCCTCACCTGCTCGTGCTTTGTTGCGTGAATTCAAAATGGCTGACTTCCTAGAACAAGCAAAGTGCTGTCAGCTGGTGGGAGGTGGTGAAAAATTTAATGTGAGGTCATCAAAGGTGGCCCTAGTGAAGTACAAAGATAGGGTGCGGCAGTTACTCGGTGTTGAGAAGGTGTTTATTAGGTGACATCAGGAGGAACCCGGTGAATGTGACATTTAAGTGTTCCTCTAGAACGAGAGTTGTGTGACTGGGATAGCACTGTATTTTTACCTTAAAAAATTGAACTCTAAGTCTGCTTAAGGAATCAATGAAATGTGCAATTACTTTCAAAGAGGATTGTTGTGATGGTGAGCTTTATAATTTTGGTTTGACTGCATTGTCCAGAATGGTCATGGTCTTTCGCACTTTCATTTTTTGTAGTATATTTATTCTAAGAACTTGTACAGGCCTATTTATTATAAAGATTATGTCAGAGAAATTGAAAATTATTTTATATCAAATAGACGTATAAATTATTTATTATATTGTAAAGCAGTTTGATTTTATGTAAAGTGTACATGACGTTCTATGCTTTGGTGCTATGAAAAAAAAAGAAAAGTAGTTTGTTACCTTTATTTATATTGATGAAAAGCACTCTAATCATTACAATATCTCCACACCGACTCGCTACTACCACATCTCAACCAGAACTCTCCAATATCACATCTCAGCAAGCACTGCCTACTAGCACATCTCAACAAACACTCTTCACTACGACATCTGCCCAAGCACTGACTACCACGAGTCCTCGACAGGCACTGACTACCACGAGCTCTCCCCAAGCACTGTGGAGGCGGCTGAATAATACTCTTTGGCGCAATCTCTGGCGCAGTGGCTCAGTGTAGCCACCTTTCAAGTGTTGCGAAAACCTTCGACACGTCAGGAGCGATAGAGTAATGCATTATCTTACTGAAGTCACAGGTTATATTTCAGATAGTTTTAGGCACACAAACGGATGCACGTGATCGGACAGTAGGTTCCGGCATCGTTTGCCGTTCAAAATCAGTATGAGTCATGTCAGGGGCCCCATATAATACTACATAAATATGGTGAATTCTTCTCGGGTTATCAGCCGAGTGGTGGCGTCGTCTTGCCGCGCCGTTTCAATGAGTTTCGTACCCATCATCTTCGCCAGTTACGAAAATGGTTAGTGGCAGTAACAACTGTCTTACAAAATCTTACACAGGATGAACTGAGGGTAATTGAGGAGAGACATAAAAGGAAACTGGCTTCGCTTGTAACGTACAGTCAACAGCGAAGTCGTTGGGGCCAGAGGACTTGCTGAGATTTGTAAGGACTGGAAAAGGAGCCAACTGTGGCGTGTTGAGAAATCATCGCGGGCGTTTACCAGATAGAATTAAACGCAAGTCGCCCTACGAGTATTTGAACACGATTCCACTGTCTTTATAACTGTGCTACCTTGTTAGGAGCAAATTCAGGAAGGAAGAAATTAGCTGCTGAACACGCCATGTAGGAAAAACACGCTCTAATGTGCGTGGGGTTTCTGACCACTGCAGACTAAAGAGCCTCGTTCCCTAGAACAAGCGAACATGAAGTGCTCTCCCACTGCAAAGCGAGACGCTTCTGCTCGTCACGGTCATACCCCGCCAGTTAAAATTCCGCAGTTCTAATTAAGACGCGGCCCGCGGAATGTGAATAACTCGCTGGCGCCGAGGCAGCTGCTGGAGTAACTGAGGCAAGAATAACTCCGGCTCCTTTATCTGCTGCTGAATTAAGGAGCAAGTTTTGTGGCAAGTCGCGCCGCGGAGGCTGCGGCGGCGTGTCGCCGCGGCGTCTGCTCACGTCCGCCTCCCTCATTTCCCTCTCGATGCAGTGCCGGCTGGGCTGCGACTTTGCCCATTAGGGACACACTGCTGTACAAATAACGAGGGGCAGCGCTAACGCACCCGACTGGTCGCCGGAGAGGTACCCGCTGTGTCCGCTTCCGTAATACCTTGGCGCATACTCTCACCCTCTGTGATAATATTAAGTGTGCGAACTACGTGAAGAATTACGTTGCTCGATATCACTCCTATATCGCCCAGTCCAGATAATCCCTAACGTTAGTTGATGCACTAGCCCTTACATTGTACATGACTACGTTTAATGCTTGTTCCTGAAATGTCGTAACACTGAAAGCAGTTCATTGTGGTAGATGGTAGATCAATGGGGTGGAGAGTGAAATGTGGAGAATTATTTGAACGTTATTTTTTTAAATACGTATTTTTTATTTACCATGGTCAAAGAAGAGTGTTACTCTCAGGCGTTTATTTTTCAGTTATGTCAGAAATCTTCTAAATATTCTAGAATAACTGCAATAATTATTTGTAACGCAATTGTATATAGCCGATCGTATCCAGCTGATTGTAGCATCCAGACAACACTTGGTGCCCAGCTGGTGTCCATACGTGTACTTTATACTTACATGGATATGGTGTCTGTTCTTTCGGACATGTCCGAAAGAACAGACACCATATCCATGTAAGTATATAGTTCTGGCAATACCGGTCATGACCATCCTCTTCTGTGCGGATGCACACATATTACCCGAACTCTTACGGGACTGGGTAAGAATGTCTTCACGAGTAATGAGTGTGTTGGAGTGGGACACTACGAATGTAGTGTGTGGACATACAAGGTGAGAATGTGGGTCTCGCCGGAGGCGTGCGCGAGATAGTCCCTGCAGTCGCACTATCTTCTATGCCCTCGTTGGCTCAGATGGATATAAAAAAAACTGAGTATATGGAACAATGAACAACCTGAACGAGTGTCTTCGGACGTCCACCACGAACAAATTCAACGAACAGTATAGAACACAGTGAGATTTGCCGGCACGGTAGCTCAGCGTGCTCGGTCAGAGGGTTAGCTACCCTCTGTAATAAAAAACTGAGTGAACAAAGAACCTGAACGGCTGTCATCGGACGTCCGCCACGAACAAATTCATCGACCAATATAGAGCAAAATGATATTAAAAAAATGGGTAGAGCGTCTGCCATGTAAGCAGGAGATCCCGTGTTAGAGTCCCGATGGGGGCACACATTTTCACCTCTCCCCGTTGATATATCATTACCCGTCAGCAGCTGAAGGTATTAATATATAATTCTAGTAAGTGTACGTAGTTAACCAACAGTCTTAGTTTCTACTTAATATTTTTATGAGGGTTATACCTGTCATTATCATTAGCCAGTTATCAGCAGCAGCAGCTGGCTGAAGGCTTCCTCCAGACATCCGCATACATTACTACTATCAGTTTCACGGATCTGTGTTTAATGTTGTATACCTACCATCCATTGTGTCGTCAGTTTGGTCTTTTCTTATTTCTTGGGATTTAGCCAAGAACTATCTTGATCTATGTACTATCAATTCGTCTGGCTGCATGTCCTGCCTATTTCCATTTCGTTTTCTTGGCGGTCATTGTCACGATTCTGATGTGTTCCGTCATCCACGTGTTCGTTTTCCTGTCTCTCATGCAATATGTCGAAACTGGTAATACTGATAGATTTTGAAAACTTTGCGTTTCAGACACATCAGAAGCTTAGTTGCGAAAGCAAGTTTTATTCCTCTATTTATATTTTCTGCAGGGTGTCCAGCAGTTTTATTTTCCCAACTGCCATAAATACAAAATACCATCAGCTAGTTGTGTTGTAATTTTGTTTTCAGTGAGCTGACTCAGTATAATTATTTTTTAGGCTTGCTTTCCATCTTGCTCTCGTAAAGTCACCCATTCGATTTGAAGTTTGTCTGCGCGAATACGCAGTTCAGTGACTTTAACCGTTTTGTGCTTAATATTTTTGCTTCATCTTTGTCACTTCTCTGAGACATTTTAACAAGGGTCCCAATGTTTAGACTGCAGGCCAAAATGTCAAACCCCACGCCGTAAGTAGCATCTGTATATTCACAAGATACAAAGATTAGTTTAGTTTAATGAATAAGTTTCTCGAAGTTTTCTTAGAACAGATCTTGCCCAGCGTTATACGGTGTACTGAAAACTAACTAATTTATATTTTTACTCGGATTTACGATACGTGAGTTTTACTGTTTGCCTGCTGTTTCAACAGAATTTTATCACTTCCAGTTTATTCTTTCTAATATAACAGAGTTGAAAATTGAATTTTATAGGCTTCTTACTCTCCCAGAATACACTGAACATACTAAAGTTGTTTCTCGTATTAGAAAGTAGGATGTGCTGTGCTTTGTGCAAGGGCCATTCAATAAATAATGTGCCGCAGTTTTTTCTCAGAAAATATTATTTCTTAAGAGTTGGAATTTGGTGACAGTATCAGTCAACATTTCTCTTACATGTGGTATTTTTCTACATAGGCTCCCCCACGTTCTGTGGCCTTACCCTTCGGTATATAAGAGCGTGAATTCCCTGTTGGTAAAAGCTTTAGTCCTGTGCTCGTAGGTCATTAATTTATTTATTTATCGTATGGCAGTACATATGCACAGAATACAAAACTACTACACGTTGACATTTAAGCACAGCTCTCCAGCATAAAATAACACAAATAACAACAGCTATTGATGGATATCAAGGTCTTTTATGTACTTTATAACATCACTCGTCGATGTGCGCAAATCTTGGAAAGGTCCCTTGTAGGCACGTGCGGAACATGTCGATACACATGGGCAACTGTTTGTTGTTCTGCACCACAGTGACAGGATGGTGAAGAAGATTTGTCCCACTTGTAGAAAGTGTCTGCATATCGTTCATGGCCCGTTCGGATGCGGTTGAAGATTGTTCAAATTGCCCGGGGCTGGTCGAATCCAGGGGGTTTCTTCTGGGCTCAAGGCAGCTTCAGGAGTTGTGGGGAACATTTTTGCTGCAAGCAGTGTTTCCATATCGATGGGATTGAATTCAGTGTCCATGAGAATACTGGCTATGATGAGAGTGAGATGTCTTGCTCTTAGTCTTTTTCGCTCCGCAGGGAATACGTCGTCCAGAGAAGGTCGGTGTTATTAGCAATCTCCTGGTATTCACACAATAGCGGCTCTTCCGTCTGATATCAAGAGGTGGAACGTGGCTCAAGATAGGTAGCCAGTATGTGGGAGTAGATCGTATTGACCCACTAACAATGCGCATGGCTTTGTTGAGTTGTACGTCTGTCTTTTTTACTTGTCGACTATTAAGCCAGACAGGCGCACCGTACTCTGCTGCTGAGTGTACCAAGCCCAGTGTTCATACCCAGAGTGTGTCCGCTGACGATCCCCAATGAGAGCCGCAGAGTTTATGGAGAATGTTGTTTCTGATTTTGAGCTTAGCGGATGTTCGTGTCCAGTGCTCCTGAAAAGAAAGTGTCCTGTCTAACGTGATTCCAAGGCATTTTGAATGAATATTATGATGAAGTTTGTCTCCTTCAAAATAGACATCGATGGCTCTGTGTGCCTTTCCGTTGGACAGCTGGAAACATGAAACTTCTGTTTTGTTTTATGTTGGTTGAAACCTCCATTTGCGGAAATATGGTTCAAATGGCTCTGAGCACTATAGGACTTAACTTCTTAGGTCATCAGTCCCCTAGAACTTAGAACTAATTAAACCTAACTAACCTAAGGACATCACACACATCCATGCCCGAGGCAGGATTCGAACCGGCGACCGTAGCGGTCGCGCGGTGCCGGACTGTAGCGCCTAGAACAGCTCGGCCACCTTGGCCGGCTTGCGGAAATAGTGGCTTAAGATATCTAGAGCAGGTTAGGATTTCCTCTGTTCTTTCGAAAGTTTTCTGCTAGGTAGCTAGCGCCCAGTCGTCTCCGTAGCCAAACTTTCTGGACTGGGTTGGGGCATACAAGATATATATACATTAAACACGAGAGGAGCAAGGACGGATCCCTGTTGTAAGCCATTATTCAATACTTCTGGGTAGTTAGTGTCTTTTTCTGTAGTTACAATAAATGTCCTCCCAGTTAACATGTTGTCAATTAGTTTTGTTGTACGTTTGCATGGGACAGGTTGCAATGATTTACAAAGCACTCCATGCCGCCAAACTGTGCCATATGCTACACTTAGATCGACGAAAGCAACTAATGTTTCCTGCCTAATCTGGTATCATGCTTCAATAAACGTTGTTGAAGATAAGACTTCATCAGCGCAACTCCGTCCTGGGCGGAATCCAGCTTGCTCAAGAGGAACGTTCTGACAGATTACTGGACTAATCGGATTGTATAGAATTATTCCAAGGAACTTGTGCTCAATAGCACGACTGGGCGGTAGTTCTTAGGCTGGTAGGTCATGTTTTCACTATATGGATTACGCCCTCATCGACTTAAAAGCGTATCTCACGTAGAGAATCTTTGAGTCATCATTTTCTAACTGTTTTTTATGCAGCCCGCTGCAAATTCATCTCCTGCGCACAACCTTTTCATTTCAGAGCAGCACTTGCAACTAAAGTCCTCAATTATTTGTTGGATGTCTTCCAGTCTCTGTCTTCCTCTACTATTTTTACTCTCTACAGCTCTCTCTAATACCATGGAAGTTACTCCCTGAGGTCTTAACATATGTTTTATCATCCCGCCTCTTCTTCTTGTCAATGTTTTCCGTTTATTAATTTCCTCACCGATTCTGCGGAGAACTTCCACATTACTTACCTTATCAATCAACCTAATTTTCAACATCCTTCTGTACCATCACATCTCAAATGCTTCTTTTCTGCTCCGTTCCCGTTTCCATGTCTCAGTACCATACGACGCTGTGCTTCAGACGTACATTCTCTAAAATTTCTTCCTCAAATTAAGACCTACGTTTGATACTAGTAGACTTGTCTTGGTCAGGAATGCCCTTTTTGCCAGTTCTATTCTGCTTTTTATATCCTCCTTGCTCCGTCCGCCACGGATTATTTTGTTGCATGGGTAGCAGAACTCCTTTACTTCATCTGCTTCGTGGTCACCAATTATGGTGTTAAGTTTCTCGCTGTTCTCATTTCTGCTACTTCTCATTACTTTCGTCTGTCTTCCAGTTACTCTCAGTCCGTATTATATATTCATTGGACTGTTCATTCCAATAATAGATCGTGTAATGTAATTCTTCTCCACTCAACGAATCTTAATGTGTCATCAACGAATCTCAACACTGTTAATCGTAAGTGGACCAAATAAGTGGAAGTCCGGGGGCGTCAAGTCTGTGTTATAGGGTGGATGCGCCAATTACGTCCGACCCAGTTTGGTAATGTGTTCCCGTGTTACGAGACTTGTGGCTGAGCGTGCATTGCCATATTGGAGCAAGATTTCTTTTGGATTCTTGTCAGACCGAACACGTCGGAAACGGTTTGTTCAGAGACTTCAAGTAAGCCTCTGAATGAGTGGTTGACTTTCTTGGAAACACATCCATTATGATGTCACCTGCAGCGGGAGATGCCTTGAATTTCTTCTTTTTTGGTGATTGTGAGTGGTGCCTTTTTGTTTGTTGCTCGAAGTGATGCAACCCAGATTTCTACGCCTGAAACGATCTGTGACCGTATGACTTCTGCAGTAGCCTCAGACTGCTGCAACATCCATATGAATTGGCTTTTCTTTGAGTCTTGTGGTCTGTTGTGAGCATTCGTGGAACCCATCTTGAGCTCGCCTTTTAATACCCAAGAATCTGTCACTGCACTCGCACTCCCAATGCTCTCCGGTACCAGTACAGTGGTTGTCGAGTTGTGATGGGCTGGTCCGCGCGAATAATGGCATCCGCACGATTCAACATGTCGCGAGCAGTTGCTGTTACAGGACGTCCTGAATGGGGCTCATTTGGAGCTCAGTTTCTGCACTTCCTTACGCTTTAAATCTCTTTACTCATCGCCCAGTAGCACTCCTGTCAATTCCGTCGTTTCCGTACACTGCAGAGAGCATTTTTGAATAGTCGCCACAGTTTATTTTTCCATTAACAAGAACTGAATTACAGTATGTTCTTTGTGAAGACGCCATTCGAGGCTTCACTAAGGCTCGCCCACCTGTTGGATTTATTCGAAATCTTGCATACAAGCGAAAGAAACAGGAAGTTTGAAGCACCTAAAACAGGGACGGAAAATATTTCGGCATGCTAGCCATGCGCTGACACGATTGCCACAGCATGGGGAAGGGGAAGAGGGCGAAATTGCCAATGCGCCGCATTTAAATGGCAATGCAGCCGTCCTGCATACGACTCGGTTTTATACTTCACATTTGTCAACAACATAAATAAAATATGATTTGAAGTATTTAATTATTTTTGGTGTGCTGAAGATTTTTATGTGGAACACTTGTCGCCTTATGGACCGACACAGACACAGACAATGTCACAGATTTTCGCACTCAGGTTGACACATAATCCTGATGCATTTAGTTTCATAACGGAAAAAAGATCTTTTACAAACATATGTTGACCGAAATATTGTCGCACCTTTGTAGGCTCATGATGGAGACATGGGAACTCTACCTGAGGAAAGCAATGTAAAGATCCTGGACAGTTTTGACGTAAAAGGATTTGTCATAAAAACAGGAATTACCTTGCAGGTGAATCTGTTACATCTGCGTACGCAAAGTGGGTCTTTCAGCTGAAACGGAAAACGGTCTCGAGAACAGCTCGAAGACATATGGAAGATTTACACTGTCCTCAAAACGTTTAGAAAACTGTCCTTATAATTCTTTCAGGGCCACTTAAATACTCCCATTCACTTTCACGCCATTGAGGTTAGGGAAACAGGCAATTTTTTTATCACGTGATTTTCACTTTAAATGTATCCCCATCAAATCAGAAATGAGTTGTTCCTCACCTTCCAATGTCTTACGGTGAGCAGTGTGCAGTTAAGTTCAGTTAAAATGCGAAGTCTGTAATCCGTTCAGGATGTTCAAATATTCCTCACGTGCTTGTGCCTGCAAATATAGCACAAAGTACCTCTTGATGTACAGAACAAAGAAACCTGTATGTCGGTCATAATTTTTTCCTCTTTCATTCCCAACTACATCATTAAATTCTTTCTGCATGGCGTAGTATTGCCATTCTGTAGCAAATTTGCGGTAGCCGTCGATTACGCGACTATATGAAACCTTTATTTTTAAAGGCTTATGATGACAGATCGCTAAGTGCATCTTGTTGTGCCATAAACCACTGGACCTACAAAGTTCATTTATACCAGGAAGAGAGAGCGAAGGATAAACAATGCTCAAAGGACGATTCTACCGCGTTTGAACAATGCTGTGGCGACCGAAAAATGCCGCATCGCAATGCTAAACGGAAACATCGCGCTGTAACGAATTCTTCCGTCAAGGACCGAGCAAAACCGAGAGAGTCCGATTCTCGGTCCGCACACCGCCAACATCGGGCTCGCGTGAAATCTGACACGCTCCTGACCTTAAAAAAAATAAAAATAAAATAAAAATAAAATGTAGGCTTCATCGCTTATGTTTATACTGAGGAGTAGTTCCATCCGTGTCCTCAGCACGAGTTGATTTAGGAAAGCAGCGCTTTCCTAACAAAACTGCTTGTCTGGCAACAAAAGTGTTACCGGACGGGCGGTTTTATGTACTGTTGTTTTCTACCAAGTCATGTAAGTACAATACACATAGTCACAAGCCACTGTAACGTCCCTGAGGAACACCTGTCTTACTCTATTTCGACAATGTTTCCGCACTGATAGCGATAAACAGGAAGTGACGCTCCGATAATCGTATCTGTCCATGAGTGATGTGCTGCATTCGGAAGTTTTTGTTTGTGCGGTGACGCCGGCCGCCCCGCGGCGTGCAGCCTTTGTGCCGGATGCCCGCGTTATCTCCCCCTCCCCCTCCCTCCCCTCTCACCATGCACCCACACCTCCCCCTGTCAGACGTCGTGCTGACGCCGCCCTTCCGCGGTATTACCGCTCTCTAGCGTCTCGCAGATAACGGGCCTTTGTTGACTGAGATTTGTCTAGAAAACGGCTGAGGGCGATGCAGGAGACGGAGAGGACAACGAGAGAGAACGGCGTGGAGGAGGAGGAGGAGGAGGAGAAACAGGAAGACAAAGGCAGAATCTGCGTTCCGGCGTCCTGGGAAGACATACGTTCACTGGTCGCCCACTTTTATAAATCAGCTGTTTAGCATAATCCGACGCACGCCACTGCGTTACAGCTTCCTGGCTTGGTTCCAGCTCGTTCTGGTGATGTACGATGAGCTTTTCTCGTCCACTGGAACAGGGTAATTGTTCTTCAAAAGACACCACGGGAATGACAGATCTCAGTAGTATTTGAGCATATTTGGTTGATGTGTGTCTCGGATACAGCTCTTCATTTCTTCTAAATTTCAGTGTTGTGTAGTAATTGATTCGATATAACAATTTATTATTACAGTCACAAGTTACTTTCTTGCCGTGAGGGTACATTTCGTAACTAGTCGTTATAACATGTTTTCTTTTTCTAAGGAAGCCACTATCGACGTACGCCACCGCCGCACATACATGTTCCAGCTATTCAGAACATTCTTCTACGCAGGCTTTACCGATGTTTAAAGGTAAATAGCAACAGCCTGTGATATATTTACTTTCAAGCTCAGGGCTTGTTGTTGTATGCGGGTTTATCATCCACTATTTAGGAAACAATTACTCATAAACACTATTCATCACACAATATCTGGTAGTCCTGTGATAAATAAAATTCATCTGCATTTATTCTGTACTTTAAACATCTCTTCCCCTAATTTAGTATGATTTTCCTTCAATTATCTTACGTAATCGAATTAAAATAGTATAATTTTGTGAAGAAAATGACTTTTTATCTCCGTAATAGTCGGGTCAGCAGTGTATTTTCTCTCCGCCCTTAGCACTGTACCCTCAACAAATAATTCCTTTTTTCCTTTACGTTACTCTCTGATTCTAGGAGCTTCTCCCTTGCTATTTCTAAGGTTCATTTACAACACTTCTTGACACTGTTATGTACCGCGATTATTAAACTCTTTCAGAAAAAAATTCGAACTCTACTTGGCGATTTTGAATGTCTGGAACTTACTTATTGTCTGTGAACTCGTAGTGTAAAATGAATGCAGATTACTGGTTATATAAAAAGCATCATTGTATATCTTTATTATTCTATACTAGATTAATTACAGAATCTTATGACAGTTCAAGATCGGGGACTTACGAAGTGTTATATTTGAGGCCTGTCTTTCAGTGAGCCACTTGGCGGTTAACATTTTCCATCTCAGTAGCTCGACAGGACAGCGTGGTGTAAGTTTGCAGAGGAAGTGGTTTATCTATAAACTCTGCCTTACACTACTCACTTACGTGCGATTGTTTTTAAGGACAGGATAGGTTTTTTAAGAAAGCGAAACTTACAAAAGCGAAACAAGATACATCGCTTCGCCGTACCATTCATTTCCGTGTCCAGCAGCGTCAGAACATTACATCTGTCATCCACGCTGTATGGTTGGCAGCAGACACAACACAAAAGGCGACAGTGAAACTGTTTAAGTTCGCTACATCTACATGATTACTCTACAGTTCACAGTTAAGTACCTGACAGAGGGTTCATCGACCCATGTCAAGCTATTTCTCCGCAGTTCCTCTGGGCGAATAGCGCACGGGAAATTTTAACACTTACGTCTTCCTCTTATTTTGTTATGATGATCATTCTTCCCTGTGTGGGTGGTTGCAAAAAAATATTTTCTCACTCTAGGGAGGAAATTGGTGATTAAAATTTCGTGAGGAGATCTTGTTTTAATGATTGCCACTCCAATTCGCGTATCATATCTGTGTCGCCCCTATTTCGCGATAATAAAAAACGAGCGGCCCTTCTTTGAACTTTTTTGATGTTCTTCGTCAGTCATGTTGATGCGTATCCCACACAGCACAGCAATATTGCAGAAGACGGTCAACAAGCGTAGTGTAAGCAGTCCCTTTAGTAGACCTGTTGCATTTCCTAAGTGTCCTTCTATTAGATCGCAGCCTTTAAGAGATACGTTTATGTTTCAAAATTTCGAGGATCCATGCCCTTCGGTAGAAAAAGAAGGAAGGAAGATTAAGGTGTAGCGTCCGTCGAAATCGAGGTATTTAGAGACAGAGCGCAGGCTCGGATAGTGTTGAGGATGGGGAAGGAAATCGACCACGCCCTTCGAAAGGAACCATTCCGGCCGTTGCCTGGAGCGATTCAGAGAAATCACGGAAAACGAAACAGGAAGGTCGAAGCGAATGCGAGCTCAGCGTGCTGACCACTGCGCCACTTCGCTCGGTCTTTCAGTTACTGCTGTTGCAGTTTTAATAACTTCTTAAGGAATAAATTATTAGGAATACACGCTGCCACAAATGGCCGATGCCTAGAATAAGCATATCGTAGTGCTTGTCTTTCATACCACGCTAGTCAGTTGTTTCCGAAAAATATGTAAGTATGCCAACAAAATACACTGTAGCTTCCATAACTGCCTTTTACTGTTTTATTCTTACATTTAGTATATTTTAATTCGCTGTAAACGCTACTGGGCTGATCTCCCAACATAAAATGGAAAAGATATGCAACTGCTGTATAGCAATTAACATTTCATTTCCAAGGACTCCCGTACAGTTCGAACCACACTGTCCAGTGCTATTAATGTGACCTCCTGTTAAAAGCCCAAATAACCACCATTTGAAGCCCGTACCGCTAAGAAACATGCATGGAGAGTGTCAGTGAGATTCTGGAAGGCACCGAGTGGGATGTGGAGACATGCCGATTCCAGTGCGGTGGGGAGCTGCGCTAGGTTCTCGGTTTAATATTCGTGGCACCAACAACCCGACAGAGGTGGTCTCACAGATTCTCGATGGGTCTTAAATCCGGGGGTTTGGTGGCCAGGGGAGTACAGTAAACTCATCCTGAAGCTCTCCGAAGTCGGAACGACACACTTAAACTGCGACCTGTGTGACACGAGTATTGTCGTGCTGACAGATGCCATCGTGGCATAGTATTTTTCTGTGACTAATACGCCAGTCAGTGACTAAACAAAAATTACGCTACACAGAATATCCGAGGTATGCGGTGTGTGTGTGTGTGTGTGTGTGTGTGTGTGTGTGTGTGTGTGTGTGAGAGAGAGAGAGAGAGAGAGAGAGAGAGAGAGAGAGAGAGAGAGAGAAGAGTGTGTGAGTGTGAGTGTGTGAGAGAGTGTGAGAGAGTGAATGTGAGAGAGAGTGAGTGTGTGTGAGAGTGAATGCTACTGGAAGTTTATTCCTGTCACCCGAAGAATGTATACTTGTGGCTCCGAGAATGACGAGATCACCCAGGGAATGCCTCGAAAGCATTCTCCAGACCATAACGCATGGATGATGTTTGCTTTGAGACATTTCACACCGTACACGCCAATTCAGTGGACGTCTAGATGCGGCTGGCTAGCAAATTCGAACCTTTGTCTCCGATGAGCAGCAGTCAGCGTGGATGCATGAACCGGGCGCCTGCTGCGGAGGCGTATACGCAGCAACGTTCACTGAACTGTCATTGAGGAGACAGTTTTGGTAGCCCCTCGGTTCATCTTGGCGATCAGTTGCTCAGCAGTTTCACACCTATTTGTCCGTACACATCTGTGCAGCCGTCATTCACCTCTGTCATCTTTGGTCCTTGGTGCACCGCGGTTAACTCGGTGCCGGTTTTGGACAGCTCCATTTTGCCGTGTACGGGATGCTTTAACGACAGCGCACACGAACATTTTACAAACTTAGACGTTTCGGAAATGCTGCCACCTTTGTCCCAAAACCCAGTGACCATGCCCCTTTGGGCGTCAAGTAAATTGCTCCGTTTTCGCATTACGACATCGACTGCACTGTTTGCCGCGACCCCTCCCCCCTCCCCACCCCACCTACCTCTCGACGTGCATTACGTACCCTCCAACCTCCTCTGCTAGTTCAGCCACCTGCCGTCTGTGTGTGGTGACTGCACGTTGACATCGAATATAGGCAGTGGTCACATTACTGTGACTGGACCGTGTGTGAAGTATTTATGGTTGTATTATGTAAACACTTGGCATTTCACTTCAGCGTCATAGAGAAAATTAAACCCCTGTAAAGTGACATGTGGTAATGTGATTTCCTCTTCTGTTGCAGGTAAGCTGACTGAATAACTAATGCATCGCAAATGCGACAGCTGCATTCGGTATGTACAAGTATACTGCTGATTAATTATATTTAAGGTTTTAAGCTAGTAATAAAAGATAGTTGTCTTTTTCTGTGACTAATATGCCAATCAGTGATTCAACAAAAATTACGCCAGTGACGTGTATTGTGAGACACTCCGTAGCCTCTGCAAGTCCGTCAATAGTAAAAGGCGTGGGCTGCTAATGGAGGGAGTGAATCTGCTCCACGATAACGTTTGTCCACGTCTCCAAGGTCACTTAGAGTGTAATGGTCAAGTTCAAGTGGGATCAGCAGGAGTATCTGCCTTACAGTGCAGACAGATCGCCCTGCTACTCCCGCTAAAAAAGTATCTCAAATACAAATGCTCCTACTCGGACGACGAACTGCAGGACACAGCGGAGGACTGGCTCTTGTCACAGCCACAGGAATTCTGGGAACAGGAAATCCTTCGGCTCTTGAAATAGAGAGCTGAAAGCGATAAAGAAGTGCACTCAGAGCTTAATAACATGCAACATTTGTATAAGTGCGAGTCACTGGAAATGAAGAAATTTCCTCGAATTCCAGAATGGTATACTTAATTGCGAAACAGGTTTTCTAATATGTCCTGTTATAATACAGCCTGAAAAGCAAACCAAAGATATTAAAATTTCAAATCTCTCCTACGAAATTAACAGACGTTTAACACTCTTGATATTTATTGCTGTTATTTCCACGAAACTGAATATAGATGCGCCCAGTAGACAATTACATCTAAATTCACATCAGTGAATATGACTCGTTTGTGGGAGCACGTCATGTACTTTTTTCGCGTAGTAATTCTTGCATAACTGCAGCTTGTTTCTGATACAAAATTTTGACAGAAACCCACTACACTCTGTTTCACAAGTTGCAATGGAATTCAACTAGTGTACGCCTGCGCGTTTATTCGCTAAGAAGTAACAGGTTTTCGCAATCGTGTAGAAGATACATTACTCGAATCAGTGGTCGTCATACGTGAAGCATTAAGTATGACTCTAACGACTTACATGACTGGCTCCCGTTCCGTAACCATACACCTGACGATTCTGTCTACAACTACCATGTCTTCATTGTTACAGTAACTTTTAATGCGCAAAAATTTTGTAGCTTTACAAGTTTTTACACTGTCAACAATCTCGTGTAAAAGATGTATTGGGCTCATTCCCTCTGTCCGTGCAACTTACTCCCCCAACGGTCTTGCTGTTGTTGAAAGTTCCCCGTGTTACAAAGGTACCCAATCAGCACAATAAAAATGTTTAGTTTCAAACCTTCCCGTCTTCTCTACATCTCTTTTGTTCCCTTCCCTTTGGATTTCTATCTCTTGCTTAATAATAACAGATGAAATCTTCCCTTTGAAATTAATTCTCTTTCTCAATCTTCGCATACAAATTTAAATGCTGCTTATTAAAAGTGATTTGCTGATTATTTCGACGAAACGTAGAATGTGTCGTCGTCGTGGCCCTCAGTCGTTACCTACAATAACCCAAAACTGTTCCTTATCTTTTTTACTGTTACTGGATCGCCATCTGACTGCTACATCGAACTGCGAAATGAATATACTTACTGTCTTTTACCATACTCTATTAGCTGCTGGTGGGCTCTCATAATAAGTGGCTGTATTTATTACCAAAGCTGACGTTATTCTTTAATAGCAAAGTTTACGTTATTCTTTAATTAATTTGACTGAAATTACGTAATTCATAATTAAACTTTTTCTTGACAACAATAAAATTTTGCGAAGTTTTACGTTGATGGTTTTTGAGGTGGATTATAATCAGTAATGCAATATTGCTGGCAAAAATTAATTATGTTCTGAATTAAATGATTTCACAAACGTTCAAATGGGACTTACTTTTTACAATAATCTTACAACTAGCAATGCGGAAACATACCTTCAGTAGTCTTGAGTTTCCCAAAAAATTAATTCAATAATATTAGTTCCTCTTATGATAATAGTTAGCTGATGTCTCTGTACATCCGTTTATAATCTCTTGTAAATCATAGCTAGTGGCTGCCAGGCACATCACTCCTCTCAACCTCTCGCTTCAGGCCTGCTACCGACTCGCTTCACATCTCGCTTACTACTGACTTCCTACGAACGCTAAGAAGTGCGGTCTCTCCTGCCAACAATGCTTTCTGGTGCAGACATTCCCTGCTACCATTACAAAATGTGTCAATGAGCGGTCTTTCCCCCTCTTTTCTTAAAATGTATCCATACGCTGTCTCTCCCACCCTTTTTGAAATTGTATCAATGTGCGGTCTCTCTTGCCAACAATACTTTGGTACAGACATTCCCTGCTACCACAATTCTTTCCAACATGACAAATATTAATTATTCCTACTTAATCCTATTAATAAAATATAAACATCTTTCATAAATTGTGCTTTGGCTATAGACAATAGAAATATACACGTCTTAGAAGTTGTATGTTGATGTATTTGGCCACACGTTTCTGCACTCAAATGGGACGTTACTGATGTATCTACCAGCGACACTTGTGCCAACCAAAAGATGAAACATGAATTGCTGGAATTATTTGAGTATAAAACATTTCAGCGCTGGCCTCTGCGACGGAGGTCACAACAACACAATCTGAGGCCCTAGCACCATAGACAGTTGGAATACAGTTGAAAAAAAAAAGAAAAAAAACGCTTCTGCATTACTGGTAAATGGACGGAATTGTTTAACGTCCCGTCGGTGATGTCGTAGCACAAGCTGGATTGGGGGAAGCTAATCAGCCACATACTTTTGAAAGGAACCATCTCGGCAATTTGCGTAAGCGATTTAAATAAATCACAGAAATCCCAAATCTGAACGACTGGATGAAGATTTGAGACATAATCCTCCCGAATGCAAGTCCACGGCCTTACTGTTAAGGATTCTTGCTCGGTGCATTGTCGGAATTATCGGCATAGAGTGCTTAGGTTACGGTATGCATTCCACCAGCCGGCCGCTGGTGGCCGAGCGGTTCTAGGCGCTTCAGTCTGGAGCCGCGCGACCGCTACGGTCGCAGGTTCGAATCCTGCCTCGGGCATGGATGTGTGTGATGTCCTTAGGTTAGTTAGGTTTAAGTAGTTCTAAGTTCTAGGGGACTGATGACCTGAGATGTTAAGTCCCACAGTGCTCAGAGCCATTTGAGCCATTTTTTTGCATTCCACCATCAGCAGATTACTCATTACCGTGAGGTAAATATTAACCTTCTCAATACGGGTAGTACATATAATTTTATTGTAGTGAAATGTCAGTTGGATGAGGTGGTTGTCTTCGGCAGACCGCTTACGGCTGTGCAGAAAGGATTTCACCTTCTCAGTTTTGTTTTCCATGATCATCGATTTTACTGTATGAAAAACACGACCCTTCAGAAGTATGGTTCAAATGGATCTGAGCCCTATGGGACTTAACATCTATGGTCATCAGTCCCCTAGAACTTAGAACTACTTAAACCTAACTAACCTAAGGACATCACACAACACCCAGTCATCACGAGGCAGAGAAAATCCCTGATCCCGCCGGGAATAGAACCCGGGAACCCGTGCGTGGGCTTCGGAAGTACTCGTCACAATCAGTCTGACATTATCACAGTCATCATGCATAAATAGGGCGAAATCTGTGGCCTATCTCATGTACTTCTACAATTCGGACGCTATGTGGGTTGTGTCAAAACAGTTGGTTCGCCCAAATATTGAATATACGGATTTGCTAGAGGAAAATCGATCGAGTACACCATTGGTATTAGTAAACGCGAAAAATAGTAGATGTGTTTTGCTACTTGGGCAGCAAAATAACACGATGAGCGAAGTAAAGGGGATATTACATGCAAGCTTTCAATAGCATCATTAGTGTGTGGATAAACTGAGAATTTGGGTCTGACAGGAGGCATACTAGTGTAGTCCGTCAGCTGCGATGGCCAGTGTGTCTAGTAAACAGGGCATCCGGGTTCGAGTTCCGGGCCGGCACAAATTTTCAATTTTCCGTATTGATCTAAATCATCGCCCACTAGCAGTTAATGTCATTAATTCCTTTGTGTCTTGAGCAAGAAAAGCGTTTTTGAAGTATAGAAATTTGTTGTCATCGCATACAGAGCGGTCGAAATTAGTCTGCAGTGCGTGTAAGAGTGTTGCAGGGTAGTCTGTGCTGAGGAATAATTGTCACGAAAAAAAGAAATTGGATATGTTGCGCCGTTTCCGAGTTCATTAGCGTTGAAGTTAGCCAATCA
This sequence comes from Schistocerca piceifrons, assembly GCF_021461385.2. NCBI lineage: Eukaryota > Metazoa > Arthropoda > Insecta > Orthoptera > Acrididae > Schistocerca > Schistocerca piceifrons. The sequence continues at coordinate 702,884,767 of NC_060138.1, forward strand.
GGCTGTTGCGCGCGCAAATTCAAGCAGCTCGCCAGAGGCGCTGTCGCCAAACGTGCTCTTCGATTGGTATTCTGAAATTGAACAAGAGAGCGATACAAAAATTGGACTTGGGATGGAAGTAAGGATCGAACTCGAGCCGAACGCTGAGCGCTCTGGTGTGTTAATATCTACGTTAAAAGAGCAACTGACACTAATTGTATCTGTTGGGGCTCTTGAATTTACGCACCGTGTTCTGACTGGCTAACTTCAAACCTAGTTAACTCAAAAACAGAGCAACGTATCAATTTTTAAGAATTATTTTTGAGCACAACCTTCCGTGCCGCTCCCGTACAAGCTTTTAAAACTGTTTCCGACCGTGCTGCATTGATTTAAGTGTTAGCAAGACTTTTTTATGAAAGTACTTTTGTGTACTGCAGCCTTTTATGGAAGTGAACTGGGGTCAATAAATAGTTGAGTGAAGAAGAAAAAAGAAGCTTTTGAAATCTTATGCCACAGAAGGTTAAAGAGCTGAATAGATCAGTTAACTAATGAAGAGGTACTGTATCGAAATGGGGAAAACAGAAAGTTACGGCTTAATTTGAGTAATCAGACAGGACAAATTCTGAGGCATCAGAGGACGAGAGAGACGAAGGGCTGCTTAGAGTAAGTGGATTCAGAGAAGAGCAGGCTTGCAAGGGACTGAAGATGACAAAAGCTGCTTCTTAATGTGGACTGGCATAACACGATGCGTAAGGATATACGCGGCTAATGGTTGTGACCGGCTGGTGGTAACCTCTCCATTAAGACGCGCGTGCAGTGCTGTAGACCGGCCTCTCGTCCCGACGGCAGCAATCCGCGCGCCTGTCGAGGGCACTCACTTCCTCGCTCCTCCCTCTCCCGTGCAACGACAGACAAGGTGGCGGCTGGCGGAGTGCAGCAATTAGGAAGCCGCCGCGGCGCCACGCCGCGTTGGCAAACGTCATCACCTCCACGCCGCGGAACTGTGCCGCGGGCCCCAAGTTTCCTGCCTCTCCAGATCCTCTTTGAGGCACTTCCCTCAGCGCAAACAGTCGCAACTCTGAACACTCCTAGCAGACTCCGCTGCGCAGCCAAAAGCCTCACTCTGCCCCGGGATTGCCCTAACAAATCACAGTCCGCGAAGAGCTCAACCATTCACGATTATAGTCCTCTTTACGCTACAAGAAATCTTGTGTTTAGCAACAAAGTGTAACAGACCAGGTCTTTTTTTTTTAATATCTCTGAGAGCGCTTCCATTTAATTAACGGATCAAATGAAATAGTGAAACGTTGAACTTGAATGGTTGTCTTCATTGTCGCTGCACGCAATTGCGCTGGAGAAAACATGCATTATTCGTGGAGTGGCCTAATAAAAAAATGGTTCAAATGGCTCTGAGCACTATGGGACTTAACAGCTGTGGTCATCAGTCCCCTAGAACTTAGAACTACTTAAACCTAACTAACCTAAGGACATCACACAACACCCAGTCATCACGGCCTAATAAAAATCACGAACAGATCTCTCAGTAATACCTGCGAATATTTTCTATGTCGGTTATTGTTATGAATGCAATTTACTACCACTTTATTGTTTTGTATTTGGTTCGCTAGATGGCCATGGTCTAAATAATTGCATAGGCTTCCGCAGCCAGAGCAGCTGACATAAAAGTTTTCTGAGTATCGTACCGCATCGTATTGCAAGAAACTACACTGGAGAAACCAACGTTTCGGCCACGTTTACAGTGGCCTTCTTCCGGGTCATAACACGAGACCTCAAAAGGATCGTACAACTTTCGTGGCCAATGGCTACAGCCATTAATCTATCCGAATGGCCACGGCAGCAAACAAACGGAAGCGAGACAGACAAGTAATTGACAAACTGCAGCCAGCAGAACGGTTAACTTACGTGAAAATTGTCACTGACCGGATTGGTAAACTACGTCGTCGGATTGGCAGCTAACCTGTCCACGACAACCGCCACAAGATCAGCGATGTGCTGTGCTCCACGAAGGACAAGATAGATGTTTTACACATAGCAGGTGTGTGCCAGGTGGAATATCAGTGTCGAGAATGTGACAAGTCATGGGATAGTGATATCCACATATAGAGATTACAGTAATATCGCATTCACAAGGTATAAAAGGGCAGTGCATTGGCAGAGCTGTCATTTGTTCTCACGTGATTTATATGAAAAGATTTCCGAGTGATTATGGCCGTACGATGGGAATTAACAGAAGTTCCACGCGGAACGCTAGTTGGAGCTAGACGCATGGGACATTCCATTTTGGAAGTCATTAGGGAATTCATTATACCTAGATCAGCGTGAGCCGAGAATACCAAATTTCAGGCGTTACCTCTCACCACGGACAACGCAGTGGCCGACGGCCTTCACTTAACGACCGAGAGATTCGGCGTTTGCGTAGGAGTTGTCAGTGCTAAGCAGACAATCAGCACTGCGTCAAATAACCTCAGAAATCGACATGGGACTAAGACAAACGTATCCGTTAGGACAGTGCGGTGGTTCAAAAATGGCTCTGAGCACTATGGGACTTAACATCTGTGGTCATCAGTCCCCTAGAACTTAGAACTACTTAAACCGAACTAACCTAAGGACATCACACACATCCATGCCCGAGGCAGGATTCGAACCTGCGACCGTAACGGTCACGCGGTTCCATACTGAAGCGCCTAGAACCGCACGGCCACGCCGGCAGGCGACAGTGCGGTGGAATCTGGCGTTAATGGGCTATGGTAACAGACAACCGACGCGAGTGCCTTCGCTAACAGCAGGACATATCCTGCAGCGCCTCTCCTGGGCTCGTTACCATGGACCCTAAAGGACTGGAAGACCGTGGCCTGGTCAGATGAGTCCCGAGTTCAGTTGGTAACAGCCGATAGTATGGTTCGAGTGTGGCGCAGACTATATGAAGCCATGGACCCAAGTAGTCAGCAACGCTCTGTCCAAGCTGGTGGTGGCTCCATAATGGTGCAGGCTGTGTTTACATGGAATGGACTGGGTCTTCTGGTCCTACTGAACCGATCGTTGACTGTCAATGGTTATGTTCGGCTACATGGAGACCATCTGCATTCTTGGACTTTATTTCGCTGGGCCACAATCGTTCGTGATTGGTTTGACGAACATTGTGGACACGTCGAGCGAATATTTTGGCCACCCATAACGCCCGATGTGTAAGCCATAGAACGTTTATGGAACATAATCGAGATGTCAGGTCGTGTACAGAATCCTGCACCGGCTACACCCAAACTACATGAACAGAGAGGATGGATACAATAAAGGCCTGGCCAGACAGAATCCGGCCTGCCGCTGCGACGGACGGCGCAGCGGTGGGTCGGACCCGTCAGCGGCCAGGACGCCACACAGGCAACGGCCGGCCGCAGCGACTCTTGATGCGTCAGCTGTGTTACACTGTGGAAGAGGCCGAACGATTTGGAGTCCTCACACGGGACGCGTTATCTTTGTGCGAGTTTATTATTATTATTTTTTTTTATTGCAGAAATGAGTAGCTCGCACTAGCGATACGAAATGGCACCACGAAGAGATGTTGGGTGCACGCCATTAATAGCAAAAGAGAAAGCTTAGGAGAATACCATCGTCTGTGAATTGATCTAAGAGTCTTACGAAGATAGGTTCTTCAAATATTTTCGTATATCACGAGAATGTTTCGAGGAAATGCATCGCCTGATAAAAAGGTAGCACCGAGAAGTGCACAACGAACTGGTGAAAGCCAATTGATACAAGGCACAGGCTAACCATTTGTTTGCGGTAAGTTTTACCGATTGTGGCCTCTTTGTGCTTCAAACAGAAGTCATATAAATTATTCCATTTCAGTTTTGCTCTATCATATGAAAGGTTCGGCGGAAGAAAGTGCTATCCCACAACGTAGTTACGAGTGGAGTGATAAATTTATTTGCAGTGTTTACGACTACAGCAAACGATAGTAACATCTAGTTCCGTATGTCCCGCTAGAGAGAACTTTCTACTTAATAGATTGTTTTCTTTCATTGTATTCATACCACTGTCATTGAATTTAAACATATCTTTGGTCGTTAACTTATCCATTCGTTCTATCGGCATAACAGATTTTAATCTTTTCCAGATACTTGACTACAAGCGACAGTCACCAGACCATAGCTTTTTCTTTTCGGTTAGGACGTTCAACAGTCTCAGATATTGTGAAATAAGTGTGCCAGGCAATATGGACTGTTCTACAGCCCAAGTATTCACATACTCCTACAACAGAGATGTGGAAGAAATCTGAAGGAGGATTTCTAGAACTTTGGGGGTTTCCGAACTGCCTTGGAAGCATAGACGGAAAGCCTATCAGGTTAAAATGCCCGAAGGATAGTGGATCCCAGTTCTTCTGTTACGAACAGTTCTCTTAGCTAGTTCTCCTGGCGATCTTTGATCTATACTACGGAGTTTACAGTAGTTGATATTGGAAGTTAAGGACGTAACAGTGACAACACTATTTCTGAGAATTCAGCTTTCTATCAAGAGTATATCGAGGGCAAAAGTATTCTACCTCCAAATCGCGTGTATCAGACAAGAAGTTGTATTCTCTCACCTCCTCTGGAAGTCTTTCTGTGTCCATGATGCATGCACTACGAGCTGCAAGACAAAAACAGCCTCACGCCGCTGCTTCCAGTGTGACAGCAGAGCGGTTGAGTGCGCCAACAGAGGCAAGCAGCCGCTCCGGCTTGCGGCGAATCTGTAATCTGTGACAAGCTGGCGGCGGCCGGTGCGGCAGGCCGATGCCGGTGCGTCAAAGCCGCACTCTGCGTGACTGCCGCCATACAGTAACGAGCGATTCAACAGTGCGGCCTGCCGACTGCGGCTCAAGGCCGCAGGCCGGAAGGCCAGGCCGCATTCTGTCTGGCCAGGCCTTAACTGCCGCTCCGCCGCGCGGCCTGTCTCCAGCAGGAGGAAAACGGGAGCCCACGCCTCATTTGCCAACGATCGCCAGTCATAGCAAACAATGCAAGAAGCGATAGACAACAGCAGATCCTCACTCCCTTCACCGCAGCAACCAATTATAATAAAGTTTCCGCTCCTTCCGGCTCAAGTGACAAATATAAACGATCTTTTAAAATTATGACGTAGCGTCATGCTCATTGATCAGCAATGACGAAATGTAAGCGACCCCACAAAGTAAAGGACATAAGTAGATCCAGAAGAAGGCCACTGTCACCGTGACGAAACGTTGATTTCTACAGTATATTTTTTTTTACATAATGACACGGTACGATACTCAGAAAATTTTTATGTCAAATGACCGTGGTTGTTGAAAATAATCATAGGGTGCAGCAGAGCAGCAGCAAAAAGAAAAGTTTTTGCGCCGTCATTCGATATTCTAACATACGAGTTCATTGTGGGTCTTTACACTCATTCGCAAAAAGAAAAGCTACCGAGAACGTAAATAGCGCTCATATTACGCCATTACTTAGTGCTTAATAACTGAGAAAAACAAAACACATGAATATGTCAACAGTTCAGTAAAGAGTCGAGGGCTATGCCACAAACGTAGCGTGTTCGATCTAAGAGCCACGTTGTTTACATTGATGTTACCTGTGTCGATGAGTATCGGCAGAGAACAGGGAAAATGTGGTTGGCGAAGGTGAGAAGAAGAGCAGTTGGAAATAAGTCATTTTTGGAGGAAAGGTCAGCAGGGGGAATACGGTATGTGGAGCAGCCTGATGTTCAGTGCATGTGCACAGCGGCAGAGGCTGTTGTATAATCAGTCAGGTTGCAATCCAGGAACTTCACAAAAACGATACTGAAACATTTTCTGGAAGTACGATACACCTGTGGAAGATAATGCACAAGAAAGAGAAGTACAATCCTTGCGTTAACGGAATTTATACCGTTCGCATAACCGACTGTCGCTGTGTGACTCCATTCGACTTTGAAAAACTACTGGCTGGGAGGCCACTGTCACGTGACAGCTGTGGAGGGCATGTTGCGAATACTGATTTTCAGTGGGCTGTCGGTACACTGCTCCTACAATTGTTTACACGTTAGGAAACTGCACGGATGCTACAAGGCAAACACGGATTGTTTGCTGTAGCTGAACTATTGAATGTGATAGCTGTTGCTCAGGTTCTTGCAGACAGTTTTACGCGCAAACAGAGAGCCCTCCTTGTTCATATCAGTTCAAACTAAAACTGTAATTCGCAATAGCTGCTTACTGTTCAGTCTGTGACCGATTATACTGCTTTCGCCACTAACTCTGAAGTTCCCCTGCAGTCTTAAGTTCAACATGTTTTTGCTGATGAAAAAGTGCCAAATTTATTGTGGGACAGCGTGGAATATTCCCGCTTCAGACCCTATAGTTTCACGAAGTTGCGATTGGTGGTGGCGCTATACGTGGCCTTCAAATGGTGTTTATAACAGAGGTGCGTCCCAAGCAGAACGCTGTCATTGAGTTGCTTTTGGCGGAAAGACAGAGGATCGCAGACATTCATAGGCGCTTGCAGAATGTTTACGAAGGTCTGGCGGTAAACAAAAGCACGGTGAGTCATTGTGCGAGGCTTCTATCATCACCGCAACAAGCTCGCTTACAGCCCGGATCTCTCACCTTCCGACTTCCGCCTGTTTGGCCTGGTGAAGGGTTGCGGGGAGGTTACTGATGCAGCAACGTCAGTAGAGTGGTACCATGCGGACATACAGGCCCTCCCAGTAAGGTGGCGTAAGGCCGTCGCATTGAACGAAATTATGATGAAAAATAGGGTCTTTTAGCTCAAAGAGTGGGGATAACATGGTGTATTAGACTCCTGAATAAAACCAACCTGATTTGAGAAAAAAAACTGTTGCATTACTTATTGATCACCACTCGTACTTCTGTTTCATGTGGCTGCATGGATGTGAGTGTGTGTTTCTTTTCGAATTGATTCTAATCGGTTTCAACGTAAATGGTCGTCGACATCGTCAAAAGCCGCATGACTTCACTACTCCTTTAGTCTTTTCCACGCTTTACCGTCTTCAACTGCAGGCATATGAGTTCCTGCTCTGTGTTTTTTTTTGTCACTTATCCCTCCCTTATTAGGTCGTCGTATCGGACTTTACCGTTCTCTTGGAATCCAGCAATGTACTTGTTTGTCCGTTAACATACGGTTTACATGTATAGCGCACCTCCATTTCGACTCATTGCGGTCAGAGTTACACTTTCCACTGCAGTTTGTTTACTGGTTCGTTTAATTAACTCCCGACATGCTTTCGAGCAGCCACCAGTTTTGGAATGGTTCAAATGGCTCTGAGCACTATGCGACTTAACTTCTGAGGTCATCAGTCGCCTAGAACTTAGAACTAATTAAACCTAACTAACCTAAGGACATCACACACCCATGCCGGCCGGTGTGGCCGTGCGGTTAAAGGCGCTTCAGTCTGGAACCGCGTGACCGCTACGGTCGCAGGTTCGAATCCTGCCTCGGGCATGGATGTGTATGATGTCCTTAGGTTAGTTAGGTTTAAGTAGTTCTAAGTTCTAGGGGACTGATGACCACAGCAGTTAAGTCCCATAGTGCTCAGAGCCATTTTTGAACACACATCCATGCCCGAGGCAGGATTCGAACCCGCGACCGTAGCGGTCGCGCGGTTCCAGAGTGTAGCGCCTAGAACCGCACGGCCACTTCGGCCGGCTTTTGGAATGGTTTTCATATTAAAAGTTCATGACCCATTGCCATAAGTCATAAGTGCTAATATGCAATTATTGTGAAGTTTTCGATTCGGACACAGCGTAAGCTTACTTTTGAAAATTTTGTTTTATTTATTAGAAATACTTTAGGCGTTTATGACTCTTTTAACTATTTATTTTGCTATACGCTTATTCATTATGTTCAATTGTCCCAGGTACAAAAACTCAACCGGACCCACCCTTTATTGTCCGTTTCAACAGTGTTCTTTTGGATGTATTGATGATAAATTATTTTAGGTTTGTTAAAAATTATTGTAACCTGTTCTGCTAATATATCTTTCTCTAAGTAATATAGCTATCTATGTAGTTCAGTTCTACATAATTGATTGTACATGATCTGTTAAAATATTTACGGTTTATGTGGACGTTAAAAGCTGCCTTCAGGGAAGAAAATAGCTGTGATGTTTTCTCCGGGTTAACTGCCGATGAATATTTGTACGAGAAAGGCCCATTAGCGTTTTATATTACATTCATGTAAGAGGTTCAAACCATACAAGAGGCAAGCATTAAAAATGTAAACGCGACACCAGTAACAGGTGAGATCGATTCCGTACGTTATAGGCAAACAGTTACTAAGAAAGTCTCTTATGAACTGTACATTGTCATTCAGGGGACTGCCTCAACAGTCTACACGTTCCACCGACGCTTAAATGGCATTTAAGTAGTTATTAAATGTAAGTTAAAAATTGTTTGGAATGAATTATTACAAAAGAGCTTATTTCATTGTGTGTCCGATCACTACATCGCCGATATCACGAGCACATGGAGGCGATGCCATTTGACAAGATATTTTCTTCGATGCCAGATACCTACTAATTTTTCCAATAAATAAATTCCTTTACTACGAAAGCATCATGACTGAAAATTGTTGAACGGACCATAGCCAAGATGGGTGACAGTTTTTGAGCCTTTCACGCTTTGGACACCTAACCGACAGCTACTACGATTAAGGCTCTTTTAAGAGCAGCACAAACAATGGCGGATCATGTCATTGCGAATATATTTCTGTAAGAACATTACAGCTGCTCATCAATCAGTCAGACATTCAAGTTGACGTTTCGAGACGCAAACGCTCAGAACGGGTATCTCTTGCGAACTTTTATTTCCAGTAGTAGAAGTAACAAGGAAGTCAATTAATTTATGACACCTAACTGTATAAGTGAATAAAAACGATAAGTAAATATTTCATGACTATTAACCTGCTACTTCTACACTAACATCTTTCAAGAAATTTTTGTGTACTGGACATAAATGACGCACGTTGTTAATTGTTTCGGGTACTTCCTGGGAACATCATAGATTCGTTTTAGTAAGAGAACGGAAAATGAAATGGGTTTCTCATATAGCTTCGAAATTGGATTTCCGAAGGCGATGGTTCTCGGGTGGGGTAGTTAGAAACTGTGGAACGCCTCGCAGTGGGTGGCGAGGAAGTAATTTAATTTTAAATGAGAGCTGTCGCACGAGGCAACAGATTGCCGGCGTTCAGGCGAGCGACGTATCAGCTGTGGGCCTGTCGCTATTAGCTGACGACGTGTTACGGCACTGTGGGTGGATAAAAGGGGCGCTCGGGGTGACGACCGTCTCTCTGTCCTGAAGCACGATATTTTACTGGTGAATGTTGACGTCGTATTGCCCGTCACTCATCTGGCATGCCAGTTAAAATATTTTAGCTTATAATTCTTCCTGAGGATTCCGATACTTTTTCTATTTTATTTTACGCAGTCTTCTTTAAAAATCTCTTTTGTCCCAGATTTCGATTCTGCGTTTGTATCTTAAGCATTTTTCCAACTTTGTACCTAAAAATTACGGACTATTTTCCCATCCCATTACCTTGTAAACTACAGCTAATAGTCATTAGCTTGTCCTGTTAGGGAGGAAAAAATGGGTCAAATGGCTCTGAGCACTATGGGACTTAACATCTATGGTCATCAGGCCCCTAGAACTTAGAACTACTTAAACCTAACTAACCTAAGGACAACACACAACACCCAGTCATCACGAGGCAGAGAAAATCAGTGACCCCGCCGGGAATCGAACCCAGGAATCCGGGCGCGGGAATCGAGAACGCTACCGCACGACCACGAGCTGCGGACTGTTAGGGAGAAATCAGTGTGTGATCACAAAGCGTAACTGACCGGTCAAAAGAAAAAAAACAGACAGAAGATACGCACCAAGACAATAACCGTTTTTACCAGCTTGAGAACTTGGCGCTTACAGACACCTATTTTTACACGCGGTACACAAGCGTTCATCTGAATCGCTGGGACTGAGTAAGTACTATCATGCTCAAAGCTATTTGAACGACCTGATTTGCGTTCCATCTGCTGAAGTTTGTACAGGAAATGTCGCCTTGCACTTGAGCTCTTCTGGTGCGTTATTTATTCGTGAACTGATAGTAAAAGTTGTGCAATGAAGTGCAGACTTGGAGTTAAACACACTTCTGCCGTAATTTTTTAAGCTACATCGTTTGTCAGCTAAAAATATCAATCTGTTTAGAGCTCAGAGATAGCTTACTTCATTTCGTAGGACGCCAGTAATATAAAAACTTTGTAGAAACATTTCCGTGGAACATCTCGCGGCTGCCAATCTTTATCAGAATAATTTTTGCTCCACTGTCTTTACTATAGAACTTCGGGAGTCCAGATATTCTTGAAAAATCTCTTATTGACAAAAATTAGTTTGGTTTAAGCATTAACGAACGATTTGTGTAATGGAATTATGGGCCTTACCTGGCTCAGACACTTAGGCGAGTCCGAATACATTTCAAGTGTCAACGGTTGCAATGAATTTGAGTTTACAGGATTGTCTCGTCTCTAACAACATGTTTCCTGATGTTTGTAGTATTGTGGTATTAATTTACATCTGAACAAATTGCCATACATAGCAGTTTTATGCAGTAATTACTTGTAGTAACCACTTTGTAAAGCCAAACGACTGTACCGAAAAGAGTTCCGAACAGGGTCGGCCAATAATTCTGCTCCCATGCAGTGCTTGTGAACGCGCACCAATTTACCTCGCCCGACGTCACACTTCCCCATCCATCAAACCATGCTGTCTGAGCGGTAAAAGGGAGAACATGGGAAAACTGCGAAAATGGTGCATGTGGCATGTCGTTTTGTTTCGTATTTCATTTCTCTCACTAACATAAATCACAAACAAAACAAATTGTTAATATTATTCATACGGACAGACGCAGACAGTTTCGCAGATAACCGTCACTCAGGTTGCCATGTAAACGTGATTTATTTAGTTTTATAATCGAAGGAAGCCTTTCATGCACATATCGAAACATTGATATCATGTTTGCAACATCATTGTGAAGACCTGGAACAATAGATGGATCGAAACTATTGTTATCTGCAACGCCAGTGAGCTTAGGGGAATGGACGGTGTTCCTTGTCAGAACTTGTCCCTCCCAAAATGTGATTTTCTTTTGAAATGCATCCAGTTTCGTCATGAAATCAGAAATAAACAGCTGCTCGCCTTCAAATATCTTATGGAAGGCAATCTCCAGTCAATTCTGTTCAAAATGTAAGATCTGCAATCCATTCCTGATCTGTTAATTTTCGTCCTAGCTTTCCTTTTTCCTTCAGAAATTCAACAATAGCGGGTCTTAAACCGAAAACTTTTTCCTGCCGTGTCCTTTGACTTAACCAACATCCTTTCCTTCAATACTATAGCGTCTCCATACTCTGTGTTCAATTCCATCAAAAACAATTGCAACCAACGATATAACGATGCGTGCGATTTCACAGAATTTACTATTTGCATTACCAGTTCCATCATGTGATCCATGTCTACATATTTAACACAAAGAGCTTCTTGATATACAGAACAACAAATCCCGTACAAATCATATTTCGATAATCATAATTTTCCTCTTTTCCACTGTTAACTAAAACTTTGAATTCTTTCTGCAAGGTGTTCTGTGGCCGTTTCATAGCAAATCTACGGTACCCGTCGATTATGTGTCTACATACTAGATATCGATAGTTCTCATCCTTATTCTCTGTAATTGACATTAATTTTTAAAGGCTATTGTCGATGGATCGCTAGATTGCCTCTTTTATGCAGACAACAGCTGGACCTGGGAACTTATTTGTACCACGAACGAATAGGTGAGGTCAAACAGCGCTTACACCATGATTCTTCCGAACTAAAGAAAGTTGTGTCGTCCAGAATAAGCCCCACCTAATGCTGGAAAAAAGTGTCACATTGCGCTGCTAAATGTAATGTCGTTCTGTACCGAGAAGGACCGAGTAAAGCCAAGAAGTACTGGGTAATACTGTGACAGGTTTGCTCCAGCTAGCATGCGGACACCACGTTTTGCACTCGTGAATCGCGAAGTTCTTTACGCTGTGTCAGACTGGTTTAGAGGACTTCCAAGGAGGTCGTGTTACGTGGGCTGCATGCAAATCAGGCGGAATGCAGTCGGGTCTTTGAGATACCTCCGAGCGTGAAAGTGAACTCATGTCCAGAAAGAACAGAACGCCTTGAACGACTGGAGGTAGGGCATTCATATTCACAGGACATGTACATTAGTATGTTCTGCAGAAATAATTAGCATCTGAACTAGGTCGGCTCGCGGGTTCAAGGTCAACATCGATATCGCGGCGCAACATCACGTACCGGTAAAATGTCTTGCGGCTATCGTTTTCGCTATATACCAAAGATAGTGGATGAGTGTGACTTTAGCAGATGTGCAGGATGCCTCGCAGATGTGTATACGCGAAGCGTGCCGTCATATCAGTGAGTTTGAAAGAGGGCGCATTATTGGCATGTGAGAATGTCATGCATCCATCTGGGAAACTGCTGCTAGCGTGGGACGAAGTGTTTCGGCAGTGCAACTGCTGTGTGCAGAATGGTACACGGAGGGCCGCAGAAAACGGATCAGGTCGCACCTTTCAGATCACCCCCCACCCCCGCGTTTCGGAATATATCTGACATCAGATACCGAGACTGGTGCGCAACTGTTTGTTTCACTTACAACTTGAGATCCCATCTCTTCGTGTAGTAATGGATCCTGGTTTGAGGGATAAATTCTGAGACGCGTCATATGAGCAATAAAGTTATTTGTTGCCTGATGATTGACTTTGCAACCCAGTCAACCTGAATGCAGAACTACTAACTGTTTCAATTTCAAGTTTGATGTCGGATAACAAATTACAAAAGAACTATTGTTTTCGTGTGATATAATTAAAAATTAACAAGTTTCCAATTTTTTCCTTTACTTGTACTGTGAAACCCTTTTTGCCAGAATTAATTTGATAGTTGTAGATCAACAGGAAGCACCTTGCAGGTTTTAATGAGTGAGTTAGCTAGTATTAAATGGCTCTGAGCACTGTGGGACTTAACTTCTGAGGTCATCAGTCCCCTAGAACTTATAACTACTTAAACCTAACTAACCTAAGGACATCACACACATCCATGCCCAAGGCAGGATTCGAACCTGCGACCGTAGCGGTCACGCGGTTCCAGACCGTAGCGCCTAGAACGGTAGCTAGTATTAAAATATGTGACATACATGGCCTTATCTTTTGATTGTGATTGTATTGACTTACAAGCTTAAATGTTTTACATCCCAAGGGTGACCTCAATATGTGACATACATTTCAGTTTGATACATCTACTGGTCCCTGAGAAAAAAGGTTTTTAACAGTCGGATAGACAGACAGACAAAGCAATAACAAAGCTGTTCTGTAAGGGGTTCATTTTTGACGAATGAGATACGGAATCCTAAATATCCTTTCGAGACAATATGATTTGATTTGGTGCATTCTTTCATATCATTATCTGAATCATTTCAGTAATTTTGTAAACATCCTCTAGTTCCTAAACCAATCAGTTTCGTTAGTGGTTTCATCAGAAATGAAATGGGGTAAGAAAGAGAGAGACTGAATGTTCCACCTATCCTCTCCCTCTCCCTCCCTCCCCTCTGTGTGTGTGTGTGTGTGTGTGTGTGTGTGTGTGTGTGTCATCTCACAGTTTTCCGGGTTGTGTGGTACAGAGAGCTCCATATTGAAGCAAAAGTAATAAGGAAGCTGCGGGGGAAGAGCGGCCAGCCCTGAGCGACGCTGTCTTCCGCGGAGACAGGCTCTCTGCGCTGACGTCATGACCAGCGGCTGTTTGTAGTCGCTGCAGCGTCGCAGACTCGCTGTTTGTTTGCTGCGGGCGAAGAGGGAAGTGGGCGGAGGCAGCGAGAGGAGGCGAGGCGGAACTGGCCCGCGCGCCGCACATTGTCGCAGCGCGCGCCTCCATTGTCCGCTGGATCAACACGGCTGCCCGCCACCTCCTACGTCCCGCCCGTGCCGAGAGGGCTGCCCGGTGCGACACCTTTATTTTCTCGCTCGTCCTATGTCGCAGCGTGCCCCGTAGATGCGTATTCGTAACATAACGAGGCGGATGTTTCCAACTCGTACAGTTTACAGTGGAGAACCGCTTCTACAAGTTGTTTCTGTTCTCGGATCGTGTTTGGAATCATACTTGACATTTGTTAACAAATGTGAGCTGTAACTTTTTTTATACGTAAAATGTTCACAATGAGCCGGCCGTTGTGGCCGAGCGGTACTAGGCGCTTCAGTCTGGAACCGCGCGACCGCTACGGTCGCAGGTTCGAATCCTGCCTCGGGCATGGGTGTGTGTGATGTCCTTAGGTTAGTTAGGTTTAAGTAGTTCTAAGTCTAGGGGACTGCTCAGAGCCATTTGAACCATTTTTTTGTTCACAATGTTATTTTCGTATTTATTGTAGGTTACCGTCTAACTTAAAATAAAGCAGGGGTTCGGTAAGCATTCGTAGCTGGACACACTTCCGGCACTCCGCGCCAAAACCTGTGTTCCGACAAGCGAAACTCCCCATCGGACCCCCCTCAGATTTAGTGGAAAGAGGACCCTGTGGATATCTCTTCAAAAACTGAATACAGCCTAAGCATGAGAACAGAAAGAAGGTGTACTGAACAGTAAAAAAAAATAGTAGTAGTCAACGGACCAAGAACAAGAAGTCTAGTAAAGAGCAGCCTGAAACAGCAACGGCGTCATGGGTAAGTGGTCACGGTGTTGGATTGCCAAGCGGGCGAGCAGTGTTCGAAACTCCCTCGTGCCATTTATTTTTGTATTTTTTGCACAACTTCATGAACTGTCCGTCCGGACATTGAAATGTTTGTTCTCTTCCTGTAGTCTTGGCAGCTGTCATATTATACGTTGGTTACAGCATATGAGTCATGTGGTAAGAACACTTTACCGACGCAAGTAAATGTGATAAATAGTGAGAGCAGGCGAAATAGCACATAGATGTCTCACAGAAATGAAAACAACAACTAAACGGGTGTGGACTATCTTACAACAAAGGAAGTCGAGAGTCAAGACGCCCAAAACGGAACGCAACTTCAAAAACGTTAAAAAGATATGTTTTCACAGCGCACAGAGAAACTATATGATTATGAAACTGTTGCGTTTGTGTTGTGACCACCTATTGTGTCTTCATCAGTTCCTTGTGAGTGATCACATTCAAATTTATGCGAACAGCTGTACTGGACAAGGAGGCAAATCTCACTCACTCACCAGTCTTACAAATTACATGCGTCAATGAGATTCCTGTCATATGACACACATACTGTCACTAATGCCGTGTATGACACACTAGACGTGTTTTCTGCTGACGGATTCGGTTGACTTGTCGCCTTGTCATCGAACGTTTGCGGTTCCCATTCGAAAGCCACCTCCGTTCGGCTGCTAATAAAGTAGTTGTGCAGAATAAACTATCATAGATCCCTGTCTTACACCTCGCTGTTGCAAACGGACGTTACACCAAGACACAGACACAAACACAAGTTTGAGCAAAAAAAAAAAAAGCACGAGGGCAGTCTGAACATGGCTCGCCTGCATAGCAGTCGAACACCGTAACCACTTAACCACGATGCCTTTCCTCAGCCCGGCAGCTCTATATTGCCGTTCTTGTCCTTGGCCCGTTCACTGTTTATATTTTGCATTATTTCATAGTCCAGTACACTTTATTTCTTCTTTCATGCTTGATCCATGTTCAGTTTTTGACGGGCCGTACACTGGTCCCTCTTACCACTAAATCTGGTGGGGGGGGGGGGGGAGGGAGAGTTTCTCTTGTGAGTCACGTTTCAGCGTGTAGGGCGCGCGCACGCCGTCGTGTTGATCGTTGGGCAGGGAACCTGCAATTCAGGAACCATCCGCAAATCTTGATCGGAAGTGGGGGACTGGTTCAAATGGCTCTGAGCACTATGGGACTTAACATCTGTGGTCATCAGTCCCTTAGAACTTAGAACTACTTAAACCTAACTAACCTAAGGACATCACACACATCCATGCCCGAGGCAGGATTCGAACGGGCGACCGTAGCGGTCGTGCGGTTCCAGACTGTAGCGCCTAGAACCGCTCGGCCACTCCGGCCGGCTGGGGGACTGGAATTGTGTTTTATTTATGTATCCGACAAGCTCCACCCGAATGTTTGAAGGTCTAGTTCGAATTGAAGTATATTTTTACTTGTGTACGAGAGTAATGTTCATGACTTGCACGACATGAGCACTGCACCTAACTTTGTATCCGAGTTTTATGTTACTTCTTTGCTTTTACAATATTCACTTCCTTTTCGTGCGAGTAGGATATGCCGCTGTAAAACTCGTTTTCAGCAAAATATCCCAGGAGAATGCTAATGTGGCAGAAGGAATGGTAATCGGGAGTTATTGGGATGGATTTTCAGTTCTAACATTCGCCTGACAATCGACAGAAACCTCCCGATAACGTTTTTCGGAACAGGGGCATTGGAATTATTTTAATTTATCTTTGCAGTAATGTTATACTAAAAGTAGTGTAAAATTTTTGTGTGTGTGAGTGGGGCGAAGTAGGAAGAGGGGGAGAGGGTTGGAACCATTGATCTGTAACTTCGAACTTCTGGAAAGTGAATGCAAGAGGGTACTTCATCTTAATGAATGAAAACGCATTGAAAAACCGTTCTTTGGAGTTTTCTGTCAGTGTTGAGAGAGACATTGGTATACAGGGTGTCCCATTTATCTCGACCACCCTAAATAACTGTTTGCCCAGATGCAAATTACAAAATGTTTCAAACAAATGTTCTTTAGCCGTCATGGTGACATTAATCAGCATGATTGACTTCGATGTAGCTTTGTTTTTTTTTTACGAAGATATGAACAGCGGTATGACTTTTTTAAATGGCACCCTGTATTTTTTATTCGGTAAGTCATTTCCTCTCCTAAAGACCTATTCAAAAATGTATCACAGTGTACCATTCACTGAAACACAACGTTGTTAATTACACAACACAAGATTAACTTTGAGCCTCGTATTACAAACTGTAGTTGTTACAAAACAAATGAAAACCAAGAAAAAAACATAAGACAAAATGAACTTTCTCTCTCTTGTATCATTGCCCAGGAGTAGAACGTTCAAAAGTGCGCAAAGTGGTGACCCTGGACATCGATTCACTGGTGCACTCATTGAACGAAAGAATTATTTACTGTTTCCAGCGTTGCCTGCTGAAGAGAATTGCAAGCAAGCACGATAGTGTTGTAGTTCCTGTATGTCCTCTGGAGTCGTTGGAATATCGCGATAGACAACGTCTTTAATGCATCCCCAAAGGAAAAAGTCCGGATTTAAATCAGGAGACAAGCAGGCAAATTAACTGTTCCTCCTAGACGAATCCATCTGGCAGGATAACTTCGGTTCAGAACACGACGTGCACGCAAGGCAGTATGTGCTGGACATCCATCGTGTTGATAACACATAAGCATTCTGGTCCTTAGCGACACTTCATCCAGAAGAAGAGCAAAAATTCATCTGAGGAAGTTGGCGTACGCTGTGCCGTTTAGACTACCATTGATGAAATAAGGGACAATAATTGTACTACCAAGCATCCCACACCAGACGTTAACTCTCCATTGACGCTGATGTTCCACCAGTCTAAGCCATCTTGGGTTGTCGCTGGACCAATAATGGTTGTTCCTTATATTTACCTGTCCTTTGTTTCAGAAGTAACATTCAGCGGTAAATAGAACATTGGAGAAAAAGTTCTGGTTGGCGAGGATCTGCTGCTATGCCCACTAACAGAACTGTACACGATTCTGGAAATCATTCCCATGCAGTTCTTGATGTAGGTGTGCATGATAAGGATGGAGCAGGTGACGTGTAAGAATACGATGTACACTGGTTTTAGGAATGCCAATCTCGTATTCAAGCTGTCGTGTTCTCACATAGTTACATTGCCCGCAGCCATTCTACACAATTATGAGCCCTTTAGCGGCAGTGTGTTGCAACTTGCATCAGCGAAGCGGGAAAGTCGACCGAGTAACATGCAAGAAATGTAATAGCTCAACCAATTTTGTGAACAGAATAAGAAATTCGGAGGCATTACCTTTCAACTCGCCCTCATATTTGAGTGTAATTGAAATTAATGAATGCTAGCAAATCGTTTGTTGGAATTAACGCAACATTGATTTAAGTCTTCTGCATACACAATTATGTACTTATTTAAACACAATCTGAATGTCCCGAAGTTAGCAGTATAAATGAATATACTTTCCAATGATTTGTCAAACATTTGTCATCTTAGGAAAGTGAATCAGCGTGTCCCTAGTTTGCCGTCGTCATCAGAAAAACAGTTTTTGTTCATTATCTCCACCAAGTTCGTAGCTGTATAGATTGTGTGCGAAATTTTAAAACACTTCAGCATTTAGTTCAATCGTTCTGCTGTGCTTTTAAATTGCAAATAAATTCTGCCGTTTTTTTACAAGTTATATAAAATACAGCACAACGTGTCGACAAAATGTTGGTTGCAACTATCATAGACTACTTTCAAGAACCTACCGTCGGTAACTTACATATGAATTGCGTTTTCAGTACATGTGGTACATGTAGATTCCTAGTTTTTTGGATTTTTTTCATTTCCAGATGCTAACCTTCGCGTAAAAATTATAATTACGATTTTGTTGAAAAGATATATTGTGTTAATTTAAATACAGGTACGTATCGATTAACTTGAGAAAATTTTGATACGTCCGCACATTTCAAGAGGAGGAGTAAAACGCTCGCCATTCTCCTTCGCAATGACTAATGTCAGAAATAAGGCAATAACGGGACGAGAAGAACGTTTTCTTCCGAAATCCGTTTGTATTTTTGGGGAAGTAGTCCTCAGGCTGCCCGTGAATGCACACTGTTTGGTCGCCTGGTCCTCTGGATACTCCCGCAGAAACCACACTAACAAGCTTCGACGCGCACGTCGGCTAACTTCGTTAACAGTAATGACTAACGAGCTGTTTAGAGGCATGTGAGTGCCGTAAGTCCTACTGATGTGCTGCTAAACCGGCGAAATCACCACGTCTTGTCACATCGTCCGTTCCGTATGTCTGTACGATATACGGCTGCGCTTACCCATACCTCTGCCGCCGTGTTGCTTGGAGGTGAAGCGATATTCTGCAGCCCTGCGAAATGCAACACCTCAGTCACTACATCTGACGATATCGGTGTCATTTTCTACATCCATGCGTACTTCGTGATCAAACGTTCTGAATAATTTCGTCAGCTGTGACCGTATTGCTCGTTAGGTGTCCTTTTATCATTAATGACATGGCCAGTATCGGTTTCACCGAAACGTACTTCCATTATTGGCTCTGACCGCATCCATCGATATAAGCGTGGATGGGAAACCGCGTCAGTTAAGTGATGGGACATGCTTTTCAGTTTCGCAGTCCATTACTCAGGCCTTACACCTGGCCATATATTTTTGTGCAGCCTTCCTTACGCAAAGACACAGTTCGTTGCAACTGCACATTGCTGTGGCGTGAACAAAATACACTGAAAGTTCCATAAATATACTGAGTTACTACATACTGAGTTACATCGTCATTCATTTATCGTCATGTATAGACGTGTGTTACATCGCTTTCCATGAACAGGAAAGGTAAGCTAGAACTTGAAGTATCTTGGACGTCGATGCCCAGTGCAATAGTTCAGTTGTGAAAGAATGGGGGAAGAATGACCTTTTATTGAATCATTTCAACATTTGTCTGAAGTAACGTATGGAAACCCGTTGCTTCCGAATACCAACTCAATGCTTAAGCCTTTGTGTCACCTGACACGTTTTCCATACATAGGTAACTCTTAAAAAAACCGTTCTGACAAACAAAACCATCGATTTTGGTTTGCCGTTTTTCGATTTTACAACAGTAGGTAGCTACTTACAACGGAATTGCGTACATACGTTAATTGTTTCAAGAGGAATAGTTACCCGCCCGGATAGCTGTGCGTGTTAAAACGTCGCTTCCGAAACGGGGAGGTGCGCCGGTCCCGGATCGAATCCGCCCGGGGGATTAACGACCAGCCTAGATGTTGTTTTTAGGCAGTTTCCCAAGTCCCATTGGGTGCTTACCGGGATGATACTCAAGTCCCATCTTAGTTACACAGTTCACAAACACAATCGTTTATACAGGTAAGGAACAGCGAAGGGCCTATTACACTACCTTGGGGAACGCCAGAAATCACTTCTGTTTCACTCGATGACTTTTCGTCAACTACTACGAACTGTGACCTCTCTGACAGAAAATCACAAATCCAGTCACATAACTGAGACGATATTCCATAAGCACGCAATTTCACTACAAGCCGAATGTGTGGTACAGTGTCAAAAGCCTTCCGAAAATCCAGAATACGGAATCGATCTGAAATCCCTTATCAATAGTAGTCCATGTGAATAAAGAGCTAGTTGTATTTCACAAGAACGATATTTTCTAAACCCATGTTGACTGTGTGTCAATAGACCGTTTTCTTCGAGGTAATTCAAAATGTTCGCACACAATACATGCTCTAAAATCCTGCTGCATATCGACGTTAACGATATGGGCCTGTAATTTAGTGGATTACTCCTACTACCTTTCTTGAATATTGGTGTGACCTGTGCTTCTTTCCAGTCTTTAGGTGGGGATCATTCGTCGAGCGAACGGTTGTATGTGATTGTTAAGTATCGAGCTAATGCATCAGCATACTCCGAAAGGAACGAAATTGGTATACAGTCGGGGCCAGAATACTTGCTTTCATTAAGTGATACTCCGAGGATATTTAATTCTACGTTACTCATGTTGGTAGCTGATCTCGATTCGAATTCTGGAATAGTTACTTCGTCTTCTTTTGTGAAGACATTTCGGAAGGCTGTGTTCAGTAACTCTGCTTTGGCAGCACTGTCTTCGATAGTATCTCCATTGGTATCACGCAGAGAAGGCATTGATTCCAGAATGAGATTTTCACTCTGCAGCGGAGTGTGCGCTGATATGAAACTTCCTGGCAGATTAAAACTGTGTGCCCGACCGAGATTCGAACTCGGGATCTTTGCCTTTCGCGGGCAAGTGCTCTATCAAGGAAGTTTGGAAGGTAGGATACGAGGTACTGGCAGAAGTAAAGCTGTGAGTACCGGGCGTGAGTCGTGCTTCGGTAGCTCAGTTGATAGAGCACTTGCCCGCGAAAGGCAAAGGTCCCGAGTTCGAGTCTCGGTCGGGCACACAGTTTTAATCTGCCAGGAAGTTTCCAGGCATTGATTGTTTCTTGCCGCTAACATACTTCACATACGACCAGAATCTCTTTGGATTTTCTACCAGGTTTCGAGACAAAGTTTCGTTGTAGAAACTGTTATAAGCGTCTCGCACTGCCGATACTATTTCTTTGAATTCAAGCCACATCTGGCCTACACTTAGATTATTAATTTGGAATGAGTGGAGATTGTCCTTCAGGAAGGCGTCAAGTGAATTTTTATCTGCGTTTTTGTATAGGTATATTTTTCGTTAATTTTTGGAGAATTTGGGGATTACAATATTCAATCTCGCTACGATAACCCTGTGTTCACTAATACCTGTATCGATTTTGATGCTCGTTATTAATTTAGGATTGTTTGTTGCTAAGAGGTGAAGTGTGTTTTCAGATTCGCTTGGGCTCATGAAAAACAGCTCGAAATAATTTTCAGATAGATGTAGATTTTCAGAGTTGATGTAGTGCGCCAGAATCGGTATATAGGCAGTGGCTATCTCTTCCTCCGCGACTTCTTCCGTCTCCACACGCTGTACTGTAGAGCTGGGGCACAGAAATTTGACGGGAAGGCGACCGACGCTTTCAGGCACGTTCTGACCTCCACGTATTTTCTCTTTAATGGAGAATACTACGAACAAACAGAAGGAGTCGCAATGGGGAGCCACTCCCGCCTGTGGTCGCGCATTTCTACATGGAGTACTTCGAGGAAGAAGCTTTGGCGTCATCCAAACGGAAACCTACTTTTCTCCGTTTGTGGATGACACGTTCGTGATCTGGTCCCACGGAAGGGACAAGTTCCTGAACTTCCTTACACACCTGAACTCCATACATCCGAACGTCAAATTCACTATGGAGTCCGAAGCAGAAGGAAGATTACCATTCCTGGACGTCATGGTTAAAAAAAGAGCGGATGGCACCCTGGGCCATGGGGTATACAGGAAGAAAACGCACACCGATCTGTATTTGCATGCGGATAGCTGCCACCACCCTTCGCAGAGGAATGGGGTGCTAAAAACACTGGAGCACAGGGCGCACACTATCACTGACGCAGAGTGTCTGCCCCATGAGCTGGAACATCTCAATACTGTATTCAGGAAAAACGGGTACTCGGAATGGCAGATCAGACGCGCTCTCAGCTCCACCTCTATAGCACAGCGTGTGGAGACAGAAGAAGTCAAGGAGGAAGAGATAGCTACTCCCTATATACCGTATTCTGGCGCACTATCGGGGAAAATAGGACGAATATTGAGCAAACACCGCGTAGGAACTGTCTTTTTGCCCACCCAATAAAACACGAGGATTATTGGGAAGTTTCAAAGACGATCTCGGTTTGCGGAAGTCAGCATATTCCAGATTCTGTGTAGGTGTGGGAAGATTTATATTGGACAGACATTGTGCACCATCGAAGATCGTTGCTGAGAACATCAGAGGCACACTCGACTTAGGTACACCAACAAGTTGGCGGTCGCAGAGCACTGTTTGTCCGAAAATCACGAAATGGACTACAAACATACCAGGGTCTTGGCACTGTCATCTAAATACTGGGACAGCGTCGTTAGAGAGGCTATCGAAATTCGTATCAGGGACGGACTCATCAACCGAGATTGCGGCTATAACCTGAGCAATACATGGGAACCAGCACTGAGTCTAATTAAAAAGACGCTTAGCAAAGAAAACAAACGGGCGACCACGGCGGACGAGGCAGTTACACCGACGCCACCACGGACGCCGGCGTTAGCGTAGCGTCTCAGCGACCGCCGACGCACTGCCGCGGCCGCGGACCGCAGAGAGAACGCCTCGCAGGGGGAGGGGATTTAAGACGGCCAGCCGCCCTCAGGAGCTCAGTTCTTCAGCGCACATGGCGATGGCGACATGTCTGATAGCCGGAATATTGTGCCCGTTGGACACTATCGACCGGCAGTACACCCGTGGACTGTTCGAGCAAGAAATACGCCGGGAGAAACTGAAGAATCACAAAAGCTGAAAGGTTTGGCAGTGACATCAAAATTCTGTTACAGACTGTAGACGAAATGGAAGATCAAGATCAGGTGGTTAAACTGGATAACTAAGGAAGAAGTACAGAATCGAATCGGGGAGAAAATAAAATTAGATGCAACCTGAATAAAAGGATGGATTGAACAGGCACACCCAGAGTCATCAATTAACTGTCAGTTTTGTCATGGGGGGAAAGTGTGCAGGTAAAAGTTGTAGGGAAAGAGATCGAGGTCTGACAAGAATAAGCAGGTGGAAGCGGATGTTGTGTTCAGTTGGATGCTGATATTCTGCCGCCAAGATAACAGCGGGAAATATTAGCCACATATAATCCATTTATGGCCTCTTTATAGTCAGTTCTGTTGAGAGATTTTGGAAAACTCTGGAGGGAAAAAATAGGACAATATTAATTTCCTGTATCAGAGAAGAGATTGAAGGAAGGGACACTACGAAAAATTGTAGAAAACTTGCAGGAACGCTTAAAATAAGTCATCATCATCATCTTGGACAGTTTCCAGCCACTGGCTGGGTCTGTCGGGAACACAAGCCTCTCCATCGTGTTCTGTCTTTCCACCATTCCCCCTCTTCCACCTTCGTCCAGTCCTCTCCTCTTCTCATCACACATTCCTTCACTCCCTTCACCCATCTATCTCTTGGTCTTCCTCTGGGCCTCTTCCCCTCCAGTTGCAGATCAAACATCCTCTTTGGAATTCTTCCCTCATCCATTCTCTTCATGTGTCCATACCACTGCAGTCTTGATTTTTCTATCCTGTCCTGTACTGGTTCCTCCTTTAGTCTTTCCCTCACATACAAATTTCGCAATCTGTCTCGTCTTGTTACACCCAACCTGCTCCTCTGGAACTTCATTTCACTAGCCTGTATTCTACTTTTGTCGCTTTTGTGCATTACCCATGTCTCACTTCCGTATGTCAATATGGGGACAAAGTAGGTTCGGTATATAATTCCCTTGGATTTCTGTGGCACCTCCTTGCTCCAAATAAGCCCCCTAATGCATTTGTAGAACTGCCCTGCTTTTCTGCATCTTTCATTTATTTCCATTGCGTTTCCCCCCTTACTTTCAATCACGCTTCCCAGGTACTTGAAGTTCTGTACCACTTGTAGTTTTTCCCCTCCACAAGTTATATCCACATTTGGCCTATTCTTCTTCCTTGTTGTGACGATTATTTCACTTTTCTTTGCAGAGAAATGCATTCCATATTGTGCTGCCGTTGCCTCCCATGCATCTAACTGCTCTTGCACCTCCTTCACGCAATTTCCCCATAACATCAGGTCATCGGCAAAAAGCACTGCTTTCATTTTATGATCTCCAATTGCATCTGATACTTGCTGTAGGATTTCATCCATAACAATAATAAACAATAAAGGCGAAAGTGCACTTCCCTGTCGCAGCCCATTTTCCAGCTTGAACCATGCAGTACGTTCCCTCCCCACTTTCACACAACTCTCACTTCCCTCATACATTTTTCTGACTTTTCGTGTAATCTCTTCATCTATCCCTTTTGCGTTCAGCACATCCCAGAGCTTGTCCCTACAGATACTGTCATACGCCTTCTCAATATCCAAAAAGGCCATGATTAAGTCCTTCCCGTACTCATAGTGCCTTTCCTGCAGTTGCCTTACCGCAAATATGAGGTCCGTTGTTGATCTTCCCGGTCTGAAACCGTACTGCTCCTCTTGCAGTCTACTTTCAATACTGCTTCTTATTCTCTTCTCCAGCATCTTTTCATAGATTTTTCCACAGTGGCATAGCAGGGTGATTCCTCTGTAGTTCTCACATCTCCTTTTATCCCCTTTCTTGAAGATCGGGACTATAATTCCTTTCTTCCAATCCTCAGGAATTCTGTTCTCCTTCCACACCACCCTCAGCACTCTGTATAGCCACTGGGTTCCTACTTCTCCTGCTGCTCGTATCATATCCACTGTTACTTCGTCCCAACCTGGTGCCTTGCCCCCTTTCATCCTCTTTATGGCTTCTTCCACTTCATTCCAAGTTAGATCATCAATTTCCCCACTATTATAATCGTCTGCTGCCTTAGGCTCTCCATCGCTGTTAGTTACCTGCTTGGCAGCATTCAACAGATCTTCAAAGTACTCCTTCCAAATCTTTTTGAGCTCATGCATTTCCTCCACAACTCTTCCATTATTATCCATGATCCTCAGGCACTCGCTTCTGTCATTCCTCTTATTTCTTACCATGGTGTAAAGTACTTTTTTGTTCCCTTCACTGTCCTCTTCTAACATTCTTGTCCATTTTTCCATCCACTTCTTCTTCTCCGCCCTTACTATGGTCTGTGCCGCTTTCTTGCTTTCCTTATATTTTACCCTAGCTTCCTCTGTTCGGGTCTGGAACCATTCTCTGAAGGCTTTGTTCTTTCGAAGTACTGCCTCTTTACATATGTTGTTCCACCATGGGGTTTCCCTACTTCTCCTCTTTGTGCTAGTTCTTCCGCACACAGTCTCAGCTGCCTCAACTAGAGCCCTCTTAAAATCGCCCCATTCTTCTTCCACTGTTCTCTGATCTTCCTTTGGCAGCTTCTTCCTGATCAGTGTCTGGTACTGGGTCCTCCGTTCATCCTCTTTCAGCATCCATGTCTTCAACCTTTTCTCCTGTATATCTGTTGCCCTCCTATCTTTTTTCTCTCTTAGGGTGGCTACCAACAGCCGATGGTCGCTGTCTAAGGCCTCAGATGGTATGACCTTAACATCTGTGAGGCTGCTCATCATCTGCCTATCCACTAGTACATAGTCTACTACTGAAGTTTGGGACCAGTCCCCACTGTACCAAGTTATTTTGTGACTACTCCTCTTCTTGTACCACGAATTTGCGATCGCCAGCCCATTCCTCTTGCAGAATTCCAGCAACAATTTTCCTTCTCTATTTCGGTTCCCCCAGCCCTCTGGTCCCATTATCTCCTCGAATCCTTTCCTGTCTGTGCCAACATGTGCATTGAGGTCCCCTATTATAATCTGATTTCCTCCATTTAGCTGCTTTTGCATGTCATCTTCAAATTCCTCCTTCTCCTTTTTTGTACACCCCACCTGTGGGGCATATGCTTGGATGATTTCAATGCTTTTTCCTTTCACCCGTACTCTGGCTTTTATCATTCGATCATTGATACCTTCCACCTCCTCCTGCAGACCCTCTCTGACCACTATTGCCACTCCATTTCTTCCCCTCTCATTCCCTATCCAGTACAGTTTACATCCTTTACTTAGTGGTTTTTCACCAACTCCTCTCCACCTAGTCTCAGCAAGTCCCAAGATGTCCAATTTCCTCCTTTCCATCATTTCTACAATTTCTTCTAACTTCCCAGTTAGAGTCCTTACGTTTAAGGTGCCCAGCCGTAAACCATCTCGTAATCCTTTTCCATTGCTTGGTCCGTTTCCTTTAAATCCGTTCCGTGATCCGAGGCATGTTCCCTTTTTGAAAGCAGTTGATTTATCCACTACTGGCTTGCTAGGCCTATCGCAGCTTCACCAGAGCCCCGTTAGCCGTCACGTTTCAGGGTTCCCATAGGGCCTTCTCAGCTACCGTAGCGGTCCTTTTAAAATACCGGGATTTCTTTTAGTTTTTGTTTTTTCATGTTTCTTGTGCCAATAACTTTGCCGCTGTGGTAACACCCATTCCCGTCAGATAACCGAAGTTAAGCGCTGTCTAGTTTGACTAACACATGGATGGGTGACCATCCGGGTCTGCCGAGCTCTGTTAGCAAGCGAGATGCTATCAACCCTTGTGAGGCCAGCTGAGGAGCTACTTGATCGAGAAGTAGTGAACAATAGCCGGGAGAACGGTGTGCTGATCGCATGCCTCTCGATACCTACATCCAGTGACGCATGTTGGCTGAGGATGGCACGGCGGTCGGTCGGTACCGTTGGGCCGTTCGAGGCCTGTTCGGAGAGAGAGAGAGAGAGAGAGAGAGAGAGAGAGAGAGAGAGAGAGAGAGATGAATGCAGAATACATACAGATATAAACTTATACAAATGTCCGTTTTATTCGCTAGTTGCAAAAAACGTCAGTATCATCGGGGCGTGCAAATACAATTCGAATAGCCAGAAGATGACTGCATCGCCACAATGGCCAGCCGTTAGCACGGCAGCGACATTAGAGTTATTAACTGCTGGGGCAGTGCCGGCCAGTGAGTACAGCTGCTACATTTGGACGTCGGCCTCTTTGCTGCGCTGGCGCTGGCGGGGCGCCAGGCCCCCGTGTTTCGGCCGAGCGCTGATGCTGCAGGCTGCATCGATGTTCGCGCGGGCCGAGGCCGTCCACGCCGGTCCGCGTGGGCGCTGCCAGCGTCACGCGGCGCCTCCTCTTCTTGCCTGCTGTTTGTCCTCGCGATTCGCCTGGAACAGCCAACATGCTCGTACGCCCTGTTTCGTGCACTGCTATAAAGCCACGCTGCGGCAGGACAAAAAAGCGAAACGTTCAACAATTTACGTTTAAATCATTTCTGTCTGTGTCTGTGGGTTGTGTAATTCCCTTAGGGTCTTCACCAAAACGGCAACAGGCAACTGTAGCGTCACTACCTTCCTTCGACATTCGGCTGTGCAGCTGCGGCTGCGAGAGCATAGGCGCTCTGTACCCATGCAAGGTCGCGTACTGTTGTTTTTGCGCTGAGCCCTTGTCCTCAACAGCCAGCCGAAGGAACCGTGCGTGCTGGGCCAGATGATAAGAGTGAAGTGACTGTGGACAACAACCTGTAAGAAACCCGTTTCATCTAATCGTAGAGTCATACAGTCAACCAATACGTTGAGGTTTAGATTTCCCTGTGGTAGTACTACACCGAGAGTTAGAGTGATAGGTGACTGTGGCTTGTGTTGACTATTGTTGTTACCTCTGAAGATGTACCGGGAATACAGTTTTATTTCTTGCGCAGTGCGGTATGTGTGAAGATGAGTTCTCAAACAACATGTCAAGCAGTCAAGGATAATATAAAAGGAGAGGTAGACGTCGGCCGCGGTGGCCGAGCGGTTCTAGGCGTCTCACAAGGGGAGGCCACGACGTTTGGAACGCTGATTTACTGTAAACTTCGTACACTCGTAGTATTCCATGAAGACAACAAAATGTGTAAGCATTAGCGCGTACTTCTCAAGCGTTACTGAGAAAATCGCAAGATAATTTCGGTCGTCAAATATGCACCTGTGCGTGGCCATTTTTATCAAGAAGCGGCGCAGCCCAGTGGATAGCCGGCACGGTAGCTCAGCGTGTTCGGTCAGAGAGCCGGTTGGCCTCTGTAATAAAAAACGGAGTGGAAGGATCAACCACCGAACTTGAACAGGATGTCTTGCGACGTCCGCAACGACCAAACACAACGATCAATAACGAACAAAATGCAAAAA
Organism: Schistocerca piceifrons; assembly: GCF_021461385.2. Lineage (NCBI taxonomy): Eukaryota > Metazoa > Arthropoda > Insecta > Orthoptera > Acrididae > Schistocerca > Schistocerca piceifrons. The sequence goes on from NC_060138.1 coordinate 702,913,379, forward strand.
AAAGGTGGTTAGCGTTCTAGCCCTGTAATCGCTGGATCGATGGATCGAGTCCCGTTCGTCAGTTTTTTCTTAATTTCTAACACAGTCATTTTCTTTACTATTTATATTACAATTGATATAATGGGAAAAGTTCTTGTAATCGGATGAACCTTTACTAAATTTACAATGTGCATAAAGTGATACTGAAGATGTATGCTTGTCTGTGATTTGAGAAATCCCTTTTACCTGGAACCAGCCCGAAACGACGTGATACCTGCAAGTTTTGAGCGGCACAGACGGCTTTCGAAAGATGTACAATTAATCGTCGCTTTCGACATTACGAGTACAAGTTGCAAGATGGTATTTTTCGTAAAAGTATGGAAAACATGAAGTTAAGCGGCACCATCTGCATTGAATAAATGCTAAGTTTCCGAATACGCAAGGTCTTTTGAGGTTTTCCGTGGAAAAACTTTGTTACCATATTCAAAAACCTCTCTTTGAGACGATAATTTGGAAGCAAACCATGCATAACGCAGCATTTCCTTAAATATCGGCGCTGATTATTGGTCATGCAGTATCGACTGTATTTTAATAGCGTCTTCACGAGAAGCAATTTCTCGTTCTCTTTCGATTAAGTACGAAAAATTTTTAAGACACAGACAAGTATACATTTTCAGTATCACTTTGTGCGTTTGGTCGTTTACTAGTCGATAGTTATGAATATTATATTATTTGTGATAATAAAAAATTTGTAGACTGCCAAATAACATTGTAAATTTAATAAATGTTTATCCGATCACACGTATTTTTCCCATTATATCAATTGTAATATAAATAGTAAAGAAAATGACTGTGTTGAAAATAAAAAAACTGACGAACGGGACTCGATCCGACGATCCACTCGGCTGCCGCCGCTTCATGGTAAAAATGGCCACGCACAGGTATATATTGGACAACGTTAATTATATTACGATTTTCTCAATAACGCTTGAGAAGTACGCGCTAATGCTTACACATTTTGTTGTCCTCGTGGAGTATTACGAGTGTACGAAGTTTGCAGTAAATCCGCGTTCCAAACGTCGTGGCCTCCCCTTGTCAGTCCGGAACCGCGCGACTGCTATGGTCGCAGGTTCGAATCCTGCCTTTGGCATGTATGTAGTTAGGTTTAAGTAGTTCTGAGTTCTAGGGGCTGATGACCTCAGATGTTAAGTCCCATAGTGCTCAGACATTTGAACCATTTTTTTGAGTGGTAGACTTTAAGGACTCGTTGGGACGGGTGATCAAAGTGGCAGTGTAATGTACGGGATTTTCGCGCTATTCGTGTTTGCAACTTTTCAGTTCCAGACTAGCAGATCCAATTAGCGCGGAAAAATTAAAATAGACTGTTTCAGGTTCGATAGGGGCAGTAGACCACAAACGCCCAATTAATAAAATACATAAACACGGGTGAATAAATAACAACAAAACGTCAACAGCCACACAGATACTTCGTAAGTTACGAATAACAGGAAGCTCCAAATTAAGAAAATTTACTCTACATGGAAACCATACACCATGTACGAAAACGCGTGCTCAGAAAGGAGTAGAGTAAGTCAGACGAGCTAACAGTAACAGTTATAACCAGAACTTCAAACAAGGAACGCAGAACCCTGACAGTAATGTCCACAATAATTCATTCTTTTAGCAAAACTGTCATTCAGTCTGTAAGTACTGAAAGCACGACAAAAATCATGTCCTCATAATGATTAGAATATTACCACTTCTGATGCTTTGTCAATAAGAACGATAAGCGTCAATGTTGAAGAGCTTTTCAACTTGCAATGCGCTTAAGACAGAGAGTACCAAGTTTTGTGCGGCCGTTAGTTGACGGTGCAGTATGTTATTTAGTTCCTGATAGTGTCATACAAATGATGCCTCTAACATATCACAATATTCGTATGAGAATAATCGCTGTGTAATGCGATGGCTCGGATGGTAGGTGCTTCCCTCTCACAATGCAGTGGAAGCGGGATCAAGTCAGGGAGTGGCAGTCCTGCTCTGCGCGAGCACTTGTTCTTCCTCACCTGCATATGCAGAGGGGAATATGCCGTAAAACGCTTATCCATCCAAAGCTCTATTAATTCCTGTACAACCTTCCACATTTTCTGAACTCACTTCCAGACTGATAACCTCCTGTTACTGAATAACTCTGATGGAAATTCGCGTGTTAGCGGCGTAGCTATGCCAATTCATAGCAGGAGGAACATCTTGTCACCAAGACCATTTCCGTTCTAGACAGAGTGATCTACGTGTTCCTTGACCTCAATACAAAAATTAACCTTCACATCATTTGTGCCTACGCACCTACTTCCACTTCAACTGATGAAGAATTAGAACAGATCTTTGAGTACCCGACAATAGCAAAAAATTCAGAAATCACCACGTTCTCCTTAATACTTAGCGGTTCTAATACCAAGGTAGGGCCGGCCGCGGTGGCCGTGCGGTTCTAGGCGATGCAGTCCGGAACCGCGGGACTGCTGCGGTCGCAGGTTCGAATGCTGCCTCGGGCATGGATGTGTGTGATGTCCTTAGGTTAAGTAGGTTTAAGTAGTTCTAAGTTCTAGGGGACTGATGACCTAAGATGTTGAGTCCCATAGCGCTCAGAGCCATTTTTGAACCAAGGTAGGAGTGAAGTCCACAGAAAACCATCCCTTCACTGAAAATTTGTTACTTTCAGCGCGAAACCATAGAGGACGAATCATGACGAATTTTGTTAACAACTAACAGAAAAGTTAAGAGGAATGAAACTGAATGAACTCTTGACAGGAATTGCCGGTTGTATTCGAACAGCAGTAATAAGTCATTTGAATTTGTTCTTGCCGCGTGTTCTATCGCAACGCCACTTTAGTTTCGCTGTCGGCACTATAAAATCATACACCCCGTCCCCCTTCTTCTCATTCTTGATGCCGCATTTCAGTTTCACTCCAAATATTGTTCCCTTTGTTGCTTTTTGACAGACCCTGAGTCGAAATGCTCTGATTGTTGTAACTATCACAGTTTCGAGAGCGCATGTTGTTACTGGCAAGATGCATGTGTCATAAACCTTCTTTTTAAATTAGTGGAGATACTCGGTTTACTGAATATGTAACCAGGTTTTCGAAATGCCATCCAGGTGAGCCCATTTAGCCGGATGATCTCTGCAGTCTGGTTATCTTCTCCAACTTGTATTTTATGTCCCAAATAAATGTATTCTTTTGTTAACTCCAGAGCACAGTTTTCAATGGAGGCCAGAGTATTGAAAGGGCTCATGACTTTACTCCTTTGAAGGTTAATTTTGAGGCTTACAGTTTTTTTCCAGTGGTCTACATTTCCTCTCTCTACGGCCGCATTCATATTAGATAGTGATAGAGGTTCCATAGCCTCTTTGAACTGATGACTCCTGCTTAGGCACTCCTGTGCCTCGTCGCTCTGCGCCGTGCTGCTGCTGTCCTGCGCTGCCTCGCAGCCGCTCGGACTACTTGCTTTGAAAGCTACGAGTCGCCACAATTTCCTACAGGTTGCTACAGTCGCTGTAGCAATGGCTACTGGGTGCCTTCAGTGGATCATACCTCCTAACTGCCTAAATGTCTTTGTGGTACCCCGCACCTGCCACCAATTTTTTTTTATTTTTGTCGCGTCCCAAGCATGGGTTTTGCCTGAGATTGAGTGACACTGTTCTTAACCACAACTTAGCTGGTTGACCTGACTAAGAAGTGACGATAATTGATGTGAAGGTAACAAAAGGCTGGGAGATAATGAAGCAACTCTCCAGAGCGTTCAACAATCTAAAGTTTATTAGAAAATGTACAGACTGAACCCTACAGCTCTGGCGCAGATGTGTCCTCTGAGCGGCCAAGTCCGATACAGAGGCGGCGTAATGACTCTGTCGTTCCGTCTACTCTTAGAATGCGATCCACACTAAAATCAGAGTCCCACAGCTGCTGCTTATCGACGACTGCAGACTATCTCCTGGCGGCCTCGCACATCGACTGCCTCTTCCGACTAACTCCCTGTCTCTCTAACTCTGTTTACATTTTTTTTTCTCGGAGCGTCTTGCTGCCAATTTTTATATCATTTTTCCTTCGACCCCGCCGGCTATTGCCGTGACCTAATGTCGAGGGCTGCTTGCCTCCTTATTGGCTGTTATTGTGCACTCTTCAGTGGTTCTTCAGCGGCTGGGCGGAGGGCTTGAGATGCTTCTCTTAATATGGTCATACACTGCGTCCAAAGCCCCATATTGGCTTCTCATGACGTAGTGCTGTCCCCAACAGAAGGCCATCTCTCTTTCTCCTTCTCGTCCCACGCTCTCTCTCTCTCTCTTACTATTAGTGCTGTTTGCGTATTAACTTTAATTCGACTCCTTCTCAAGGTCCCGTTATCAGAAGTGTACACAGAGTCCTCCTTGTGCCATTATGGCTTATAGCTTTTAGCATGCTGTCAACACGGCTGCCCGTCAGCCTGGCGCCGGCTACACAGCCCGCTTCCGGGTCTGTGGCGCCTCTCGCCGCACCTAAATTCATTACTGTTGCTTCTTCATAGTTTATCAATTCTGTTATTAATAACGCCTTAACAATTCCCCATTTTGTTGTTACTGGTGCAATTCAGACTTGGTTTCACTCATCGATATAACATCGTCTCATTGTAACGTACAACGAGAAAACAGAAATAAATAATATTTATTTATCTATCGGACACCCTTCGTGGTAGTATTTACAAAGAGTACATGTTAACGTAAAGTAGTAAAGTCTGTCTAAGAATTAAAGGAGCCTTTATGTGACGCAGAATATACACGAGTGCGATTTAAATCTGCAACACCGCTTGGTTAGGCGTTTTTCCACAACGTATTCGAGGAAAACTTTGGTCTGAAATCTGTGGTTGGTCCTGTTCCATAGAGCACCTCCCTCAGAAAGTTTGCTGCCTGCTGCATGCACTTACCTCGCTTTATCCGTTCCGATGAAGCGGGTTTTTGTCCACATTACATTCCTGGCGTAGAAACGTCCCTGTACTTGCTGGTTTTTGTGTTTTTGAAAAGGAGTGTGACTGAGTGGCTTCTAATGTGTAACTAAGGAGTTAAGCTTTTTTTTTCAAAACGTAGTAAAGTGGTGCACTAAATCAATTTCCGTCTCAAGAGAGAGGGAAGGAATCCTTAAAATCTCAGGAACTCGATGCCTCTACGTGACTGGACTTCGAACGCCTTATTAAAGAGGAGCGTGCTAATTACATATAAAGGTGAACGGGAAGTTTTGATCTACTAGAAATATTGAGCTTTGCTAAAAAAATATTTACTTCCCTTATATTACTGTATGAGGTTGCTGAAACACGAACCCGAACTCAGGCCTTTGGGAGGCCTCTGCCGATTGAGCTATCCACACATGAGCCACAAACCGTGTCACAGCTTTCCAAGTTCCCGAGACGTTCTCTCACACTCAGTGCCGAACTCTATCTCTATTGGACGAAAGGACGTTGCAAAGTACTGCTTAACCAAAACCAGTAGGTTACTTCCAGTATGATATTTACATTCTGCGGCAACATTTCCGCTGTTGTCAACGTTACAGATTAAAACTATGTGCTGCACTGAAACTGGAACCCCACTCCTTGCCCTCATAGGTAATGAATGAGATGATACGCTCCAGCCTGTAACATCTAACGAAAAGATCACTAACAACGTACCGTTTGCCCTAATTTGGGAAGACACTGGGTAGAGGTTGATATTGGGGCATAATTTGGTGATCAGTAATTGGACGCAGCTCCCTCTTCTCAACGTGTTGGGTAAATTGTAGTTGCAGATACGTCTTTCACTTTTCTGAAGCCCACTTCACGTACGAAAGCGCTTCCGCGCATAGAGGCGGAGCGATAGTGAGCGAGGGGATGAGGTTTACGCATGTGGCGGCAGAGAGCGGTCAAACGAAGTCCGTGTTGCCGAACTGTGCTGCTACGGACAACAATGCCTTAGGTGCATCGTATTATACGTTCAAATCTATAAGAGAATAACACAGTTTAAAACCGATTTCGATCATTCGTCTACATGGGAGAAACCGTCTTGAGGTTGTATCCACTGCTCCACAGCAACTGTCTGTGTAACGTCGGAAGGCGAGAACAGCTGATACAGCTTTGTGAAAACGTCAAGAACAATTGTTCTCAAAACTACGATTGTGTAACGACACGATCATCGAAATTAGTTGCAATAATTGTCATTTATTGCGATTTGGACTGTATTTTAAGTAAAAATGTGATACGTTACAAAACAAACTTCAAACTCAAACCGAAATCATTATATTTCTTTGACAACTGCTTCTACTCAATATAATTGTTTAAATGTGTATAATGCGCGTATGTGGGTGTGTTTGACTGCTGTTCAGTGTAAATCACTATGTGTAAAAAAGTATTGCCGATAGCAAAAACTAATGCAAAAGACTATCGTAAAAATTGTTATACATTATCATATTTTTCGGTGTCAACAGGCATTATGAGTTTAAATCGTTCGACATTGCAGTGGGAGAAAGCATTTATGATCCATTGAACAAGCTAACAATTAAATCTTCTGTATATAACTCAACGGAATGCTGACAGATAACGTCGAAAACCACAGATATATCGACAGATAACCCTCGCTTTCATTGTAAGGCATTTTCCAATTCGTTCCATGAAAATGACAGGGGTTTACGTGTCGAAATACTGGAGTTTATGACGAATTTATCCAGCCGCATTCTCACAAGTAATTCAACAGGCTGGGAAAAGCTTAACTTGTCCTTGGGCAATGTGTTGAACATTGTAGTCTGAATACTTCACAGGCTACATATTCCTAATGAATAAAAGCTAGGAATTCTCATGTACACTGTATGCAATTGAAATGTAGACAAAAACGTTTTTAAACCATGAGTCTTTAACACCAAGAAAGATCATTACCATGTTCCAAAGTCTACATCGTATGAGACCATGTCTGAACCACCTGATTGTAAATTTAGGCTGATACGTTCAAGGCTTTTATCCATGTTCACCTCCCTGTGAAACTCTTATTTTTGAAACTTAACAGCGTGACACACACAGTGTATCCACACTGAAGGGGGATGTTGTCTATTGCTTCATGCAAACCCTTTCAGTGTCTGTTACTTTGAATGATTTTTTTTCCACATAGCTTGTAACCTGTGCGCAAATTAATTCTATCGGATTATGCTGACAGTAAAATGTGGGTGAATGCAAAATTGTGTGACCACATTCACGTGCAAGAAAGTACATTCTCTCGCGTAACTTTTATAAATTAACGAGCTGCATGAGTTCAGCACGAATCTGGCTTAAATTGCCCGGAACATTTTTATTTTTCACTCAGAGCACAATATCCCCTTTCCTGTGCTCGTACTTGATCATTTTTCTGTAACAGCTGAATGATAACTAGCACGATAATTACAATGAGCGACTTCGAAGCTAGGTATGGCAAGATTTGTTCAGCAAATTACTTCTTGAAAGTGACAGCGTTCATTTCCGAATGGTAGTCGCTACTGTTTCTCGTACACCTAAATACAAGTTTACTCTCAGGAACCATGTCAGGAGAAGGGCAAGCATGCAGGATAGTATCCGAGAACCTTTCCCTAAGAGAACTTTAAAACCGCCAGTACCATCACTCATTTTCCAACAGATATTCATGGAATGATTCAGTTTCACCAATGTTTCGTTAAGGTAATACACTGTAGAACTACCTCCTCCTGTAGTATCATGCATCTTTATGATGGTTGTACTTCGTGCTGCTTCTATGTCACTTCTTTCGACTAAAAACCCTCTTCTTAACGTGTTTAAAACTAATGTATTTCAAAATTCTTTACACTGACCAAGTGCTACTTTTGAAGCCCATTTGCTCGGGCATAATTGTAACAAGTTTTTCTGATGTTTGGTATTCCCTTCTTAAATACATTTCAAACCCGGAGCGCTTTAAAGCATCGTTGTCAAAACCATCTATTTGTGTTACAGGTTTGTTGCGGTTTCGATGATTTTCAGGCGACACAAAAACACATTTCCTGACGTTTCTACAGTTCCGACACTTTTCTTTACTATTCACTGTACAGTTCTTTGGCCAACACGTGTTTCGGCAGTTCGTACCCGAGTCTTCAAAATGTCAAAAATAGAAATATCGCTTTCAGGTTCACATTTGAGGAAGTCATAAATGCGGGACATAAACCACCTCGACTGCCTGTGAAGCATCTACATCTACATGATTACTCTGCAGTTCACAATTGAGTGCCTGGCAGAGCGTTCATGCGAGCTCTAATTTCTCTTATTTTATTGAGATGAACATTCCTCCCTATTTAGATGGGCGCCAACAAAGTATTTTCACACTCTGAAGAAAAGTTGACGACTGCACGACGAAAAACGCCTTTGTTTTGATGAGTGCCACCCCAATTCGCGTATCAAATCGGTGGCAGTCTCTCCCCTATTTCGCGAAAATACGAAACGAGCTGCCTTTCTTTGAACTTTTTCTATCAGTTCTATCTGCTGTGGAGCCCACACCTGACAGCAACACTCCATAAGAGGGCGGAAAAGCATAGTGTAACTAATCTCTTTAGTAGACCTGTTGCGTTTTATAAGTGTTCTACCAATAGATTGCGGTGTTTGGTTTGCTTTCCACACAACGTTATCCATGTGAGAGTTGAATTTAAGCTATTCGTAATTGTAGTCTCTATGTATTTAGTTGAATTTTCAGCCTTCAGGATCGTGTGTTTTATCCTGTAAACTGAATTTAGCGGATTCCTTTTAGTACTCATGTGGATGACTTCACAATTTTCATTATTTAGAATCAATTGCCACTTTTCTCGCCATACAGATATCTTGTCTAAGTCGTTTTCTGATTTATTTTAATCTCTAATGACTTTATGAGACGGTAAATCACAGAATCATCTAGAAACAGGCTAAGAGGACTACTCAGATTGTCTACTAATTCGCTTATTTAGATCAGGAACAGAGGAGCCCCCATAACACTTCCTTGCAAACGCCAGGTATCACTGCCGTCACTTCTGTTTTACTCGGTGATTTTCCGTTGATTACTACATACACTGATTTTTCTGACAGGAAATCACGACTAAGACGATACTCCATAGGCGCGCAATTTAATTAAAGTTGCTTGTGAGGAACTTCAGTTTATTGCCGTCACATGACATTTTCATTTGGAAATCACACCAAAACGTTTACAGATACACATTCACAGCTATACTGCTACGAGAAAGTAACATCGACATGACTGAATAATTCTGTCGCTCTGTGAATGAAACTGCACTGTCGCAAAATACGGCAACAGCGCAGCATGTGGGAGAGAGATTCTCGCAATCCAGTTTGTAACTCGCGGCTAGCCGCCCGGAAAGAGAATGAATCTTATTGGCCACTAGCAGTTAATGGAGAGGGATACGCAGAACGGCTGAAAATATGGCCGCCTTCCAACATTACTGAGGTATAGTAGGTCGTAGGATGGAAGGTTATAGTTTAATGGACCGACGTGGAAGTCATTAGAGACAGAGCACTAGTTCATCTCAAACAGATGGTGTAAGGAATCGACCAGAGCTTTATTGAGGAAATCATCCTGGTTATTGCTTAATATGATTTATGGAAGCGCAGTGAACGTAAATCTCGATGATCCGCAGGGGATATGAATCCCGGTCAACTCGAATGCGCGTGCAATGTGTTAAATACTGTTCCTCTTGCTCGATTCCCTTATTGATGGTCTTTGTGTCAATTTATTGAATTCTGACACGATCGCTTTGATTTGGCTCTCTTTAAGGGTTCTATACACGTTACTCGTATTGGTTATTTTTTGAAATTTTCTTTATTGAGTTAATTTTTTCCCCTGACGACGTGTATCCTGACATATTGGGTGTCACGCAGTACATCTGGTTAAGCTGTGCTCAGTGCTAGTGTATTATATTGGTCTGTGAGAGTGTTTGAGGTTTTATCGTTACTGTGTGCACAGTGCGGTAGCGAGTCAGCAGCAGTAATTGCTTTTGCAAATAGAGGATTTACAGTCGGTTAGTACATAGGCAAGTCAGCATGGGTATTGTGGTACATTGTATCATTAATTATTTTTTTCATATGCAGTGTTCGTTATAAAATTAATTCATCGTATCAGGAAATTACGCTGACCAGGGGAACATGACAAGTGCCTTCAGCCGATTTCCCAGAAATTTCGCTCAGTGAAAGAGAGGCCAAAGTATGCACTTTCGCGTTGGTATTCGATCTTTTTTTTTTTTTTTTTTTTTAAAATGGTGGTTAACATTCCTGCTGTAATTTATATGCTTTCTAGAACGCAATAAATTGAACTGAAAAGTTGGCGCAGTGGGTAGCGTCGCGGCTATACAATTTTACGCCCCATGTTCGAAACCTGATTATTGTTTTTATTTTTGTTTTTGTTTTTCATTTATTTACCTGTGTCCGTAGAACGTAATTACACGAATATTTTCCATGTATGTTGAAACAAGGATGTCCTTATTCGCCGACTGATTGTCTGTTTGGTATATACACTCCCGGAAATTGAAATAAGAACACCGTGAATTCATTGTCCCAGGAAGGGGAAACTTTATTGACACATTCCTGGGGTCAGATACATCACAGGATCACACTGACAGAACCACAGGCACATAGACACAGGCAACAGAGCATGCACAATGTCGGCACTAGTACAGTGTATATCCACCTTTCGCAGCAATGCAGGCTGCTATTCTCCCATGGAGACGATCGTAGAGATGCTGGATGTAGTCCTGTGGAACGGCTTGCCATGCCATTTCCACCTGGCGCCTCAGTTGGACCAGCGTTCGTGCTGGACGTGCAGACCGCGTGAGACAGATCCGGAGATCTTGCTGGCCAGGGTAGTTGACTTACACCTTCTAGAGCACGTTGGGTAGCACGGGATACATGCGGACGTGCATTGTCCTGTTGGAACAGCAAGTTCCCTTGCCGGTCTAGGAATGGTAGAACGATGGGTTCGATGACGGTTTGGATGTACCGTGCACTATTCAGTGTCCCCTCGACGATCACCAGTGGTGGACGGCCAGTGTAGGAGATTGCTCCCCACACCATGATGCCGGGTGTTGGCGCTGTGTGCCTTGGTCGTATGCAGTCCTGATTGTGGCGCTCACCTGCACGGCGCCAAACACGCATACGACCATCATTGGCACCAAGGCAGAAGCGACTCTCATCGCTGAAGACGACACGTCTCCATTCGTCTCTCCATTCACGCCTGTCGCGACACCACTGGAGGCGGGCTGCACGATGTTGGGGCGTGAGCGGAAGACGGCCTAACGGTGTGCTGGACCGTAGCCCAGCTTCATGGAGACGGTTGCGAATGGTCCTCGCCGATACCCCAGGAGCAACAGTGTCCCTAATTTGCTGGGAAGTGGCGGTGCGGTCCCCTACGGCACTGCGTAGGATCCTACGGTCTTGGCGTGCATCCGTGCGTCGCTGCGGTCCGGTCCCAGGTCGACGGGCACGTGCACCTTCCGCCGACCACTGGCGACAACATCGATGTACTGTGGAGACCTCACGCCCCACGTGTTGAGCAATTCGGCGGTACGTCCACCCGGCCTCCCGCATGCCCACTATACGCCCTCGCTCGAAGTCCGTCAACTGCACATACGGTTCACGTCCACGCTGTCGCGGCATGCTACCAGTGTTAAAGACTGCGATGGAGCTCCGTATGCCACGGCAAACTGGCTGACACTGACGGCGGCGGTGCACAAATGCTGCGCAGCTAGCGCCATTCGACGGCCAACACCGCGGTTCCTGGTGTGTCCGCTGTGCCGTGCGTGTGATCATTGCTTGTACAGCCCTCTCGCAGTGTCCGGAGCAAGTATGGTGGGTCTGACACACCGGTGTCAATGTGTTCTTTTTTCCATTTCCAGGAGTGTAGATTCGAAAAAAAAGAACGAATGAGAAAATTATTTGAAATTGTTTTCGGTGAAATTTCTGTAGTGCATCTTGTTTCATAATCAACCGCAAGCGTCAGCTTCCGGAAAAATGATCCGATATGCGTTGTTTGCAGTGAAATTATTGCCAATGCGTGAAATCTTCAGCAATGTTAACGGCGTTCCTTTCTCCGGTGAGATTTATGCGAAGAAATGTCAGTGTGGCAAACATCTCATCGCGTGATGCTCATTGGAACTTCTGTGTTTCCAATGTTTCTACGATCAGTTTCATCCAAAGAATTCACATAAAAATTGACATAAGAATTAAATATAAGAACTGGATAATTTAAAAAGATTATAACCCCTGGAAATACTACTCACACACACACACACACACACACACTATATAATAAATGTATGATGCTTATTCTGAAACCCATTTCTAATTATACAGTCAATATAACGCCCTTGTATCCTGTAAAAATGGTTCAAATGGCTCTGAGCACTATGGGACTTAACATCTTAAGTCATCAGTCCCCTAGAACTTAGAACTACTTAAACCTAACTAACCTAAGGACATCACACACATCCATGCCCGAGGCAGGATTCGAACCTGCGACCGTAGCAGCCCCGCGGTTCCGGACTGCAGCGCTAGAACCGCACGGCCACCGCGGCCGGCTGTATCCTGTAATTTGATAAGAAACTTTCTTGTAGCAATCTTATACAGACATGGGTAGATAAATGAAAATAAATAAATGAAATAAAAACAAAAACGTGGTTTCCAACAGGGGAACCAAAATTGTGAAGCCGCGACGCTATCCACTGCGCCAAGTTTCACTTGAAATTATCACATGCTGGAAGGCATATAAATTACGGCGGAAACTTTGACGTTTCTTTTCCCAGAAACGATAGAGTGTCTACGGGTAAGTCGAGACTCGTGTTTGCATATTTTGATCCGTCTTTCACTGAGCGAAGTTTCTGGAAAATCGTTGCAGAGTTCTCCTCGTGAGTTGAAGTTTCAATGTGAGAAGGTGATTTCAGACATTACGCTAGTCCATTGTTGGTATTTGTGTAACAAACGATGAAAAATAAACGCGAAATGTGTTGCCTGCGATTGACTGTTGGAAATGACAATCATCATTTTGTTCATCATCGTTTGATCCTAATGAAAACGATTTCACAACGACTTTAATGCAAAGTAGAGGCTTCGATATGTTGTTCGAGAAAGGTGAAGATTGGTTGGACAAGACAAAGAGGGTTAATTTGACATGACAATTTCGGGTGGAGTGTTAACAATTCCTTCGCTAAATGAGTTAGGTTTATTCCAATAAAGAGCCACCTGTGATGCACCGTTATGAAAAATTTACCGCAATAAATTTAGATGAGCTTTAAGACCACTTTCTCGCCAGACGACGCACGAATCCGCTGTGCATACTGGATCGCTGGGGAGCAGAAGTGAGCCACAGCGTGTTGGGGGGCGCGGAGGTGTGGCAGGGTGCCGCGCCGGCCGCATACCTGCGCGGCGCCTGGCCCGCCGCCAGGCGACAGACGCGTGTTTTAATAACGCCAGCCCCCCGCCCCCTCCCCCCTTCCCCCGCACCGCCCTAGTAGCGTCGCTACTCCGCCGCCATCTTACTCACTTCTCTATCTCCTTTGCAGTCTTCGTTCCTCTCTCAGCTACGCCGGCGAAAATCAAACTCGCGGAGCCGCGGCGTAAACAGTAGCAGTTTCAATTAGAGGAGACCGCGATGCGAGCGAATCGTAAATATCACTCCCGTTTATCTCCATTCCAAGGATATTTCGTCGCACGTTTCATTCTGTTTGTTTCGTTGCTGCTTCTTCTCGGTTCTTTCTCTCCCTCTCTATCACAGTAGCGAAACCTATCATATTCATTTCGTCATCAATTCTAGTCGCATTACTCCATTGATATGGGTTAATGCCAGTGAAAGTTTGTTTCCACTGTGTTACAAAACATGCGAGCCACGAACTAATACTATTTCCGTAATATTTTTGTTTGCGCCGGTTCGCGAAGTGGATGTGTGTTTCGTTCAAATGGTAAATTGGAATAGGGTGTCGTCAAACAATTGCTTTCGGTGGTTTGTCAGCAACAGGAACTCACCGTAGGTTGGTAAATGTTTATAACAAGTACTCTTGTTATTTTTTAACAGTTAAAACCTGACCCCTGAATTCTAAGAACCTGATGCATCAATTCTGACGTGGCCATTCTACTTTTGAAAATGGTCCCCCTGAATGTCATCCCAAAACAGCAACCACGGGCGGCCATTCTACTTTTGAAAATGGTCCCCCTGAATGTCATCCCAAAACAGCAACCACGGGCAAAAACATCGAGAATGTACACAATATTGTAAGATCGCCATTTAAACAGATCTGAAGTAGCTTAGCCGTTGGCACATAATAAGAAAAAGAAATGTATATTTTAAATGAAGAATTTATTATGAAAAAGCTTTGTGCGAGATGCGTGGCGCATTTACTGAGTATTGGCGACAAAAAGGTAAAAACAAGGTTCTCTTCAATGTTACAATGATGCGAACACGTTTCTTGCACCGATCTGTTACTGTGGATGAGACGTGGGTCCACCATTTTATCCAAGAAACGGCAGAGCAGTCGAAGCAGTCGTTGAAGGCAGCAGCCCTTCGCCATTAAAGGCGTAGCCGATTTCATTTGCTGGAAAGCGCGTGCCCACTGAGTTTCGAAATACTAAATTTCAGGGCTAAGACAATGACTGACGAGTCTGAACTGTATGGAGGGAAATATATATTTGTTGTGATGATCTGATACAAATATTCGTTTAGCGTCACAGTCAAGCTAAATTGTGAAAATTCGTCAATAAAAGTACACCGGAGTGCTGTCAGAAGTATGCAATAAATAAATAAAATATATAGATGTTCTCAGGGCTCTGTTGAGTAAATTGTTAATAAGGACGGTGCAGCATTGAAAATGGTATAAAAATGTACTGCGTTATTGAAACAAAAGTATGCTGATAGACGAATAGTTCTCATTTCTTCGAGAGGGCGGGCGTTGTGTTGAACTAGACACAATCAGGAACCGACGTATTGAGGTCATCACTTGAATTACGTTCTCTGCTAGCGACTGCTCGGTGGTGTCAGGAATGTTTTGATGACACACTCCCGGGTTTCCGGGTTCGATTCCCGGCGGGGTCAGGGATTTTCTCTGCCTCTTGATGACTGGGTGTTGTGTGCTGTCCTTAGGTTAGTTAGGTTTAAGTAGTTCTAAGTTCTAGGGGATTGAGGACCATAGATGTTAAGTCCCATAGTGCTCAGAGCCATTTGATGACACACTCTGCAGTTCTCTCTACACGTATGAAACACTCTCGGTCGGGTGACAGATCACTTACACCCATCTACATATATCTCTGCCCTGGGACTGAGTGTTTGTATTGTCCTCATCATCTCATCCTCATCATTCGTGACAGTGGCTAGAATGGATTGTGAAAAAATTGGACTGTGTATAAATTGGGACTTTTTACGGGCGCTGATGAATGCGCATTTGAGCGCCGCACAAGCCAAACATCATTATCGCCTACATATACAGCAATAGCGGAGGGCACCTCTGGTACGACTAATCTGACCTGCTGTCCCCTCCCCCACCCCTCTACACTGTTCCGTTCGCCAGTGGTGCTCCCGTCATCTAAACGATTCCGTGACGAAACGTGTCGTTCTTCGTTTGATCTGCTTTATGTGTTCTGTCAATCGCACTTCGTAAGGTTCGCAGATTGATGAGCAATACGCAAAAGTCGGCCGAACAAGCTCTTCGTAAGCCACTTACTCAGTGACTGAATTAATATTTCCATAAGATTCTTCCTAGGAATCTGTCTGGCATCCGCTTTTGCTACTATTAGGCTGCAGCGAGATTTCTGTGTTACACAATACGGCTGTAAATGGACGACTGCAGCTGAATGAACGTAAACAGTACTGCCACATATTCTTGTAATCGCCCAAGTCTCCTTGTTTTATCCGATCGTATGTTGAAGTAAGTTGGTTGCTCTTTGTACTTACGTGGTTCGCTAAGTTCGCTCTCCTGTTGCTTCTTAGTTTAAAATTTAGCCACCACGATTGTGAGTCATTACGTTTACGTTATATGTATATGAAAAAATGTATTGGAACAACTGTGTAGTACATCGGGAATAGCTGACTCAAACGAAATCTGTGTTAACAGATAAAGCATTTCGTACACAGACGCTCCGTGCTTTGATATAAAACATTTACATTACACACTTAAGATTTTTAGTGGCTCATTTCTTGCAATGTGCTTTGTTATACGACCTCTTCTTTGTTATCAAGGAAAGTGTGATAAGTTTGTGTGTTAAGCTCACAAAACTAAAGCTCGAGATACATATTCGGTTGCAATTCTCTTCAGTCGAATATGACCTAAGAAATAATTCTTGTTTTTTAATATATAACTGATATTTGTGAATTCAAGATCGGGGGTGTGCTTCGTTGTGCACTAGTTTCCCGCTTGTTACTACTGGTACTTAAGCTCAGAAAGGTTCGTTAGTAGTTTGACGCAGCTCGTAAATATATTACATGTTACAGTGATCTAATATCATTGCTTGCAGTCGACGTCCCTCGAGCCAGGTTTTGATAGCATTTTGAGCGCCACTGTGGTCCCAGCTCATTTTAACAGTTTACTGTATTATACCCTTAACAATTTTGTTAAAATAGAGCAGATAGAGAAATAACTATGGATTCAACAAGAAATGTATTCGATAAGAGTATAGAGTGCTGCCCAATCTTTGAATGGAAACGTACATCTTAGTAATCGTTATTAATCAGCAGAAGACAAATCTGCGAGCCCGCGCTGAAAAGTAATGCCTCTGAATCTTTGACGTAAAAAATGTTAAAGCTTTTGAAATAAAGCAAACGTTATTAATATCCTACATCATTATCCTTCATTTCTGCTTATTTCTTTCTGAATGTAGCCGTCCTGACGACATACTCATTTCCCACAATGAAACACCAGTTTGTTGATACCATCACTGTGGAATGTTTGACTTTGTAGACGGACTCACAATCTCTCCTGTGCATGCACCATTTCACCACTATCAAAATGAAGTCCACGACGGTGTTCCTTAAATTCTGGAAACTGGTGAAAATCAGTTATGTCCAAGTCGGGACCGTATGCAGGATCATCGATGACAGTGAATCCAAGGCATCCGATTGTTACAGATGTCGCAGCGTTCGTGCGTGGTGTGGCATTCTCATGGTGAAGAAAAGGACGTTTCATGTGGAACGAACTCTTTGAATTCAAAACACGATTATAGCACACTGTGTCTCACGCACCGATGTAGTTAAGTTACGCACCGCCATTTTCATGCTACAATTCCGAGTCCTTTAGCGACAGTGGCCTGCAAATATATACCGTAGACAGGAAGAATAAAGACGTAGAATGTTAATAACGGTTGATTTATTTATAAAGGTTTACGAGTTTTCGTGTAAAAGATTCGGACGCATTACTTTTCAGCACGCCCTCGTAAATTAACTGCTGGATCATGCACTGATGCGCCGCGCGGGATTAGCCGAGCGGTCTAAGGCTTTGCAGTCATGGACTGTGCGGCTGGTCACGGCGGAGGTTCGAGTCCTCCCTCGGGCATGGGTGTGTGTGTTTGTCCTTAGAATAATTTAGAATAAGTAGTGTGTTAGCTTAGGGACTGCTGACCTTAGCAGTTAAGTCCCATAAGATTTCACACACATTTGAACATGCACTGATGCATACGCTCGCCTTTCATCGTGAGACCCATTCCTTCTCTCTCCCACACATCAACCAGATAAGGAAGGACACAGGGGTCTTAATTATCATTTCTGCAGAACACCTGCATTTGTATGCGCATTGTAGACGGTATGGCAGCAGGACGCCCTGTGGCTGTAGCAGAATTCTCGGTTGGTGTCCAACGGAACTGTGACGTACATGCTGTTAAAACGCAAAATTGAGAACCAGAACATTGGAGACATCTCAGAACGTTGTTTTATGACAAGCCTATTACGTTTGCAAATGTGGGAATTAAAAGATAGAATTTGATGCCTCGTTGAAGGAGCAATCAAAAGTTCAATCGAAAATTATTTCTTACCTTGTTCAGTTTCCACACACATTCTAAAGGAAATGAACGTTTCTCAACATGACAGAATTGATAAGGACGCCTTTCTTCCGTAGACCGCGGAATTATGTTCTTGGCCGCCTACATTTTCTTTCTGACCAATTACGTCGTCAGTAACTCCTGTCAGTAGTGTCTGAGGTAACAGTTTTACATTTCCGTATTCCGCATGCAGAAGAGGGCAGTAAGCAGCTACGCTAACCCTAGCTGCTCTATAATGAAGAGAACGTCGGAGCCGCGTCGGTCTTTACGGAGAAACACACGCTGGCGCGGCAGGATCCCCTGCCCTCCTCCTTGCAGTACACCCCCCCCCCCCCCCCATGCAGTACTGCCCCTTCCTTCCTTCTCCCCGATCCACGACTAGCTACCTCCGCCCGCCATTACCATTTGCCGGTGCACCGCCGTTTCCGATACGTTGTTTTCCCAGGGACGCCTCGGCGCGCTCCGATTCCAGATTGCTGGTTACGGACAACCTTC
The DNA here is from genome assembly GCF_021461385.2 of Schistocerca piceifrons. NCBI lineage: Eukaryota > Metazoa > Arthropoda > Insecta > Orthoptera > Acrididae > Schistocerca > Schistocerca piceifrons. The sequence continues at coordinate 702,931,859 of NC_060138.1, forward strand.
GTTCTCTCTTCAGCAGGGGGGAAGAGAAGCATATCCCCCGTCGCGGGAACGGCCAAGCTGCCTCACTAACCGTTCTTCCGCGAGAATGCGTTCATCGTCTTCTGCTACGTTTCACGGATCAAGCACGTGGACTCTACTGATAGTTCTTTCCGGTCGCTGAACTGTATTTAATGCGAATTGCTATGATTGTGAAGCTTAATTTGAAATCTTGATATTGTGAAACTAGGATTTGTATAGATTGAAACTAACTTTCTTCTGAATACCTTTCAAAAAGGAATCTGCTGTTAATTCGTTACTTGTAGAGCCATACAGCATAGGTTGATGAAGTTCATAGCGACGCTTTTGTAAATTTTAAACGCAACGATTTTGGCATTAAAGACATGTTGTTATGTCCTCGGCATGAGTATCTGTATGCTGAATTCTGTCCAGTTCGAGTTTCTACACGACGGATTCGTTATGCAGGTTGCGTCGTCTTCCCTGTTTGCTGCTCACGTCTTCAGAGATACGGCTGTTACTAAGAGGAACTAATATATACCTTTGGACTTTTGAAGCAATACGTACTTCCAACTTACAGCTTTATAACACTTTTTAAAATACAGTTTGCCATATTCATCACTGTAACGAAGACAGGGTTCGTCCGGCACCAACCTCTCTTTGGCTTGCGTGTTAGTGGTGCCACTGTCGTCATATCCGTCAGTTCAGAACTCACTCAAAGACTATTGTATTTTGTGTCTGTTTTTCCGTTTATTTTTCTTCAGTCAAATACGGTCAGAACGAAATTGATAAGAAAACATCAGTGATCGTGTTGCTGCTGTTCCATGACAGAATATTAGTTGTTGGTTATCTTCGACTTTCTGTAAGATTGCCAGGTACTTAATTTATTATAAAAGTAGTATTACAATAACAAAAGTTGCCAGCAATATTATCATGCCTTTTTGACATACTGTCGAAACAATGTCTCATCTACTCTAGAAATGTACACCACACATAATCGTAAAATAGGAACGTGTTTCATGTCGTACAGTTGAGGACATCATAGACCCAATTGTCGTGCAAGAAAAAAAGGAATAACAAGTAAAAGAACTCAATTTGGCCTGGACCTAAGTCTGGTACCCTCTCTATGAAAAGACCTGACGACCATTCAGCTACGAAGACAACTGATGTAACTTTTTCTGTTTAGTTATTATTGCAATATAACTGTAAGGTGTCAGGCAAATCAAACACCTTCCATGAAAACCCTGACATGATAGCAAATCCGGCAGTATGTCACATAGTTCCAAATAAATCCTGACATTAAATTAGCCAAAGTAATACGATCAACGAGTGAGCAAATGGAATACCACAGACTAACACAAGAACGCCTAAATGCAGGTCATACCTTCCCACCGTGAAACAGACGCAGTTCCGAGGGGAGAAACGAGAACAGAAGCCGAGAGCAGAATCATGTAGGCTAGGAGGCCCTACGATAAGGGACGGACACCCACGTCGCCAGCTGACCGCCAAAACCACCCCCCAGCCCATGTTAAAAGATAGATCCCTCCAGAAGAACAGTATAGATCTTACGATAACACTAAAAGGGCCACACCAGCTGCAAGTTTTAGCGTGAGACTTTTTCGCGTCTCTGTTACGTTGCAAACGTTAAAAACATTGCCCCACCACGAAAAGTATAACGTTTCTCATTGGATAGACAGAATTTTTGTAGGCGGAGCTTAAGGTTAACATGAGACCCTGATTGGTCAGTTGAAAACACAGCCAGATAGCTTTTTTTAAACCAACTTCGGTAAATTATAGTAAGGAGAAGTTAGGAGAGAGTTGCTTCCGAGACGGCGAGGTTTGTGGCTGCGCCGCACGCTGCCCCCTGACGCTGCCTAAATACCGACAAGGTAATGAACGCACGCGATGCCGCATTTTTGAGCGCATAAGGCTTCACTCAGAACTGCAGAAGTCTCATCTGTTACATCCCCTTTTTGCGTAATACTAGTGTCGATCGTCAAATAAAGCTCATGGTATTTACATTTGCTACGTAAGTTAAAATCTGAAACGCGATGATTTTTCTGTTATATAATTATTGAGAAGCCACATCAGCCACTGTAATTTACGACAAGTTAGATAAGTAATTAAAGATAATTGAGGGTCACTGTAGACCATTTTGATAGTTTTCTCTTTTATGAAACTTAACTTAAATCTAGATTATAGATGTGATATGGCATAGGTCATCCTTCGATCCATTGTAGAACTTGGAAACCCATTCAGGGAATATTCGTTCACATTTTTGTTGAACGCAGTTGGTTTTTATCATCCTGTATGAAAATATTTCCTTTTATCAATAGTGCAATTTATAAACAATGTTTTTTGAGTAGAATAAAATTTCCAATGGTAAACTTAACTGCTTTTCCGGCGTTATTTTACCAGCTAACTAAAAATAGGAAAGCCTTGAACCCCTTCCACTAAATTTAGTTAGTATTAAGATTCTTTTACAGGGAGTGCAGTGGAGTTGACGCTGAAATCATTAAGTAGTTGATTATATCATCGCTAGTCTCACTGAACTCTTCTGAACTCTACGTGTCATGTGTGGTCTGGCGTCTCCTTACCAGCAACAGGTCCCAGGTTCAAACTAGTCAGTTGCCTAAAAAACACGCTCAGAGCGTCGTTGCGCGAAAGTGGTAGGGAGACACGACTTAGAACAAACAGACACCACGCAGAATGTTAGATAACTACAGATTCTATTTGCAAAATATATCTGTATCTTTTTGGAGCAGCTGTGGAATTCTGACAGAAAAAGTGTCACGTAATTTTTTAAAGTAATGTTCCGTCTTCCACGAGTGCTCCCAGTGTGAATGGTAAAACAGAGACGTGACATGTCATTCGCTTCGGTGTTGCTTAGGTCTTTAAATCTGCCTGCAGTTGCCGACAGCCAGTGTTTATACTGTTAATGAATATAAGGTGCCTGTTGTAACTGCGACCGGATCGGACGCGGGGTTGACGTGACGGAAAGCGCGGGGGACCACGGAGCGGCCCGCGAACGACAACACAAACGGGAGAGGACGGACACGACCAACGAAGGACCCAAACAAACAACAAGATCGAAACAACAGAATCACAGGAAAAACACGTCCACTCGTACTCAAAACAAGAAAGTAAAGACGCTGTGTAAGGCAAGGCCATAAGTCCAGAGACGCACGCAATATTGTACTGGCTGGCTGAGCTTTTTCTTTTTTCTTTTATTGTTATTTTCAACACCTTGTACAAAGGTGGGCTGTCAGCAGCATAATACGCTGCTCTTCAGCCGAGAGTGATACAATATAAAACATAATGGAGGTACAGATGATACAAGACAAATGGCGGGTAAAAAACTGTAGACACTGAAAAACAATATACACGAAGCCGTTCACGCTGGACAAAAAAAAAATACTAAACCTGTTGACACGGCGCACATAACACGGACGACTGCGACGGCACAGGTGAACATTGGTGGCGTAATGGCGAAAGAACACTAAACACAAAACTAAGGCACACACACGAAACACTGATGGTGATGATCTCCGGCGCACGAATGTCCACTGAGCGTGTACGAGTCCGGGGACCTGCCAAGAGAGGAGGAGAGGGGTGGGAGAGGGAGAGGGGAGAGCAGAGATGCCAAAGGAAGGGGAGATAGGGGGAGGAAAGGGGAGGCGAAGCCCGGGGGAAGAGGGCTGGAGGAGGGGGGATGGGGGGGGGGGGGAAAGGAGAGAGAAGGGAGGGAGGGTGCCCAAAGGAAAAAACACAGGAAGTGGTAGGGGAGGATTAAAGTTGATAGGAGGGGTAGATGGAGGGGAGGAGGGCATCATCAGGGAGGGGGACTGGGGGAAGCCACCTTGGGAGAGGGTAAGGAGGGTGGAGAGATGGAGACCGGTTGGGACGTGGGAATACAGGTGCAGCAGCGGGCGCGGGTGGGAGAGGATGGGGGGGACAAGCGGGTGAGGAGGATCGAGATTACAGGAGGTGTAGAGGATCCATATCCGTTCGAGGAAAAGGAGGAGGTGGGGGAACGGAATTAGGTTGTACAGGATCCGCGTGGGGAAGGGGAGACGGATGCGATATGTGAGGCCGAGAGCATGGCGTTCGAGGATCTGAAGGGATTTATAAAAGGTTGGGGGGACGGTGATCCAGGCTGGATGGGCGTAACAGAGGATAGGGCGGATGAGGGATTTATAGGTATGGAGTATGGTGGAGGGGTCCAGACCCCACGTATGGCCGGAAAGGAGCTTGAGGAGACGGAGTCGGGAGCATGCCTTGGCTTGGATTGTCTGGAGACGGGGGGTCCAGGAGAGGCGACGGTCGAGGGTGACGCCAAGATACTTGAGGGTGGGGGTGAGGGCGATAGGACGGCCATAGACGGTGAGATATAAATCAAGGAGGCGGAAGGAAGGGGTGGTTTTGCCTACAGTGATCGCCTGGGTTTTGGAGGGATTGACCTTGAGCAACCACTGGTTGCACCAAGTGGTGAATGGGTCAAGATGGGATTGGAGAAGATGTTGGAAGCGCTGCAGGGTGGGGACAAGGGCAAGGAAGGCGGTGTCATCGGCAAACTGGAGAAGGTGGACGGGGGGTGACGGCGGCGGCATGTCCACCGTATACAAAAGGTACAGAAGGGGGGAGTGGACCGGAGCCTTGGGGCACACTGGTGGAGGGAAAAAAGGTGTAGGAATCTGTGTTATGGATGGTGACGTAGGAAGGACGGTGGGAGAGAAAGGAGCCGGTCAGACAGACGTAGTTAATGGGAAGGGCGAAGGTTTGGAGCTTGAAGAGGAGACCGGAATGCCATACGTGGTCATAAGCACGTTCGAGGTCCAGGGAGAGGAAGATTGCAGAGTGACGGGAGTTAAGCTGTTCAGAAAGGAGATGCGTGAGGTGAAGGAGAAGGTCGTCGGAAGAGAAGGACGGCAGTTTCCCAGGTTTAAGGAACATCAGGATACGGGAGGTTTCCCACAGGTCGGGGTAGTAGCCGGTGGACAGGACTACATTGTAGAGCCTGGCCAGGGTGGAGAGGAAAGAGACAGGAGCTTCACGAAGGTGACGGTAGGTGACACGATCGTGACCAGGAGCGGTGTTGTGTTTTGTGCGGAGTGTGGCAATGAGATCCTGTCTAGTGTAAGGGTGTCAGGGAAGGGGTGATCATCATGGAGAAGCGGATAATAGGGGGAGGGTTTAGTTCCGGTAAGGCGACGGAAGGCTGACCAGAACTTGGATGAGTTGATAGGTAGGGTAGCATTTAAACGGGTGCATGTCTGTCGCCAGTCCCGGCGTTTCTTAGGCGCGAGCAAATTACGAATGTGTCGCTGGAGTTGCCGGTGGCGTCGTAGTGTGACCGGGTCACGCGTGTGGAGGAAGGCACGGTAGAGACGGCGGGATTCATGGAGGAGGAGGACGGCCTGTGGGGGTAAGGTAGGACGGTGGGGGTGGATGGCGACAGTAGGGACGTGGGCTTCCACAGCCTCAGACAAGGTCTGCTGGAGAAAGCAGGCTGCATGGGTTACATCATCAGGGTGGTGGTAGGTGAAGGGGTGGCTATCGACCTGGGTGGAGAGGGTATCTCGGTAGGCATTCCAGTTGGCACGATGGTGAAGGTGACGGTGAAAACGATGACGATGAAGGCGAAGGGGAGAGTTGAGCGTGGGCCGTAGCCGGGCGACCACCCTAGCGGGGGCCACAGAAACGGAAGGAGCAGAGGGAGGGAGTGAAGGGAGGGAGTGGAGGGAAGGGATCAGAGGAGGCGCGGGAGGGAGGAGCCGGGGATGGGGCGACAAATAGGGAGGGAGATGGGAGAATGAGGAGTGGGGGGATGGACTGAGGGGGGAGTGATGCAGCGCACCACGTGATAGTGGTGGCAGCGGCGGAGGGGGAGGTGTAGGTGATGGCAGTGGTGGTGGCTGTAGAAGAGGTGGTGGGGGTTGACATTATGATAAGGGGAAAACCACAGGACAAGTCCAAGCAAACGAGAGACGGGCAGGGCGACGAGTGACACAGAGTATAAGGGGACGGAGAATGGCGAAGGACGAAGGAGACTGGGGCCGAAGCCCCACTCTGCTGTCGCTGGCGGGGGGGGCGACCCGGCTGACTGGCCGGTGGGGACGCCTCCACCGCCGCTGCTGGTGGTGGTGGTGGTGGCAGCTAGGACCGCTGCTGGCTGCGACCGCTGGTTGCTGGCAGTGACCGCTACGGGGTAGGACCACTGCTGGCTGCTGGCGGGGACCGCTGCTGGCTGGCTGGCTGGCTGGAACCTGCAACACCTATCGCTTCGATTGGTACCGTAATAGCGCAATCGAAGGGCGGTATTCAAACGAATTACCGCCGGAGATCTGTTGGCTGAGCGAGAGGCAGGCGCTTAAGTGCTCGATCGGGGACGCCGCTATTGGCCGCTGCAACCACGTGTTCCTCTGTGGCGCCCTCACACTAAACGTGGGCCAGGAGGCGCGCGCCCCCGCGGCTTACGGCGCTATGGTGCAGAGACCTCTACGGGTCTTCGACCTCCATGTCGTCTGGCGCGGATTCAAATTCCGCGGCGCGCGGTACTAGAGTGCCCCTTATTTTTGAAGACTGATTTTTTCTTTATGATACCGGCTGTCATGGTTTCACTGCTCGAAAAATGAGTTGAATGCAATATTGGAACCATGAGAAAACGGGAAGCCGTGTCCCCAGGACCCTACATTTGGAAAAAAACGAAAAATCATATAAAAATCTCATTCAACTTGTATCTAAAAAAATTATTACGCTGAAGTAACCGATTAACCAGGTAATTTCAACATACTTATTAAATTTGTTTTATTAACTCGAATCATTCAAAATACTCTTCTACTTAACAGTCGTTGGAGGCAAATATGATAAGAAATCAGATTTTCTTTTTCACATCCTTACTTTTGGATAAAGTCTCTTTTTATGACCTGGAAAGTTACGGCGATATTCCGATGAAACGTGAAGTACATGCTGCTGCTGATTCTCGTTTTTGAATATGATTTATTGTAGCCATCCGTGAGATTTGCACTTCTTGCACATTTCATTTTATTGACTAAGTGAAGAAATTTGATGAAATATTCAATTTCATACTACTGCGAAGGATGCGTATGAACGACCTTGTCACTCAAGACAATTCTGGTCAAGAATAGACTTGCTTTAGTATAAACAATTTGTTTGATCCTATTAATAATGATATCTGGGCTTTGATCGATTACTAGTTGAATCCCTTTAATATTATCGTGTGATGTTTCCGCCTCATGGTTCAATGCATTTATTATTTTCGTTTTGGAATCACAAGACAAATTAGGAATACGTAATGCAAAGGCAACAGATTCAGGGGGCAAGTACCGCAAATGAAACACATATACGGAGCTTTGGCTGGCAGAGAGCCACACTTCGACAATCACACTGACAAGGAAAATAGAGATATCACAAACTGCATTCTATTCTTGTGATAAGTGTAATTCGTCTCGGAACACATACATTTTCAAGCAACAAGTGGCTTTCACCATCCAGCATGCATGATGGACAGCCCGTGGAGCACAACATACACTGCGTCTACGACATGGTGCTCCGCCAAGAAAGATTGCATGTAATAATAAAAAATCCTTATAATTCTCTGTAGTTTGCTGTTCTCCCAAATTATCTCCAACAAAATCGGGTAATGGGCACACTGGAAACTGATCCAAGTGTTAGTTGACTTCTCCCTATTGAATTCCAGCTTTGTATTCATTAACAACAGTTGCGCACCAAATGTGAATTTTTGTGAAGATTGTAAAGACCTGTGTTTCTGCAGCTCATCTGATCCTCAAAAACACCTTTGAAAATGATTTCATGTATTTGATGCCTGTAAGGCAAATACTAGTAGTCTTTTTCTACAAAATTTTCAGTCAATGAACACGCACCACTAAAACTTCGAGTATTTTATGCTTTGTGTAAAAAAACTAATGTTTTAACCTAGGAGTGAAAATACCATTTAGGGAGACTTTCATTCGCAGCTGTAGAGTTCTCTTTTCCAGTTGCAGATCACAATACGGGCACACTAAGAAATTGTTCAAGCCACAATTTGAAAAAATCCGTTTTTCTACTGTATCCTTGCTTATTAAGGTTGGCCGTAATCGCAGGTCCCAATGGACGGTAGCAGACTGCCACTTATTATCTTTAAATTAGTTCCTAACTTCAGGAAGTTCTTTCACGCTAAATTTCTCCCGGGACTTGTGACCAGAACTTGACAACAAAATGTCGTTATCCTGACCCAGCGCCTCGATTGTAGCTATCAGGATGTAAACAGATTTTTTTGTCACTGATCTCATGCTTACCAAAAACAGCTGCAAGCGTGGGAGTTATTACAGCTTGGCGTCCTCTTTTTTACTTGTGTTAATTGATTTTTTGAGCCGGTGTTATCAGTCTGTGCTCCTGGACTCTCCTCGAACTAAAGTAACTCAGATTCAACAGTACTTAAACTTGATGTCACCAATTAGGCAAGTTGGTCTGAGAAAACATGATAAAAATTCTGATCGATAAAAAGTTAAACGGGCGGAATTGGAGTAGATTGAACAGCATCGCATGAATCATAGATTTTTTCTTTTATTTATTATTTCAACTTTATTTATCTCTTAAATTAATAGATACATAACTTGCTGACTTATTGAATTTCATGTTCGCTTCGCCTCGCCTCTTCCCAGCTGCCTCTGCTCTCCTCTCTTTGTGAAGTAACTACTGATTGATTCTTCGCATTATCCCTCACCATCCTTTCAATGATGGGTTGGTGAGAAACTATTTACCTGCTCAATGGCAGTGATATTAGCTTGTGATACGTCTCATTCTCATCAAGATCTGTTTATTTTCGGTTTTGAACGTGTGATGACCTTCCGAGCACTTTTTTATAGTTGCCTCCATTGTTGATACAAAGCGTCTAATTGCGGCATAAAGTTTCTCAGCTCATATGTCGGAATTCGCTATTTTCCCCAATAAATCGTCGTCTTCGGTACAATTAGTGTGATACTTCGACACACAGTTAATGTATATTTCCGCAAATTATGAAAGAAAACTTATAACGTTCATTTGACAGATGACAGTTTGCTTTCAGTTACTTCATGGGAGTAGGACGGAGTAAATATATTTTCTCCCTAAACGAACTGAAGATGACATTGTTCTTGAAACAAAGGCACCGAGTTAGGTGTTGCAGTGGTTAGCACACTAGACTCGCATACGGGAGGACTACGATTCAAACTCGCGTCCTGCCATACGGACTTAGGTTTCCCGTGATTTCCTTAAATCGCCAAGGCAATACCATGATGTTTCCTTTGAAAGGGCGCGGCCGATTTCCTTCTCCGTCCTTCCCCAATCCGAGCTTGTGCTCAGTCTCTAATGACCTCGTTGTCGACGGGTCGTTAAACACTAATCTCCTCCTCCTCCTCCTCCTCCTCGAAACAATTGCAGCCGTCCCCCGAAAATGAAAGAATACTACGCTGGTCCGGTTTGGGTCATAATACGAAAGGGCTCGGTTCTCTCTACCTCCTTCTGGCTTCCTGAGGATCATCGACCCTTCGCGTCACCCAGTCAGTGTGTTATATGACACGATAACGCATTCAGCTAAGAAGACTGAGGTAAAAAAAACCGCTTATATTTGGTAATGGATGAATGTGTCATATAGAGATAATATTTTGCGAAGTTGATGGTTTTATTTTTATGAACTTTCTGCTTTTGAAGGTCCGGGGATGACTTTGGCCTCGGTCCTAATGAGTCCAGTTACTTGAAATAGAAACAAATTGTCGGTCGCACAAGTAAAATTAAAACAACAATAAATGAAAGTGCCAGTCAGAACTACCCTAGCGTACATATTTCAAATAATTCAGAATCAGTCTCGCTGCCTTCAGTGCGACTTGTTACGACGTCCTAACATGGATTGGGAGACCGCCAGCCGGCAGTGTGTGAACACTTGCTGTCCAACGAAACAAAAAATGTGTGTTCAGATGTATGTGAATTCCTAAGGGATCAAACTTCTGAGATTATCGGTCCATAGATTTACAGACTACTTAAACTAACTTTATGCTAAGAACAACACACACATCCATGCCCGAGGGAGGATTCGAACTCCGGTGGGAGTGGCCGCGCAATCCGTGTCACGGCGCGAAGACCGCGCGGCCACACCGCTCGGCCCAACGAAACACCAAGAGGCCAGAAATATTAAGACAAGCTCGGAGGAGACACCAACATTGTCTCCGTTCAAATGGCTCTGAGCACTGTGGGACTTAACATCTGTGGTCATCAGTCCCCTAGAACTTAAAACTACTTAAACCTAACTAACCTAAGGACATCACACACATCCATGCCCGAAGCAGGATTCGAACCTGCGACCGTAGCAGTCGCGCGGTTCCGGACTGAGCGCCTAGAACCGCTAGACCACCGCGGCCGGCATTGTCTCCGTATTCGAGTGGCTGTAGGTGGCAGATACTGTTTCTTTTTCACGCAGCAACATGTGCTAGTGCTTAAAATTCTAAACAGTAGCTTCATTCGTTTTAAAAGTATAAAAGAAATTTTTGCTTCAGTATCAAACTGCCTGCATAATAAAGCGCAGCGTGACGTAAAGAGAAATTTACGGTAGTTACGTCTTATGGTAACCTTGTCACGAAAAGAACTACTGTGTCGCTGGCGATATTAGCAGCACCATGGAAATAGTGAAACTGGAATCTGGTTTCCAGCAACGGATAGCGGTCGCCAATAGAAAAAAGTAGTCCAAGTTCTCAAAAGTTCGGCTAACGATTATCGATGGCGGAACTCTTTACCTCACACTTTAAACTTCTTTCTCCTTGTCTAATTTCAGAATTTTTCTCAAACAGCGCACGGCAGGCGCGTTATTGGAAACTGCAATTCATTTGAAGTGATTCACTCGAACTGCTCTCTCTGTTTCTTTTCCCAGAAAACTTCTGAGTTCTCTACCTCTGAAGTGATAGTCACTTGTTAACGAATGCACTTCTCCAGTAGCTTTACATGATTGCGTCTATTTAAGTCATCGTCGTAAGGGCGCTCTAGGTCGTGTGATTGCGCAGAGACATATACTTAACTTCTTCTTTGTAAATTTAATAATAATTCCATTAAGTCATGGTACCTTGTTCGTTTTGAGTACTCATAACTATTTTTCAGTATCGGTGTACTCATTTCAGTGTCACTCATTTGTGCGTCTCTGCAGTGACCGTCCATTGATATGGTGGTACCCTCAAGCGTGTGTACATTCTGAAATATGGAGTTTAATATTTTGGCTGTCGGTCTGTTCTCTTCACTTTTAAAAGAAAACTAATCAGAGAGAAAGTGGATGGAAGACTTCGATACCTTCATTAACTTTGCATGTGACCAGAACTAGCTACGATTTTCTAATTGATCTACCACTTATTGTAGATATCAGGGGCCGGAATTCATCGAAGACTTTCGGTACAGTACGGGAACAGTGTTTTGCCACAACGGAGTGTCTACGAATGGATTGAAAAATTCCGAAATGGTCGCACAAGTGTTACGCACGATGAAGGAGCCGGATGACCGTTTACCGCCGCAAATGAAGAAATCATTGAGCGCTCACGTGAAATCATTCTTTTACACAGACGATTAACTATTGACGAAGTAGCACAACGTCTACAAATTAGTCACGGTTCTGCCTAAGAAATCATCCACGACAGACTTGGGTTCCGTAAAGTTTGTGCAAGATGGGTCCCAAAACAACTCACACAGTTGCATAAACAAACGCGCTTGGACATCTGCAAAAAACATTTGGATCGCTGTGGTAACGAAGGGGACAACTTCTTAGACAGGATCATTACTGGTGACGAAACATGGACCCATCATTACAAGCCGGAGAGTAAACGGCAGAGTATGGAATGAAAACATCCAAATTCGCCGTGCAAGAAAAAGTTCAAGACCCAATCGTCCGCAGGAAAACAGATGCTTAAGGTTTTTTGGAGCGCTCAGGGTCCGGTACTGGAACATTTTGAAGAAAGGAGCACAACAATAAACAGTGTACGTTACAGTGAGATGCTTACTGCCAGGCTAAAGCCTGCTATTCGAAGCAAACGCCGAGGATATCTGTCAAAAGGTGTTGTGTTGTTGCATGACAATGCCCTTCCGCATACTGCTGCTCACACTGCTGAAACGCTCCAGAAACTCAGATTTGAAGTACTGGATCATCCTCCATATAGTCCCGATCTTGCCCCCTTCTGACTATCACTTGTTTGGTCCACTCAAACAGGCATTAAGGGACCGTCGATTTGCCTCGGACGAAGAAGTGAAAGAAGCGGTGCATTCCTGGCCCACAGCTCAGCCGAGTACCTTCTTTAATGAGGGCAACAGGAAGCTTGTACAACAATGGACCAAGTGCGTTGAAATGCAAGGACACTGTGTCGAAAAATGATGTTCTTGTAAGTTTCCTATTTGATTACAATAAAATTTTATAACTACTATGCGGATAATAATTGACTTACCCTCTTAGTAATATCTAGATCAAGATACAAAAAACACACAAAATCAAAGCGCACTGAAAATTCTTCCCTAATCCAAGCGGTGTTTGGTTTTAATTTCTTGGCTGTGTGCCTCAGTTCGTGCTGAGCATTTGGCGTGTCACGCTGAAGTGCCCGGCAGCAGTTAGCCAACTTTACTGCACGACCCTGATACCGAGGCACCATCGCGGAGATGTCTTGGCGCCTTCTTTCACCATGTTCACCACTAGTTGCACGTACGTTTACGGAGAAGAAGACAAGAAGTGGGTCGTGGGGATGAATTTTGAGGAAAATGTTGACACATAGCTGTTTGTACGCAGTGATAAACTTCTACACAACTTTTACATAGCTAGCCCATTTACAACTTTAAAACAAAGTAGGTACAACTGATGTGAATGTCACCTATGAATTTCTTTCAGTACCATCAGTAAGCCTTTGAAGTGGGTGTCAGCAAATAACTTCCTCATTTCCGGATCTGCGAACACACTCCGTTTGTCTTTCGCATAACTCACCCCTGGAAACTTGTTGCACAGGTACCGAAAATCATCTGACTCTTTGTCTAGTGCCTTCGCGAAATTCTTCATGAGTCCTAGCTTGATGTTAAGAGGTGGCGCGATAACTTTGTCACGGTCAGTCAACGGCGTAGGAAGGTCATTTTTTCCTGGCTGTATTCTGTTTTTGTGTAGTGCAGCTTTCTACGTCCAATGTCCACACCGTACATGGTGTATCCTGTCTGCAATTACAGGAGAATAGTGACTTTTAAATCACGACAGATTATATCGTATTTTATCACGAAGTTAGCGGCTTAGTTTCATATGTCTCTTTCTGCTGGGTTGAATTTCCATCCGGTATTGATGCGTATTTGTTTCCATTGTGTAATAAATAATACCGCTTACAGATTTGTGTAAGATGAGTCGATGAACAATCACCATGCTTCAATATTGTGTTCCATATTGAGGCCTGACATGAGACCTTGAACGTCCGTACGGGACCAAATAGTCTCACTTAATGCAAATAATTTCACGAGTTCTTGTTTCTGTGACGAAAATGTGAAGTTATTGTACCCGGTACAAGGAAATCAAATTCTTTATTAGAGAACTCACGAACAGTTCAGCTTGACCTTTCATTAGTGCCAGGTCCCGTACGAGATCACAAAGATCGGCATTGTTCATTAAATGAATTCTTTCTTCGTATTGGCAGTTAGGGTCTGATACGTTGCTGGATGATGAAAAAGAAATTTCTTCTTGCGTTTCTTCTTCAGCTGTAAGCTCTGTAGATGCCATTGGTATTGGATAAGGGACGGAATCGTGTGGAAATGGTTTAGAATCTGAGGGAACGTACGGATATTTTACAGATGCACGAGTTTTGTACGAAAATCTGGTGACATTTTCGAAACAGAAATAGCAGTCAGTGGTATGGTTGCTTGACTCAGAGCGTATCATAGGAACTCCGAATGCCAGATGGTTATTTTTCTTGGCTTCGTTATTAATACGCCAGTTGCATGCAAATGTCAAATACATGAACTGTGGTGTCACGGATTTAACAATATCCACATTTGAATGGACGTGTTCATATTCGTTCTTCAGAAACCGTGTAAAAGTCTTTCGATTGAGTCTGTTTGATAGGCAGTTGCATACACAGAACAACAAATATGGTCAATTAATGGAACCTCTGGACCCTATAATATGGCCTTAAAAATAAAAAAAGAAACGAATGAAAGATTGATAATCCGATGTCCAAAATGTTTTGACGTATGATCTTAGCCGGCCAGAGTGGCCGAGCGGTTCTAGGCGCTACATTCTGGAACCGCGCGACCGCTACGGTAGCAGGTTCGAATCCTGCCTCGGGCATGGATGTGTGTGCTGTCCTTAGGTTAGTTAGGTTTAAGTAGTTCTAAGTTCTAGGGGACTGATGACCTCAGAAGTTAAGTCCCATAGTGCTCAGAGCCATTTGAACCATTTTTGAACGTATGATCTTAAATGTAGCTATTTTCACAAACGACGAAAATACTGTATGGCGGTGCTTGAAAAGTTAGTAAGAAAGTGGGGATAAAACAAATGATGAATGGTGCTCCATGATAATTGTGGTCGACATCTTCAAAACCTGACATAGTAGAGCAAAACGGTTTTCAGACCTGATGCCAGCGTAAAAAATTGCGTTAGAGAAAGTAAAACGATACCATATATCTATAGCTTGTTTATCAGTGAATTATTATTACGTGGACACTGATGACCATACACTTGAGGGCCATGCGCCAGAATAATAAAGGTCATCATCATCGTCGGCAGCACTCTCTTTCCTTCAGTGGAGGATCCATGAAAGTGGACACACAATGCTTTAAACAGTATGGAGGGATGTATAGAGGAGTAATAATATATCCTTTAGGGAGGTGGCGTTCGTGGGAGAAACAAATGATGATCCACGATGGAAGTACGAAGTCCATCGTTACATACGTTACGCAGCACAAACGCTGATTGACGAAGGATGGTGGGCCAATTAGGTGTTATGGTTTTGAAAGTATTCATCCCAATATGAGTCGTTATCCACTGAGGGAAACCTGGGAAAATGTAAATCTGGATGTAAGACACGGATTCGAAGCCCGGTCCTCCCGAGTAAGAATCCAGCGCTTTCCACACGAGCCACGAGGTTTACCGCACGCGGTCTGTATAAAGTTACGAAGGAAACGATATGAAGAGAAAGGCTGAGGCAGGACGGTTAGTCAACTCTAAATTCGCTACGACCTGAGGGACTGGCGCCTTTTGTTCCGACAGGCGACGGCGCTCCGTAGCGGCAAGTAACAGTGAGCGGAGAGCCGCGGGTATTATGTATGAGGGCGAGCCGGGTGGGACCCGGCCCTCTCCACACACGACTCCGGAGGGAAATGTTTCCGCAGCGCGCGCGCCCATTGTCATCGCGCTTCAATAGCGACCGCCTTGGCGAGCGGCCAGCCCTTATTTCAATATCGGAGCACGGCACGGCACGGCACGGCGGTGGACCTGTCCCGGTCCGGGGCCGGCTCACTCGCTGTCCGGCCGCCACGGCGGTCGCTGCCCGCCACCCGCGGCCACGGCCCTCCTGCTGCCGCCGCTGCCCGCTGCCGACGCTGCAGGTAACCTGGCCAGCCAGCTCTCACCGCTTACTACTCCTCTCTTCAGGCGTCCCTCCTAAGTTGCTTACAACCGGAGTTTAGGGGCGCCCAACTGAGATGTTTACACTTTAACGGAATAATCGTTGTAGTAACAGTTGTGACGAATCAAACCTCTGCACGCGTATTATAGAAAGTGCCAAATGTACGTGTTGCATACAAGTGATCGGAAGGCAATTTTAACAGTAGCCACAGGTTTTTCGCAAGGCTGTACCTGTTCTATACTTTGTGAATCAGTGATGATGATGGTGATGATGATAAAACTTTCAGGAATAATGCAGAAGGGTAAGAGTATCAGTCTGAAGTCAGGGGCCTTTTTCCGGAAACGACTGAGTCGAAAGTTACGAGCGAAAACCTTCTGATACCTCTGACGGGGGAATACATGTACCGGTACTACTGCTGCTAAGATTTTAGGGTAGTCGACTTTCAGACGTGGTAGTAGGACGAAAACAAGAAAAAAATCATATCTTAAGAGCTGTGCTCACTTTTTCAGTAGAAGAGATGTGTTTCTCAGTAGCCGAGATGAACAAGTGTTCATAGCATTGAACGTATGCACTTTAGAGCCCGTGGTTCCTACACAATTCTTGTTTTGGCCATACTATCTCCTCCCAAAAATATGGAAAACGAAGAGCCTGGAATAGAACACGTCCAGTGTCAGAGGTATCAGACCTTACCTCAAGTTGATATAGTCACCCTTCTCCATCATCCCACACAGGTTGTATCATCATGGAATCACCCTATGCAGTGGACTATTGTCTAGAAAAATCTGCTCAAATCTTCTGTACAGGATGGCAGCCAGTCAAGGAATATTTTAGGGAATTGGTTTAAGAAATTTATTTCAAAGGCCCAGTGGAATCTTTACAAGTTTTCTCCCAGAGTAATTCACGCCGTGTCTACGTGACACAAGTCGCTTGCCTTTCAAAACCGAGGCGGTTCTGTCCAGTTAAAGCTGCTGACAGGAGACGCCCTGAGCCCTCTGCTGCAACTGCGAGCGAATTCATGCCATTGATTTTAGCCAACAGCGTGCGCGGGATACCAATTACGTTTGTGGACGCCGGAGCGTCCTGCGGAACAGAACACACTTGCTTCTCTCTCTTGTAATCCAGACCTCGAGCAGAACAGACGTCTTTTTGGAAGGCAGAGCCTCCCGCTCTGCCTTTCGCGACCGGCCACCAACGTAAGTTAACATGAACCACTTCCCCTTCCGTTGCCCATTTTAACTAATTATTCGACCTCCTACACTAGCCTAAACCTGCTAACTTACGACCC
Organism: Schistocerca piceifrons; assembly: GCF_021461385.2. Lineage (NCBI taxonomy): Eukaryota > Metazoa > Arthropoda > Insecta > Orthoptera > Acrididae > Schistocerca > Schistocerca piceifrons. The sequence goes on from NC_060138.1 coordinate 702,948,752, forward strand.
TAGGTGCGCCCTTTGTACTCCGTATATTGAAATATATACTGTTCATTGTACTTAATTTCCTGTTTTGTCATTTAACGACAGCCCTGGATGCCCACTATCAAATCCTGGCCGCTCGACCTCCTGCACACTGCCGCCACGAGGCATATTTAACAGCCTTCTTCCCCCTTCCCTGCCAAGCTATGCATTAACATCGGTTGCAGAAGTCCCTCGTAAACTTCCCCTAACTTTGCACTTCAATGGATCTTGATAAAAGTTCAAAGTGGGACAGAAATTGGCAACTTGCTTCACATGTTCTCACATGTGAACAAACTGAGTAGTTCACAAATGACAACACATAGTATCCTATGCCTTTAATAAGAATGGTTCACAACTGGAGTCAGTCAGCTCATCGTATACCTGGGTGGAACACTTCGCAGGGCTACAAAATGGGATGATCACATAGGCCCACTTGGAGATAAAACAGTTGGTACAGTTCGTTTCATTGGTAAGATACTAGGTAAATTCAATTTCTGTACAAACGACGGTGCTCACAGAACACTCGCGCCACGCAACCTAGAATATTGCTCAAGTACGTGCGACTCGTACCAGATAGGACTAAAGGGAGATGTTGAACGTATAGAAAGAACTGCAACGCAAATGTTCACACGTTTGTTCGACGCTTGAGAGAGGATCGCGGAGGTGGCGGAAAACTTAACAAGTAGCCACTTGAAGGTAGACGCAAACTATTCCTTGAATGCCTGTTTACGACATTTCAAGAACAAACTTAATTGAGGAATTTAGAAAAAATACTACAGTTTTCTGTGTATCGCTCCTATGGAGACCACGAAGAATGGATTAGATAAATTATAGTGCGCACAGAGACGTTTAAGCATTCGTTCATCCCGTGTTCCGTACATCAGTGGCACAGGAAGAAGTCTTAATACTTAGTACGATGTGAAGTACCCTCTGTCATGCACTTAAACTTGCTTCCAGAGTTTAGATGTAGAATATAACTCGAATTCTTGTAATCGAGGCTCCCACAGTCATATAGTTACGAGAAGACGCTGAAGACAAATTGATCCCGTCCACAGGATGTGCTCGGAGGACGCAACTGGAAGAGCAGTGCACAGGAAACTGAAACGTCCATGTCTGTTTCTCTGCAGCTGTCGCTTATTGATCGTCACTCTAGAGGACACGTTGTCTTTCGGAAGCACTCAGAACTAGAAGACACTACCGAAAAAAAAAAAAAGTTTGCGTTCCTCCTCTCTTTCGTACCATCTGTTTGTGCGTAGAGAAAACTGTGTCGTATACCGCATTCTGTCTGCTTCTCCTTGGTATAGAAAAGCAAGATTTGACTCTAGTAGAAAAAAGAAAAAAAACTGGGGAGCAGATCACCAGTGTGGTAGAGCTTCATGAGGCGCGACGTGCCTGCAGCTACCAACGTGTTTCTTCTCGAGCACTGACTTAATAGCTTTATACCGAAACTTGGTCCTCTGATAGCGATTTACGATTTTTCCGCGATTTGCAAACAGCACAGTCGTAGCAAGCGAGCGCAGTGCTCCTAAAGAGGTTGTCATCAAAGAAGCGTTAACCACTCCGAGAATGAAATTATTTACTTCACCAAAACGAAGGTGATAAAAGTCCACAACATTTCGAAAGTATTTGTGCCCCATTTCTTATGTAATTTTCATGTTTCACACCTAGCCAACGCTGATCCTTTCCCTGCATCTTGCCCACATTAAAGTTCATAGACAGTTGGAAACATCACTAGTGCAAGAATGTGTCTTCAAATCCGTGGTCACTCGTGAACCTGATCTGTGATGACCCACAGTTGAACACGCTCTAAGTTATACTGTATAATGCACTAACTGAGATTCGAATGTTGGTTTGTACAGTGCCATTTATCTTTCTGGTATTAGAGTAACAAATGTCAGCATAACACCTCACATTACGCTTCGACATCTTTAGCAGTAAAATGTAGATATGAATGTCTTTTTAGAATCATTCTTGTTGGTTTGTAAACCACTCATTGCTTCAAAGACGACTCCAGCAAAATTGATAATTATAGTTTCCACCAAAGTAAAAGTGACAGCAGTAACGCACTCACATACTTACCGAGGAATGATGGCCAGTAGCACATGGTCTAAGGGTCCGCGATTATGTTACTGCACTTTACTGCACCAAAAATGTGAAATTACTGTCGTTTTCTTACACCGACCTTACTGCATTTTTAACATTAACCAGACGCTACTTGTCTGCAGAATCTCCTGTCGCTGGAATCTGAAATGGAAACCTCCTACGTCTCTTGACAAAATCTGGAATAATTCGTCTTTGGAGGGCTAGTGATATTCGAGTTTTTCATGTTACCATTTTGTCATGTGGAGATCGGAAGAGGAGCCGCGGATGCTAGAAAATGGAGTGCCAAATGGAGAAATCGGAACATTTCCAACGTATTCTTTTGTTTGAGTTCAATAGAGGGGTGACTACAGTGGAAGCAGCCACAAACATTTCCGCCGAGTGTTTGTATAATGCCACTGTACAGAGCATGGCAAGAAAATGGTTTTCTCCTTTTAAGGAGAATCATTTTGACATTAATCACTCTCCACGTTCAGGAAGACCTTCGGGTTGTGGTGGAGAGCGATTAAACGGATTAATCCACAATGTATTTATATGGATATGGTGTCTGTTCTTTCGGACAAACACCATATCCATATAAATATATAGTTCTGGCGATACCGGCCATGACCTCCTCCTTCTGTGCGGATGCACACATATTCCCCGAACTCTTACGGGACTTGGAAGAATGTCTTCGACGAGTAATGAGTGTTTTGGGGTGGGACACTACGAATGTAGTATGTGAACATAAAAGGTGAGAATGTGAGTCTCGCGGGAGGCGTGCGCGGTATGGTCCCTGCAGTCGCACTATCATCTGTGCCCTCGGTGGCTCAGATGGATAGAGCGTCTGCCATGTAAGCAGGAGATCCCAGGTTCGAGTCCCGGTCGGGGCACACATTTTCACCTGTCCCCGTTGACCTATATCAACGCCCGTGCGCAGCTGACGGTATTAATATAATTCTAATTTAATCCACTATGGTCTATTGGTTATGACCTGTAGATTAAAACTGAAGAAACTGCAAAAAGGTGGGAATTTAAGGAGATGGGACCTGGATAAACTAAAAGAACCAGAGGTTGTACAGAGATTCAGGGAGAGCATAAGGGAGCAATTGACAGGAATGGGGGAAATAAATACAGTAGAAGAAGAATGGGTAGCTTTGAGGGATGAAGTAGTGAAGGCAGCAGTGGATCAAGTAGGTAAAAAGACGAGGGCTAGTAGAAATCCTTGGGTAACAGAAGAAATATTGAATTTAATTGATGAAAGGAGAAAATATAAAAATGCAGTAAGTGAAACAGGCAAAAAGGAATACAAACGTCTCAAAAAAGAGATCGACAGGAAGTGCAAAATGGCTAAGCAGGGATGGCTAGAGGACAAATGTAAGGATGTAGAGACCTATCTCACTAGGGGTAAGATAGATACCGCCTACAGGAAAATTAAAGAGACCTTTGGAGATAAGAGAATGACTTGTATGAATATCAAGAGCTCAGATGGAAACCCAGTTCTAAGCAAAGAAGGGACAGCAGAAAGGTGGAAGGAGTATATAGAGGGTCTATACAAGGGCGATGTACTTGAGGACAATATTATGGAAATGGAAGAGGATGTAGATGAAGATGAAATGGGAGATATAATACTGCGTGAAGAGTTTGACAGAGCACTGAAAGACCTGAGTCGAAACAAGGCCCCCGGAGTAGACAATATTCCATTGGAACTACTGACGGCCGTGGGAGAGCCAGTCCTGACAAAACTCTACCACCTGGTGAGCAAGATGTATGAAACAGGTGAAATACCCTCAGACTTCAAGAAGAATATAATAATTCCAATCCCAAAGAAAGCAGGTGTTGACAGATGTGAAAATTACCGAACTATCAGCTTAATAAGTCACAGCTGCAAAATACTAACACGAATTCTTTACAGACGAATGGAAAAACTAGTAGAAGCCAACCTCGGGGAAGATCAGTTTGGATTCCGTAGAAACACTGGAACACGTGAGGCAATACTGACCTTACGACTTATCTTAGAAGAAAGATTAAGGAAAGGCAAACCTATGTTTCTAGCATTTGTAGACTTAGAGAAAGCTTTTGACAATGTTGACTGGAATACTCTCTTTCAAATGCTAAAGGTGGCAGGGGTAAAATACAGGGAGCGAAAGGCTATTTACAATTTGTACAGAAACCAGATGGCAGTCATACGAGTCGAGGGGTATGAAAGTGAAGCAGTGGTTGGGAAGGGAGTAAGACAGGGTTGTAGCCTCTCCCCGATGTTGTTCAATCTGTATATTGAGCAAGCAGTAAAGGAAACAAAAGAAAAATTCGGGGTAGGTATTAAAATTCATGGAGAAGAAATAAAAACTCTGAGGTTCGCCGATGACATTGTAATTCTGTCAGAGACAGCAAAGGACTTGGAAGAGCAGTTGAATGGAATGGACAGTGCCTTGAAAGGAAGATATAAGATGAACATCAACAAAAGCAAAACAAGGATAATGGAATGTAGTCTAATTAAGTCGGGTGATGCTGAGGGAATTAGATTAGGAAATGAGGCACTTAAAGTAGTAAAGGAGTTTTGCTATTTGGGGAGCAAAATAACTGATGATGGTCGAAGTAGAGAGGATATAAAATGTAGGCTGGCAATGGCAAGGAAAGCGTTTTTGAAGAAGAGAAATTTGTTAACATCCAGTATTGATTTAAGTGTCAGGAAGTCATTTCTGAAAGTATTCGTATGGAGTGTAGCCATGTATGGAAGTGAAACATGGACGATAAATAGTTTTGACAAGAAGAGAATAGAAGCTTTCGAAATGTGGTGCTACAGAAGAATGCTGAAGATTAGATGGGTAGATCACATAACTAATGAGGAAGTATTGAATAGGATTGGGGAGAATAGAAGTTTGTGGCACAACTTGATCAGAAGAAGGGATCGGTTGGTAGGACATGTTCTGAGGCATCAAGGGATCACCAATTCAGTATTGGAGGGCAGCGTGGAGGGTAAAAATCGTAGAGGGAGACCAAGAGATGAATACACTAAGCAGATTCAGAAGGATGTAGGTTGCAGTAGGTACTGGGAGATGAAAAAGCTTGCACAGGATAGAGTAGCATGGAGAGCTGCATCAAACCAGTCTCAGGACTGAAGACCACAACAACAACAACAACAACAACAACAAACATGGTCTATTTCAGTGTACACGAGAACTGGTGAATGTGATGACCTGTGATCAAAATACCATCGCGCGACATTTGCATGACGTGGGGAAGGTTCAAAAATTGGGTGTTTGGGTACCGCTTGCTGTAAGCCAAATTCACAAAAATCAGCGGGCGGCCGTATGTGCACCTCTGGTTGCTCGTCATCAACTGGCTTGTGAAGAACACCGACCATTTCTATGTATCCCTGTATTGCTACTGCTGACAGAAAACCGTATCTTGGTGCTAACATAAGGAAAGGAAAGGAATGGTTGACCCCAAGCAAAGCAGTAACTTTCCGTCCATAGCCCTGCGCGCATCCAGAAAAGATAATTTTACGCACCTGGTGGGACAGCGATGGTGTGGTGTCCTACGAATTGTTTCCTTAAGGTGTGACGGTCACCGCTGACATTTATTGTCAACAGCTGAGACATCTTGCAGACGCAGTTCGAGAACAGTAACCAGAAACACTACGTGAAGTGATGCCCACTCCACGATAACGCCCACTCGCATTCTGCTAGACTGCAAAAACTATGTATAGGAGTTTGGTGGAGAAGTCATTCGACACCCATCTTATTCAGCTAATCTTGCACCCTCAGATTTTCACCTTTTCCTCTCTCCGCTTTCTTTCCGGATCAAAACGTGCTCCGAACATCGTGTTCTTCGCCTTGAAACCGCGTGATTTTTTCATAAAAGTTACCCTGCGTTGATAGATGTTGTAAATAGTGAAGCAATATGTTATTGATGTCTGAAATCTCTGTTGTATGTTACTGTTGTGTTCATTAAACGTATGGAAAAAAACGCAACGAACTTACCACCAAACCAATAACATATAAGGGTTTTCCTGCGCTGCATTAAAATAAGAATGAGGCGTCCTTCTGAGAGTCCACTTACGTCACTGCCAGGCGTTATTGTGCTGTATATAGTTTCATTAACTGATATTATATGAATGGGTCGTAAGTATCGCGCCCTTCCCTCTCTTTACGAAAGCTACATCTTATTTTGTAAATATTTAGAATGATGTTAGTGTTTATTTTGTACGTTTCTCCTGATCAGTTTGCTTCCAGTCTTTTTTTTTTTACGGAAAAAACGTGAACGCTTTATACTCATACTCGGTCCCATTGCGACGACGGTGTACTTCCGCTACAAGCCCTGTGTCGGCGAGCAGTAGCGACTGTGCCCCACCACGATTTGTGGCGCGTTCCGGCGTTAATCAGACGGCCATCGACCGCGCTGGTTTGCCCGGCGGTAAGCCGGGCCGCGCCGGCCGCTCGCGAACAATTCATCAGATGACACGTGTATTAAGTTTACACAGCAGCAATTAGCGTAATGGGGCATAAACTACGGAGCGCGGCGGCGATAGCCGCCGGCCCCTCGGCTCGCAAACTTGCCTCGTTACGGCGGAGCGTCCTCGCGCCGGCATGCGGATCATCCCCTTGTCGGTTTTTCCATCTTAAGCGCTTGCGGCATTGCTCGTGTAGGTCGGATATTCACTGGCTCTGGGACTAATTCGTTTCCAAAGATTATCTGGCATCTAATTAGCCAGCCAGATGGCCCACAGCGGAGTACCTCTGTCACTTAAGTGATGAGCTTATAGAGTTCCATTTTAGAGAGACCTAGATCGTTCTCGTAGCCCTAGCTGCTTCAAGGTACTCCATGGTGCCGATGCAGTACTGTGCTTCGCTAAGTATACTAATTTCTTATACGTTACTTCAGAAGTTTCAGAGGACGAATTCATAAAAACTACAGGACTTACGGAAAAATGACACATCATGGATAGGGCGTCTCTCCAAGTTTTGATTCGTAACATGCGTCGTGGCGTAGCTGTACTACGGGGCAACCGTGTCAGAACATATAGACAAATTATCCTAACTGTTTTGTCGCATCGAATTAGTTCGTCGCTGCGGGTAGGCAACCCAAAGAACAGACTTCGAGAGTGAGCTGCTGTCGGCATTTTCAACCAATTTGCACCCATGTATTAAGGCTTGGTCTATGGGTACCGTCTTTGATTAGTAATCAAAACGTCCTCGGTGCCGGGTTAGAAATCCCGCCACCGCTTAAATTTTGATTAATAATCAGCATTGGCGGCCAAAGACTTCCGGCATTAGAAGTCATTCTGACAATGGCCTTGTCAAAGAGGGCGAAGGAGCGGATAGAGATTCAGGGCACTCTCTTGTGCTTGCGGAGGGAAACTGCCATAACGGCAGAAGAATCAGCAGTGATCAACGACATGAGGATCCAGAAGGCAATGGAAACCATTGCATTAAAGACACAGAACGTGTATTGGGCATGTGGCCTGTAATTGAAAAAGTGTCATAATGATCTCTCCGTTGGCAAAAGATTCCGGAATAGTCCAACATTCAGATCTACGGGAGGGGACTGCCTAGGGAAAGATGACCATGAGGGAAAGATTGAATAACCAACGGAAGGATAACGTTCCACGAGTCGGGTCGTGGAATATCAGAAGCTTGAACGTAGTAAGGAAGCTAGAAAATTTGAAAAAGGAAATGCAAAGGCTCAGTCTAGATATAGTAGGGGTCAGTGAAATGAAATAGAAAAAAGACAAGGATTTCTGGTAAGATGAGTATAGGATAATATCAACAGCAGCAGAAAATGGTATAACTGGAGTGGGATTAGTTATGAGTAGGAAGGTAGGGGGGAGAGTGTGTTTCTGTGATCAGTTCAGTGACAGGGCTATTTTTACCAGAATCGACATCAAACCAGCACGGACAACGATAATTCAGGTATATAAGTCGACGTCGCAAGCTGAAGATGAAGAGATAGAAAACGTATATGAGGATATTGACCGGGTAATACAGTACGTAAAAGGAGACGAAAATCTGATAATGTTGTGGTACTGAAATGCAGTTGTAGGGGAACGAGTAGATGAAAAGATTACAGGGGTATATGGGCTTGGGACAAAGTAATTGAGTTCTGTAATAAATCTCAGTAACAGCGAATACGTTGTTCAAAAATCACAAGAGGAGGAGGTACACTTGGAAAACGTCGAGTGATTAGGGAAGATTTCAGCTAGATTACATCATGGTCAGAAAGGGATTCCGAAATCAGATACTGGATTGTAAGTCGTATGCAGGAGCAGATGCAGACTCCTGTAACAAATAGTAGTGATGAAGAGTAGGCTGAAGTTTAAGAGATTAGTTAGGAAGAATCAATACGCAAAAATGTGGAATAATGAAGTACTAAGGAATGATGAGATAGATTTGAAGTTCTCTAAGGCTATAGATACAGAAATAAGGAATAGCTCAGTAGACACTACAGTAGAAGAGGACTGGACATCTCTAAAAAGGGCAATCACAGAAGTTGGAAAGAAAAACATAGGTATAAAGAAGCAAACTGCGAAGAAACCATGGGCAACAGAAAAAAGCAAGTAAAAAAAATGTTCAGGACAATTCAGGAATACAGAAATACAAGTCGCTGAGGAATGAAATAAACAGAAGTGCAGGGAAACTAAGGCGACATGGCTGCATTAAAAATGTGAAGAAATCGAAAAAGATATGATTGTCGGGAGGACTGACTCAGTATGTAGGAAAGACAAAACAACCTTCGATGAAATTAAAGGCAAGGGTAGTAACATTAAATGCAACGGGAATTCCACTGTTATGTGCAGAGGAGAGAGCGGATAGGTGGAAAGAGTACATTGAAGAACTCTATCGTGCGGAAGATGTGTCTGATGTGATTGAAGAAGAAATGGGGGTCGATTTAGAAGAGGTAGTGGTCCACTATTAGAATTTAAGAGAGCTTCGGAGAACTTAATTGCCAAAAAGGCAGAAAGGATAAATTTTCCATCAGGACTTGGCAACAAAATGACTATTCACGTTGTGTGTAGAATGAATGAGTCTGGCGTCATACTATCCGACTTTCGGAAAAATATCATTCACACAACTCCAAAGACTGCAAGAGCTGACATGTGCGAGAATTATCGTACAATCAGCTTAACGGCTCATGCGTCAGAGTTAGTTACGAAAATAATATACAGAAGAATGGAAGAGAAAATCGAGAATGTGTTAGATGACAATCAGTTTGGCTTTAGGAAAGGTAAAGGCACCAGAGAGGCAATTCTGAAGTTGCGATTAATAATGGAAGTAAAACTAGAGAAAAATCAAGACACGATCATAGCATTTGTCGACCTGGGAAAAGCGTTCAACAATACAAAATGCCGCAAGATGTTCAAAATTCTGAGAGAGATAGGGGTAAGCTATGGGGAGAGACAGGTAATATACACTAAAGCGCCAAAGAAACCGGTATAGGCATACGTATTCAAATACAAAGCTATGTAAACAGGCAGAATACGGCGCTTCGGTCGCTAACGCTTATATAAGACAAGTGTCTGGAGCAGTTGTTAGATCGGTTACTGCTGCTACAATGGTAGGTTATCTAGATTTTAGTGAGTTTGAAGGGGTTTTATAGTCGGCGCACGAGCGATGGGAAACAGCATCTCCAAGGCAGCGATGAAGCGCAGATTTTCCCGTACGATCAGTTCCCGAGTGTATCGTGAATATCAGGAATCCGGTAAAACTTCAAATCTCCGACATCACTGCGGCCGGTAAAAGATCCTGCAAGAACGGGACCAACGACGACTGAAGAGAATCGTTCAACATAACAGAAGTGCAACCCATCGACAAATTGCTGCAGATTTCAATGCTGGGCCATCAACAAGTGTCAGCGTGCGAACCATTCAACATAACATCTTGGATATGGGCTTTCAGAGTCGAAGGCGCGCTCGTATATCCTTGATGACCGCACGACATAAAGCTTTATGCCTCGGTTGCGTCCATCACCACCGGCATTGGACTTTTGATAACTGGAGACATGTTGCCTTTTCGGACGAGTCTCGTTTCAAATTTCATCGAGCGGATTGACGTGTACAGGAATGGAGACAACGTCATGAATCCATGGACGCTGCATTTCAGCAGGAGAACGTTCAAGCTGGTGGAAGCTCTGTAGTGCTGTGGGACGTGTGCAGTTGGAGTGATATGGGCCCCTGATACGTCTAGATACGACCCTGGCAGACACGTACGTAAGCATCTTGTGTGATCACCTGCATCTCTTCTTGTCCATTGTGCATTCCGACGGACATGGGATATTCCAGCAGGATAGTACGCCACCCCGCTCGTCCAGAACTGCTACAGAGTGGCTCCAGGAACACTATTCTGAGTTTAAACACTTCCGCTGGCCTCCAAACTCCCCAGACGTGAACATTATTGAGCATATCTGGGATGCCTTGCAACATGCTATTCACAAGAGATCTCAACCTCCTCGTACTCTTACGAATTTATCGACAGCCCTGCAGGATTCATGATGTCAATTCTTCCAGAACTACTTCAGACATTAGTTGAGTCCATGCCACGTCGTGTTGCGGCACTTCTGCGGGCTCGCGGGGGCCCTACACGTTGTTACGCAGGTCGGTCAGTCAACAGACGAGTTCGATCTGTAAACCTTTGAGCTGTACGTGTCCCTTCACGTTTCCACTTCACTATCACATCGGAGACAGTGGACCTAGGTATGTTTAGGAGAGTGGAAATCTCGCGTACAAACGTGTGACAGAAGTGACACGCAATCACCTAACCACGTTCGGAGTCCGTGAGTTCCGCGGAGCGCCCCATTCTGCTCTGTCACGATGTTTAATGACTACTAAGGTCACTGATATGGGGCACCTGGCAGTAGGTGGCAGCTCAATGCACCTAATATGAAAAACGTATATTTTGGGGGGTGTCCGGACACTTTTGATCACATAGTGTACGTCTTTTTAGCTAACACAGCTCCGTGTTCTGCTTAAGAGGCAGTAGAGGAAGCAGTACGCGTTCTGAACGCCACTGGACAAGTAACAGCCATCTCAGCCAAATACGAGGGTTGGGGGAAAAGTCATTGCAGCTATTTTTTAACTTGTAAGATACCACCGGGGTGCAAAATCCGGTATATACAGATGAAAGAACGAGATGCGAACTACATGTCAGGGCACTGGAAAATACACGAACGTTTTTGACTCACGTTTTTGACTCACGTTTGTTACGGCAATGTGCAGGACAACGCTGGTTTCGTGTTGCAAGATGATTAGATTACATTGTAGCACACAGACATCTGACATGACAAAACTCGATCTAAGGAACGTCGAAGTAATCCTGTGCAACGTTCATCACACGCTCCCAACGGTGTAGGAGGCACTGAATAGCATCTACGTCACTATTTGCCGTAATATGTCTGAATTGGGTAATCTGTTATCGCACAACATGTGCAATGTCCTCTCGTGTCACAAACCGTACCCACTCACCTGCAGTGACTTTTGCCCCATCCTTGTATTGTACTTAACCTAGCGGCCTTCTGAAGCATTACAATTTCACAGACAACTTCTTGCATACATAAAAAAATTGCGTCATAAGCTAAAGTTGATAGGCGTGTTCCTACATCTGAAAGATGATGTCTATTCAGATTTCGCGCCATTCGCGAAAGGGTGGCGCTAGTAGCGACACTGTGAGGATGCAAATCAGATTTGCTTTAGATACACGCGGTAACGATCGTGAACGTTTGTTTCCTCTGAGATCGTACGTGGTGAGTTGATGTTAGTCAAGAATGCCTTTTACGCGACGTAGACGCCTTTAACATCAGCTCACTGAATTTGAACGAGGTCGTGTAATAGGGCTCCGAGAAGCTGGAGGTTCCTTCTGCGACACTGCAGAAAGTCTTGGCAGGAATTTGACCCCTGCATATGATTGCTGGCAGGGTCATGTTGGGCGTATGGCTCTGGCGCTTCATTCTGCATCTGCGGCAGTAATTTGAGCAACATTTCGTACCGCAGCGACACGAAGAACAGTTACAAATCGGTTACTTCGAGGACACCTCCGAGGCAAACACCCTGTAGCCTGCTTTCCACTGACCGCAAACCACCGCCAATTGCGACTTCAGTTATGTTAAGCGAGAGCTCACTGGAGGGCAGGTTGGAGGACTGTTATGTTTTCTGATGAAAGCCAGTAAAGGGCCTGCAACCAACCTTTCTGTGTGCTAGATACACCGGTTCTGTACTTGGAGTTATTGTCTGGGGTGCGACTTCATATGACATCAAGAGCACACTCGTGGTTATCCCATGCACCCTGACTGCAAGTTTGTATCTCCGTCTCGTGCTTGGATGGCCGAGTGGTTCTAGGCGCTACAGTCTGGAACCGCGCGACCGCTACGGTCGCAGGTTCGAATCCTGCCTCCGGCATGGATGTGTGTGATGTCCTTAGGTTAGTAGTTCTAAGTTCTAGGGGATTGATGACCTCAAAAGTAAAGTCTCATAGTGCTCAGAGCCATTTGAATTTTCAGTCTCGTGATTCGACCTGCTGTGCTGCCGTTCCAGGGGGCGTTTTCCGGCAGGATAATGCTTGCCCACAAACAGCTATTGTAACCCAGCATGCTATACAGAATGTCGACGTTTAGCTTTGGCGTGCTCGATCACCAGATCTATCTCCAGTCGAGTACATACTGGACATCATCGTACGACAACTCCAGCGTCATCCGCAAACAGCATTAACCGTCCCTGTAGTGACCGACCAAGTGCAACAGCCATGGTATTCCATCCCACAAACTAGCATCTGGCATCTGTACAACATAATGCATGCACGTTTGCGTGCTTGCACTCAACATTCTGACGGCTACACCGGTTATTAGTGTAGAAGCATTTAACGTTCGCAATGGTTTATCTCGAGCTTACATTAACCTGTGATCTTGCAGTGTTAATCTTTTAAATATTTTACGTAGATAAATGTATTCCCGAAATATTATTGCTCTAGAGTCATTATTTTTTCGTGTTGCAACCTCTTTCCGTCAGTGTACTTTCGTATACAGCGTCAACTGTCCTGCGACGAATGCCTATTAGCACTTACAACTGTTGAGTGAGAGTCGTCCTGTGGTTACGTGGGCGCTCGCAATGGACAGAGACGGTAGCAGCGGTCCCGCTAATGTGGCCGCTGGTAGCGTGCCGGCTGACTGGTGCGCCGTCGCGTTCCCTCTGCCGAGCACACGACGGGCTAACAAGTGGCCGCCGGCTTTGTGCCCGTCACGCTCGCTTGTTTTAGCGCCGCCCTTTGTACCTCCTCCTCCTAATGCACTGCCGCCCAGCGCGAATGTCCCGCGTCCCACGCCCGCTATTAAAATGGCGAGGCGACCTAGTACCCGCTCTGAATGCCTCGCGCTACCAGCCGCAGCCATACTGGCACGTGCGCTCCAGTTCCTCTCTTTCTTTTTTGTCACGGGCGTAACTTTTTTATTAACTTCGAAAACAGTGGGACAGACCTACAGACTCCAATTCTCAAATACTCGTTGTATCGTTAAGCGTATGGTATTGACTTGTGAAAAAATCGTCGATTCCGTATACCATGCAAATGCTTCTAGCCTCGTCCACCGACAATTACGGACTTGGTTTTAGGTAGTTTCTCTCCCCCCTCTCTGATCTCGTGTCTCTGCAGTAGATATTACACATCCCAACGCAATACAAACATGACACATGACAAAAGTCGTGGTATACCTCCTAATATAGTGTCGGACCTCCTTTTGCCCGGCGTAGTGCAGCAGCTCGACAAGACATGGACTCAACATGTCGCTAGAAGCCACCGCAGAAATTTTGAGCCGAGCTGCCTCTGTAGCGTCCATAATTGTGAAAGTTTTGCCGGCGCAGAATTTTCTCCACAAACTGACCATAAATGTTCAATGGGATTCACGTCGGGCGATCTGGGTGACCAAATATTTCACCCGAATTGTCCAGAATGTTGCCGGCCGAAGTGGCCGTGCGGTTAAAGGCGCTGCAGTCTGGAACCGCAAAACCGCTACGGTCGCAGGTTCGAATCCTGCCTCGGGCATGGATATTTGTGATGTCCTTAGGTTAGTTAGGTTTAACTAGTTCTAAGTTCTAGGGGACTAATGACCTCAGCAGTTGAGTCCCATAGTGCTCAGAGCCATTTTTGAACCAGAATGTTCTTCAAATCAATCGCTAGCAATTGTGGCCCGGTGACATATGGCACATTGTCATACATAAAAATTCCATTGTAGCTTGAGAACATGAAGTCTCTGAATGACTTCAAATGGGTTTGGGAGTAGCTGAACATAGCCATTTCTAGTCAGTGATCGGTTTAGTTGAACCAGAGACGTAGTCCATTCCATATAAACAAAGTCTACACCATTATGGAGCCACCACCAGTTTGCACAGCCTTGTCAACAGCTTGGGTTCATGGCTTCCTGTGGTATGCGCCACAGTCTAACTTTACCATCAGCTCTTACGAACTGAAATCGGGACTCATCTCACAATGCCATGGTTTTACTGTACGCTTGGGTTCAACCAATATGGTAACGAAACCAGTAGAGCCACTACAGACGACGTGTTGTTAGCATAGGCTCTCGCGTCGATCGTCTGTTGCCATAGTCTATTAACGCCAGATTTCGTCGCACTGTCCTAACGAAAATGTTTGTCGGCCGTCCCACATTGATTTCTGCGCTTGTTTCATGCAGTGTTGCTTGTCTGTTAGCACTCACAACCCTTCGCAAACGCCGCTGCTCTAGGTCGCTAAGTGAAAGGCTGTCGGCCACTGCGTTGTCTCTAGTGAGAGGTAATGCCTGAAATGTGGTAGTCTTTGTACACTCTTGACACTATGGATCTCGCAGTATTGGATTCCCTAACAATTTAGGAAATAGGTTGTCGGATGCTTCTGCCTCCAACTACAATTCCGCGTTCAAAGTATGTTAATTCCCGCCGTGCTTCCGTAATCACGTGAGAAACCTTTTCCCATCAGCCACCTTAGTTTAAATGACAGCTCCGCCAATGCACTGGCCCTTACACCATCCGTATGTGTGCATATCGCTATCTCATGACTTTTGTCACCTCAGTGTTTGGAAACTTGTGGTAAGTTCTGTGGGACCAAACTGCTGAGGTCATCGGTCCCTAAGCTTATACACTACGTATTCTAACTTAAACCAACTTACGCTAAGGACAACACATACACCCATAATCGAGAAAGGACTCGAACCTCCGACGGGGGGAGCCGCGCGAACCGTGATAAGGCGCCCTAGACCGGGGGAAGGGGGGGGGGGGGGAATTAATAGCGAAACCTGACTTGGGTGATGCGATACAATAGCAGAGGCAAAAATTTTCGACTAAATGGGCCGTTTGCGACGTTGTTGCGAATGTTTGATCACGAGTTGTAGCTGACATCAGTGTGAAATAATGTCCAACTTACAAAGAAGTAATTTTAAAAATAAGAGTTTTCGCTTAAGTTCCTACCTAATATATTCACATTTCGTACGTAGCCCTAAGTTCGAGAATTTTGTACGTTCGTTACGGAGAACGAGGGCATTTTGCTGATGATTAAAGACATGTAACGCTCGAATATAGTACAAGATCGATAGCTCGAACAAGGCACGTACTTCGGCCTCCAATATCACTGGAGCTCACTCCCCCGGATTTTCCTCGCTGTTGTCATATCAAAGAGATAGTTGCGTAGCAATCTCATTGATAGGGGATCTTCTTTCCTAGGCGCCGGTTTGTAGCAATCTGCCCCTCATCAAAGCCGCATATGTATGTTTGCGGCCCGTATCACCACCACATTGATTCCGCTTGTACATTTTCACTACCGCGTCACGTGTCCCCAACCCCACTAAGCGGCATTCAGAGCTGGGGCGAGCAGTTGTCATAAATTATAAGGGGCATATACAGTTGTACCTTCCATCATAAAGTGACGCCAGTTGTGAGGATTTTCCACAGTGTCAAACGTATATTTACGGCTTTCGCAAATGTCTGCAGGCTTCGTAATTTTGTGTAAATGGCAGCATCGGTCGTAAACATTGAAATTATTTTATTCTACAGATCGATTTCGGTCGCTGTGTAACCATCTTCAGTGCAAATTATTCGAATCTTTTAGGCCCATATCATAATAGCACAAGATTTTCTATGAGGTGTAACATGTACTGTGTTGATTACTTCCAACAGATAGCTTCACTTTTACTCCAATCCGACGTGCAGTAATCTTGTAGCTTACACAGCCAACTAACTAAAAAGACAGGCTTTCCTATAAATTTAAAAGTTATTGTTTGCAGTAAAAGTGAAGACATCTTTTGAAAGTAATCACACAGTACACGTTAAACCTCATAGAAAATGTTGTGCTTTTGTGATATAGGCCTACAAGGTTCGAATAATTTGCACTGGAGATGTCACACAGTGACCGAAATCGATCTGTAAAAAAAAAGGATTTTAGTACTTAAGGCCTATGCAGCCATTTATTCAAAATATATTGACAATAATACGGACGTGGTGCACATGGCTCCCGACGGAATTAGACATCAATTCGTAGTGTTTGATAGATGGTCGTAGCGGTATAATTGAAATAATTCGTGTTTATTGAAACCTTTGTTACCGTCTCTTGTTTCATAGGCATTAACTTAGGTTCCAGTTCCCTCTGTTCCGTGCGTTTTGTCTGCTTTGTGTTGATTTTGTGTTCGAAATGTGCAATGAAGAGGAGAAGCGTCTGGAGCGAATAAAGTCCTTGACGAGTCTGTAGATGCTGGGAACGAAAGATTTGATGACTATTCAGATTACATATTTATTGTACTATTTTGCAGGTTGTGTTGCTATGAAGGATTTTCCTGTAGGTAATCAGGAAATCAATCCGATCATACGACTCCAGTGAGTGTAATGTTTGACTTTGTCTGTCATGTTTCAATTTGTATCACACTGTACTCAACCATTAATGCTAAATGTTGCTTTGCTGTTGTGTTTTGTGTTTTCCTTTAGATTTAAGTGTGCTGTAAAAGAAATTTAAACAGAAAGATCACATGTTTGTTAACCGGGATATTTCTTATTTGAATAGCAGAACTCCTTTTCTAAAGTTGGATTGCGTATCTATGTATGGCAGTACTTGCCTCATATCATTAAAATACTTTCCAGTGACACGAAGAAAAAAAATGGTTCAAATGGCTCTGAGCACTGTGGGACTTAACATCTATGGTCATCAGTCCCCTAGAACTTAGAACTACTTAAACGTAACCAACCTAAGGACATCACACACATCCATGCCCGAGGCAGGATTCGAACCTGCGACCGTAACGGTCACGCGGTTCCAGACTGACGCGCCTAGAACCGCACGGCCACACCGGCCGTCGGCACGAAGAAATCAGTAGAACAACGGAAACCTAACAAATATGACGGGCAGAGTGTGGTTGGCTAGTGTTTCAATACTGTAAAGCATGCCCTACAATATATTTCAGTGCGATTGACAGTAGTAATGTACTCAAGAATATGTCGAAATGCTAGTAGCACGACACTTCATACACGACGATTGTGGTAGAAAAAAGTATACCGCTAGGCGATGTATATACTGAAACGCAATTTTAAATCTGTCTAGGGTTGAAGACGACGAGGGGTCCCCAGCCGACCTGTGACAATAAAGTTTTGAATAAATATTAATATGCGTCCGATGTTGACATTTCAGTTATCAGGAATATTCAGTAATTATGCCAGCTGCGGAGCAGTATACTTATAAAACCTGTGTCTTGAGTGCACCGAAATAGAGGAACATTTGAGTGAAGCTGCTAAAATCATTTCAGCCACCGGCATGTGGGTGTGACTCAGGACTGCATATGAGTGAATGAGTAAGTTACGAAATGATTCTGTTACATAAACGGATTGCAGACAGTGCGAAAATGTTCTCAGTTTTAGAAAATTGGTACAATAAGACACACGAAAATTTTACTGCGGTAAAGACGCACAAAAATTTGCTCGTGATGTTAATTCTTTAGATCTAAAGAGTGCACACTGTCAATTCTTGAGCCACTGATCACAAAGGAAGAATACACGCAACCGTGTCAATGCGGCAGTCTGTTTTTTCTTTCCTTCCGTCTTTCAAAAGGTGCAAGTGTATTTAACATTTCATGCTTTTACTTTAACCCTTAGAAACTGCCCAGCAGGAACTTTTTGCTAAGTAACCACTCGTATTCACATCACGGACGTCGCTTGAAATGAGGTGCGGTCTCGCGTCAGTTTTATTGCTGTCTCTAATACGCCCGAAACGACCTTCGATGCTCTCCTTTTTTCCTTTAAGAACGTATTTTGCGGGCCTGTTCTCTCCATTGACGGAAATAAACCGAATTTTCGTCACGAATTACTCGTTTCACCTTTCAGTTAACACAAAATGCATTTATTGTTCTTACAATTATAACGTAATTTGACAGTTCACGCTGTACAAATACCGAAATATTCACTCGCAAACAATCAAAGAAAAGACAATATGGACTGTATAAAACGACCATAACTTTGCCGTAAAGAGAAAAGATGGAGAAGCTGCACCTGCAAGGCGATAACAACTCTTGCACCTATTACATTTTCGCTTTATGTTTAATCACGAATTGCTAATTAAGTTCGCTTACTTGTTATGTTCACAGTAACTACAAATTATTAAGTATCTCATGAGTTTAAATCACCAGTTGCGAATATAAATAACCGATGGTGTCGCCATCTCAGAGACAAAAGTATGAAGTTTTTTATGGCGACTTTGGCGCAGTCGATGAGATATTCGTGTTGTGCAAAAGATGTTCAGCATTGTCATTCGTACCAGGTTTTCTCAGACACGTCTGTTGTAATGTTCTCACTGGCTGTGGTAATGCGCCTTCGCAATACTGGGAAGGTCGCTGGAAAGAGCCAGGTATCTTCCTGTGTAGCTACTCACCAAAGGAAGAAAACTTACACTGAGAGATCCGGCTGTTTGCCGGCCGGTGTGGCCGAGCGGTTGTTGTAGGCGCTTCAATCTGGAACCGCGCGACCGCTACGGTCTCATGTTCGAATCCTGCCTCGGGCATGAATGTGTGTGATGTCCTTAGGTTAGTTAGGTTTAAGTAGTTCTAAGTTCTAGGGGACTGATTACCTCAGATGTCAAGTCCCATAGTGCTCAGAGCCATTTGAACCATTTGATCCGGCTGTTTGCCTGCAGCCGATACGAGACAATTCACCGTGTCACTTTGTCTGCTCTTGGACGCCGGCTTGGATATATCTTGGATATATCTTCTTCTTCCTAGGTTTATCCCATGTCTGCACAGGGTCGGCGTATAACGCCGAATTTGGCGTTTTTAGTGGTGCCCCCCCCCCCCCCCACCTCTTTAGCCTGCGCGTAGTTTTATCTCTTGTTCACGTGTGAGAACTATTTTTCAGATGTTTGCGTAGTGTGTATCTGAGGCAGATAGTGGTTACGAGCCCGGTATTTACCTAGTGGAATATGGGAAACCGTCTGAAAACCACATCCAGGCCGGCCGGCATACCGGCTCTCCTCATTAATTCACTGTGCTCATTCGATTCTGCTCCGGCGCGGTACCACGTGTGCTGGAAGCGGACATTTTAATGCGCTCAAATATCCAGGCGGGTCTCATAGGCCAATGTGTTGAGCTTGAAAAAGAACTGTTACTCGCGAATGGACCTAACCTCCTTTAGAAACGGCAGGAAACACACACACACACACACACACACACACACACACACACACACACACACACACTATCACGTTCTATTTCAGTGACAACTCAAGGCTTCTCAAACACTGTAACCAAACATTATCCCTAGAAAATTTCCACGTAAATGAAATATGATATAGGCATTCAGTTATTCATTCTGGCTAATCCTCGTCCGGATCGTTAATGATTAAAAAATATTCGCATTGCACAGTCATTAATTGCAGTTCTTGTTCCAGTATGTGTGGAACGTACTGCAGTCCTATCCGTAACATTATCTAACTTTTGGTGTTGGAACGTGTGTGTCAGTAGTTGAGGTGGCCAATAAAGACAATAAGACATCTACAAAAAGATAACACATTAATAAGGTTATTTACAATATGCACAGTTAATAAGTGAAATACAGCTTTGAAGTCCTGCTGTCCTTCTGTGGTGCTCAGTTATACGCAGTGAAATTAACAATAACAAATAATCTTGAATGTTCATAGCATCAGATAAGTCGCTAGTAACTAATAAAGAGTAGTAGCGTCGTGCTTTGTCGATGTCGTTTATCACAGCAGCCTTCCGACCTGAGATTAATAGGTCTGTAGATCCACTGAATCAAGCGGCGAAGTTGTCCGTGTGGCTGCTTAAAAAGAAGCCCTGGCCAGAGTCTCAGGCAGTGAGGTCATGTGAAATTAGCGTCCTCTGGTGGCGCGTATGCGTGGCGCTCCCGATCGCAGACAGCGAACAGTGGAAGAGCGAGCTCTCCTACCTCCCGTGTAGCTGTGAGCGGCGCGGGACGCACCTGGTGGCCCGATGAAGACGCAGCCGATACCGCACTAACTGCTGCTGTTACTTTGGGTCTCCATACTATATAAATATTTTCTTGTTCTTTGAATTCGGTAACTTTCTCACTTATTTAGAAAAATGACAAACCTTAAATAACGTTATGTAAATATATAATAATATTATGGCATATTTTTTCGAACATTTGATGCTGCATGTTAAGCAATGAAGTAAGAGTAACTTATTCAGTGAAGAAGGGACAGAGTCCATGAATTAGAAGTAGCATAAGCATTGTTGTATTCCTTTATTACTTGAAATAAGAATCAAACTATATTTCAGAAGCTGTACAAGTTCGCGTATTCAGAGAAATTCAAGCAATATGTGCTTTTAAACCACAAAACTTTTTCAGAACCTGCAGATCCTGGTGTTTCTCACGAGAGATGGACAGGAGGTCTCAAAATATAAAGTAGTACATTTTACACTTTGAAACAAGATCATAGTAAAAAAGATTTCAGATTATCGTACAATGTTACCTGTATAAGAAAACTCAGGTAACTCAAATTCTAGTCCAATGGATTCTCCGGTTGGATGAGCCGATTTCAAAGCAACAATCTCCAGTGCTTCATTATAAGTCGTCCTAAACTTGACAATTCTTTAGTGAGTTTTGTCTTTGACGAGTTCCCTGACTGGTCGAATAAGAAAGGGACACTTCTGGTTCTAGGATGGATTCAAGAAAGCTGTCCATTGAAGAAAAGTTTCAGATGTAGCTTCAACAACAAAGAATGCTGAAGGCTTTTCTGGTGAATAAAGCCCCACGTTTTTATCACATTCCATATAAAATTGTTCTCTTACTGAAATGTTACTTTTGCAGTGTCAAATCTTCTCTCTACTGTAACCAAAGTATGCAAAAATCGAATAAGGATGTGACACTATCGCTGGGACATGAATCATAATCAGCTGGATTGTAGACAGCTTGCAGTCGGTGGACCAAACGCTCTCAAATGTTGGAGCTGGCTGCACACCAGCTTCACGCATTGATGAAATTTCCAACTCCAGCATCTGGTACACCACGGGTGTGGTGTACCTCGGACAGGAACTTCACAAGTCGTTCAGCGGGCAGGCAGCCAACAGACCTTCATCACCAGAGTGTGTAAGTCGTGGTGTCTCTCCGGTTCAAGACGCAGATGCACTGGCGGTATGACTGAATACCTTGACCCTCTAGGCTCTATTATTTATACACTTACACTCCTGACGTAGTCTTCCTAAGGTGGGGGACGAGTGGATGTGTTCCATATTACTCGTTGCCTCAGTTTCCTCTGGCTCGGGGTGTTACGCGCGGTAATATTTGCAACGTGTGGGTTTTCGGCAGCATTTGAGTGCTCCGAGTTACAACATGTTACATCCCAGTTGACCACACTGTGCTGCGGCGTTTGCTGTTCTGTGCGCTCTGCCTCTTGGTTTGTGTCGCAAGCCAGTCCAGCCATAGTCTTTGACGTAATGTTAGCAGTATTACCCAGCAGCCTACTTGATTCCACATCGGCCCGAGCTGGCCTCTGTTGCCTTTTTTGGGGGCGGAGCAACATATGCAAAATTTCTGAGGTTTGTTAAGGAATAAATTATTGCCTTCCTGTAGCCAATAAGACGACCAACCACTTTGGAAGCTATTCCGAATTCATGGGTGAAGAGACCGCTCTTTCGTTGATCCTGTGAGCATATTTACGTTCGCCTCTCGTGTGCAGTATTCGTGGATAACAACTGTTCTGTAGCTGCAGCAAGGGGAAAACTTAAACAGAGTAGGCGTACAATTTTCTCTCTTCAAATGTGTTAACAACAAATACCAGATATCGCGCCACCTCGAAACCTTTGACTGTCTTTGACTGTACCTTCTTTATGCTAAACTTGTAGTTAAAAACTGTTCTCAGATATTTCTGAATCTAAAATCGCTTTGAGTTTGGCAATGGCTCAGCAAATGGTGCCTCAATACTGTTCGGTGATGTATATCGATATAGGGCGCTCAACAGAATCAGCTTCCTTCAGTGCTACGCGTCCTGGTTGGCTAACGTCACTGCATTCTCTCGCTTCCGTAACACAGTCTACCGTCAGGTTCTAGATTATGCTGTCGTCGTCTGATATGTAGCGATGAGGTGTAGCTTGTTGGTATGTGATAGTTTCACGCATGTTTGATGCTGTAGCAACATACCCAACGTTTTGGTCTAGTGATTTACTGTTTTCCAAGTTGTTGCTATTACTGTGACAACTTGTTAATTGATGAAAACTAGTATGGTTAAATTGATACTATGATGAGCTGTCTCTTTGCCGTAAGAGAATAATACTTTGTGTTTCACCGCCGGCCGGGGTGGCCGATCTGTTCTAGACGCTTCAGTCTGGAACCGCGCGACCGCTTCGGTCACAGGTTCGAATCCTGCCTCGGGCATGGATGTGTGTGATGTCCTTAGGTTAGTTAGGTTTAAGTAGTTCTAAGTTCTAGGTGACTGATGACCCCAGAAGTTAAGTCCCATAGTGCTCAGAGCCATTTGAACCTTTTTTTTGTGTTTCACCAATGTTAGAAAGTAATATTAACCTAATCCAGAGTCAAATCGATGTGTGTCGTCGTGCGCCTGGAGCATTTTTCGCCTTAAGCTGAGTGAGTGCTGAAAAACGTAGCACTTTGATGTGGAGTTCGTAGGGCGTTCGCAAAAACGGTGGTCGGAATGTGAGTGCCGGAAGTGGCGGCTGCGTGGCGCGCGCCGGCGTGGCTGCAGGCTGCAGGCGGGCTCATTAAAACTACTTGGCGCTGTCTCGCTGCCCCGCTGCATATTCATGCGCGCCGCTCTGCGCTGCGGGCTGCGAGTGCCATCTGGCCGTGTTCGGTGGGGGGCAAGCGCTGGAACACGCTGCCAAGGGGCTGCTACAAATCTCTGAGTCGAAATCGACGACCAGTACGAAAGAAAACCTGAAAATACTACTACAGCAGCAATACTGCAGATAGGTTGTACAGCGAAAATGGAACAGTGTTTTCGAACCGCAATGATTGAACTTACTTTCAACATCGTTGTTTTGTCATATAGGTGAAACGAGGAACGATGGCTCTTCTATCCGCAACGGAAGCGTGTAACAAAATGCTTTTGGAGACTTGTGTTACGTCTGTGTCTTTTCGGATGATTGTGGAAATGTAATGAAGAACGCAAATGAAATGCAGCGATGCCGGTAGTACTATTTCTCTGTAAGAACACCGCAGGGGCCTCCAAGTTTAACTTCTGTGTCTGCTCGACAGACCAAGGTCAGTATATCCTCACTTCAACGAGTACTGTCGAGAGGTTTAAATTTTGACTTAGAACATCTTAATACAGCCTAGTGATCAGGTGCTGGACGCCACTGCTCGTATTCTTTCTGGTGAAATACTGCTTATAACAACACCTCCTTCCAAGAGCCCTCGACCAATCGGCTATCTCCTGAACCGTCGCACTGGTGTTGTTCAAATCACCCGGAATAAAGAGGCAAGTTTCTGCATATTTAACTATCTCAGACTACGAAATGTACTTGTCATGTGAACAGTCGCCTTCGTCTTTGGGAGCAAAGTAGTCAACTGTCAAAATTACTGACACGTCTCATATACCTAAAAACCATAAAACCCATATTACCATTGCTCTTATGATGACATGGCAGGAGGTGGCTTTTGCATGTACGGGTGTTAAAAGCAGATGTAAAGAGTATAACGTTAAAATACTGTCCAACCTTAATGGTATGCCTGCAAAACATGCGGACTACTGCGTGATCCACGAGGTGCGCTATAGGAGAATGAGCAGCTTTCATTGGAGTTTCCGTAAGGTCCACTATGGGATGTTGTTTATGTAGTGTTGGTTTTTTGTGCTGTCCAGCATGAGGAGCTAGTTTACATTCATTACATTTATTAATGATAAATAATGTCTTTAATGATAAATAATGTCCTTAATGAATAAAATGTGAATCAAATATAAATTAGTGAAATATAAATGGATAATTTGCTACAGCTGCAGGAATTTAGTTAAGACACACGATAATTACTTCTATTATTAATTTTATCTGTTTTGGAGCACAGCTAACTGATTCTAGTTAACCTATACAATAATGTTTTTGAAAACATAATAATTTCTCATCACAAACTAAGACTTTAAACAAAAGTATACTATAACCATTGTATTAAGAATCATCTCAGAGTTGTTTCTCTGGGTGATACTTATTACTTTCAACAAAAATAACATTACAGGCAGATTTTTACCGGACACACATGATTGTCATGTGGTTCGTGGCGAGTGAGTTAACGTTGTGAGACTTGTGGTGCTGCATGCCTGATATGGAATCTCCATCTGATGATAGTTGCCGTCACGAAGATGTCATGACGGGACGGCGCATTACTGGCAGATCGGGCCTATCACCGTTACGAATATCATGCTAAGTCCTCTCTCCGTCCACCCACAGCCCACCCTTCCCCATACCCTCTCGTTCGGCAAGCATCGCCGTGGGGCCCTCAAAACCGTCATTTCATCAACCGAATTATTTATTAGCAACTTTCATTGCTGTAGCATAACGGCATGTGTTGCCACAGAAAAAGAAACAGACATGTGAAAAAAGTATTCATTCAGAAAGCTCTGTTGAGGTCTGCGTAGTTCATTTTTGAAGATTATGCAACACTGATGTCTCTTTGAGTCGTACATCTTGAAGAGCCCTTGGGTAGCCTCTACATTGTGGCTGTAGACTTATCAACCGTAGTTCCTTCTGCAGGTACAGTGGCATGAGGATCGACTGGGACGTTAATGTCTGCTGAGATACATTCTCTCCTGCCCTTGTATCGACACACTAAAAGTTTCCATGCTCAACATGATCCTGATACTCCACAGCACTCTGTCACCGGAGTTACTCTGCTGTTGACATTTCTGGAGACGTGTAATTGCTGTGGTGAATGTTTCGTCTACAATTACATGAGTACTCTGCAGTTCACACTTAGTGATTGGTAGAAGGTTCAGGGAATCACCTTTAGGCTATATATTGTTGCACACTCGAACAGCACGAGGGAAAAACAATCACTTCCGCTTTTCCGTGCATGTTATTATTTCTCTTATTTTATAACGGTGATCATTTCCCCCTATATAGGTGGCGTAAACAAAATATTTTCCCATATGGAGGAGAAAGTTGGTGATTGTAATTTTGTAAAAGTATCTCGCCGCAACATAAAATGTCTTTGTTTTAATGACTGCCATCACAACTCGCACGTCGTATCCGTGGCACCCTCACCGCTATTTCTCGATAATACTGTGCTAGCTGCCATTACTGGGAACGGCAGAGGACTTAAACACAGCCGCACAACTGACACGATACTCCACATGTACGCACTTGATTTAGAACCCGCCTGTGAAGAACGGAATCAGAAGCCTTCTGGAAACCCATAAATAAGGCATTAATTTCAGATCCCCTGTCTGTATTGGTGTGAATAAGGAGCCAGTCGTGTCTGATAATAATGGTATCCTCTGAATACAATAGATCGCTTTCTTCTACATATTTCGTAAATTGGAATACAGTATACGTTCCAGAAACCTACTGCAAATCAGCACGAGTGATATGGGTCTGTAATTCAACAGATTGCTCCTACCTCCTTTCGTAAGTGTTGGTGTGACTTCTGCAAATTTCCAGTTTTTAGGTTTGGATGTTTCGTCGAGCGAACGGTTGTGTATGATTGCTAAGTATGAAGGTATTATATTAGCATGCTCTGAAAGTAGTCTAGTTGGTATATAGTCTGGATCGGAAAATTTGCCTTTATTAAGCGATTTGAGTTGCTTAGCTACATCAGGGATATCTTCTTCGAAGTTATCCATGTTGACAGCTGTTCTTGATTCGAATTCTGCAATATTTACTTCATCTTCCTTGGTGAACGTATTTCAGAAAACCATATTTAATAGCTCCGCTTTAGTGGCTGTGCTGTCTGTAACATTACCATCGCTATTGCGCAGTGAAGGTAATGATTGTGTCTTGACGTTGATGTACTTCACATGCGACCAAAATCTCTTCGGATTTTCTACTTGATTTCCAGACAAAGTTTCGTTGTGAAAACTATTAAAAGCCTCTCGCATTTAAATCCGCGGTAAATTTAGAGTTTCAATAAAGTTCTCCAGTGTTGAACCTTTTTGCGTCCTTTTGAATCTGTGACTTTCTTCAGAGCTTCTGCGACAGTGTCTCGATGTGTTTTGTGTACCGTGGGGGGTCACTTCCGTCGCTTACTAATTTATTTGGTGTAAATCCCTCAACTACCGTCGATACTGTTTCTTTCTATTTAAAACATATCTGACCTACGTTTACATAGTCAGATTGGAAGGAGTGGAAATTGTCTCCGAGCGAATTTCTATCTACTTTTTTTTTTAATGGATGTATTTTACGTTTAGTTTTATGGGTTTGGATGTTACGGTATTCTGTCTAGCTACAACAATCTTTTAGTCACTAATCCCTGTATCCGTCATGATGTTCCCTATTTCCTCAGTATTATTTGATGGTAAGAGGTCATGTATATTTTCGCAACCATATACAATTCGGGTAGGCTCCTGAACTAATTTCAGAGAAAGCAATTAATACGATTTCGCGCGATGTTTTATGCATGCCACCGACTTTAAACATTTTTGCCAAAACATCGAATTCAGGTTGAAGTCACTATCAACTATAACTGTATGAGCGTATTACCTATTTGAAAGAAGGCTCAAGTTTTCCTTCAAACCTTCAACAACTGTATCATTTGAGTTGGGTGCTCGGTAAAAGTATAATGTCTACACATACTAACTTGCAGAAACTATCTGCTTCAGTTTTACTGCAAAATAAATTACTTCTAACAGCAACAAACATTCCACCACGAACTGTATTTAATCTATCCTTTCTGCACACCGGTAGGTTCTTTGTAAAAATCTTGGCCATACTTACGTTGGACATCAACAAGCTTTCAGTGTCCTAAACGATTTGACTTTCGGTGCTTCCTATTAGCGCTTGGAGTCTGATTATTTCCCAGTACAGCTACGACGTTTTACTATCGTAATGCGGATTGTTCCTAGTCTACTCTCGTCCTGGGTTTGATCTATACCCTTTGACTGAACTCTTTTTTTTTATGTACCCGATATCCTATAAGCGCCGCACCGAGTGTCCGCGCGGTTAGAGGTGCCATGTCACTGACAGTGCGGCCGGAGGTTTGAGTCCTCCCTCGGGCATGAGTGTGAGTGTTGTCCTTAGCGTTAAGTTAATTTAATTAGTGTGTAAGTCTAGGGACCGATGACCTTAGCAGTTTGGTCCCTTAGGAATTCACACACATTTGAACATTTCCTATAAGTCGGCGGTGGTGGCCGAGCAGCTCTAGGCGCTTCAGTCTGGAACCGCGAGACTGCTACGATCGCAGGTTCGACTCCTGCCTCGGGCATGGATGTGTGTGATGTCCTTAGGTTAGTTAGGTTTAAGTAGTTCGAAGTTCTAGGGGACTGATGACCTCAGATGTTAAGTCCCATAGTGCTCAGAGCCATTTGAACCATTTATAAGCCAAAGAACCGCGAAGACCACTCCACACAGCGTGCGCCCGCTACCCGTGTAGCTGCCACTTGAGTGTAACGTTAATTATGTTTACATTACATTAAAACGCAATAAAAATTCTGTTTTGCATTCATATGAACAGAAATTTAATCAAGACACTTTCTCACACAGCCTTACTGGCATTAACTGCGTCGTTATGAAGTTGATGGCGAAGAAAATTTACGGCTAGCTAGCATCTAACTGGCTTCACCACGAGAAATTACTGCTAATCTGGCGTCTCACTGCAGCAGCAGGAAATATTGCAAACGGGTGCAAACTGCAGCGTATGCCTTCCAGCCTATGTCCCTCACATTTTTTAATTTGACCGTTAATGTTTGTTGCTGTTGATTCTCATTCAGTTATTCAGTTCTTTGAATATTATTACATTGAGCTGTGCCGTGTTCGTTACGTAATAATGCGCAGCGCTGTAACTGCTGCATGTAGCGTTATTCAGTCTGCACAAGCATTCTGTCTCTAGCTCTCTTCCGCGCCGTTAAGACGTACCGGTATAGCGCCCATGCGCTCGTCACGTATATTTATAATGTTTACATCTACATACAGGGTGTTTCAAAAATGATCGGTATATTAGAAACGGCAATAAAAACTAAACGAGCAGCGATAGAAATACACCGTTTGTTGCAATATGCTTGGGACAACAGTACATTTTCAGGCGGACAAACTTTCGAAATTACAGTAGTTACAATTTTTAACAACAGATGGCGCTGCAAGTGATGTGAAAGATATAGAAGACAACGCAGTCTGTGGGTGCGCCATTCTGTACGTCGTCTTTCTGCTGTAATCGTGTGCTGTTCACAACGTGCAAGTGTGCTGTAGACAACATGGTTTATTCCTTAGAACAGAGGATTTTTCTGGTGTTGGAATTCCACCGCGTAGAACACAGTGTTGTTGCAACAAGACGAAGTTTTCAACGGAGGTTTAATGTAACCAAAGGACCGAAAAGCGATACAATAAAGGATCTGTTTGAAAAATGTCAACGGACTGGGAACGTGACGGATGAACGTGCTGGAAAGGTAGGGCGACCGCGTACGGCAACCACAGAGGGCAACGCGCAGCTAGTGCAGCAGGTGATCCAACAGCGGCCTCGGGTTTCCGTTCGCCGTGTTGCAGCTGCGGTCCAAATGACGCCAACGTCCACGTATCGTCTCATGCGCCAGAGTTTACACCTCTATCCATACAAAATTCAAACGCGGCAACCCCTCAGCGCCGCTACCAGTGCTGCACGAGAGACATTCGCTAATGATATAGTGCACAGGATTGATGACGGCGATATGCATGTGGGCAGCATTTGGTTTACTGACGAAGCTTATTTTTACCTGGACGGCTTCGTCAATAAACAGAACTGGCGCATATGGGGAACCGAAAAGCCCCATGTTGCAGTCCCATCGTCCCTGCTTCCTCAAAAAGTACTGGTCTGGGCCGCCATTTCTTCCAAAGGAATCATTGGCCCATTTTTCAGATCCGAAACGATTACTGCATCACGCTATCTGGACATTCTTCGTGAATTGGTGGCGGTACAAACTGCCTTAGACGACACTGCGAACACCTCGTGGTTTATGCAAGATGGTGCCCGGCCACATCGCACGGCCAACGTCTTTAATTTCCTGAATGAATATTTCGATGATCGTGTGATTGCTTTGGGCTATCCGAAACATACAGGAGGCGGCGTGGATTGGCCTCCCTATTCGCCAGACATGAACCCCTGTGACTTCTTTCTGTGGGGACACTTGAAAGACCAGGTGTACCGCCAGAATCCAGAAACAATTGAACAGCTGAAGCAGTACATCTCATCTGCATGTGAAGCCATTCCGCCAGACACGTTGTCAAAGGTTTCGGGTAATTTCATTCAGAGACTACGCCATATTATTGCTACGCATGGTGGATATGTGGAAAATATCGTACTGTAGAGTTTCCAAAACCGCAGCGCCATCTGTTGTTGAAAATTGTAACTACAGTAATTTCGAAAGTTTGTCTGCCTGAAAATGTACAGTTGTCCCAAGCATATTGCAACAAACGGTGTATTTCTATCGCTGCTCGTTTAGTTTTTATTGCCGTTTCAAATATACCGGTCATTTTTGAAACACCCTGTAGATACTCCACGAGTCACCGTACGGTGTGTGGCGGAGGGTACCCTGCACCATTGTTAAAATGAAGTGACAGAGACCACTGTGTGAATAGTTTAAGTAGTTAAAGACTCACGGCGCTAGCACACGGTGACGCGGCTGCTGGCTGTTCAGTGCTCGTGCAGGCTGTTACCACATACGTGACTCATAAGTCAATTTGTTGGTGGAAGTCTTAGTGGCTTGAAGCGAGGAATAATGAGCTGCGTTCAGTGAAACCTTCTGTGCGACCGTGACTTACCTCTTGACCACGACGAGCTGAAGAAGTAGCACTTACAAGGTTTAGAGTGGGAAGTTGCCCATTGACACATGGCTTTCTCTTACATCACGAGCAGCCCCATTGTGTCTCAGGTGGAACAGATGTCGGTTTGACATATTTTAATTCAGTTTCTTTTATGTAATGGCCTGAGGGGAGCTTTGGTCTCCTGCAGCATGTGTCCTCTATTTTAACGGGTACTGATGTGAGTACTCTCACTTTGCTTATCTGTATCGTTTCATTTCTGACCTACAGAATTATTTCTGACAAATACAACTGAAACGCAATTTGACTGCTCAAAAATGATAACCTGACTTCAAATAATTAATACAAAAGAATGGCTCTGAATAAGAAGAAATCCTAACAATAACCAATACATTTCATAAGACACTTACCTTCAGAACGTCTTCATAACACGAACTACAGCGATACAATCGCCAATACTGAATAAGAGGTTCTAACTACTGAAGGCTCTAACTACTATACTAATAGGCATGAGGTTAGCAAAGGAAAGGTTTTGTTGCAGAGAAAACAATATATTTAGCAGATTTTACCTTAATCAAGTGACAACCAGTTCAAATAAATTATATAATCATCAGTAATAAATCTCCATGACGGAAATGCATTCAGACCGTCAGCTTGCGCTAATACTGCAAACCTCCAACACTGTTAATTGTTAACTTCTAACCTCCATCACTGCTGACTACTCACACCCAACTTCCAGCACTGCTGGCTGTTCACCTCCAAGTGCGAGTCCAACCAGCGACAGGGAGTCTCTTACAGAGTGCGCACAGCGCTGTCAGTTATTAACGCAGAGCGCTACATAGCGCTGCCAACATACAAACACATAAACAGCCTACTTAAAGAGCCTCTTTCTTTGAGTAATCATAGACTTCAGTCCATGTTCCCAGCAACAAATTTAATCGTCCACTCTCACTCCTCCGGCAAAGTGACCAAAGAACTGTTTAGGACATTTCTACAGGAAGTGGTAGTGGAACAAATCAGTGGAGAGAAACTTCTGGTAATACTGGATTCTTACGGGCTCCACAAAGACGCTAGTATTCTTCGTGATCTGCACGTAGAAAATAACCAACCAGAAGACAAAATCACAATTCACAAAATTACACCAACACAACCTCCATTTGTCACTTAATTTCTACAGACTGTACAAGAATAAAATATGCGATGCTGCTCAAGATTCTTCGGAAGAGATTAGTCTGCAACAACGGAATAATCTTCTTAAGCTGCAGTCTCTCACGTACAGTCAGTTGTGTTCTCCGTGTTTCTGTAATTCTCTCCGTCACGGGCGGATAATGGCTAAACATGCTGACGAACCCAGACACTTTGAAACTTCTACAAAGCTCGGTTTCAGACACAAGCTTTCGTTCCGCAGTACCTGCAGGGTAGATGCGCAAATATAGGATTATTCAAATATGCTTGATGTTATTTTGTTTGTTATTACTTCTATTAGTTTTACTATGTGTATTATTGTTCATTCATTCATTCATTTCGTATAGGCCATCTTTGGACCACGTTATCTCAACTGTCTTGCTTTATGTGTTCTGCTGTTTGTCCAGTGCTCCCGCATTCGTTCTCGGCGTTCCTCCTTCCTCTCCTGGGTCCAAGCCTTTCCTGTTTTTAGTTTTGGCTTTTCTTGGAAACCTTACCACGCCATACGTTTCTCCTTGATTGGGGCATGCTCCAAGATGTCATCATAGGTGATCCCCACTTTTTTAAGATCTTCCTCCACCTCTGTGAACCAGGCTCATTTTGTTTTCTTCTCCTGAAAGTAGGTGATCATACGATTGGTGAGTCTTCCAAGACTCATTCGGGTCATATGTCCATAAAAAAATAATCCTTCTGTTCTGGATGGTATCGGTTATCTTCTGTATGTGGGAATGCAGTTCATGATTATGACGTCTTCTATTTCCCCATTCTCTTTGATGTGACCTCAGATCTTTCTCAAAATCTTCCTTTCCTTGGCCTCCAGGTTTTCGATTAGGCCTTTTTTGTTCATCACTAGGCATTCAGAAGCGTACAAGACCTCCGGACGGATAACACTGCAGTATTTCCTTAACTTTGCATTGAAATATACTGATCTTTTGTTGTAGATGTTTCTGGTTAAATGGAATGCCATTATTATTATTATTTCTTTACTTTCTCAGACGTTAAGTCTGGTTAAAAATGGAAAGTGACGCGGACCTTGATCAAGCGTCACTTCCTTTTAACTGTATGGTATGTGTTATATTGCATTTAGGAACTTTCGGGTAATTGAACATGTATCAATAATTACAGATTTCTGTAGTTTTATATATAAGTTTGGATGTAGCTGTATTGCATTGATGTACTGGTGGATATTGTATGGTATGACTCCTGTAGTTGATAGTATAATTGGTACAATGTCAACTTTATCCTGATGCCACATGTCCTTGACTTCCTCAGCCAGTTGGATGTATTTTTCAATTTTTTCTCCTGTTTTCTTTTGTATATTTGCTGTATTTGGTATGGATATTTCGATTAGTTGTGTTAATTTCTTCTTTTTATTGGTGAGTATGATGTCAGGTTTGTTATGTGGTGTTGTTTTATCTGTTATAATGGTTCTGTTCCAGTATAATTTGTATTCATCGTTCTCCAGTACATTTTGTGGTGCATACTTGTACATGGGAACATGTTGTTTTATAAGTTTATGTTGTAAGGCAAGCTGTTGATGTATTATTTTTGCTACATTGTCATGTCTTCTGGGGTATTCTGTATTTGCTAGTATTGTACATCCACTTGTGATGTGATCTACTGTTTCTATTTGTTGTTTGCAAAGTCTGCATTTATCTGTTGTGGTATTGGGATCTTTAATAATATGCTTGCTGTAATATCTGGTGTTTATTGTTTGATCCTGTATTGCAATCATGAATCCTTCTGTCTCACTGTATATATTGCCTTTTCTTAGCCATGTGTTGGATGCGTCTTGATCGATGTGTGGCTCTGTTAGATGATACGGGTGCTTGCCATGTAGTGTTTTCTTTTTCCAATTTACTTTCTTCGTATCTGTTGATGTTATGTGATTTAAAGGGTTGTAGAAGTGGTTATGAAATTGCAGTGGTGTAGCCGATGTATTTATATGAGTGATTATTATTATTATTATTATTATTATTATTATTATTATTATTATTATTATTAATACTTCCGCACGTGTGATACAATTGTTACTTTGTTTTTCTGTTCTAATAGTCTGTTCTGTGAAACTACAAATGTTCTCTACAGACTTACTGCTTACAAAGAAACTGCCAAGAGGTCATTGCTGCAAACTCCAAAGAGCCCTTTTGTATGTCACAAACATGTTATCCCGATCTAACGCTCTACCTACTCACCCACGAAACCCACACGCATCAGTTACTGACAGATACACTGTTCCTGTGCTCTAGTGGTTCTGGTGTTACTTTTAATTAACGTGTACGCTGGTTCTGCTGGACGACAGCACATACTACGAACTAAAGCGGAGTTTTGATTGATAATCTTTCAACATTACAACGTTTGTCAGAGATATGAGTGTCTGACATCTGGAGATTTTGGTGCTGGAACTAGTGAGCTCTGTTTTTTGAAGACTTTCTGTACAAATGCATTCGTCCGAGACGCAACGGTCCCAACCATGTGGTGCGGCGCACGATAACATACAACCAACGGTCACCTTTATTGTTCGTGAAGGTAACGCTGAGCAGGGCTCGACGCGCGCTGGATGTTCTTCGACCAGTTTTTTTCCGTTCTTGGAACAGGAAGCTGATACGCGGTACCAAAACCGTAATGCTCGCCCACAAAGTGGGACATGGTGGGCCGACAAGTGAGTCGTGCGGCAAGTCCACCCGCAGCTCCTACACACGTACGCGAACAGATCTAGCAGATGCGGAATCACGAATCCCGAGACAGTATTTGGCACCTTTATGTTCCGCTGCGTGCCAGAGTCAGTACCTGCGTTGCCGCCCCTACTAACACGGACGCTTCAGTATGGGCCCCCCGCAGTACATGAGATCTGCTTGAGCTATTCATCTGCAAATTTAATCAGTCAGTGTATTCCACTCGTATTGTTTCTACAGTAAATTTTGAGTGAACTGAAAATCTCTATGGGCGTAGTTAGTATATTAACTACACGCGTCTTGGATTAGTAAATAGCCTTAAAGGGGTAGTCCCCTTTTAATGCATGAAAAAATAGGCAATGTTCGTGAATTTTTTCAAGTAAAATAGAAAGTAATGCCTTAATGTAATGGTATATTTTATTCCTTACACTGCTTAAAGACAGAAGTCTTTTATGTGTCCGCATCGGACGGTCTCTGTAAGCGCTGTACCAGGTGGAGGGACCTCGTGCAGCCGGAACATAGGTTATCGGCGGGAATTCTCGAAACCCTCCTATTGGACCTATAACAAAACAATTGTGTATACCTCATTTTCAATATGTATTCTATCAGAATACGTAGGACAGTTGACAAATATCAAATTTTAACAAAATGATGACGTGTCGAATAAAATGTAATTTTTTCACACAAAAAATTTGAGACCAAACGTGCACCAGAATAGATTTTTGACGATGTCACGAAAAGGTTAAGTAAGCTAATAGAGAATTCAGTTTACAATATCAGTATCAGATTCCGATCAAAGTCGTATGTTCAGTTCTAAAGTTATGTTTCCCAATTGTATGAAAAAATGCGGTTTCCAGAAAAACACATTTAGGGAAGGTGATCCTCGTGCACCTTCTTCGTTGCCTTGAGGGGGGTGGGGGGGGGGCGAGAGAGGGGCGACCTGTGGGCGTCTTCTGTCATCAGCTAGTCTGTTCGTTCCATACCATTTTCGTCCGCTTTTGTGAAGAAGAGGTAACAAGCATGTCCGAACACAAGTTAAAGAACTTTCATAATTTCCATAATGCCAGTTAGGCCGTCGTTGAAATTACGTGCTGCTACGTTGGCCGCGATATCGGCTACTTTTTTCCCGCTCTAAATAGTTTTCGGAGATGCTATTCCATAAATCGCCTTGTAACTTGACAAAGGAGTTTCTAGCGAACTGCGGATGAACACTAGAATAAAGCAGACATTCCAGAGAATATTTTAAGCCAAAAACAAAAAAAAACTTATTTTTTTCAAATTTTCAGATATAACTACTCCTTGAATATCAATACAATAACTTACACGGTATGGGGATCTTAAGCGTCTCGATAGATATTTAATATTTGCCTATCGTTTTACTGGAGTAAAATAAATGTTGTCGAAACAAAAGAGACCTAAACATTTAATTGAGTGAGAAAACTGCATAAAAAGATTCGACCTGTATTCAGCCATCGAGAATGTCGTTTTCCATTGTGGATCGTTGGTAAGTGCACGATCAGTTCCCGCCGTTGAAAGTGTCTGCACGCCAAGATTGTGCTTCACACCACCTCGGTGTCATCTGGCAACGCACCTCTTCATTGGCATAACACGACAAAAGCAACACTCAGTTACATAATGCATCTGAGTTTACCGAAACAAACCGGAGAATGGTTCTGCTTGTAATGTACCATACTGGCACCAGTGACGCCCGATATTTTTTGTCTGGAGCAGTTAGTCTTCACATTGCGAAATGCTATGCAACACTGACTTTGTTTGTCGACTATAGAGTGCTACTTCCTCCCCTGCATAACAGTTCACTGAATTTAATATAGGGATCTGTGGCGTCCCAAAGAGAGCAGGGTCTGAGTGTAGATGCGCTTTGAAAGAGTTGCGCAACCACGGCCCTGATCCTCGGGTCTCACGTGCGGCGGGCCGGGTCGAGTAGCTGGCGGAGTGGGCCTCGCAGCGTGCGCGGAGCCCGCAAGTTGGCCCCACTTGTTTCGGCCGAGTTTGGGCTGCGCCGCTAATCCTGGCAGGCGTGTTCCCTGCTGACGCGGACACCGGGAGGCAGGGGAAAGGAAGGGAAGGGAAGGGAAGGGAAGAGACGCCTGATCGAGTTAGGCCCTCCCTCCTGCCCCCATTGCCGCTGTTCGCCATTACCTGCAGACTCCCAGCTAACTTCCTAACTCGTTTGCTTACATGCGTAGCCATCGATTGCCCGTCTTTCGTCTGGTGCCTGTTCTCCTCTATGGCTCTTTCTTTCTCTTCGTAGAGAGCTGTTCCGTAATGTAAGAGGCACCGCTCAGGCGTAATACGACGACGAACCAACTGGATATGGAGAGAAGAAGACTCCTAAAAAGTGAACAAAACAGTCTAGCGTAATTTTTTTTTCCGTTTTCCGTCGTTCGTCAGTTGCGTCAAAATTCATGGAAGTATGTTCCGTCTTTGCACCTAAATGGAAGGCAGTTCGATTTTTCCCATTCGCGTTTCGCTTCTTATATTAATGAAGCATCTTCGCTGGCCTGTAATATATGTTTATCATTAGTGCATTATCTAATATTTACAAACATATAACGTTGTCTCGCGTTTTCTCTTGTTTCCCGGATTAGAAACAACTTCCGTACCACAAGTTTCGTAAGCTTACATTATCGTTTGGTCCTACTTACGATTCCCAATGTTGCTAGTCCATGTGTGCGGTCGTGGAGATATGTTCATTTAGTCCCCATACTCCAGATGGCCGAGTTCCGAATGAACACTTCTTCAGGACCATGAATAATCACTGTTGTTGTTCTTGTGGTCTTCAGTCCTGAGACTGGTTTGATGCAGCTCTCCATGCTACCCTATCCCAGTACTCACTGCAGCCTACATCCTTCTGAATCTGCTTAGTGTATTAATCTCTTGGTCTCCCTCTACGATTTTTACCCTCCATGCTGCCCTCCAATACTAAATTGGTGATCCCTTGATGCCTCAGAACATGTCCTACCAACCGATCCCTTCTTTTAGTCAAGTTGTGCCACAAACTTCTCTTCTCCCCAATTCTATTCAATACCTCCTCATTAGGTCTGTGATCTACCCACGTAATCTTCAGCATTTTTCTGTAGCACCACATTTCAAAAGCTTCTATTCTCTTCTTGTCCACTCTTCTTGTCCAAACTATTTATCGTCCATGTTTCACTTCCATACATGGCTACACTCCATACGAATACTTTCAGAAATGACTTCCTGACACTTAAATCAATACTGGATGTTAACAAATTCCTCTTCTTCAGAAACGCTTTCCTTGCCATTGCCAGCCTACATTTTATATCCTCTCTACTTCGACCATAATCAGTTATTTTGCTCCCCAAATAGCAAAAATCATTTACTACTTTAAGTGTCCCATTTCCTAATCTAATTCCCTCAGCATCACCCGACTTAATTCGGCTACATTCCATTATCCTCTAAAGCTGCCGAAATCCACTGTTGGTACTGTGACTGTGAAATGGAAACGTGAAGGAACAACCACAATTACAAGAAGACCAAGCAAACCACCTATACTGACGGACATGACGATCAAACATTACGGACGATGGTTGTAAAAAATCGCATGATATCAGAGGCAACCCAATACATGGGTTTGAGTTTGACGATAGCCTGGACAGCGTTATAAACTGTTATGTGTATTGCCAACAGTGAATTACGCACGGAATGATTTTACGATATACGAGTGTTTTTCGTTGTCAAGACGTGGTCCCTTATTGCGTTTAAGAAAATGGTAAATGCAGAAAAACATTAAATCATTTTACAGCATTTTGTACGCCATTTAGTGGGAGAAGAGTTCGGAAACGATGGTTGTATCAGCTTGGCAGTGCGGCCTGTCATAAATCCATATCTATGATGCAGCTGATAGTGGACAATAACATTCCTGAAATGGACTGGGCTGCCCAGAGACTCGATCTGAACCCAATGAAACACCTTTGGGGTGAGACAGAACGTTGATGTCGCTGTAGACCCATGTCTGCATCACCTTCTTTGGTTTTGGCACTTGAGACAGAATGGATTCCCATTCCTTCACAGACATTCAGACAGCTCATTGAAGTTGCTCCCAGGATAGTCCACTCTTCATAAACACAAAGTGTGGACACACTCCATGTGAGTGTCCAATAATGTGCGTCCAGATACTTTTGATGAGGTAGTGTATAACTCCTGAAATTTCTGAACATATAGACTGATGTAATTAATTTCCTGTATTACTTACCATGGAGTTACACATGAGTTACTCGTAGATTATTGGAGCAGTGAAGCAGCGGAAATACACTCCTGGAAATGGAAAAAAGAACACATTGACACCGGTGTGTCAGACCCACCATACTTGCTCCGGACACTGCGAGAGGGCTGTACAAGCAATGATCACACGCACGGCACAGCGGACACACCAGGAACCGCGGTGTTGGCCGTCGAATGGCGCTAGCTGCGCAGCATTTGTGCACCGCCGCCGTCAGTGTCAGCCAGTTTGCCGTGGCATACGGAGCTCCATCGCAGTCTTTAACACTGGTAGCATGCCGCGACAGCGTGGACGTGAACCGTATGTGCAGTTGACGGACTTTGAGCGAGGGCGTATAGTGGGCATGCGGGAGGCCGGGTGGACGTACCGCCAAATTGCTCAACACGTGGGGCGTGAGGTCTCCACAGTACATCGATGTTGTCGCCAGTGGTCGGCGGAAGGTGCACGTGCCCGTCGACCTGGGACCGGACCGCAGCGACGCACGGATGCACGCCAAGACCGTAGGATCCTACGCAGTGCCGTAGGGGACCGCACCGCCACTTCCCAGCAAATTAGGGACACTGTTGCTCCTGGGGTATCGGCGAGGACCATTCGCAACCGTCTCCATGAAGCTGGGCTACGGTCCCGCACACCGTTAGGCCGTCTTCCGCTCACGCCCCAACATCGTGCAGCCCGCCTCCAGTGGTGTCGCGACAGGCGTGAATGGAGGGACGAATGGAGACGTGTCGTCTTCAGCGATGAGAGTCGCTTCTGCCTTGGTGCCAATGATGGTCGTATGCGTGTTTGGCGCCGTGCAGGTGAGCGCCACAATCAGGACTGCATACGACCGAGGCACACAGGGCCAATACCCGGCATCATGGTGTGGGGAGCGATCTCCTTCACTGGCCGTACACCACTGGTGATCGTCGAGGGGACACTGAATAGTGCACGGTACATCCAAACCGTCATCGAACCCATCGTTCTACCGTTCCTAGACCGGCAAGGGAACTTGCTGTTCCAACAGGACAATGCACGTCCGCATGTATCCCGTGCCACCCAACGTGCTCTAGAAGGTGTAAGTCAACTACCCTGGCCAGCAAGATCTCCGGATCTGTCCCCCATTGAGCATGTTTGGGACTGGATGAAGCGTCGTCTCACGCGGTCTGCACGTCCAGCACGAACGCTGGTCCAACTGAGGCGCCAGGTGGAAATGGCATGGCAAGCCGTTCCACAGGACTACATCCAGCATCTCTACGATCGTCTCCTTGGGAGAATAGCAGCCTGCATTGCTGCGAAAGTTGGATATACACTGTACTAGTGCCGACATTGTGCATGCTCTGTTGCCTGTGTCTATGTGCCTGTTGTTCTGTCAGTGTGATCATGTGATGTATCTGACCCCATGAATGTGTCAGTAAAGTTTCCCCTTCCTGGGACAATGAATTCACGGTGTTCTTATTTCAGTTTCCAGGAGTGTATAAGTACCAAAACTACGCGAGGTTACGTGTCCGACATCTCAACAATGTCAGAATATCTCCGCATAAGCTCTAAGTTCACATGTTGTAGAACATGTTTCACGTCGATTTTATGTTTTATCTTTCGCATATTTGGCTTTTTGGATGAGAAAGAGGCAATTTATTTCGTGTTCTGCTTGTAGATGTTCTAGAGTTCCAATTATCACCGTCATTGTAATATTCCACTTGCTGTTATTGCAAAAGTGTATCATGATCAGCCGACATCTCTAGGGGGACGCCAATGCCTTACGATAACTCCGGACATGCTTTACAGTGCTGTTCACAACTTTATTCCTCGACTATAGCTATTGTTGAGGAATGATGGTGGACATATTGAGCATTTCCTGTAAAGAACATCATCTTCGCTTTGTCGTACTTTGTTATGCTAATTATTGCTATTCTGATCAGATGAAGCGCCATCTGTCGGACATTTGTTGAACTATTGTATTTTTTTGGTTCTAATAAAACCCCATGTCATTCCAAGCATTTGTGTCAATTTTTACCTCTCTGTCTACATTATTCCGTGATTTATTCAGTTTTCAAATTTATACTGACTTTTTGATCACCCGGTAGTTGACCTTAAAACCGAACTAAACGTGCTGAACGCAGTAATTTGTCCACAAAACTCACAGAATAACCTTTCGAGTACACATGAGGAAAATCTAGGAAGCGATTTGAAATGGAAGGACCACATAAAATTATCGCGAGTAAAGTAGATGCTAGACTGAGAGTAGTTGAAAGAAATCTCAAGAAACATAGTCCATCAACAAATGCGGTATCTTAGAAAACACTCGTTCGAGCAGTACGTGAATACTGCTCATCAATATGGGATCCGTAACGGATCGGACTGATGGAGGAAATACAGGAGATCCAAAGAAGAGCAGCACATTTCGTTACAGTTTCATTCAGGCAAAGCGAAGAGATAACAGGGATGCTCAGCCAACTCTAGTGGCAGACGCTGGTTCACGGTGTGGATTAATGTTCAAAATTCGAGAGCGTATGTTCCTCGAAGAGTCAACAATTGTACTGCATCCTCCTACGTATATCTCGGGAAAATATCATGAAGATAAAGTTAAGGAAATTCGAGATGACACTGAGGCTTACCAACAGTCGTTCTTCCCGCTAACTATTCTCGATTGGAACAGGGAACAGAAAAGGTCAGGAGGGGGCGTGGGCAAGTGACAGCGTTGCCCAAATTACCCTCCGAAACATACCGCATAGTGGCTTGCAGACTATAGAAGTAGATCTAGAAAAATATAGTTGGATTTGCAGTAGATGTCTGAACTGAAGCCAAAGGAAAATACACTCCTGGAAATTGAAATAAGAACACCGTGAATTCATTGTCCCAGGAAGGGGAAACTTTATTGACACATTCCTGGGGTCAGATACATCACATGATCACACTGACAGACCCACAGGCACATAGACACAGGCAACAGAGCATGCACAATGTCGGCACTAGTACAGTGTAAATCCACCTTTCGCAGCAATGCAGGCTGCTATTCTCCCATGGAGACGATCGTAGAGATGCTGGATGTAGTCCTGTGGAACGGCTTGCCATGCCATTTCTTCCTGGCGCCTCAGTTGGACCAGCGTTCGTGCTGGACGTGCAGACCGCGTGAGACGACGCTTCATCCAGTCCCAAACATGCTCAATGGGGGACAGATCCGGAGATCTTGCTGGCCAGGGTAGTTGACTTACACCTTCTAGAGCACGTTGGGTGGCACGGGATACATGCGGACGTGCACTGTCCTGTTGGAACAGCAAGTTCCCTTGCCGGTCTAGGAATGGTAGAACGATGGGTTCGATGACGGTTTGGATGTACCGTGCACTATTTAGTGTCCCCTCGACGATCACCAGTGGTGTACGGCCAGTGTAGGAGATCGCTCCCCACACCATGATGCCGGGTGTTGGCCCTGTGTGCCTCGGTCGTATGCAGTCCTGATTGTGGCGCTCACCTGCACGGCGCCAAACACGCATACGACCATCATTGGCGCCAAGGCAGAAGCGACTCTCATCGCTGAAGACGACACGTCTCCATTCGTCCCTCCATTCACGCCTGTCGCGAAACCACTGGAGGCGGGCTGCACGATGTTGGGGCGTGAGCGGAGGACGGCCTAACGGTGTGCAGGACCGTAGCCCAGCTTCATGGAGACGGTTGCGAATGGTCCTCGCCGATACCCCAGGAGCAACAGTGTCCCTAATTTGCTGGGAAGTGGCGGTGCGGTCCCCTACGGCACTGCGTAGGATCCTACAGTCTTGGCGTGCATCCGTGCGTCGCTGCTGTCCGGTCCCAGGTCGACGGGCACGTGCACCTTCCGCCGACCACTGGCGACAACATCGATGTACTGTGGAGACCTCACGCCCCACGTGTTGAGCAATTCGGCGGTACGTCCACCCGGCCTCCCGCATGCCCACTATACGCCCTCGCTCAAAGTCCGTCAACTGCACATACGGTTCACGTCCACGCTGTCGCGGCATGCTACCAGTGTTAAAGACTGCGATGGAGCTCCGTATGCCACGGCAAACTGGCTGACACTGACGGCGGCGGTGCACAAATGCTGCGCAGCTAGCGCCATTCGACGGCCAACACCGCGGTTCCTGGTGTGTCCGCTGTGCCGTGCGTGTGATCATTGCTTGTACAGCCCTCTCGCAGTGTCCGGAGCAAGTATGGTGGGTCTGACACACCGGTGTCAATGTGTTCTTTTTTCCATTTCCAGGAGTGTATGTTCACAAATGTGATATGAAGAATAATTACAAATACAACAGCGTAGATGATAAGGAAAGACTTTAAACATTGTCAAATACCCTTGCTGGGAAGACAGTGGAATGCTGCAACCTTGGAAGTTTCTTACAACAAAAGCCTTAAGCAGAAATGTTTAGGCAGAATGTACTCTGATCGGGTATGTTAATTATCTGACTGTGCGCTAACGAAAATTTTATCATTTTCGGTAATTTGTCATCAGTAAAGGAGCTTTTATGTCATAAGTCTTCTTGAAAAGAAAAGACATATAATTAAAAACCATATAGTGACTTTTAGAGCGTAGGATCTAAGTCAGTAAATCAAGGAGAAGCCAAGGAATCGTTGTGGCAGTGACGAATTTCTTTTTCACACAAGAACACGGAATTGTTTCAGACAGGCAAGGGACGTTTTCTCGAAACTGAAGTCGAAAACTATATTAGGAACAGACTTACTAGACAACTTAAAAAACGTTATAAAGGTGAACATGACAACAGACGAAATATGTTTTATTAGACCGAAAGTTCTTGAAACAGAAATAAGTTGCAAACGTCGTTCCAGATAACATGATTATGCTGTGTACTCGTAATATCTTCTGCATTAACTGTTTTAAGTGATTATCTTTTCTCTCTTCAACGAGAAGCTAAGAAAAACTTTTAAAAAATTTCGCTGGGATTTCATTAATTCGCTTTTGATGGAAGTAGCTTCTTGAAATGAAAATATGGCCATTGAGTTAAAATGTTGCACATCCATTTATGCCAACTCAGCGGAATGAGAGATCGGGCCGCGCTTGCGCCGCGCACCGTTTTAGCTTGCCAGCTGGCGGGACGAGAAAGCCTCTTGTAATTTGCTGCAAGCCTGTGATCTCTCGAGTGGTATCTTTGATGTCTGCAGACCGACATTCCGGAGACTGTTGCAACGGACGGGTATGAAGCCCCCTTAGCAAAATATCTCACTATACTGCCGACGCTTGGCGTTCAGCTCAATCTCTGGCGAGATTCAGTTTCTTTAGTGTTGCTGAAATGATTGCGTGTAATA
This sequence comes from Schistocerca piceifrons, assembly GCF_021461385.2. Lineage (NCBI taxonomy): Eukaryota > Metazoa > Arthropoda > Insecta > Orthoptera > Acrididae > Schistocerca > Schistocerca piceifrons. Next base: position 702,992,603 of record NC_060138.1, read on the forward strand.
GCTAACGTACACAGACGTGTTGGCAGAGAGATGTTATTTTTCTGGATCACGGATACGTTTCTACGTTAAGGAGCAGCGTTACAAGAAGTCTGTTTTAATAATTTTCTTTGTTTGCTTTGTAAAGTAGCAACTGCGAAGACTCACTCATCTGCTACTGACTTTCTTATCTTGTGAATGTTGACGTAGTTTTTTTGTTGAAATTAAACTAACTTGAGACTACAAGTTTAGATGATAAGGCATATATGAGGGAAAGAGGAACTGATACTGCATTGGTTGTAACGTTGTACGATTGTCTTTCTTCATATTCTAAGCCGGCCACAGTGGCCTAGCGGTTCTAGGTGCTTCAGTCTGGAACCGCGCGACCGCAACGGTCGCAGGTTCGAATCCTGCCTCGGGCATGAATGTGTGCGATGTCCTTAGGTTAGTTAGGTTTAACTAGTTCTAAGTTCTAGGGGACTGATGACCTCATATGTTAAGTCCCATAGTGCTCAGAGCCATTTGAACCATTTTTGATATTCTAAGATTCCCCGCCAGTTTTATTGGCCTCCAGTGGCTCTTAAGAAGGGAATTTCTACTCTGAACTGAAAAAGTGTGAAAATATTTTGTTGGCACACACCTGTGTAGGGAGAAATGATCATCAGAATACAGTAAGAGAAATCAGAGCTCTCACGGAAAGATTTAAGCGTTCGTTTCCCCCGCGCTGTTCGAGAATGGAACGGTAGAGAAGTAGCTTAAAGGTGGTTCGATTAGCCCTCTACCAGGCACTTAATGGTAAATTACAGGGTATTGATGTAGTTGTAGTTGTAGATGTAGACATGCGTTTAACCACTACTGATAGTTTTCCTTTGTTCGTTTGAGTATCTTACCTTCACTGTTGTTTCTCACAGCGAAATCTATATGTACCAAAGTTTTTTTCGTATTTTCATTTACTGTCACAATAATAACTACGAAAAAAGGAACTTAAAAACGGATATTATCCTACTTAAAATAAACAGCAACCGAAACTGAACGGACACCAAGAAAAATCTGTATATAGAAGCGATAAACGAACGCTTAGCGGAAAGGAAAACGTCGGCAGTCTTACTTTGGTTCGACTGACAAAAGACGGATAACTGAGACCCCAAAATATCACATCTTCCCCCTTCATACAGATACACACAGGAAGTTACAGAAAGCAGGAGACACGAAAGCACGCAGCGGAGACCCAAGAAGATTCATAAGTTTCCAACACTTCGCGTCGCTTTATGCTAACAAATAAGTTCAGTAAACGTTGGATACCATAGAATGACAAGAGACACAGAAACTGACCGCGAATCACCCAATTCCCCCCGTAAAAGGACGGCCAGACTACGTCATTTGCAGGCATGTGCACAGAAGAATGGATGCGTAATCCTACAAACTGCTGCTAGTCCACGTACATTCTACTACTACATTGATCCTGTTGTAAATTTTTGAGCGATACATCTCTTGCGATACCTTTATACAAAAAGTGGAAAGGATATGGTAATAACGAAAGAGAGAGGCAACAGCAGTTACATTTGGGCAGTTGTCTTAACCTCATTATAGAGAGGATTTCAGTAAATGTAAAATGGTATACTGCGTTCCCTACTTCAGTGCAACTTAGAGGCTTGTCTCTGAATTAGTAGTGCGCTCCATTAGTTTGGGTTGGTACACACCAGTGTAACAGATTTTGGAACTCCAAAGGGAAGCGCCATCTACTAATGATTGATTGACTTTCTCTATAGTTTGGCACTTGTATCAAGTCTAGGGACATGCAATAAAATGCCAGGAACACAGTAGCATTAAAAATCACGTTTTGGGGAAAAAAATGGGACTTCGAAGGTTTTCTGTTTCCTCTCTTCGTGTGGGAGAGAAAACTAAAAATTTTTTACCCAAATGTCAGCTACGTACACATGATGCTCTGTGATCCCCAGTAAGAGACACTCTCTGCAGTCGACGCTAGTTTTACTGAGACGTGGAAACTTGAAACTTATGCGTACTTCAGTACCACCTTGACAGAATCAGTTACAAGATGTAATTTTTGTGATCACTCTACAATATACTATCATAAATTATGAGTAATAGTTGAAAAATCAATTATTTACAACTGGCTGAATAAAAAGCATTAGCCTAATAAGACTAATTAATTAAAAAGGAACTATAGGAAGTAATTAGAACTCTTCCATTCTAGGTTACTGCTCTGTGTTCAGCACACAACACACTGTAACGGAGGCAGGGTGGTCAGAATGTTTTGTTCACCTTGGTGCACGTTGCATTGACGATGGAGAATGGTTGGGATGCAGCGCGTGCGTAGAGCCTAGTCTCGGATGCAGTGAGAAAATAATTGTATATTTGTTCATCTCAGTCAATACGAAACTTCGTCTCGCTGCAGTCACTGCCCACTTGCGCTGCCCAGCCGTGGGTGCTAGTGAGAGCGTAGCTTAGCACACGGCCTCAGGATGTCGCCGGCTCAGGGTGTCGACAAGCTGAGCGGGCGGCAGCAGTGGCGAAGCGATGTCACACCCAAGCAAGAGGCAGGAACACAGCGACAGCGAACACGGTAGTAAGTCGGTCTAGCCGATTAGTGCTTTTTGTATCACCTCACAGCTTCTGCCAATTCACTATCATCTCTCTTTGTATTGTGAAAAACATAGTATTTGATGTAGCGCCACCTAGGTAAGTCACTCATGCCCACTTAAATATCTCATATTGTTGCATTACTGGTAAAAGTCCATCATATGTTTTCTGCTATCAGAGAGAATGACACAGGGTGTTCAGTAGCTTAAAACAATGTCTTCCGGAAGTACCTTTGTAATTTTTGGTTGTAGAGTAGACTTAGAGAATATTTTGAAAGCATAAACTATTACCTTCGCAGCACCTACCTAAATTTGCATTAGACCTGCACCTGTCCCATAACCACTAGTCTCAGTGTGGAGTTCAGTCCCGGCATTCTTTCATACAATGCTAGAACCAGAGACATTAGTGACTCCTTAAGAATAAGGAAGGAGTTTTCGTGTGCCTCATTCCAGGAAGATTTGGCGTCTCCCCTCAGTTGTTCTTGCAAGGGACTGAGCTCATTACAGAAGTCCTTCATGAATCGTCGACAGAATGAGGACATTCCGATAAAACTTCTCATATAATAAATGGTGTGAGGAGTTGGAAAATCTGTGACTGCTCTTGTTTTCTCTGGAGCAGGTCATTCACTCTGTTTCCCAATGTTTTTAGTTCTTGGGTGGCGAAGAGGCTCTTTTCCAGACTCATTCAGAGACCTGCTTTCTGAGCACACTTCGATATGAATCAGATTGCTCAGATGTTCTTCAAATTTCTTCTAAAAACAGCAGTGTCATGCAGACACATAGTCCATTTAAGGTGTCAAAGCAGGTTATCTGTCATACGTTCAAAGATAAGGGAGCGTAACTTTGAACTCACAGAGTTCTTCAAGAGTTACGAAGGTAGTCCTTTACCAGTAAGCCTTTTTAGCCTCGATTTGTCTATAGTTGAGAAATACTTCATTCCTTTCAGTCACTCTAGTGTGTCATAAATAATGGCAATGGATAGACATCTTTCTTCGTGATTTTGTTCAGAAATGATATGTGCCATCCTCCTTCAAAAGGAACACAAAAAGGGACCAATGACCTTGTGAAGGTTCAATAATGTTTCTTGCAACATCCTCTCCGCTTCCTCCTGGATTATCCATCGTTTAGCCGGCGACACTGCATATGAGCGCTGTTTAATTGATGAATGGCACCTAGTGTTGATATGGCGTTTTACCATGGACCACTTGTTCTGTCTCTTCCCCACTCCTGATCTGAAAGCGTTCGAAAATTGATGCAGAATGCCTAGCATTTGCTTAGGTTGTTCCTCGGTTAGCCAGATTGTATTGGCATTTCGTTAGTAGCTTCCTCCCCTTCGTTTTCTGTGGTGGTAATGAAGCATGATCCTTTCTCAATGATATTAAGCTGCCCTACCTAGGCTGGTCCCCAAGTGCACATCTTTAGAAGTAAGTTGGGCCTGCTTGTAACAATTAGTGTTCCAGAATAGTCTTTGAACACCTACAGTGCTTAAGATTGTCGCTGGCATTCAGATTTTTTTTCTTAGTTTCACTAACTTTTTACAGTCTACAAAATATTTACATTTTAACTGAACATCTCGACTGACGAGTGGTACTCGTCTCGTTGAGACTGGCGGCATAAAAACGTCTGCAACAGCAAACATTGACCCATAGCAGTCTTTGTTATATGTGCTTGTTGGAATAGTTTCGGCAGTCTGTAGTTCTAATCTTCAACAGTCTATGATGGCTTGTGATGACAGCAAGAAGCCCCGTCTGAGAATAGCATCATGACTACATTCTGTTGAAACGGCAAATTCGAAGGTCTGTGGTTTTTCGTTGATAGTTATTCTTGTAATACATGTTCAGGTCGACAGGACGTATTTCCCAGTTGCGACAATCAGCACAACTGCTCTCATATCATGGAACACAGTCTTCCTTAGCTGGTAGTGACAATCATTCGACGTTACATGAAAAGATGCCCTGAGGCGACTTGCGCCCGGACTAGTTGGCCGTGGATAATGACGTCGATAAGATTTCTTGTTATTTTGGTAAATGTCATCCATGGAAGATTTTCATCTGTGCCGGCCTCACGTCCATAGCTGGCCAACTCCCTTAGTTTTCCCGATTTCGGCGGCCGGGCGAGCGGCTGGTACCTGTGTACGGCAATTGGGAATGGGTACGGCTTGTTGGCGAGAGACTTCGTTTAGGATACGGTGATAAGCTTCGGCCCACAGGTCTACTGTCGTTGTCTACAGTTGACCACCATGAATAGGACGTCTTGTGGTGTAATAGTTCTCTAGCTTTCGTCTTCTTTCTCTGCAGTAGCACACAACGTCTTTAGGGAGCCAGACCGGCTTGTTCTCCGTCCTCCAAATGCCTGTCCTTCCATGGGTCATTTTACTTGGTGTAGGAGCTGGTTGTACCTGCGTTGGTCGCATGCTGAATGGTCGTTCAACGGAGGCGGCGTAAGTCCGAGTTTGCCGTGTCCATTTTTCGTGGCGCGTGGAGGTTGTTGCCGAAGTTCTATATACATCTTCTTCAACATCGTCTATTATTTCCTAACGTACGGTACCGGCATTCATTACTGCTATCTCCGGTGTACTCGGTCCAACACATCTAGCTGCCATACACTGCCGTACCTCTTCTCTTACTATCTGAAGTATGAGAGAAGCGAGGTCTTCCAGAGCTGTCGTAGGGACCACATTAGGAAGTCGATCGTAACTCATTCGACTGTTTTTCTGTTTGTGCCCTGGCTGTACTTGATGAATTCTTCTGTTGTTGTGGTGCCCTTTACCAGAACAACTTGGCACATTTTACCTGCTATTCTTTTCATCATGTGTGATGCTTTGTTGGCTTCTATCTTATACGGATTCACGATATTGCAAAGTTCTCATTCACTCTGTATGTAATCTGTCCCAGCTGTTGGGCTTCTCTTTGTTATGCTAGAACGACTTCCAGGCTGTACCGTTCAGGTAAAAATACACGTTTGAAAATACTTCATGTAATACCATCTGCTGTATTTGGCGAGTCGGTCGAATCCTTCAGCCACTTCGTCGGGTCCTGACCAACGTCTCGGTAAACCGCTGAGGGATACTTGAGGTGTAGCTGACACTACTGGCTTGGAATTCATTGTCTCCTCAATATAAGGACCATGATAGGAACAATGTACTCCTTATATTCCGATCCTAGTCAGTTTAGGCGACGGCGTTTACGTTGCCTAAATGGAGCTACGATGATGTACATGCCTTGAGGAACTAGCGTCTCCACCAAGCAGTGTAACGTCGGAACCACTTTCAAGTCGAATTCTGAAGGCAGAGTCGTCAATGAAGTGCAAATCTTAGAATTGAAAGCACGTTTGTTACGAACGCTGACGTACAAATATTGCAGAATGCTAGTTTTTACACGTACATGGAATATTCTGGAAGATACAAACGTTAGGAACATAAGATGATTCAAGAAGCGAAATAATTATTGGTGTTGGGGCCTGAACGGTATTGCAGAGCACGCTACCTCAAGTTAACTATTACACAAGAAGGTGTGTACCACAGTTAGCGAGAAAGTATGTACTGACTCACCAGGTACATCTATAGTGAATAAGCCTATACGCAGTCAAGGTGGAACATTAACATGTCGTGTGTGTTTTAAAAATCCTTCACCCTCCCACCACCCACCCGCCCACCCACCCATTGGTCTAGGGGTTGATATATTATAAAATTGTTTTTTCTATAGAATGGTATAAAAATTGCTGTGAAATAATTTTTTTTTATTATGTTCTATAGTTAACCTATACTGATTTCTTAATGAACCGTCAAAACTGCTCACGTTTATGTAATGGTATACGTTTTCTTTAGATACAACAAATGAGGTTTGTCACTGACGTCAGCATGTGTAAAACATAATGTCGAAAACAACAGATTGAACATATTTAAAGTCATCATAACAATAATACTCGCCCATTCCAACCAGGGTATGAAGGATTGCTTTAAGCAAACGCGGTGTTAATGTCCCACTGACGCCGCATTACTGCTCGTTCTCTTAGTTTAAGCGCTCCCATCTGACTCAAACTTAATTTTGTTTTTAATTTTGCGTCTGTATTTTCTGTTCATGCGCACACTACCACTACTGCGTTCTTCACTCTTGCAGCAACATATCCCACTTACTTCTTCTGAGTGCATACTGTAGTCTCCTTTGACATTTTCATGAGGATATTATTCTTTCGTAACACTTTTACACTGCAAGAAAGACGGTAATTTTGGCTAATTATTGAATCGGGGGACACACCTCGAAAATTGCTTAAGTGTTAAACTAAAAGACGTGGCATACAAATAAAACGTACAGTGCAGTGCGAGTCATGAGCATAGCCAAAATTTTCCTCTGTACACACCAACGTGCGTCGGCACGGCTCCTAAACGTACCCCCATATACCACTTCATAATCGACGAAGCGCCACCATCGTTTGTGAGACGTGAACCCCTCCAGGTTGCGAGGTGGGGCTGGTGCTGTGCGTGGTTCCCCGTTCTGTACGGTAGTCGAAAGGTGGGGTGAGGTCGCACCCAGGCCCTAGCAGCGAGTCCCACGCGCAGCCATTGTTTTGCTTACACGCCCTGTGTGCCCCCGCCTCCTGCGCCCCACAGGCACAGGAATTTCATATCGGTGTTGTTTGCCTACTTTATCCTCGCCGCCGCTGCCGGCGCCCTGTTTTGCCGAGCCAGGAGCACAGACAAACACGGCAGCACGGTTTATTAAGACTGCTGCCATCCGCGCGGCGCTGTTCGCTTTCAGGTTTATCGCTGTCCTCCTCCTCCTCCTCCTCCATCACCAGTACGTCTACCAGCACACTGAGACATTTCCACGCACAGTCCATGACTGCAGCACCTTAGACCGCTCGGCTAATCCCCGCAGCCTATTGCACAACTAATTTATATTATTTGTAACGTAAAAGTATTTTAAATGTCATTCCTCTCTTACTCATTTATTATTTGTCTCAGGACCGGCTTAATATAGTTTAATATTACTTGCTACAAGCCGGCTGAAGTGGCCGTGCGGTTAAAGGCGCTGCAGTCTGGAACCGCAAGACCGCTACGGTCGCAGGTTCGAATCCTGCCTCGGGCATGGATGTTTGTGATGTCCTTAGGTTAGTTAGGTTTAACTAGTTCTAAGTTCTAGGGGACTAATGACCTCAGCAGTTGAGTCCCATACTGCTCAGATCCATTTGAACCATTTTTGAACTTGCTACAAATAAGTACCACATATGAACATGAACGACTCATTAACGTAGTACTCCTACGAAACTGTATTACTTGTGTATATCTCATTTTTACCAATATAGTAGTTGATCGGTCAGACGCAAAAACGATATGTGTGCTGTCAGTACTGAGCAAGGTAGCGGAAGTTATTCCCACGGGTACCATGCGTCACTCTTGTGGCAATTGTCGCTCAAGCTTCCACACAAACCCCCTCCCACCCTTCCCCCTACCTCAGGGCTCGTTAAAAAGTGAACAAACTGTAGTTGTACGCAAAAATTTCTAAAAATTCTGGGTGGTGCGCAATGACAAAAGGTCTGGATGCCTATGCTCTACACAATTAGAGCGTCAGTCGCTCGTTGTTTTGCCTTTGATGGAGGAACAAACTGTTGCTTCATTCATTTGTAGCCCATTCCAGCGTACTCAATGTTGAAATGTATTTCAGAGCACCGAGGTAGAAATCACACCCTTGATAAAATACTTCTTGGTTCTGTCTCAGGTTCTTATTGGATGAAACAATGTATGAAAAACACTGCAAGAAAACACACACACACACACACACACACACATACACACACACACCACGAAGGAATTATTCGCATGGGATGCAAATCAGTAATGTGATGTGGATATACAGACAAACAAATCATTACAGTTTTACAAACTGAGAAAGTCGGTAACGCGCTGGTCCACCTCTGGCCGTTATGCGAAAAGTTATTCGGCGTGGAATTAATTAATGGAGTTGTTAGATGTCATCCTGAAGGATGTCGTACCAAATTCTGACCAATTGGCACGTTAGATCGTCAAAATCCCTAGTTGCTTGCAGGACCCTGCCCACAATGGTCCAAACGTTCTCAATTGGGGAGAAATCCAGCAACCTTTCTGGTCAAGGTAGGGATTGGTAAGCTCGAAGACAAGCAATAGAAACTCGCGCCGTTTGCTGGCGGGCGTGTCTTACTGAAATGTAGCTCAGGATGGCTTGCCATGAAGGGCAATAATGTCGACTTCCCGCACTGCTGTAAGGGCACTGCGCAGATTTCAATCAAAGGGGTCCTGCTATGGAAAGAAATGACACCCCAGAGAATCACTCCTGGTTGTCGGGCCCTACGGCGAGCGACAGTCAGGCTCTCACCCCACCGCTGTCTGAGGCGTCTCCACATACTGTACATCTTCCCTGGTCGTCAGTAGTGGGGCTAGGAGAGCGTCGCCCCAAAGTACCGTTATCCAAAATGGCGGCCATGACGCAAATACGTGACGCCAGCTGATGACGCGAGTACCGTTATCCACGATGGCGGCTTTTGGAGGGACGATAGCTCAATTGTGCTACCTCTACTAACCTAAGAAAGTTCCACGCCCACCTGGCGCAAGTTTGAATTTTGGAGGGAAGATAGCTCAATTGCCCTACATCTACCAAGCTAAGAAAATGGCGGGAAAGAAAGGGCTACCTCTACTAACATGAGTCACCTCTTCCTAGGAACTGGACATAAGTCTTTATTTAAACAATTAGAGGCAGTACCACCATCAAGTGTGTTCGCCATCCTCTTCGAATTTCCCTCTAACAGCTTGAGAGGTGGCATGAGCCCCCTCTCATATTTCTATCTTACGATTTTCGTCTCTAATTGCATGCGGTGAAAAGTTGCTATTCCTTCACACGCGGACTTCCCACGCAGCGTCTCTGGTCACCCAGGTAGTCCGGTGACAGGCGGGCACTGCGGATCTCGAGAGGGTTAAGCCGACGAGTGTGAGGGAGTCGAGTGAATGCTTTCCAGACGCCGACATTGTCAAGAGACATGCCCGCTGGGCTAGAGGCTGGGCTAGAGGTTCCGTTACTTCGCAGAAACTTAGCGAAAACACTTTCTGGCGGGCTACCAGCGAGGCGTGGGAATGACTTGTGTACCCAGGCAGTTGTGGCGGGAAAATTCCCGCGCTTTCTGCAAAATAGTAACTGTGATTGGCTTGCTCAGGGCATAGCTCCGTGACGTAGCAAAATCAGCGAAGAAATTGGCGCCAAGAATCTCCATTGGTGGAATGGTAGTGTTCCGGCAATAGAGTGGAATTCTCCGCCGGTTTTCGAGTTGCTGATTGGAACGGTTAACCACGGCCACTGTCGTGGGGGCGGGAATGTCCTGTGTTCGGTTTTGTACGGGCGCTCTTGTAGTAGTCGTCTCTCGCCTTTCGGTGGAAGTAGGTTACAAGACTGAGCTCTCGCTGCTCGGGTCAGCCTGCCTTACGTGGGCTGCCTAATATACTTTTATTTAATTGTAACTGTTTGACGAAGTTGCTGAAATTTCGACTTCAGCGTAACTTTCCGTGTACAGTTGGCAATTGAGCGTTCTGTGTACAAGAGGCCTATGTTGTCTGTCTTGAGCAGTTTTGGCTAATGTTGACTGTATCGGAGTTACTGGGTGACTTCGCTTGTTAAAATCAATCACTGTACCGTCAGTGATTGTGTGGCGAGCTTTCTTCGTCTCCCTCAGAGGCGCATTTGTATTGCTAGGAAGTCTTTAGTCTGGAACAACCAGGCCAGGATAATTTGTTTCGGGCTATACTCGCGACGTTATCATCACCACGACGGGCCGTCGAAGCAACCAGCCATCGCCTCCGGTACGCCAAATCGTGTTCTTGCAGTTAAGAAGACAGATTGGTAATGTATGTCCGCAGCACCGGCAGACAGGGATTTTCCTAGGTGATAATCAGAGCTCAGCAGAGCGCGCCTGTTCGTCTTTTTCTAACTTTGTTCTGTCTTGGGTAGCAGCAATTAATGTTGGGTTGGCTATGTGTTTTCTCTTAAGATTTGAGTTGCAAGGAATTGGCTCCACATACCACTTCGTCATAATCCTCACAATCTAGTTTAAGCACAACTTTACATTCACAGCGTTTGTTTGAGTATCCAATTTGAGCCAATTTGATGTATTGTAACTGTTTCATGTGTTTTTGTTTATTATTTTGTGTTTATTCTTAATAAATCATATTGTTATTTTGGACAGAACTTTCATTCTGTTAATCGGTAGAGCAACCCTATCATTCCTCACTATGTTAATGAAACCTTTGTCTATTTAACTTATTTATCAAATTAAATTATTGCAGGTGCCAAACTCTCTTCTACTCCACTGGCAGGGTTGATTAGAGTCAGTTCGCGTTTTTTTTTTAAATCCTTGTGCAACAGCAAAAGTCGGAGTTAGAATAGCGGGGGGGGGGGGGGGGGGGGGGCTTAGAGCATCATTTACATATGTAGATTCTAGAAGAATTTAGTGTTAAATACACTGCTAGCCCCGGCATCTCGCAAAGCTTACTCATGCAGCTGAGGCCAGTTAGTATGGTACTGCCGTTCAATTCGAATATAACTTTTATAAATTTGTCGATATTTGCTTAAATTTCTTTAAATTTGTGTACATTTCTTTAAATTTGTTTAAATGGGATTAAATTTATTATCTACCTACAGCATAAGTGTCGCGTTACCGCCACAAGAGGCTGAGATATCAATAGCTGTATTACATGCACTCATTCATAAGTCTTTATTGAAACAATTATATGCATACAGGAAAATATTCAGACAAAAGGTATTTGATTGGAAAGTTGGTCAGAGGGAAATTAGAAAATGGACAGGAACACCATGATCTGATGAAAGAGAGAGACTTCATTCTGAAAGGATGAAACAAATTTGGGCACAAAGAAAGGCCAACCATCAAACTTGACGTTGATGGATTGTACCTCGAATGGTCTTGCTGGGTTCATTAAATTTCTATAAATTTGTTTAAGTTTCTTTAAATTTTTTATCTACCTAAAGCATTAGTCTCATTTTACACACACTTATTCAGCCATGGACATAACTCTTTATTTAAACAATTATAGTCAGCACCACCATCAAATGTGTTCGCCATTATCTTTTAAAATGTTCAGCAATTTTACTCTGAGAGCTTACTCCTGCAGCTGATGGGTGTTAGTATAGTGTTGCTGTTAAATTCGAATATACAGGGTGATTCAAAAAGAATACCACAACTTTAAAAATGTGTATTTAATGAAAGAAACATAATATAACCTTCTGTTATACATCATTACAAAGAGTATTTAAAAAGGTTTTTTTTCACTCAAAAACAAGTTCAGAGATGTTCAATATGGCCCCCTCCAGACACTCGAGCAACATCAACCCGATACTCCAACTCGTTCCACACTCTCTGTAGCATATCAGACGTAACAGTTTGGATAGCTGCTGTTATTTCTCGTTTCAAATCATCAATGGTGGCTGGGAGAGGTGGCCGAAACACCATATCCTTAACATACCCCCATAAGAAAAAATCGCAGGGGGTAAGATCAGGGCTTCTTGGAGGCCAGTGATGAAGTGCTCTGTCACGGGCGGCCGATCCATCGCCTCGGGTAGTTGACGTTCAGGTAGTTACAGACAGATAAGTGCCAATGTGGTGGCGCTCCATCCTGCTGAAATATGAATTGTTGTGCTTCTTGTTCGAGCTGAGGGAACAGCCAATTCTCTAACATCTCCAGATACTGTAGTCCAGTTACAGTAGCACCTTCGAAGAAAAAGGGACCAAAAACTTTATTGGCTGAAATGGCACAGAAAACGTTCACCTTAGGCGAGTCACGTTCATACTGAGTTGTTTCCCGCGGATTCTCAGTGCCCCATATACAGACATTGTGACGGTTGACTTTCCCATTATTGTGGAAAGTTGCTTCATCACTAAACACAATCTTTGAAACGAAAGATTCATCTGTTTCCATTTGAGCAAGGATAAAATCACAGAAATCGATTCTTTTAATCTTATCAGTTGCAGACAGTGCTTGAACCAATTTCAGACGATAAGGTTTCATAACTAACCTTTTTCGTAGGACTCTTCATACAGTTGATTGTGGAATTTGCAGCTCTTTGCTAGCTCTGCGAGTCGATTTTCCTGGGCTGCGAACAAATGCTTGCTGGATGCGTGCTACATTTTCATCACTCGTTCTCGGCCGTCCAGAACTTTTCCCTTTGCACAAACACCCATCCTCTGTAAACTGTTTATACCACCGTTTAATACACCACCTATCAGGAGGTTTAACACCATACTTCGTTCGAAATGCACGCTGAACAACTGTCGTCGATTCACTTCTGCCGTACTCAATAACACAAAAAGCTTTCTGTTGAGCGGTCGCCATCGTAGCATCAACTGACGCTGATGCCTAGTCAACAGCGCCTCAAGCGAACAAATGTGCAACTAAATGAAACTTTATAGCTCCCTTAATTCGCCGACAGATAGTGCTTAGCTCTGCCTTTTGTCGTTGCAGAGTTTTAAATTCCTAAAGTTGTGGTATTCTTTTTGAATCACCCTGTATTTCATATAAATCTATTGTCTACCTACATCATTAGTTTCGTGTTACAACCACAAAGGGCTTAGATATCACGTCTTTATTTAAACAATTAGACTCACTACCACCATCAAGTGTCTTCACCATCCTCTTTGAAAAAGTGTGTTATTTTTGCCCTAAGAGCTTACTCCTACAGTTGAGGGGGTTAGTATTGTGTTGCTTCCACTAGACGCTGCTCTTTCAATTCGAATATAATTTCTTTAAAATTGTTTAAATTTCTATAAATTTGTTTAAATTTATTATCTCCCTACAGCATTAATTTAGTGCTACCGCCACAGGAGGCTGACATAACACTTGTTGGTGTTTTTAATACATGTATTACATGCACTCATTACTGCTTGAACATATGAAGAGGAAGAGTATGGTCCAGCAAATAAATTTTTCGCATGGAAAATTCTCCGCTCAACGCATCCATCTCACTCGCGGTACGATCTCAGGCGCGTTGATATCCATTAATAATAAGAACGACTAGCCTACTTTCAGGCTCACTGCCAGACACAAACACTCGCTTTCTCTAAGAACACTCACATCGAGGCAGCGACTTCAGCTAGTTCATTTATTACGCTGATACAAAACACTCACCCGACCCACTGTCTGGAGGCTGGGAAAATTGGTTCTGAAAAAGGAATCAGCCTGTTCTGGGTTGCTGCAGAGAGGAAGTAGTTTACCTTGTTTATTTTTCAACAATTTATTTAGCTACCTATTTCGTCTAATTTATTTATTACGATGATGCAAAACGGTCACCCTGACTTGATTGGACTCACAATGTATAGTTTATAGAGCTCGAAACTGCTCTTAAATAATCCATTACGCTGTTATGCAGAGATGCAAACAACTCCTAAATTACTCAAATATTCCATTACACACCATGCAGACATGCAGACTACTCATAGATCACCCCAATAATCACACGCTCACAACACTTAAACATCCGAAAATCAGTCAATCCACAAACACACAAAAAAAGTCAGCTTTTCACCCGCTCCAACCCCACCCCCTAACACAGGGAAACTGTTCACATGGGGTATACAAATATTTATTTAGTTACTTTATTTATTTTGCTCGGGAAACTGACTCAATTATCTATCCTAATTACCTAATTAATCACAAACATCCGTCCTAATTTCACAACTATATGCATTGCGCTGCACAAGAACGGCTTAAAATCGCAAAAACTAACTATACAGCTCGACTTATCCTGCTGGGAGAACAAAAAATTTCGCAATACCACACCAAACTTACCCACATATCTATCCTGATCACAAAGATCGACCCTAATTATACAACTACATGCCTAGCACTGGACAAGAACGGAAATACTCCGCAAAAACTGACAACTCATGTTATCCTGTTTGGGGAAAAAAATTATACCACTCGAAACCACTGACAGAAACACTGAAATCTACCCTACACCTACAAGCTAGGTGTAAAAACGTTCAACTCAGTAGATCCTGCTGTTCAACAGAGATGAGTTTGAAAAGTCTATTAGCTCCAAGCATATACCCTCTTTTCCTGTTTGATGTCAGAGATCACTACACACACCTACTAAAAAATCACCCTAACTGAAGCCAGTGGGAAATCCTCGTCCTAAAAGACTGCCTTCTCATCCATATACAATCCCAAACTACGAGATCGAGCTACTGCGCCAACAGTCTCGCCGCACCTGCCTCGCCAAAATGCCTTGCCGCGAAGGTCCCGCTCTCCCTCCAAATGCATTCTGTTCGCCCCTAATGGCTACGAAGCACCGCTGTCACAGCCCCACAACGCCTCTCGATCCTTGACTTTGTTTGACGTCACGTAGTACGCACAAGCAGGGGCTGGACGAAAGCTACTGTTCAGACCTCGATTATCATTTATTTAACATCAACTTCGCTCCTATAATAAAGCAAAACATTTCCGACCACAATAAATGTCCTATTTTTCACGAAAATAGACAAAGTCCAGTTTTATGAGCAAAAACTATATAGTTTTTCACGTTCGACTGAGACACTTATCACCTCAGCGAAAACATTTACGTCTAAACCGATATTTCCACTCACAAATACAGATTTCCGTGATTTAGCAGACGCCAAATTACACCCTATAATTTACAAAGTCAAATAACGTCTTTCTCATATCTAGACAACCAGCAAATGTGTTTTCCACTTGCTAGATACACAAACCACAATCGACCTCCTCTCAACTAAATAAAGAAGTCAAATGCGAAGAAGCAGTAAACCAAACAATTTGCTTGATAGGGGAATAATGGCCCGGCGCAAACACACATCCATATTCAATCTTATCAAATTTTCACTTGATCACGAAAGCTGTCCAACACATACCAAGTATTAGTTCGCTATTCGGTCGTTTAGAAGACTACACGGTTAAGTCAAATACATTCCTGCATTGCAACAGCCCTCTCCATTCGGATGCCCCCCCACCACAGGCCCCGCATAGACAGACTCATCCTACCAAACCGAACACATATATATTTGATCGCTATACTTACAATAAAAATATAAGGATTCCAGTTTCAGTTGAATGACATTCGACAATGAGCGAAGTATCCGAAATGCACCCTGCTTACGGCTCTGGAAACTGAAATATCTATACCATTCCTACGACTATACATACTCTTCCCTTTGCTATCACAGTATTCCACGTCAAATCCAAACCTTCCATACCACTGGACATAGCCATCTCCTTTACACATCTCAGAACACAAACACATACTTTATAAACCAGATGCTTGCAATTTAGAAAATTATTGCACTAAGGAACGTGTTATGAAACCGGTATTTTCAACCCCCTCAAGCCACCGCAGCTAGATATTTCTCCAGTATTTGTAAAGCATTTTCTCTCTATGCCATGCCAGAGGTTCGGTGGTGCTATAGGCGATGCTTGATTGAGAAGGATCACAAACAGTGGATAACGTGCTGATTGAAATCATAAGAAATTTACACCAGCTTTTCAGATCTCTAGTGCTGCACTAGGAATGCTGTATCGGATTTGGAATCAAGTCCTCCCATTCAAGGACATACCTGCGTAGGGTCGTATGGAGAAGTCCCTTATTTATTACAACTACTAATGAATCATATTTCTAGCACTCTCATATCTAGAAAAAAGCCACCTTTCTCGAGCCGATCTGCTACAGTTAAATTCCAACCTCGTTTTAGTTAGCCCGCATGCATTTTACAATTGTTGCCATTTCTCCAGCTTTGCTTATGTTATTGTTCCAATTTAAGTTGCAACTGAGTATAAGTCAGGGGAAAATATATCTACCACCTTCTGCAACCCATGTGGAATCAGACTAAGCTGCGTTCATGCAACAGGACTGTTTTTTTGACCACTCGATGGAAATCGGAACTGCTAGAAGGACAATGATTTTTTTCTATCGTACTGCAGTGCGACCCAGAACTACATACTAGTACTACAGATCTGCGTCCATTCACATCTATTTCGTTATTCTGTACTATCCTACCATCCAACAGAGAAATATTACCAACTATAGAAGCTCCACTAACTTCATCCAATAGAGAACTCAATGAGATTTTCACCTCATCTCTCTCCTGCCATATATCGAAACCAAAATACCGCATGTGTGCAGGCATCGAGCACATTTGACGATCCTATTAAATATACACGTTTTGGTCAACTGCACACCCCAGTTTAAAGTTACATCACCTACTGTAGGAGGACGATCGTATCTCGAGGACTATACTGTAAGTCGCAACAGAAGCGCCCTGTGACTCTGTCTCGTTGTTTGAAACATTGATTTTTTTAATTCTGCTCTAATATGCTTTGTACACTGTTTGTTTGTTTGTTTTTTTTTCTGCCGTGACTTCGAGGTCGGTGTTAGGTTCTAAACTGACATTAAGACAGCCTCTCGCAGAAAACTAGACCTCACACAGTGACGTGATTGACGTCAGCTGATGACGTTAATACCACTACCCAAGTTCGCGGGAGATGAAAGGTGGCTACACTGAGCCACTGCGCCAGAGATTGCGCCAAAGAGTATTATTAAGTCGCCTACACAGTGCTTGTCGAGAGCTCGTGGTAGTCAGTGCCTGTTAAGAACTCGTAGCAGTCAGTGCTTGGAGAGAGCTAGTAGTAGTCAGTGCCTGTCGAGGTCTCGTGGCAGTCAGTGTTGAGATGTGCGAGTGGGCAAGACTTATCGAGATGTTGTAGTAAGGAGTGCTTGTTCCATGTTTTATCTAGGTTTTTTTATGGGAGAGATAGCAGATGTTATTCTAATGAAGATATTGTAACGATCAGAGTGCTTTTCGTCAATATATATGAAGGATAAAATATTGCGTGTTTTTTTTTCATTATTTCCATGTTTTAAATAATGCGTCATGACAGGTTCAGTCAACAAAACATCTGGCTTGTGTTCTTGTATTAGAGTGTAATTCTGGTTTTCTTGAGTAATTATGGTATTTTTATTTCCTTTAGTTACTTCTGTATAAATGGTATTTAAAAATTCTTGTCTTGTTGAAGAAGAACCGTGCCAGACGTGCGTTGAGTCACACTTCCACATACAGAACAGTTATACTTGTGCTTTGGTTTAGTAGGTTTTATAGTTGCTGGGGACTTAATTAATTAACTGTGTTTATGAAAATTTTCATTTCATTCTTGTTGTTGTTCTTTGCAGTCAGATAGCGTAATAATAATAGTCAGGGCCAACCGTTTACGAGACTTGCGTAATCGGACTTACAGCTACTAAAAAACATAAAAAATATTTTCAATCATATTTAATTAAGCCCCCATGCAGAGAGGGCTGCACCTCCCTGCCAAACCCTCCTTTGCGGGAAGTTTGAATTTTGGAAGCAAGATAGGTCAGTTGGGATACTTCTAGACTTCGCACGGTGTAAATCAATTTGTTACTGCTGTTACCATAACACACGCCACACACACTTGATGCTTTTAAATAAAAGTCACTTACAAGATAAGGAAACTGGCGTAGTTTTGCCGCGTTTGCGTGGGTTTCAAAAACTACAGTCCGAATCTGATGGCTATGCGTTCAATTTCGACTGATTCCTCATGTTGCAGTCATGTACAGGATCACTGTTTTGGTGCTAACATCCCCAGAAGGTGTCGCCCCTCCACAAAACTCTTTCTCCAACTCAAACAAGCGCTGTCAGGCAATCATAATGTGGTAACCAACAGCATGCCAGTGGACGGGAAAGACACTGCCAATCTACTAAAACAATAACCATTACAATTGATTATGTGAACAATTTTACCAATTCTAAATTAATTTCAACACCAACCAATGATGTGAGAGAATGTTTCCCAATTTCAGTGATAGCTAAACCACCCATTCTCCACTTTGCGAATCTTGATAGATGACTGTGCATTGCGTTCATTTGTTGTTAATTATCGAACACACACATCATCAAAAAATGGTTCAAATGGCTCTGAGCACTATGGGACTCAACTGCTGTGGTCATCAGTCCCCTAGAACTTAGAACTACTTAAACTTAACTAACATAAGGACATCACACACATCCATGCCCGAGGCAGGATTCGAACCTGCGACCGTAGCAGTCGCACGGTTCCGGACTGCGCGCCTAGAACCACACACATCATCAAAGTATATCTGACAGCGCTCTACATATTTCTAACACCTAGACCATATTGCTTAATTTACGCTCTATCTCTGTGCTGATGGGAGTCACAGAGCATCCACGCAGTCTTTGGCTAAAAATTAGAGACTGAAAGGACCCACTCACACTGTTATGGACTAACCCGCTCTGCAGCACTGGTACCTGTTTAATCTGTAACCGACCAGAAGTAGACCACTACATTTCACGTCTCGTGAATGGATGGAGCCCGCCCATCCAAGTGTACAAGATTAGATTAGATTAGATTAGATTAGATTAATACTAGTTCCATGGATCATGAATACGATATTTCGTAATGATGTGGAACGAGTCGAATTTTCCAATACATGACATAATTAGGTTAATTTAACAACATACTTAAGTTAATATAACAACTTTATTTTTTGTGTTTTTTTCTTTATTTTTTATTTTTATTTTTTATTTTTTTATATTTTTGTTTTGTTTTTTTCTTTTTTGTTCTTAATTTATATCTAAAAATTCCTCTATGGAGTAGAAGGAGTTGTCATTCAGAAATTCTTTTAATTTTTTCTTAAATACTTGTTGGTTATCTGTCAGACTTTTGATACTATTTGGTAAGTGACCAAAGACTTTAGTGCCAGTATAATTCACCCCTTTCTGTGCCAAAGTTAGATTTAATCTTGAATAGTGAAGATCGTCCTTTCTCGTAGTATTGTAGTTATGCACACTGCTATTACTTTTGAATTGGGTTTGGTTGTTAATAACAAATTTCATAAGAGAGTATATATACTGAGAAGCTACTGTGAATATCCCTAAATCCTTAAATAAATGTCTGCAGGATGATCTTGGGTGGACTCCAGCTATTATTCTGATTACACGCTTTTGTGCAATAAATACTTGATTCCTCAGTGATAAGGATTTCTGGAGATGCACCCATATCGAGGAGTTTAGCACTCCTTATCTATGTATAGTAACAGATTTGAGTGTGTTGTGATCTAATAGCAGACGGTTAAGAAGAAGAACAAGAAAAGGGTGTTTTTTTTATGTGCGATGGAGCTCCAGACGGATGGAGTTTCAGGCATTTTTATGTAAATCAACCAAGCCATCAATTTTAAACTATTATTCGAGAGTCTAGAATCAGGAGCTGGAAGGTACTGTTAAGAGAGAGAAAATAAACACATGGACTCCTAAGGCTAAAACGTTCCTCACTTAAAACGGGCTATAATGTTAGATCGCTTAAGTTTCCAACCTATCACTCGTATGGAATGTAGCCCTGTTAATATTCCAGTTTAAGAAAATATATTTCAAGCACATGACATACATCCTTCTTCCCGGTTTCTCTAGGATAAATTATGTTATCGAACCATAAAACGAAAAGCTATTTTCTTAAAAACATTTCCTCCGTGTGATGCGAGCACAATATAGCTTTCCAGAGATGTATAGCGTCCACTGTTCACATCTGATCACGGTTCAGAAATTATACTATGCGTGCATCTGCTCTGTATAAAATAACCGTTACTAATGGGGAAAACCTCTTACAAGGAATCAGATAAACGCATACCAGCAGCGCCCGACATGCAAAAATTGCAAGTCATTCTGCCAGTAACTCTGTAAAAAGCACACGTAGGCACGGGGGGTTGCAATGCCTCACAAGCACCTATCGCTAACTTAGTTATGAAGCTGAAGTCTCGATTTTACACCCAAGATGCGACAGGGAGATGGAATACATCGCATAAATCATAGTTCGTTTAGAGGAATGTGTCACGTTTCATCACACATGAGATGGAAGTCCTCTGACGAAGGAGAGGTTCACAAGTAATGATCGCAAGTAGACAATGCTTTAAATCATACACAGAACACGTGACTGTATGCGAGTCGAAAGCAGGCTATGTCACACGACCGCAGATGCATTTAAGACGGATGGTTCTCTGTCTCCTTGAAAAGCGTCAAATACAGTAGTCAACTCGCGTGTATCACTGATCCCTCAATAGACATACAGTATAATGCTGCCTCAACGGACAAAAAAAATGACTGCTTCCCTCATTCCCTTCGCTTCCATGTCGACGTTTTCTCGGATTCCTCTTGCTGCCGCATACAAGTTCCCATTACCAGGCAAAGCGGCATAGACGTTTCTCGTGAAGCATTTTATCGCAAAGAAATAACAATGGATGTTAGAAACAGTTCAGCTAATCAATTATAGTAAAATATGACAGTGACTTAATTAATTTACAGGAACAGAAAGGGTAAGTTGTCGAGTTTGGGGACTGAGGGTGTTTGTCTCGTACTGTTAACAAAATGTCTGAAAGTAATGAATTACAGTAATCGAGCAAGTAACGACAGTTTGCCTTTTATAAAGTACGGGTATATATTTCATTGTCAGAAACTGGAAACTTAGAAAATATCTAATATTAGCACGTCTGATATTTAAGGATTTGTCACATCTGTCCACGAGCTGTGGAATTGTCCTATCGTAGTTCAGTTGCCGCTACCCATTAAGTCAATTGTTCACTGCCTTCTTCACCTCGGCATCCCATTCAAAACGTTTCCCGCCGAATAACTCCTTGGGTTTTGTGGAAAAAGCGTATTACATCAATTCATTGGCCCTACCAGTCATGGATGAAGATAGACGGATGTCCAGGTCGAGTCTCATGCTGGACATTTGTCCATCCATTGTTGAGCATTTCGCACCGTTTTCCCGCATTAATTCGTTCATTAGTGTATCACCAGACACTTACTTTAGTTAACAGTAAATTGCCGCAGGTTTTAGCTTTCGAACATCAAAAATCGAAAGACACCTGTAACTTCGTAGTGGGCGGAAATTTGTATATGACGGTTGAAAACAATTACAGAATATATAGTGATAATTTGTTTCGATTGCTTCTCAGACGTCGAGGAGTAGAGGACACCATCTCGAATGTGAATCTTCGTAATGGGAATCGGAATAGATAATTCTTCGTCGGCTGATACTCGTATCAGAGTTTCCATTTTTCTACTGCACTTGCGTGATTGCATCGCAGTTCAGATATGAAAATGCTTATGATGGCACCGAGCGAGGTGGCGAAGTGGTTAGCTCACTGGACTGGCATTCGGGAAGACGACGGTTGAAATCCGCGTCTGTCGGCCCAGATTTAAATTTTCCGTGATTTCCGTAGCTTGCTCCAGGCAAATGCCGCGATGGTTCCTTTGAAAGAGCACGGCCGATTTCCTTCATGATCCTTGACACAATCCGAGCTTTTCTCCATCTCTAATGACGTCGAGGGGCCGTTAAACCCAGTCTTTCTTCTTCCTTGCCTACGATGGCTTAGCAGACTAACAGTGGCATGAAACATGCGGCGACATAAAATACACATAAAGAAGGTGGAGGGCGTGGCTGGGCCTGGCGAAGTTTGCATCACTGTCGTTTCCCATTTTCCTGCCTCCGATGTTCCTGCTGAAAATGTGAGATAGCAGCTGAAGTAGCTGTACACTAATGTTTATGATCTTCTGATGCGGCACAGCAGTTACATGGGTCAGTATTTAGACTCCTTAGATTCTTCTTTAATTGGCCCTTATAGCGCGTCAGTTAGATAATTAAATCTTGGAGTACGTCGTTACGTCGTTTGTGTTTCACAAAGCACTGCTTATGTTGAATGCTGTTTCTTCTTTTGCTGAAAATGCACCAGTGATGCAACTTGATAAGTCTTGACTGGTTGCAGCGTTAGAAACTGTATTACGCGGGAAGTACACGCGACAGGAATTGTGAACCGGTTACGTGCCCGACGATCGTGTGGCAGGAATCAACAGGGCGGAGCGCAAGTTCTTTGTACACTTTCATACCTAAGAATGGGATTGAAATTCCTTACATTTCGATGGATGATGCCTCTGAATATTTTTATACAGAATGTTTTTACTCGGGTTTTCAGTCATTTCAATATCCCCTCAGATGTCATCTAAGAAAGTCACTCTTGTTTTTTAGTGAAATCCGTCTCTTGGCAGGTGCGTGGGAGAGACAACCAGCGATTTGTAAAATGATGGGGTGAGCATAGCCTACTGCACACATGTTCATTATCAAACCGGGCTAGTCACGTTATTTTGGGGCGACGCTGCTTGTGTACAATTAGCGGTAATAGCGAAACATGAAACACGTGTACACGTATTCTCCTCCTTTTATGTACGTTTGTGCACTTCTGAGTTTTAGTAACAGCTATGGTGGAGTACTGTCGTTGCTGCGGATGTAACTTGAAATATGTGAAAGGTGAACCAGCTACTTTTCGTAGGTACGTACAACAGACGTATACTCGTAAATGTCATATTGATGTGAGGCACCTTATATGTTGAAAAAAATCGAGACACGGTATTATATAAGGTCTTCTATCGCACATATAATGTCTGCTATTTTATGGCCGTGTGTTTACGAGAAAAGTGCTAGGTAAATTTGCAAGTGTGTTCGAGTGAGCTGACAGTCAGTGGAGACGAATTGGTGCTATGTTCATATATATAAAATTAATACACTACAGTCTAATACACTACTACTGAAACAGTCTAATTTTATCAAATTTATGTGGGTTCTCAAATCCTTGTGTGCATCTAAGTATTTCTGCATGAGATAGTTTTCTGTATAGTGTCATTGTAATGTATTTAATTAGAACAGGTTCGACAATATGAATCAGTCCAATAGAAAAATATTGTTGCCTGTCACTATTTATATTATTCCAAAACTAGAGCATTTGTCTTGTAATTTTATTCTTTTGTGCATAATGTATGGTTTTACTTTTCTGATGAGATGACGAAAAAAATGTTACAGATATTTTACTAGTCTAGAAAAAGCAGAAGACTGAATGAAGAAAAAATGAAAATAATAATGGACAAGCAGATGGTGCCAGTTGTTTGTCGTATTTACTGTCACAATTTCATAGTTGCAAATCCGTTGTTTTTTGGCGACATTTCGGCGCCGACTACATTGTCATTGCAACGTAGTTAATAAGAGCAGAGATTCGAGAGTATGAATAAGTGCAACAGAAAAAGAAAAAAAAAATGGTTGGCTTTCACTTGTTATCCTGTTACTTAAAAAACGCAAATAAAGTGGAGTCTGAGCTACAATATTATGGCGAAAAAGCGCAGTACCATTGCTCATCACATCTTTAAGCCAATTTTAGTTCATGGTATCAGACTGTTAAGATGTCTGTAAAACGCGTACACGAAGTTCCACGGTGCTTCCGAGGGTGACCTGCCTGTAGTAGCGAAGTAATTACACTCAAAATACGCTAAGCGCTATACGAAGTAAAATGCGCCGTCCCAAAATCACGTGACTTGAGCTGCAGGAGATGATGTGTACAGAATTCTGATTCTGCGCATCCGAAAGCTCACTCCGTAGATATTTATACTCAGTGATCTGTATACACACTAGGCGCAAAATAGAGAGCGTTGCCCGATGTCATTTCTCACAGGTCACGTGCAGCGATACTCTCGCACCGCTCTCGAAGCAGGCAGCAGCGCCATCGAGAACCTAAATGACAGGGGTCTTGAGCCAAGATCGTTAGGGAACCTCAACTACCGAGCAAACCGATAGATGTCGCTGTGGTCACGCTACCGTGATCCTTTGCGAATCGAGGGTGGCGATACGCTGACGCTGTTTTCGCTGATCTTTCGTACGAGTTGCATACATCGAAGATGCTTATTATTCCAAAACACAAATGTCGCAGATGCGGTTGTTTAATTTGATAAATTACCACGGCCTTGTATACACAATTGAATTACATTAATGGCCATTAAAATTGCTACACCAAGAAGAAATGCAGATGATAAACGGGTATCCATTGGACATATATATTATACTAGAAGTGACATGTGATTACATTTTCACGTAATTTGGGTGCATAGATCCTGAGAAATCAGTACCCAGAACAACCACATCTGGCCGTAATAATGACCTTGATACGCCTGGGCATTGAGTCAAACAGAGCTTTGGATGGCGTGTACAGGTACAGCTGCCCATGTAGCTTCAACACGATACCACAGTTCATCAGGAGTAGTGACTGGCGTATTGTGACGAGCCAGTTGCTCGGCCACCATTGACCAGACGTTTTCAATTGATGAGAGATCTGGAGAATGTGCTGACCAGGGCAGAAGCCGAACATTTTCTGCATCCAGGAAGGCCCGTACAGGACCTGTAACATGCGGTCGTGCATTATCCTGCTGAAATGTAGGGTTTGTCAGCGATCGAATGAAGGGTAGAGCCACGGGTCATAACACATCTGAAATGTAACGTCCACTGTTCAAAGTGCCGTCAATGCGAACAAGAGGTGACAGAGACGTGTAAGAAATGGCACCCCATACCAACACGACGGGTGATACGCCAGTATGGCGATGACGAATACACGCTTCCCATGTGCGTTCACCGCGATGTCGCCAAACACGGATGCAACCATCACGATGTTGTAAACAGAACCTGGATTCATCCGAAAAAAATGAAGTTTTGGCATTCGTGCCCCCAGGTTCATCGTTGAGTACACCATCGCAGGCGCTCCTGTCTGTGTTGCAGCGTCAAGGGTAACCGCAGTCATGGTCTGCGAGCTGATAGTCTATACTGCTGCAAACGCCATCGAACTGTTCTCGCAGATGGTTGTTGTCTTGCAAACGTCCCCATCTGTTGACTCAGGGATCGAGACGTGGCTGCACGATCCGTTACAGCCATGCGGATAAGATGCCTGTCATCTCGACTGCTAGTGATACGAGGCCATTGGGATCCAACACGGCGTTCCTTATTACCCTCCTGAACCCATCGATTCCATATTGTGCTAACAGTCATTGGATCTCGACCAACGCGAGCAGCAATGTCGCGATACGATAAACCGCAATCGCGATAGGCTACAATCCGACCTTTATCTAACTCGGAAACATGATGTTACGCATTTCTCCTCCTTACACGAGGCATCACAACAACGTTTCACCAGGCAACGCCGGTTAACTGCTGTTTGTGTATGAGAAATCGGTTGGAAACTTTCCTCATGTCAGCACGTTGTAGGTGTCGCTACCGGCGCCAATCTTATGTAAATGCTCTGGAAAGCTAATCATTTGGATATCACAGCATCTTCTTCCTGTCGGTTAAATTTCCCGTCTGTAGCACGTCATCTTCGTGGTGCAGCAATTTTAATGGCGAGTAAGTGTATTAAGATTATGGATTACAACATTCTTCACATTACGTAATTTGTATCTATAATACTTACTCTGGCGTAACTAAGCTGTGCGTGTGGCACACATGCGCAAATAGAATATGGAAAGTAGTTTTAAGTTAATATTATTTTTTGGTTATAGGTTTCGGCAGATAGATATGTAACAGCCCGAAGTCTAGGCCAAAAGGTGACAGTTTGATGGTAATTTCGCAAAGACAAATAACGTGTTGTTATGAGAATAACTGTAATTATTGTACACATGCATTCGAAGAGTCATTTATGTCCGCTACTTTGATGACGGTTGTATTGAATGCTTCAGTTCAACTCGCGGAACGATGAGAATTTAACTTGTGTAAGTTATAGTGACATAAATGTTCAAACTGACTGTGCAAGGAATCGGTACAGAAAGCAGCATCGCAATCCAAACAAATTTCTCGGGAGGAAGAATACTCACCACTGCAGTATACCGCCAGCAGTTGCCTATGATTTTAAAGAGACTGTAGCAAAAGAAAACATTGTAGGGACGTTTGGATTAGGAGAATCTGAAGTACTTCACAAAAGACGAAACACACACAAAAGCTACCTTCTCAAAACAAGCCGCTTAATACAAACTGCAAAACATGTGAATATTTCCATACACATTGCGCCTTAACATTTCCTGTTAAGATAAAAACACATTGTAGACACGACTGCCTTGCATTTTTCATAGTTCATCTAATATGCAGGAAAATACCTGAAAAATGTCTGATATAATTTTGTTCTCTGAATTTTCCTCGCAGTTCTCGTTTTCATGACGAAAGGTTCGTCATATATGGTAAAATGCGTTCTATATAGCGCGAACATAAACATTAGGTAACGTAACAGGTCAGTCTGTTACCACAACCTTTATTTAGCATTCACATTCGTTGGCTTCACCAATTCACAACCAAAAGTATCAGTTCCCGACCTACCCTGTAATTCGGGCTGGGCTACACATTTGTCTGTCAGCACCACCAAAACTTCAGTAGGGCGTCCAATATCACATGCTAGCCTATTTAAATTCATCACAGCATCGTTTAAATTTTTTCATTTATTGTCATTTCATCCCCCTCGCCCCATACGGGCGGTCAGAAATACAATTCTCCGCTCTTCAGCGAAGCGAATGTAAAAAAATCTTACAATGAGAAATATAAACAAAATTTTGGTTTTTCCTATTTTAAATTAAAAATCAAAGACGGACTGTTAAAAAAATAAAAATACATACATTTTAGGACAGTTAAAAATAAAAATACATACATTTTAAAAACACATCGCAGGAAGGTGAAATTCTTTTGTTAAACACATCGAAGCACCGCACTTTCACTTAAAAACTGAAGGAGATGCACTAGGGTGAGAGTTATTGCCGGAAGAGAAAGTATGTTCCCTACGGCTGAGGGGTGTGAGTGGAAAGATATGGGCCTGTTAGATAGAAAAAAATTGTGGAGATTAGTAGAAAGAGCTGAGGTGAATAGTGGGGTATACAGTAGGGAGGAAGACAGAGGGTGAGGAGTAGTGTGTTGTGTGGGTAGTGCAATGGTTGCAAGAGGAAATGGATGGGAATGGATGGAGAGAAAAAGGAGACGGGACCGCTGATGTGAGTTTCATTTAAATCCGGAAATCTGATTTTGTACGAAATGCTTTCCAAAACCTTCTTGTGACAACGGCATTCATTTGTAGTGGCGAGCTATTCGACTGAGTTTTCTAACTCTGTGCTTATGTATTCTACAGAAAAAGCCACATTTCGGAAATCTGAACGGCTTAACCTGGTTACTTAAGCTGTTCATCTAAGTAATCGGTAAGGAACCGCGATAGCATGACCGTAGCGACATCTATCGATTTGCCCGGTAGATGAGTCCCTTACGATGCTGGCTCCAGAAGCCTGTCCCTAACTGGCACGGCGGAGCGCAGCCCCAGGTGTGCCTGCCCCGGCCTGCCCTCGCCGCTCCCTGCCCTGGCCTGGCCTGGCCTGGCCTAGCCCCGCCTCCACAGTGGCGCCGTTTAATTAATCGAGCGCGGCGCTTCCTCTGGCGGCTCGGCGTGGCCCGCCTCCCGCCTCCAGCTGAATATTTATTCTCCGCCCGCTTCCTAACGAGCAGCCGCGGGGCCGCCGCTTTCCGACAGCAGCGTCGCGATTTAGCGCCACCTTCCCCTACAGGAAGCTTCCTTACAACCGGCCCGAAACCGACGTCCTACACTGGCGCCACAAAGATTCTAGACGGTGTTCGTGTGCCGTTGTAATAAAAATATTTTTTTCACTCGCCTAGCGAGAGTGGAACGTCATGAACCATGTCCTTCCCCGTCTGCAGTCGTGGTACGTTGGAGGGTATCTCTCAACGATATCACGTTTCCTACCCTATTCCATTCGCGCACTGAGCGAGACAGAAATGCCTATACAGGGTGATTCAAAATTCGTATTACAGGATTCTAGAGATTGCAGACGGGACTTAGTAGACGAAATTTTGATAAGTAGTCCATATTCGCAAATGTACAGTTCGGATATAAAATAAGCTTGAATATTATAGCACTTTCAAATCTACCACTTCACGGTTTGCACACAAGCTGAGAAGAGTACGCCGTCGTCAGTCCCTGTTGTAATTATAACATTATATTGCCCCTTCGCCCGGCTACAACAACGGCTGCGAGAGACTGGTACGTTCTCAGCTAGCAGGTTTGACTGTGGTGCTCCACGGACGCGCTGTACTCTCGGCTTTGAAGACGACGTCCTTCGTCTCGTAGAAGAGAATCCGAGGACAAGTGCTCGAAACATTGCGCAGGCCATATGCTCCTACACCACACAGGTCAGAGCTCACTGTCTCCGCTGTGTGCACCCAGTGGAGAGAAAGATTTGAAAGTGATCCGATCCTCACACAGATTTTACATCCATCTACAATCTATAGAAGGCTAAGATGGGAATTTTGACTTCGTACGTGCCCTGATCTCACTAATCGTGTTCTTATGATCCTTACTCGAGATATCTCAGGCGATGGTGGTTGCATGATCGTTCAAATGGCTCTAAGCACTATGGAACTTGACATCTGAGGTCATCAGTCCCCTAGACTTAGAATTACTTAAACTAACTAACCTAAGGACATCACACAAATCCATGCCCGAGGCAGGATTCGAACCTGCGACAGTAGCAGCAGCGCGGTTCCAGACTGAAGCGCCTAGAACCGCTCTACCACAGCGGCCGGCTGCATAATGGTCACACCGTCTTTTTCGAATACACCTTCGTGACATTTACCCAGCAGAGGGCTGACAGAAATTCCATTTGTGTAGGCTGTACCAAACGATATAGACTTTGTCGAGGGGCGTTAAATCAATAAAGCAACACATATTTTTTTTCCCTTAAAGCAGTTTGGTTTTATTCTGAACTCCAGTTCACCATATTATTTCTCACTCTTGTGGCTTCAAAACCCTGTTTTTCAACATAATCTCCCTTTATTGCGACGGCGTTACGCCACCTTCCTGTGGAGGCCTGTATGCCCTCAAGGTACCACTCTACTGGTAGACGTCGGAGCCAACGTCATCCACATACTGTTTCCCGCACAGCGCATCCTCCATTCAGCCAAAGAGATGGAAGTCTAAAGGTGCGAGATCCAAGCTGTAGGGTAGATGAGGAAGAACAATCCAATGAAATTTTCTGAACTCTTCACGGGTGCGCAGACTTGTCTGAGGCCTTGCGTTATCGTAGACAGGGAGAAGTTCGCTTGCATTTTTGTGGCGACGAAAACGCTGAAAGACATTTCTTCAGTTTCCTGAGGGAAGCACAATATTCATTTCATTGCTGAACGTTGCACCATGAGGGACGACACAAAACAGAATAACCTCTTCGTCACCATGACTTTAGTGGCTGAGGGTGCGGCTTTCAACTTCTTCTTCCAATACTGCAGCAGTCACAGTTGTGTATGGCCGACCGGCACGCGGGAGAACGAACAGCTTTGTACGGCCCCGTTGTAATGATTATAGGGGCTTCGTCCAACGACTCACCCTGCTTTTGTTCACTGCCAAGTCTCCTTTAATGTTCTGCAAGTGCCTATCAGTATCTGCGATGCTCTGGTTTTCCGCCAAAAGAAAGTCAGTGACAGCTCTCTACCTGGAACCGTTTTCAATTACAGACACCATTTTGAAGGCTATGCATAGCGCCGTCACTTACCGGAACTTTGAGAAACTATAGGGGCTGCAGCGGGAATATTCCATGATCTCCGACAACAAATTATGGCGTTTCAACTAAAATTGGGTAAGGGAAAAATATGTTGCCCCTCGTAGCTGCGCGTCTCTGAATTCGTTCGACATCTGTCGTCACGCGAAACAGTGAAAAAATACTCTACAATTGGTTACATTAGCGTCTTGCATGCAAATTCCTTTACAGATGCATTGTGCGTTCCCAGAATTCTTGCAACAGTGTTAAAAATCTCCAGTTCACGCTTCCACAGTCGTAATGTTGCGTCATCGGTCTTAGTACTGCCTCTGAAAATTTACGCAAGCTCAACACGTTCACCACTAATATTGTAATCAGAAATGTCGGGCTCCTTCTCCATGTTACAGACGTTACCTTTCATTTAGCCACATTTAAAGGGATGTGTCATTCGTTACACCTAGCGGAAATTTTTCGTGCAGCACTGCGTGATATCTCACAAACAAGAGAAATAAGATTAGAGTTTAACAACTCGTCAACATCGAGGTCATTAGAAACGGAGTACCAGTTCAGAGCGTTTCAAGAGTCGGAAAGGAAATTAGTCGTGCCCTTTGAAAGGAACCATCCCGGCATTTGCCTAGAGCGATTTTTGGATGTCACGGAGAACCTAAAGCTGGATGGTCCGAAACGGATATGAACCGTCATTGTCCCGAAAGCGAGTCCAGTGTGCCAACCACAGCGCCACCTCGCCCAGTTCCCACAAACATCAATCTTGTGGATCAGCATCTCAATCATTTTGACTTACCATGTATCCTCTGCTAGATTCAGACCGTGCACCTTCGTGCCTCTTCGGGTAAGCAACTTAAAATCCAAATTTTCGGGATACATCACTGGTTCTTGGCTGGTAGGTAGTACGGTGTTTAAACGGCTCTTTTTACAATGCGATTTCCCACAACCCTTACAGGACTCCACCGTGGCCATGTGTACGAAACTACCTGTGCATGTGCCCCACTCGATTTACGAAAGATGTTTCAAGTCTAAATCGGTATTGCTCAATGCGGCTTCGAACACAGCGAGTCTTTTTTTCTTCGCCAGGTCTAACACACTTCACTCAGTCTCTAATTCCAGCTTCCAAACGGGCTCACATACAAACATGTGTCGATATTGTTAAGCTGCTGTATTTTGATACGTCGACGAACACTTTTAAAACTGCAGACAACCTTGTAGGTGGGGCAACCACAGCTATTATAACACCCCCCCCCCCCTGCTTCCCGAGATTTGCGAAATTACTAGTTGACAATGACCATGAATTATGAATTTTGACCCGCGCCGGGATAAGGCATTCGAATCCGAAGTAGATAATGATTATTCCGCGGGAAACAGGAGTCGTTATCACTTGATTGTTATTGAATGAGTAATTTCATTCAATAACGATCGGTAAATGAAATAATGGAAATAATTTGGAAATACATTTTGCCAATGGAAATTTTGCCGAAAGAAATGATTAAGTTGTAAAAGCAATTAAAAAATCTGTCGCCAGCTCAACTGATGAGCGACAGTACTGTTAAGTACGAGAATAATTGTGTCAAAAATAAAATTTACCTGTTTGTAGCACAGCAGGTGGAACGGGAACTTTATGTAAGTGCTGTGTCAGGCTCAGGAGTCATATAAAACAATGTCATAACAATCTAACTACACTTAAACATTAATGGTTAACTTTCAGTAAGTATTTTGATAATTATTTGGTTCATAATTTCTCAGCTAAGTGCAATGCTGACAACACAGATAATTATCTATCGAAATTTTGAATAATGGACTGTCATTCTGTCTTTAAAATTAGATACTTTGCACAGTTTAATCTACTGATAATGAAACATATTGCCAATAATTGATTAACTATGTTTTGAATGATAATAATTCATTAATTGGGGGACTGTCAGGTGGAATAAGCTTTATAGTTTCATGAAATGTCCTTGAACTAACTTCAGCTGAATACACATTGAAATAAATCTTAATAATCAAATTTATTACTTCAGCCTATCATTGAGTTACTACGGTTGGCGTAAGCTTATTAAGTGCAACAATTAACTACGATAACCAGTGTGAAATTTACTCTTCGCCGTCTATGCAAATAATTTGATAATTAACATATTTTCTCTTGATAATGTCGTGACACACTCGGCTCAATAAGGTAAGGATCGGAAGGAACCTACTTGGTGTTATTGTCGGGTGGAATGTAACTGCAACACTTTGATTATAAAGTGCTTGTTATTAATTGTTCAACTTCAGAGAAAACCACAGTCACTGGCAAGCCTTCTACAATTTTATCCTACGAAAATTACGTAGATCTTACTTCCCTCGTTGTCGGTGGATCGACGGAAGTCCACAGCAGCGACACAATGTGGCAGCGGGCTTTTACTGTTGCGACTTGGGGCCCACAGTGCGCTTCACGTTTAAGCCCTCGTTTCTTCAGCACTATGCCCCTTAATCCATAATAACTTGCCCAGCCATGCTTCCAGATATACCGACCATTACTTTTCCGGCGTACTTAGATCCACACACTAGCCGTTAGATGTAACACAGCTAGGACGAGCAGCACTCGACTGTACGTCTTACTCCGAGCACGGCGTCACTGCTACTACTACTACTACCCGCTGGCGCGCTCCCGCGCCCAGCGGCACGACAAAACAATCTCTCTGACTTCAACGTTAACTAAATGTGCCCTGACTTGCCAGTGTTAAATATTACATAGTTTAAACATAGTATTTACAATAAATATTTACACTAGACAATACATCGTATACAAACAGTTTCATGTGTTACGTAAGCGAAAAAATTCATAGCTAGGACTGCATTGTAATGTCACACTATGAGTATTCATCTTGGGCATTAATAATTGCTTCAGCTGTATTTTCGTCCTTTATTACTGTACCACTACCGTTTTCTTGGCGTTAAAGCTACATCTTCAAGTGGCATACGATTAAAACATTAGAGCGGAAAAACTCAAAAACTCGGAATATTTTTTTTCAACGTTTTTTGTATGTCAAATACAAAACCCCGCTACTGTCTTAAGCTGCTGTCTTGTAGCGATGTTTTGTATTTGACAGACAACGAACGTTAGGAGAAAAGATTCCGAGCTTTCCCGCTCTAATGTTTTAATCATATGTCACTTGAAGAGATGGCTTTAAAACCACGAAACCGGTAGTGGTACAGTAATACAGAACCAAAATACAGCTAAAGCGATTATTAATACCCAAGACTTTTAAAACTGTGATGTAAAATGACTACTAGTGTTCCTTTTCCATGATTCTCCAGTGCCTTCCGTGCGGCTTCAATCTGCGTGCAACAGCTAAACTTGCGTGAAAAGTACAGTATCACATAAAACTTTCCCTGTAAGTCATTGCTGCTTAGTAAACTACAGATAATAATCTTGCTAACCGTCGTGATGTGGCATCACAAGCGCAATTTATGTATTATTTCTAATGAGGGCAGAAATCAGTGTTGAAGTTTTGCTAGGGCAAACAACTGTTGTACAAAAATACATTAAACTCCAGTTGCAAGAAGACGATACGACTCTTTGCGAATCATTCTGTCAATCTACGACAAATAAATATTTTTTAGTGTCAGAATAATTTGTTTCGAGCGGATTGGTCTGTTGCCCAATGCTAATTTCGTTTTATCAAAAATGGTTCAAATGGCTCTGAGCACTATGGGACTTAACATCTGTGGTTATCAGTCCCCTAGAACTTAGAACTACTTAAACCTAACTAACCTAAGGACATCACACACATCCATGCCCGTGGCAGGATTCGAACCTGCGACCGTAGCAGTCGCGCGGTTCCGGACTGAGCGCCTAGAACCGCTAGACCACCGCGGCCGGCTTTCATTTTATCAGTAATTCCTTCTACCGTAAGTTATTTGTAACAACTGTCTTCGTTCCACATACGTCATCGCGTATACAGTACAGCAATTCCTGTTTCGTCGTCGATTTGGCAATTTGTAGCGAATCTGCGAAATTTTCTGTATGTTAAATCATCAGCAGTTGATTTCAGAGTGGAACCTTTATCAACGGACAGTTTGTGTAGTAAATTATCTTAAAAATGAGTCCTCTTGTTTCTGTATTTGAGCGTCTCATTCGTACGCTGCTATAAGGATCGCCTTCGGCAAATGTTTCGATGAAAGGCATCATCTTATCCAGTCGATCATCGTCTTCTACGACAACATAATACTGCATACATTTACCGTAGCGATATATTCCGTGGATAACCACAAGTACACTACATTTCATTTTCCTTGTACAAGTATAAATCTTGTATACTAGAAGATAAACCGTAAGCAAACAGCAATTCACTTTTGGAATTTGCTGACTTTACTTTTGATGGATGATGTTACCAGCCGATGGTGATATAATCGGAGTCAGTAGGCGGAAGTTGAAGCAAGAAATGTAGAAACACCTTAAGACAAGAATTTCAGACTGCGCGACGCAGGCGAGCAGCCATGTCGGCAATGTGTTACAGCGCCTGTAGCTTACTTAATTAATTTTAGCAGTACAATGCACAGGCGCCGAGACACTGTTAATTAAAACAATCCTCCCTCCAGCATTACTCTTCCAGGCAGCTCGCGGTAGACAGTGAAATACGTGCCACTGGTATTAAATAATTAGCAGCAATCAGCTGGTCTCGTTTCAGGAAATTATTAATGTAGCCCCGCAAGACGTCATGTGCGGCTTACGGGAGGCCTTGTTCCATCGGCGGAAGGACGGAAATTTCCTTCCACTCTCTTCACAATTTCTGTTGTATTCGCAAAGTTTCCAACGCTCACTTTCATTTCGACGTAAGTGTACTTTCTTCTGCAATATTTCTTGCTCTCTATCCAATCTTCAATCTCCCTTCTTCTTCTTCTTCTTTCTTCTTTTTTATGCAACGCTGTGTTGTTTTTCTAGTCTTTTCGTTATTTTCTGTGGCAATTACTGAACATTCACTTTCCTCAGGCATACATTCCCCACACCCAGCCCCATCATATTAACTGCGACCTTAAAATTTTTTGACTGTGTGCTGCAAATTAGACTTGATTACGCATCAACAGTTACATGAAATGCATCAATGTGTACTAACATTCGCGCTCAGTTATTAAGACACTATCGCACACGATACTGAGACACATTTGTCTTTGGACTGGGGGATGGGGGAGGGGAGCGTAGGTTGAAGCTTCCTGCAACCGCCATGTTACTCTTTACTGTGCGTATCACACTTTCCTAACAATGAAACTGAAATGTTATGTTTAGACCTGTCTAATTTAGGATAACTACTTTATTTGGATACAAAAGATATTCGCTTTTAATAATACTACCTTTTGGGTATGGAACTTTTTTGAGTTTTGCTAACAGACAGCTCTTTTGGGTTAGAAACGTTGGTGGTATCTGTTTTGATCAGTTTCTTTAAGCTAAAAGTATACTTTTATGTGAAATAAAAGACAAACTCTTGTCGGTAGTACTGTCAACTAAATTAATTGTACATACTGCACTCCCCGTGAACGTTAGAATACTATAGAAACGGCTTAATCGGGTACAAACTATTGTAATCCTAGTGAGTAAACGAGCTTTTATTTCATTAGTTGTCTGCATATCACAAAACATGTCGAATCATTTAGCAGTCAAATATATTAATTTTCATATTCTGAATAAAAATCTTAATTTACTTTCTCCTTTGTCTCCGAATTCACTGAAACCTTCAGGCTGCACACACTCTGATATACTCACGAAAATGCAAGGGATGTTTTAGGTCCTAAGTTTAAGGCACAGGTAGTGACATGGTTGCGGATCTTAGGCACAGTCTTCCTGTTAGGCTTGTTTTCATGAGGAATACAAGTGAAAACAGGAAATTAAAAATAGTTTTTTAGCTGTAAGTTATTAAGTAAGCTGTAGAACGTACTGATAAGTAATTAAGGGTATCCTTACCGCTCATCTTCTGTGCTCAGTACTCTATATAAATTATAGTTAAGACTCGTACGTAACGACGCAACGTAATATGTATGATTATCATGTCTAGTGTTGTTTAATAAAGTACCAATGGCCAGATCATCCCTAAATCTGTTAGTATTGCGAGAAATTGTTAAACAACGAAAAATGTAAATGCTCTACTCGAAGCCATCTCGAGCAACAGTAGCAACAACAAAAAGTGCTAGCTTCCGGTATCTGTATACTGTGGCTCTCTATACGCAAGTATGAATATTTGCTTCATTTGTGTAGTGGATATCCCAAAGATCAGTTTTAGTCAGCGTGAATAATTTTGGTTAATTGAAACTTTAATGAAATAAGCGGTAAATTATTTTCCTCAATCCGGTATCAAGTCAGATGAAAAGTAAAGCTCTGTCGTTATTTCGACTGTTACGGGTTGTTCTTATAAGCAGAGTGACTACAGGTTTCGCTACTTCATGACCACCATTCCCATCAGTGATAAAGAGCGTGACGTTAATTCTTCTTGTTATAGACCGACGATCATGAACTGTAACTTGCGCTATAAAGCCTATTCATCCACACTATTCATAAAGCGAGGGCTGCTCGGCAGCAGTGGAGAGATGAGTGTGGAATAATAAGGAGAGGCGGGAAAATATATCGATCAGGGGCCGCACTGGAGTGGAATTTAAATTATAATATTGCGGAATACGACGAGACATGCAGATGGGGGAATAGATGGTCGATGGGCCAACAAGTATTTTGCTGGATTCAAATGAATAAGAAATAACAAGAGAAAATCTGTATATCTTTCGTTGCTTTAAATGTTGGGTAAAACATTTAGTCTGTACTTTTTTTTACATGTTCCTCATGTACGAGGATTTCCACACTGTAACTTGGTGAAACGAAGAACGTATCTGACGTAAATGGCAACTTATACCTTGTCGTCCTTGTCGTACCACAACGTAGCACCTGTTTGCGCTGTACCATTTGCGCAAAAGCTGTTGTGCGCATCACTTAGAAAAAATCACATTCAACCTTACTGCGATGCAATCCGCGTAAGATCTGTGTGACTGAGAGGACAGCTATGAAAGTGAGAAACGACAAATGAAATAGCCAAGTCCGTTTGAATGGCTAGGAGCATCATTTACACACAAACTGCAATAGGGATCGATTGACTTATTGAATACAGGTAAAACGCAGACGTGGTCAGCTGGTTAAATACTACTTGAGAAACTTTATCCATGAACGTCAAGACGTACTACGATCTCGGACGAGTGTAATTTACTGTGATAGACACAACGGAATAGGTGTGAAACCTGGTATCAACCGCGCTTTGCTCCTGTGGAACCACTGGATGGGTAATTTCATTATCTTCTGCTCGCACAGTGCATCATTAAGTATGGGAGGCGACCGGCCGTCAACTGCTTGTGACAGGAAGCAGTGTGTGCAGAGGACATGCGTGCTCGCCTGTTCAATGAAGAACCGGTGTCTTCAAGGACGACAGGTGTTGCAGCTGGCAAGGCGGGAGTTCACGTGTTAAAGATCTGATAAGAAACTGTAACTCGTTATCATCCAGCAAGATGCGTGAATAGCATGATTCTCGACGAGCAGTGTCTGACGCGGAGGTGATGTATCTTTGAGGTTGACATACCGATTTTCGTAGCTTACTACATAGTACTGTAAATGCACCGAATTTTAGAGACGGCGTAGTTGATGCTCATAACAGTTTTACACCAGCATTGAAATTGTTGTTTTCGTCGTACAAGACGACTGTGTTCGTTTACAAAGGTCTAGTCTCGCGCACAAATACACTATCTGATCAATAGTACCTGGCCACGTATCAGAGGCCGTTAATATGGAGTGTGCCCGCCATTCGCCTTTATGATTGCTTGAACTCCTCTGAGAACTCTTTCAGTTACGTGTATAAATGTCTCTGAAGGAATGACAGGTTATTCTGCTTCAAGAGCCGAAACCAGTTAAGGTGACCATGTTGGACGCTGTGGGTTTGGAACGAATTCGACGTTCTATCTCATCTCAAAGCTGTTCCATTTGGTTCAGGGCGGGACTCTGGGCAGGCCAGTCCATTTCAGGAATGTTATTGTCCACATAGCTTTGTATCGCAAGTGCTGCTTTATGACAGGGTGCATCAACTTGCTGATTCAATGATCGTCTCCGAAACGTTCCTCTACTGTATTCGTGCACAGTGGTGTAAAATGTGTTCATATTCTTCCGCATTACCGTTTTCCTAACCGAAATAAGGGGATCGCACTCTGATCACGAAAACACCCCCATGCTGTAACACCACTACCTTTGTACTTCACTGTTGGCACTACACATGATCGCAGATAACGTTCTGCAGGCATTCCCTCCCATCGGATTTCTATATGGTATCGTGTGATTCATCACTCCAAATCACTTGTTTCCAGTCATAATGTGTGGTTTGTGAGGGGCTGCTCAACTTAATTATTCCATTCTTTTGAACTTCCCTACGCTAAATTCGTGCGATTTTTTGCAACCACCGTCCGCAGTGCTCGACGTTCGCTGTCCATCAGGACATAGGTATAGCTGCAGGCGTTCCTTCGCATTTCCTCTTACAATCACATCGCCAACAGTGGACTAGGGAAGTCTTGGTAGTGTTGAAATATCCGTAATGGATTTGTTCCTTAGGTGACATCCAGTGAGTAGTTCACGTCCGAAGTCATTGTGCTCTCCTGACCGAACCTTCTGCAGTTACTGCTTCTATGCTGACAACACAGTAATCCCTGCCTTCATTTATACTGGCGGGTTCGCCTCACATGATACCGAGCGATTAATTACACATTACGTAGGAGTGGTCAGATACGTCTCACAGTATGTCTTTGCAAAAAACAATTTTGTACATAGGCTGGCCAGAAACAGTCCTCAGTATTGAACAGAGCTAACGAGAGACGTGTTGGTGCTCGGAGTCCTCTTGTATAAACTGTCAGAGAAAATACTTAAAAAAAGAAGAGGAAAAGAAGTCATAAACATGGTATAAGTTAGAATATGCATTTTTCGTCTACGAGTTTGTTTTGATGTTCTACTTGCGACGTAGCATGCGAACTACATTTGAGTGGCTTCACCGCATTTGGTCTTAACATTCCGAGACACTATTTTTGTACGTTTTTACGATTTATGCAGAGTAGTATAAATATTGATTGACGACTTGATAAGGAGAGGGTGAACGTACAGTATTAAAACGCTAGGTGTATAGATCCAGATTTTCATCGCACTTTTGTCTCTTTTAGCCAACGACCTTGCCGCAGTGGTATCACCGGTTCCCTTCAGATCACCGAAGTTAAGCGCTGTAGGGCTGGGCTAGCACTTGGGTGGGTGACCACACGGTTTGTTGGCAAGCGGGGTGCACTTGTGAGGCAAACTGAGGAGTTACTTGATAGAGAAGTAGCGGCTCCGGTCTCGTATACTGCGGTGTGCTGACCAATTGCCCTTCCATATCCAGATCCAGTGGCGCCTGTCGGCTGAGGATGACACGGCGGCGAGTCGGTACCGTTGGGCCTTCCAAGGCCTGTTCGGACGGAGTTTATTGTAATGTAGTTTAGTTGTCTCTCTTAGCTCAAAGATAATCACATTCTGGAATTCCGCGTTTCCTGTTCGCTTCTTCAATGCATTATTGCGGAAGTATTCTGAATTTCAGGATAATGCCACCTTGTGTTTGTGCGGCATAGAAATATTTCCAGAAATCTTACCCTCTTCACCTGTGTCAACTGGCAACGTGAAACATAAACCGTTTACGCCGAATTTATCACTTCCGCCCATGCACGCAGATCAACACTCCAGCGATCCATCGCACCAAATCATGACAAACGTGTAATGTTATGAAACTGTATCGTCGCATACAAAATCGGATATTTTCATCCTCTCTCTCTCTCTCTCTCTCTCTCTCTCTCTCTCTCTCTCTCTCTCTCACGTGCGCGCGATCTGTGTGTGTGTGTGTGTGTGTGTGTGTGTGTGTGTGTGTGTTATCTATTTGATGTGTTATCTATTAGATGCTCCTACACATTGATCTTGCCAAAAGCCGAGAAGCGATTCTTCTCGGTGTTCTAGCTCTCTGGGGCGCTCTGGGATGCTCTCAGGTACACTCTGGGATGTTCTCTGTGAGAATGCATATACTTTATTGATCAGTTCAAAGATGCGAACCATCATTATCTATCTCGTGAGATTTTTTTAAACGCTTATTTAATTATCAATTAAAATTCTTATCATTTAGATCTATTAATTAATTCTTTATAGATCCTCATCTATCATGGGTTGCAGGGGTTCCGACCCCTGGGGAGGCGGTTGGGTATTCTTGCATGGCTGTGTTCTCTTAGCCGCTGCAGCTATGTAAGGCGGGTGACCTTGAACCGGACTTAACCGCTGCACGAGACGCCTGGCGCGTGTAATTGACCGCCATGTCCAGAGCATATTTGTTTGTAGTCAATAAGCTGTGCGGAGCTGTGCTCATGTTTTACACGGCCATGGTTCTGTTTATAACACAGTTTCTAACAAACAAGAAAACAGCTTTTAACAATAATTCAGGTGTCTGTCATTCCACCTAATAGCCTGTGCACGGTTTCATTTTAATTTCCTTGGTGAATATTCATCTTTGAAAAGATTTTCTGAAGAAGAGGCATATGTAAGCGTGTAACATAAACACCAATAAAAAAAGTATGCTGATGCCATATGTTTACTGAGAAAGTGTTTCGTAATTGTAAAACTACAATGGGAGGTCGCAAATGTGACCCACGAAACATGCAACTAACTAACTAACTAGCGGTAAGCTCTTTTGTACGAGTAATTCTGCGCTAGAGTTGTATTTTTTTAAGAAACTGCTTTTCGAGACTTAGTATCGTTACCTGTTTATCTAAAATAAGTTAATAATCACATACATACCGGACATAACAAACGATATATTGTTATTTGCGTCTGTCAACATGGGATCCTGCTAACTACCAAATTACAGCCGTTGGTTATTTTGATCACAATGTGTCGTTCAGTGAAATCTACGATTTACATTTCTTACTTTTTCTGGCGCAACCCACGGGGCGCCACGTTTTCCTTGTTGCGGAGCAATGTGCAGTACAAAAGCGCTATCTTGTGTACAGGACGTTGTGATCGATTTCCAAGGAAACTTCGAAATTCAAAGCACCTTAATATACTGTCATCTCTAGATGATTGATGGCCAGGGATTGAGTGCCTGCAGAGACATATAAGCGAAAACCAATAACTATGCGACGGAGACCGCCGCTTTAAGCATTTATCGTGCCAGATTCACTTCTTTCTGCTCTTGCCCGCAACTAGAGGAAGGAATACCTGCAGATTGTCCTCATCCTACCCAGTGCTTGCTAATTACATTCAGTAACACGGGTTTTCGTAATGTACTCTTCATTATCGTGAGCGACTAAAGCCCAAATGGGCTACGTCGGCTGTCGATTATATTTTTCACTGAGAAAAAGCATTATTTTATGGAAGAAAAACTTCTGTTAACCGCAGACTCTTTCCTTAAAATTAATCAAAAAATTAGAAGTTTTAGATTGCTAATTGTAAAACAGATACATAGTACAGTTTTGCTATTGAATAAGACTGACGCTGTGGTAAAAGAATATTGATGATACAAGCTTTACTTACTTATCCATTAACCGAAGTACTACGGTAGAAATGAAGTACAGGCAACAAGTACGGTATGCATAGTATTTGCAGTATTTTGTGAAATATAGTCTATCGTTACGGCTGAAAGCAAAGGGAAACTACGGCCGTAATTTTTCCCGAGGGCATGCAGCTTTACTGTACGGTTAAATGATGATAGCGTCCTCTTGGGTAAAATATTCCGGAGGTAAAATAGTCCCCCATTCGGATCTCCGGGTGGGGACTACTCAAGAGGATGTCGTTATCAGGAGAAAGAAAACTGGCGTTCTACGGGTCGGAGCGTGGAATGTCAGATCCCTTAATCGGGCAGGTAGGTTAGAAAATTTAAAAAGGGAAATGGATAGGTTAAAGTTAGATATAGTGGGAAGTAGTGAAGTTCGGTGGCAGGAGGAACAAGACTTCTGGTTAGGTAACTACAGGTTTATAAACACAAAATCAAATAGTGATAATGCAGGAGTAGGTTTAATAATGAATAGGAAAATAGGAATGCGGGTAAGCTACTACAAACAGCATAGTGAACGCATTATTGTGGCCAAGATAGATACGAATCCCACGCCTACCACAATAGTACAAGTTTATATGCCAACTAGCTCTGCAGATGACGAAGAAATTGATGAAATGTATGATGAAATAAAAGAAATTATTCAGATAGTGAAGGGAGACGAAAATTTAATAGTGATGGGTGACTGGAATTCGTTAGTAGGAAAAGGGAGAGAAGGAAACGTAGTAGGTGAATATGGATTGGGAGTAAGAAACGAAAGAGGAAGCCGCCTGGTAGAATTTTGCACAGAGCACAACTTAATCATAGCTAACACTTGGTTCAAGAATCATAAAAGAAGACTGTATACAAGGAAGAAGCCTAGAGATACTGACAGGTTTCAGATAGATTATATAACGGTAAGACAAAGATTTAGGAACCAGGTTTTAAATTGTAAGACATTTCCAGGGGCAGATGTGGACTCTGACCTCTATTGGTTATCAACTGTAGATTAAAACTAAAGAAACTGCAAAAAGGTGGGAATTTAAGGAAATGGGACCTGGATAAACTGAAAGAACCAGAGGTTGTGGAGAGTTTCAGGGAGAGCGTAAGGGAACAATTGACAGGAATGGGGGAAAGAAATACAGTAGAAGAAGAATGGGTAGCTTTGAGGGATGAAGTAGTGAAGGCAGCAGAGGTTCAAGTAGGAAAAAAGACAAGGGCTAGTAGAAATCCTTGGGTAACAGAAGAAATATTGAATTTAATTGATGAAAGGAGAAAATATAAAAATGCAGTAAATGTAGCAGACAAAAAGGAATACAAACGTCTCAAAAATGAGATCGACAGGAAGTGCAAAATGGCTAAGCAGGGATGGCTAGAGGACAAATGCAAGGATGTAGCGGCTTATCTCACTAGGAGTCAGATAGATAGTACCTACAGGAAAATAAAAAAGACCATTGGAGAAAAGAGAACCACTTGTATGAATATCAAGAGCTCAGATGGAAACCCAGTTCTAAGCAAAGAAGGGAAAGCAGAAAGGTGGAAGGAGTATATGGAGGGTCTATACAAGGGCGATGTACTTGAGGACAATATTATGGAAATGGAAGAGGATGTAGATGAAGATGAAATGGGAGATAAGATACTGCGTGAAGAGTTTGACAGAGCACTGAAAGACCTGAGTCGAAACAAAGCCCCGGGAGTAGACGACATTCCATTAGAACTACTTACAGCCTTGGGAGAGCCAGTCCTGACAGAACTCTACCATCTGGTGAGCAAGATGTATGAGACAGGCGAAGTACCCTCAGACTTCAAGAGGAATATAATAATTCCAATCCCAAAGATAGCAGGTGTTGACACATGTGAAAATTACAGAACTATCAGTTTAATAAGTCACGGATGCAAAATACTAACACGAATTCTTTACAGACGAATGGAAAAACTAGTAGAAGCCGACCTCGGGGAAGATCTGTTTGGATTCCGTAGAAATATCGGAGCACGTGAGGCAATACTGACCCTACGACTTATCTTAGAAGCTAGATTAGGAAAAGGCAAACCTACGTTTCTAGCATTTGTAGACTTAGAGAAAGCTTTTGACAATGTTGACTGGAAAACTCTCTTTCAAATTCTGTAGGTGGCAGGGGTAAAATACAGGGAGCGAAAAGCTATTTACAGTTTGTACAGAAACCAGATGGCAGTTATAAGAGTCGAGGGGATATGAAAGGGAAGCAGTGGTTGGGAAGGGAGTGAGACAGGGTTGTAGCCTCTCCCCGATGTTGTTCAATCTGTATATTGAGCAAGCAGTAAAGGAAACAAAAGAAAAATTCGGAGTAGGTATTAAAGTCCATGGAGAAGAAATAAAAACTTTGAGGTTCGCCGATGACATTGTAATTCTGTCAGAGACAGCGAAGGACTTGGAAGAGCAGTTGAACGGAATGGACAGTGTCTTGAAATGAGGATATAACATGAACATCAACAAAGGCAAAACGAGGATAATGGAATGTAGTCGAGTTAAGTCGGGTGATGCTGAGGAAATTAGATTAGGAAATGAGACACTTTAAGTAGTAAAGGAGTTTTGCTATTTGGGGAGCAAAATAACTGATGATGGTCGAAGCAGAGAGGATATAAAATGTAGACTGGCAATGGCACGGAAAGCGTTTCTGAAGAAGAGAAATTTGTTAACATCGAGTATAGATTTAAATGTCAGGAAGTCGTTTCTGAAAGTATTTGTATGGAGTGTAGCCATGTATGGAAGTGAAACATGAACGATAAATATTTTGGACAAGAAGAGAATAGAATCTTTCGAAATGTGGTGC
Organism: Schistocerca piceifrons; assembly: GCF_021461385.2. Taxonomy (NCBI): domain Eukaryota; kingdom Metazoa; phylum Arthropoda; class Insecta; order Orthoptera; family Acrididae; genus Schistocerca; species Schistocerca piceifrons. The sequence goes on from NC_060138.1 coordinate 703,037,030, forward strand.
TACAGAAGAATGCTGAAGATTAGATGGGTAGATCACATAACTAATGAGGAAGTGTTGAATAGGATTGGGGAGAAGTTTGTGGCACAACTTGACTTGAAGAAGGGATCGGTTGGTAGGACTTCTTCTGAGGCATAAAGGGATCACCAGTTTAGTATTGGAGGGCAGTGTGGAGGGTAAAAATCGTAGAGAGAGACCAAGAGACGAATACACTAAGCAGATTCAGAAGGATGTAGGTTGCAGTAGGTACTGGGAGATGAAGAAGCTTGCACAGGATAGAGTAGCGTGGAGAGCTGCATCAAACCAGTATCAGGACTGAAGACCACAACAACAGTCTATCGTTCATGGTGCTGCCCAGAACTGAAACTATTTGTAGTGTCATAATAATTCCACCTCAACCGAATAATAAACGTTTTGACAATATGTACTACGGATGATAGCAATTCTAAAACAGAGCCAAGTGTTGATGGGCATCTGAGACGCGAAAGTAGGCCACGAGACTGCTGATGGTCTGATGACTGAAAAGCTAGATGTCTGTGTTGGCCAGCGGATTATACCGACATATGCCTAAAAGAGCAGCACATCGTTTCCTGCTCTGAACGAGGCAGAAAATTAAATGTCACTTCTGTTTCATACGTTACTGATCGGCTGAAATAGCTCATGTTAGGGGAAATAATCTGTAAAACGGATACCAAGCAGCTGCTAATGGTACCTGCATAGTTTGGAGGTAATTTACTATAATAATTATTACTCTTGACATTTCGCTAGTCAACCTTTGAGTCAGCATGTCGGTTTTTGAATCGCTGTCATTTTATAGATGTCTTAGCACCTTGTGATTTGCTCATTACGACTGGTTTTAACATATTTATTCTGTTGCGTATGTAAAAAGACACACACAGTAACGAAGCGTTTAAACCGACGGACATGTCTGAAGTCGTGTAAACCGAGGAGATCATATGTGCCAGAAAACAGTGCTAGTTGTGTAAGTCGGTGTAGTCGTGGTGTAGTGCGCAGGCCGAAGGCAGATTTGCCCTCAGGGTGAGAAACGAGATGGGCGTAAGGACCTTAAATCTCAGCGCTGTATTTCCCATAGCCAGGGGTCGTATCCATCTGATTTTAAGTGAAGGGAATCGTTACCCGTGTCCTGTAATGAGTAGTTACATATGCTAAAACAGGCGTATCGTGTAGAGAAGAGTAGCATGAAGATTTCATATAATCGATTCGATAAAAATTGTGGAAGCTGTAACTGTTTAAGTAATGCGTGATTCCGATAAAATACACTGAATTTTGATAATGCATATGTGTAGCAGCCAAATATATGCGTCAGTTGGACGGCAGTGAGTAACCAGTGTTGTCATTCAAAAGCGGTGCGTCGTAAATACTGAGAGCCCCACCACGTAACCCATAAAGAATCACACTAAATACATATCCCATTTTGGTAGATAGTATAACTGTATGACTTCTTTTTGACTTCCGCTTTTCGCGCGCGATATTGTCATCTGTTTATTATTATTATGTTATTGATTTATTGAGAACTAACAGATGGACAGTTATTTGTGAGGGCCCTAAATAACAATCAGCGTGAAATTGCGCATCCTTCCATGTATGATGTATTACAGCTATATTTGTCAAATCTGAGTGTTTGCTCATTTGTTATTCACAAAATCACATTTGATTTGGGTCAGGAGAGAGAGAGAGAGAGAGAGAGAGAGAGAGAGAGCGCCCTCTGATAATTGCGACCGGGGGTGGCGCACACGGCCCCTGTACAGCTGAACGCTACACGACGGGATCACGGGGCGTGGGCGCCGGCGTCACAACCCAAACCAAACCTGTGCAGCTGAACGCTACACGACGGGATCACGGGGCGTGGGCGCCGGCGTCACAACCCAAACCAAACACCGCTCAGCAGTCCGTCACTGCCATTAAGATGTTGTGATGTCGTTAATTTTTGAGTGAATGCAAGGTTGCCTACGTCCGTGTCAGCCATTATCGACTACTGGCGATTATGTGCACAGTTACACTACAGTTATCAATGTTATCAGTGTATTGAGAGGTTGTCAGAGTAAGTTTCCAGTTAAACATAACGGCCTTCTGTGGGATCCCGTGTTGTACTAGCCACTGCAGACAACGAAATAAAGTTAGGAATGAAGTTTTATAGGTACTAAAATCCAGATTGCTGCAATGGTGTATTTATTGTGATGGACCCATTTCGGCTAGATTGGCATCTTCAGATCAGAGACGAAACCAAAATGGATAAATGCTTGTAAAGGTGCCGATTCGTTTTCAGTTGCCAATGCGTGTTATGTGTGGTAAATATATTATTTCAGACCGTGGTCTGAAGAAAGCAGTCTCACCCAAATGGATCCATCACGATAAAGACATCATTAAACTATTACGGTAGCAATGTGGATTTTATAACGTAATGTCTCTAAGAGAGATTTTCCACGCTGCTGGCCCATTGGATAGTAAATTATTGACTTGAAGTTTTATATGTTCCCAATGACCAATGAGACAAAACAAAAATGGATAAACACTTGTAAACGTGCGATTCGTTTTCGGTTGTTAATGCTTGTGTGGTCAATACATTTTGCTGATTCGGATTAGAAAATGGATTTGAAAAGTGATCTTTTACATATTTCTGCGAAACTCAAGTTGATGCCTGATGCTGTTCCAGCTCTGTTTCTCCCATTCTATAAATAATTTAGAAGTAGTATTATTCCTAAGTATGAGAGCAAAATTCAGGCTCAAAAACGAAGCTATCATAAAGAAGTGGAAGAGATTTTGCAAGTAAATACATTACCAACTAATGGAGGAACTACTAGTACAGAAATTATTAACTACTCTTCTTCTGTGTGTTATAACTGTAACACCCGAAGAAATTGTGTGAGTACTTCGAAATCGGACGATATGTAGAACAATGTAACAATACTAAGTGATTAAGATTGATGTGCACTTAGGCCCAGCAGCGGTCTCCTTTTATGACCGGACAAGCCAGTGTTGCTCCACCTTCAGACGGTGCAGAGCTGCCAAACATACTTAACGAGCAAGCAAGTCCCAGTATCCCTCCTCGACGTCAAAGAGGCGTGAGCTGCAACGGGGCAGAATGACTGGTTTCTGGGACACAGGTTTGCGTATGGTGACAACGTGGCACGTACAGGACTTGCTGCTACGGCAGTGGTGTGTATGTGGCACCAGTGGATAGAAAACGCTCGTACACAGCAACAAGTGGTTACTGTAGTACAGAACGTAACAACAGCGTCGGATGACTGTTGTCTTATCCATATGGTCGTAACAGACAGAAACACTTCGTTCTTATTGTTGGGTCGATGTTGGAGGAGTACACCGGATGAGGATGTGTCAGTGTCGACGGATTGACGCCGGCTGCTGACACTGATGGCACGCATATTCTTGTGTCGGCTTTCAGTCCCCAGAAACCACCAGCACATCAGACTGCACTGGGGACGTGAACGCCGTCACTGACTTCCTGAATGGGAAAATGTAGTGTTTCGGAGCGAGTTCCGCTTCAAATTGTTCTACAGTGACCGCTGCGTAGTTCTTAGACGCAGTCTTGGTGAACGCAGTCTGGCACAGGGCACTGTTTAGGGGCATAAAGGACGATAGTCATGTGTAATGGGTTGGGCGCCATGGGCTATACAAAGGTTACTAGGAAAGTTTTGCAATACAACGCAACAATAAGTCGCAGGAGGCTGATTGATGCTGTGTTCTGAGAATACTTCATACTTGCATTGCAGCCGCTGTGCCAAGTCTGTGGACGTAGTCGTTCATTAGCAGGTTTAGTTCGAAGTACTTGCTATGGAATCGTGGTCACGAAGTGTGATTCTGGCAGTTTTGCGGTGCAACTTCGCGCGTGGTTTAAACATAGACCAGTGCGTTGAAGAAATGATCCCTGCACACGGTGGTGTGTCCACATCATATAACTATATTCAGCTGACACAGAATTCCAAAGACGAAACAGGAATTCGGGATCTGATCTTCGACGGAATCGGACGGTCTTGCGACTTAGTCGCACTTTTTCGGCAGAGCTTAGAATTCTCAGACAGCCTTCGATTCGAGGCCAGGGGTTGAAACAGAATTGTTGCACAGCATAAGTCGGCGCCTACGTCATCAGAACGCCGCCTACCGATGATGTGCTGCAGATTTCAGGACTGGTAAAGTATTTTGCAGCTCTGGCATTGTAGGACCTGTCATTTTTATTCTGTAGTCCTGAGATGTGCTCAGCCTTGAGCGTGTGCTCGCTTTGCTACAAGTACACCTCGCTTGTTTCTCCATGTGATTCTATTTGAGCTCTCACTACTAACCCCAATATTGCATTATAGTCGGTGGAGTAATATTTGATTTATTAGGGCCTCCAGTCATCATCGTCAGTCTATTGCATCAAAGAGAGTAGTAGCCCCTTGTTCGGGAACCAACTCTTATTCTCATAATACACTCCTGGAAATTGAAATAAGAACACCGTGAATTCATTGTCCCAGGAAGGGGAAACTTTATTGACACATTCCTGGGGTCAGATACATCACATGATCACACTGACAGAACAACAGGCACATAGACACAGGCAACAGAGCATGCACAATGTCGGCACTAGTACAGTGTATATCCACCTTTCGTAGCAATGCAGGCTGCTATTCTCCCATGGAGACGATCGTAGAGATGCTGGATGTAGTCCTGTGGAACGGCTTGCCATGCCATTTCCACCTGGCTCCTCAGTTGGACCAGCGTTCGTGCTGGACGTGCAGACCGCGTGAGACGACGCTTCATCCAGTCCCAAACATGCTCAATGGGGGACAGATCCGGAGATCTTGCTGGCCAGGGTAGTTGACTTACACCTTCTAGAGCACGTTGGGTGGCACGGGATACATGCGGACGTGCATTGTCCTGTTGGAACAGCAAGTTCCCTTGCCGGTCTAGGAATGGTAGAACGATGGGTTCGATGACGGTTTGGATGTACCGTGCACTATTCAGTGTCCCCTCGACGATCACCAGTGGTGTACGGCCAGTGTAGGAGATCGCTCCCCACACCATGATGCCGGGTGTTGGCCCTGTGTGCCTCGGTCGTATGCAGTCCTGATTGTGGCGCTCACCTGCACGGCGCCAAACACGCATACGACCATCATTGGCACCAGGGCAGAAGCGACTCTCATCGCTGAAGACGACACGTCTCCATTCGTCCCTCCATTCACGCCTGTCGCGACACCACTGGAGGCGGGCTGCACGATGTTGGGGCGTGAGCGGAAGACGGCCTAACGGTGTGCGGGACCGTAGCCCAGCTTCATGGAGACGGTTGCGAATGGTCCTCGCCGATACCCCAGGCGCAACAGTGTCCCTAATTTGCTTGGAAGTGGCGGTGCGGTCCCCTACGGCACTGCGTAGGATCCTACGGTCTTGGCGTGCATCCGTGCGTCGCTGCGGTCCGGTCCCAGGTCGACGGGCACGTGCACCTTCCGCCGACCACTGGCGACAACATCGATGTACTGTGGAGACCTCACGCCCCACGTGTTGAGCAATTCGGCGGTACGTCCACCCGGCCTCCCGCATGCCCACTATACGCCCTCGCTCAAAGTCCGTCAACTGCACATACGGTTCACGTCCACGCTGTCGCGGCATGCTACCAGTGTTAAAGACTGCGATGGAGCTCCGTATGCCACGGCAAACTGGCTGACACTGACGACGGCGGTGCACAAATGCTGCGCAGCTAGCGCCATTCGACGGCCAACACCGCGGTTCCTGGTGTGTCCGCTGTGCCGTGCGTGTGATCATTGCTTGTACAGCCCTCTCGCAGTGTCCGGAGCAAGTATGGTGGGTCTGACACACCGGTGTCAATGTGTTCTTTTTTCCATTTCCAGGAGTGTAGTTCAGTATAAACTACCCTTTAGCCTACTGTTTGTATTGACAACCAAGTATCTTTGTGTTCAGTGTATAATAAATCACAGTGTAATTTTTAACCCGCATACCATTTCATAGACAGATGCTGAATTCCATTTCCTGTCGTTTATTACGATAAAATTTCCTTTTTCTTTACTGAGTAGATAACGATTTTTATTAAATTATTGTGAGTGTGTACTCCTTATTTTACCAACTAGGAGGCTTCACTACCAATTCCTTTCGTTACCATTGTGCACATAATCAGTTAGGTGCTAGGTAAGGAGGGGGTCGAGTGCATGTCCAGTTCTCTTGCAAAATTTCCAGAATTAAAAAGGTACAAACTCTTCTCCACCGCGGCACCTCGCAAATTCTTAAGATGGATTTAGGCAGTTATACATGGTACTTCTCGTCACACAACAAAAATAACTGAAGTAGAGTATCAGATGCCTCCTTATAAAGACTACTGTGTTTCAATACTGTATATGTTTGTGTCTGTTCTTTTGGACACGTCCGGAAGAAGAGACACCACATATATATAATTAAGCCAAGGATGGCCAATGGTCTGTTCAGTGCAGATGCACATCAAGCTCGAGCTCTTACGGGAATCGGCGAAAGCTGCGAGTAAAGAGGATCACGGGCAAGGGGCACTACGTTAGTAGTGTGTGGATATGTTGAGAATTTGGGTCTGGTGTGAAGCGTGCTAGGATAGTCCGTGCAGTTGCGATGACTACTGTGTTCGGATTGCTTAGTGGTTTGAGCATCTGCCTACTAAGTAGGAGATCTGGGTTCGAATTCTGATCCAGCAGAAATTTTCAGCTTTCCCTATTGATTTAAATCAATGCCCACTCAGAGCCAGTGTCTGTAATACCTTTATATCTAGTTTCAGTAGTGTTGCTGGAGAGACTAACTGGCACATTGTTATAATTACTTGTAGCTATAAAGCATTTTAAATGTTGTAAATAAATAACAGGTTTTGATTCAAAGTGAAATAACTAAAACATGTAGCTGCTTAGAGATTGTGGGATGATACAAACAGATTTTGAGTAAAGCTAAGCAGCTCATATAAAATACCGTAAATATTAACGCGTGCGGTACCAAAAAAATGGCTCAAATGGCTCTGATCACTATGGGACTCAGCTGCTGAGGTCATTAGTCCCCTAGAACTTAGAACTAGTTAAACCTAACTAACCTAAGGACATCACAAACATCCATGCCCGAGGCAGGATTCGAACCTGCGACCGTAGCGGTCTTGCGGGTCCAGACTACAGCGCCTTTAACCGCACGGCCACTTCGGCCGGCGTGCGGTACCAAGGACGAGATATTAAAAACCGTTAAAAATACATTTTTATAGAAAAGAACTGTAGTTACTTCAAGATCTGTATAGATAAACAATTTTCTAGTATTAATCAAGTGGCAAAGTACTCATCACTTCGTGTGTTATCATTTCCAGAAAACCTCGTTACAATATCCTGAACGGTTATGAAATACGATGGGGTGGGGCAGAGGAGCGGGGGGGTTGTGACCACATCATTCACTTTTCACATGGACAGATCGTGGAACATCGTCTGTGCGATTGCTCCTCAGTCAAACGAACTCGCATGTCAAGCATAGAGGTAGACATCGTTCTGTTCTCAACTTTAAAAACAATTTCGGCATGTAAGTTACATTACATATGCAGCAATGTATGACCTAAAATGAACCACACACGAAGTCTGCCTAATGCGTTTTTATCTATGCAAACTCTTAAAATTTTTGTGCAGTGATTTACTTTCTTTGATGCAGCACAGTAATTGTGTCGTATAACGAAAAAAAGCAGGCCTTCACTGTGCGAAGGTATCAGGGTGTAAGATGTGAAAGAGTCATACTTTTTGACCGGATGGTTTTATTAAAGTCGGATGATAAGTATTATTATCAGACATTAATCGATAGTTGGTCGATTACTAAGTATGGTCGAACAGGACAAGACGATTGCATCAGACTTTTGCGAAGCCAATATTTGAGATATTGAATACGTTAAAGGATAAAACATTCATTTCTCACAATTCGAGAATCCATGTTTATCTGTTGTCAGCTGTAATTGTTATTTACTTGGATCATTGCTTATCTAATCTAGTAGGCTACATTGACGCAAACTGTGCATGTGTTACGCATCTCGTAACTACATACCGTATTAAGGGACAAATTGTAAGGGAGTGAAATCTCCTTTGCAACATGAAAAGCGACCCAAATTTGTTGTAGGCTCGTACATTTGTCCCGAACGTAAATTACGTTGGATTGTAATTGCCTAGCTGTATTCAGGTGGTGCCCGAACCAGCGACCTCTTTCTGCTAGAGGAAAATCTCATGGAAAAATGTGGGCTACTTGTTTATATGTGATGCATCTGTGGTCACTCTCCTTACGAATTTACGCTTCCAGAATAATAAGCTCAATAACGGTAACATTGTCTTGATCTCTGATTTGCCAACCAGTAGTTACTCCACCTCCTCTCCAAAGTCTCACCTAATAGAATATTGCGGGGACATGCTACCAGCACACCGTTCTGACGTGAATGGGGCAAAGCAGCGAAGTAACAATACGGCTTTTGTACACAGCTAAGTCTGTCAGCCTGCCTTAAGGGCCATAGAAGCTTAGATAGAGCACGCATTTGCATTTCGTCCCAAGAAGGGATGTCAGCATACGAAGCTAGCTACTGAACTGAGTTGTCCACAGCGACATCATTTAAGTTTTCAGCCGCTATATTGAGACACAAAACACTGAAGATCTGCCTTGCAGTGATCTCTCGCGATTTTCCTCCAGCAGAAAGACGTCGCTTGTTCGAGCCCGTTTGACCCTCAACTCTCAGCTAGGCAATTGCAGTCCAACATGATTTACTTACAGCTCATGTCTAGTACCTACAATCTGTGGCTCGTAGGAACCCTGGGATGAATGCAAAAGATCTACGCACTGCCTGCTTGGCGGTAACGAGGAGGGCTAAGTCGGCCTGGACACCAAGCAACTATCTTTACGCGATCTATGTGATTCTAGGCGTCCACTGCGAACAGCACTACAAACCCCTCAACACCTTGATGTGCGAAGACGGTGAGCAACGAGATAGCCGGAATGGAACGCGGACTACAGTCATAGAGTTCTCTTCACTGACGAGTGCAAGGATTTGTGACGACTGATGATCGTCGTAAAAGAGTGTGGACGCAGGCAGGTACCAGTGCACGTCTCACACATGCAGCCGTTTGTTTCAGCAGGGAACTGGCTATCTTGTTTTTGGTCAGCATCTTGTGCGGACGTCGGAAGCTTTTCATTGTTATTGAGAGTCGTTTCATGGCTTTTCAGTATCGGAACAATCCGTCTAACCCATTGTACAGCCTTGTAGGCGGAATGTGAGTGAGAAGTTCTTTGAGGACCCTAATACACGAACATACTTCGACCACTTCGGAAGCATCTCCCTTCAGGAGCCAGTAATTAGCCGAATACAACGGCCAGCAGTAATTGCTAACTTCGATGCAACTGAGCGTGCTTCACATCAGTCGAAACTTCTTTGTGTCGTTTCAGGCATCCTCCTCACATAGTAGATGAGCTCGGAAGAGTCGCCGTTGAAGAGTCGTCTTGAGCAACGACGCCTCTCGTCTTATTACCTTGTGGACAGAATGATGAGGAGGAACAAAGCATGTTAAGGTGGAGCAGCACGGTATAATAGATTCAGTAGAATCTGACTGCGCAGATGACAATTTCGAACACGTTCATTTTGGTTATTGCAACGTCTCTATTTCAAAATAAACCTATTTTTAGCACCATAAGACTTGTTCTTTGATTTACTGTCTCGCTTGAATTTACGGCCACAGATGTTCGCAGACATGCGGATGCTGGAAAACATTCTGTAGCAGTTTTTTAGCACCGAACCACCTCTGGAGTCTGTCTCAGGTGTTAGATGTGTAAGGGGTGACTGTTCCAGAGGGCGGAGATGGTTCTGTGTCTGTGTCAGGAGACACACTGCCAGTTTGCCCCCTTGTCTGTTTCCCTCGGAAGAAAGTGGCGACCTGTTGTCGCCGGTAGGCGCAGTGAAAGAAGACTCGGGATTAGTTATTTATGTCCATAAGCTACAATCAGTGTCTTAACTCACTGTTGGCATTCCCCGTCGTAATTCAACTTCGTAAACAGCCTGTATCCCGCAAAAGCTAGCCGACGCCCTACTGCACGTTCCTGGCTGGCTGCTGCTATGGCCGTTTGTCGTCCTGGTGCCTCCTGTGCTGGCCGTAGTGCAATGCTGCGGCAGTGATGAAGGTGGCGCATGTATTGGACTAGCACACGCCAATTGGGAAAGTGCTCAGTCCTCTCCAGCTCACCGCTGTTCGTCTTCATTGTTGAACCGCAATGGCAGTTGCCGTTAAGCTGCATAATACGATGATCTTGGCTTTCCGTTCAGGTAGACCCCAGTGAGTCCGCCGAAGTAGTATATTAAAGGCTTGTGTCCTGACCCGGGACCATAGAGAAGAACTTTGGTCCACCCATCTGCGATAGCGATAGGCTGCGGTGTTGCACTCTGCGACTGGTCATTATGGAGAGGTAGCATCTTTCACAGTAGCAGTTGTTGTTCAATAGCGTGCAGGAAATCTACAACAGACGTGTGCCACAGGTCACCTTACTGTCATAAAGGAAACAAGTGGGAATGTTGTGTACACTGTTGATCCGTCTGACCGACTATCTTACGAACTAAAATGGTGGGCTACTGGTATTTATGGATCGAAGCAGTGGCTAATGTTTACACGACGTCACTTGTCATGACTGCATCCACCTTGGTATTACGAATCAGCGGTTCTTTCAATACCGTGCGCTTAACAAGTTTGTTACATTATAGGACTGGTTCATAAGAGACCTTGGCGCATATTGCTGCCTGCAACAAATTTCGGATATCTGCCACTGACTAGCAAATAAGCTGTGGGGTCCGACTAGGACTGCCCGTTCTGTGAACACCATTGCTGCAGATATCAGCCGCCAGCCAGAAACTAGCAGATACACGGCGGCCGTGTTCATTAAGATGCGCGCGGCCCGCCTTGTCGGATTAATTCTGCGCGGCCGCCTGGCCACTGTTTACGCCCTCCGGCCGCTCTCGTGGGCGCGCTGCCGCACTCGTTGCGCCGGCGCGGCCATCACTCAGCCCGCGACCACCACCGCCGCCGTGCGCCTGACAGCCAGCGGCCGCGCTGCCTGCCCCTGACAGGTGGGCAGCCCGCGCATTGCCCTATCCGCTGCGCTCCGCCCCCGCGCATTTGTTTGTACCTCCTAATTGGCAAACTTGTTCAGCGTCGCAAATCCAGGCGACAGTGCCGTACGTACGGCATTGTTCCCTCTCTTAAGTTCCCCCAAGGACAAGCGTCGCGACCGAGTTTGTACAGCTACACACATGGGGCGGACAGTTATGTGGGAACACTATCGACTCATCTATCATGCATAATACATTGTAGAAAATCCGTTCTCATTCAAAACAGCTTCCAGCCGTCTCAGAATGGATAAATACGGGTCCTGTATGATAGTTATTCTTCTACAAAATAGGAACAAGTTCAGGTAACGAAGAGGGAAAAGGAAGGAAGATTGGGTGTAACGTCCCGTCCACATTGAGATCATTAGAGACGGAGAACAAACCCGGACTGTGTCAAGGATGGGAAAGGAAAGCGGCCGTCCCCTTCCTAAGATACCACCCCTGCATTTGCGTAGATCGATTTAGGGAAATTATGGAAAACCTAAAACTGAGTGGCCGGACGTGGGCTTGAACTGCCGCCTTCCGGAATGCGAGTCCAGTGTGCCTGACCACTGCGCCACCTCGCTTTGTACGGTGATGGAGGCGGATAGCGAACAAGCATCCTTCCCTCCAGCGTAGTGCGCAAAGGCCCAATAACACTGATAACTGGTGACTGTGCTGTCCAAAGGAAATGCGACAATTTATCATCGTGTTCGCGCAACCAGTCCTGTACGATACGAGCTTTTTGAACAGAGACGTTGTTGTCTTGGCACACAGCATCACCATTGGGGAACGAACACTGTACCGTGGGATGGATCTGATCAGCCAAATTGGTCACATCCTTGGGGGTAATCTGACCTTACAGTTTAACCAAGAACCCATGGAATAACACGATTTTTATTTTTAGTCAACAGTCTTCTGACTGGTTTCATGTTGCACTCCACGAATTTCTCTCCATCTAAGAGTAGCACTTGCACGCTACGTCCTCATTTATTTGTTGGATGTATTCCAAACTCTGGCTTTCTCTACGGTTTTTAACTTCCACATCTCCCTCTAGTACCATGGAGATTATGTTGTGATGTCTTAACACATGTCCTTTTTATTTCCTCCGTGCTTCATCTATCATGGATTATGTTGCTTCCAAGGTATCAGAGTTCTTAACATCGTCTGCTACACCAGTTAAGTTTCTCGCTATTCTCATTTTGCTACTTCTGACGAAGTACCTCTTTCTTCAGTTTACTCTAAATACGTATTCTGTACGCATTAGACTGTTCATTCCATTCAACAGATCCAGTAATTCCTCACCCTAACTAAGGTTAGCAATGTCATCAGCGAATCTTATTACTGATATCCTAAATTTTAATCCCACTCACGAAACTTTCTTTTATAAACGTCATTACTTCTTTGATGTATTGATTGAACAGTAGGTGAGGGGGATAAAGACTGCATCTCTGTGTTACCCCCGTTTCAATCCGAAGTCGTTACTGGACTTCCAATATTATTGTTGTACCGCGATGTGGGTGCCAGAGTCATCACCGAAACCCTTTCGTGTTAGTTACCCCATGTTCGGATTCACTTAGCTCCAACATAATAGCTCGGGCCTACACAGAAAACCAATCCGGCCACGACTGATACTTGCGACATATTAACCACATTGAACAGGTCCCGCTCGTGGCGAAGTGTGACGTTGCAACCTGAAGACTTGCGTATCATCGTCATTTATGTTCAAGTATGCATTACTGGCAGTGTTTCCATACTTTTGGTTGGTTCGTTGGCTTGGCGGAGGGGACGAAACAGCGAGGTCGTTGGTCCCATTGGATGTGGGAAGGATGGGGAAGGAAATCGGTCGTGCCCTTTCAAAGGAACCATCCCGGCATTTGTGTGAAGCGATTCAGGGAAATCACGGAAAACCTAAATCAGGATGGCCAGACGCGGGTTTGTACCGTCGTCCTCCCGAGTGTGAGTCCAGCAAGATAACCACCGCGCCACCTCGCACGGTCCATACTTTTGTCCAACTCCTGTACATGCTCTGAAAATCACTGTGAACTACGCGGCAGTGGGTACTTTCCATGGTGCCATTTATTAAGGCTTTTTCCCGTTCCATCACGGTATGGAACGCAGAACTAATGATTACTTGAACACCTCTCTCCACGCTGTAATTAATATAATCTTGTCTTCGCGGCACCAGCGGCAGTGATACGTAAGGAGCACAATAATAATTCTAGATTCTTCACTTAATACTGGTTCTTCAAACTTTATATATAGGCTTTCACGGGATAGTTTGCATCTATCTTCAAGCGTCCACTAGATCATGTATTTCAATCTTTGTGATGCTCTCTCGTGGGTCTGATAAATCTGTGACCATACTTGCTGCCCTCCTGTGTATACTTTCAATATCCCCGGTTAGTCCCATTTGATTTGGCTCCCAAACACTTGACCAATATTCGAGGATGGATCGTAAGAGTGTTCTGCATGCAGTCTCGTTTTCAGACTGCCTGCTTTTTGCCAGTACCTTCCAGTTGCAACACGGTAGTGGCGTGGTTACTACTTTTCTGTTTTTCTGAACTGCATGGCTTTACGTTTAAAGCAAGTTACCACTCTTTGCACTACGAAATCTTATCAAGAGCTTTCACGTCATAAATATACAGCATGAACAGCAATAGTCCCACCACACTTCCGAGGAGCACCCATGAAACTATTTCGATAACTGTTGATGACTTTCCATCCCACATGAGATTATATGCTGCACCCTCCGTACCAATAAATCCTCAGTCCAGTCGCTAATTTCGTTATATCCCTCATGATTGTTCTTTCGTAAACACTTTCCTACCCAGACTACGAAATACTGAACCAAAAGATTTAAAATTCGCGGAGAAATTACTTAGTAGCACATACAGAAATATGTATGGGAAACTTCTGGACAGCAGATTATGAAAGCGAAACCTTCAGAATTAACGTCCTATCATGTCAGATGCCACCCGAACACTTGTGACGTAATGGACAGCAAGGCGTACGACAGTCTGACGTATGCTCCCGTTAGTGGACAGAGATGTTGAACTATCACGGTCAAAGAATTTTCTTGCTACAGCAGAGGGACACAGACGTCCCGACTGGACGCTAATGCACGACTTCAATTACGTACTTTTTATGACACTAAAGAGAGGACGGGTCTTCTAAGTCCCGATTGGCAGGACGGAGTTATTAAGCGCTGATATAATACAAAGTCAAATGGTTATCGGAAATCTACACTACTTGCCATTAAAATTGCTACTCCACGAAGACTACGTGCTACAGACGCGAAATTTAACCGACAAGAAGAAGATGCTGTGATATCCAAATGATTAGCTTTTCAGAGCAATCACACAAGGTTGGCGCTGGTGGCGACACCTACAACGGGCTGACATGAGGAAAGTTTCCAACCGATTTCTCATACACAAACAGCAGTTGAGCGGCGTTGCCTGGTGAAACGTTGTTGTGATGCCTCCTGTAAGGAGGAGCAATGCGTACCATCACATTTCCGACTTTGATAAATGTCGAATTGTAGCCTATTGCGATTGCGGCTTATCGTATCGCGACACTGCTGCTCGCGTTAGTCGAGATCCAAAGACTGTTAGCACAATATGGAATCGATGGGTTCAGGAGAGTAATACGGAACGCTGTGCTGGATCCAAATGGCCTCGTATCACTAGCAGTCGAGATGACAGGCATCTTATCCGCATGGCTGTAACGGATCGTGCAGCCACGTCTCGATCCCTGAGTCAACAGATGGGGACGTTTGCAAGACAATAACCATCTGCACGAACAGTTCGACGACGTTTGCAGCAGCATGGACTATCAGCTCTGAGACCATGGCTGCGGTTACCCTTGACGCTGCATCACAGACAGGAGCGCCTGCGATGCTGTCCTCAACGAGGAACCTGGGTGCACGAATGGCAAAACGTCATTTTTTCGGATGGATCCAGGTTCTGTTTACAGCGTCATGATGGTCGCATCCGTGTTTGGTGACATCGCGGTGAACGCACATGGGAAGCGTGTATTCGTCATCGCCATGCTGGCGTATCAACAGGCGTGATGGTATGGGGTGCCATTGGTTACACGTCTCGGTCACCTCTTGTTCGCACTGACAGCACTTTGAACAGTGGACGTTACATTCCAGATGTGTTACGACCCGTGGCTCTACTCTTCATTCGATCCCTGCGAAACCCCTACATTTGAGCAGGATAATGCACGACCGCATGTTGCAGGTCCTGTACGGGCCTTTCTGGATGCAGAAAATGTTCGACTGTTGCCCTGACCAGCACATTCTCCAGATCTCTCACCAATTGAAGACGTCTGGTCAATGGTGACCGTGCAACTAGCTCGTCACAATATGCCAGTCATTACTCTTGATGAACTGTGGTATCGTGTTGAAGCTGTTGGACAGCTGTACCTGTACACGCCATCCAAGTTCTGTTTGACTCAATGCCCAGGCGTACCAAGGCCGTTATTACGGCCAGAGGTGGTTGTTCTGGGTACTGATTTCTCAGGATCTGTGCACCCAAATTGCGTGAAAATGTCAGTTCTAGTATAATATATTTGTCCAATGAATACCCGTTTATCATCTGCATTTCTTTTTGGTGTAGCAATTTTAATGGCCAGTAGTGTAGTAATACAGCAACCGCCTGCCTGTCCTGATCATGGCCTACAGGATATCGCGTGACAAAACCGGGAACTGGATTTCGCAGTTTCGTAGTTTCGTTAACTAACATCACCATATCAGATTCAGTAATCATAAAAATTCGATAAGTAATCAAATCACGAGATGCAAAACTTACCAATCTTGTAACTAGTAAATGTAATGCAGAATCACGGCAACATTAAGCCGTGCTGTCCCAGGAACAACTTAAACGTTAGTCAATACACAATCCAAACGTGCACCACGAAACACAGTCTGACCATGTAGGCCATCAATAACCTTTGCAGTATCAATATTCATATTATAGTCCGTCTCCACATCTAAAACAATATTATAGACTTTGAAATGATTTCATCTTGCTTTCAGCTGTTACTATTCTATTTTACGATTGCAGTTTCGGCATTATGCCATTTTAAGGCATCTACAAAACTTAATACAACGTACTGAGAACAATGTAAAGTGGTATTAATAGTACGTACAACCAATTTTATAGTGTGTTGACCTTTATATATTTACACTGTTTTGACATATTTTAGTCAGAGATCATAAAGTAACATGCACATCGCAGAACAACTAACCAGCGACACAACTCAATATTCCATTATATTTACCGCAGATTTGATTGGATTGTGTATGTCACGACAGTTTGATACATATAAAAGTGTGCATTTATAATACATTCGAGTAAATCTCAAAAACAATCAAGAAAATTTTTATTTCTGAGATGTGTTAAATGTGTTGAGGTAATTTTGTTCTGTTCTCAGGATGTTTCATGATTCTGTTAGTCATGTAGTGATAAAAGGTTTCCGTATATATATATATATATATATATATTACAAATGATTGAAGCGATTTCATAAATTCACTGTAGCTCCATTCATTGACATATGGTCACGACACACTACAGATACGTAGAAAAACTCATAAAGTTTTGTTCGGCTGAAGCCGCACTTCAGGTTTCTGCCGCCGGAGCGCTCGAGAGCGCAGTGAGACAAAAAGGCGACAGGAGCCGAGAAAGCGTGTCGTGCTTGAAATGCACTCACATCAGTCAGTCATAACAGTGCAACGACACTTCATGACGAAGTTCAACAAAGATCCACCAACTGCTAACTCCATTCGGCGATGGTATGCGCAGTTTAAAGCTTCTGGATGCCTCTGTAAGGGGAAATCAACGGGTCGGCCTGCAGTGAGCGAAGAAACGGTTGAACGCGTGCGGGCAAGTTTCACGCGTAGCCCGCGGAAGTCGACGAATAAAGCAAGCAGGGAGCTAAACGTACCACAGCCAACGGTTTGGAAAATCTTACGGAAAAGGCTAAAGCAGAAGCCTAACCGTTTACAATTGCTACAAGTCCTTACACCCGATGACAAAGTCAAACGCTTTGAATTTTCGGCGCGGTTGCAACAGCTCATGGAAGAGGATGCGTTCAGTGCGAAACTTGTTTTCAGTGATGAAGCAACATTTTTTCTTAATGGTGAAGTGAACAGACACAATGTGCAAATCTGGGCGGTAGAGAATCCTCACGCATTCGTGCAGCAGATTCGCGATTCACCAAAAGTTAACGTGTTTTGTGCAATCTCACGGTTCAAAGTTTACGACCCCTTTTTCTTCTGCGAAAAAAAACGTTACAGGACATGCTGGAAAATTGGCTGATGCCACAACTGGAGACCGACAGCGCCGACTTCATCTTTCAACAGGATGGTGCTCCACCGCACTTCCATCGTGATGTTCGGCATTTCTTAAACAGGAGATTGGTAAACCGATGGATCGGTCGTGGTGGAGATCATGATCAGCAATTCATGTCATGGCCTCCACGCTCTCCCGACTTAACCCTATGCGATTTCTTTCTCTGGGGTTATGTGAAAGATTCAGTGTTTAAAACTCCTCTACCAAGAAACATGCCAGAACTGCGAGCTCGCATCAACGATGCTTTGGAACTCATTGATGGGGACATGCTGCGCCGAGTGTGGGAGGAACTTGATTATCGGCTTGATGTCTGCCGAATCACTAAAGGGGCACATATCGAACATTTGTGAATGCCTAAAAAAACTTTTTGAGTTTTTGTATGTGTGTGCGAAGCATTGTGAAAATATCTCAAATAATAAAGTTATTGTAGAGCTGTGAAATCGCTTCAATCATTTGTAATAACCCTGTATATATATATATATATATATATATATATATATATATATATATATATATATATATATATATATATATCAAAAAAATTAATGGAGTGTTTTTTGTTTCTAGTTCCATAGTAAAAACTGCTTTTGAGAGTACGCTGATCGCAGGAAACCAGCGCAAAGAAAAAAAAAATGGCCGTCGGCTGACGGTAGGTCTTCGTGAAGCATAAGTTAGGAAAATAAGGGAGTCGAAGTCTTGGTGACGCACAGGCTCGCGCTGGGGATCAATCTGGAAGGGCGTCGGTAGTGCCCTATCACCTGAATCGTCGTTCTCCCGATTACATGTCCTGTGTTTTCCCGCTGCTCCACCACGTCTGGATTTTGGGGACTGCATTGAAGAATGGTCGAAGCATCCGGACGTAAAATCGACACTTTCTGAATTGTTTACTGTACCTGCTAAAGGCCTCTACTCACTCACAGAAGAGTATAGCGGTTTCGTTTCTGACGCAGTCAACATGACAGATAGGTGATGCCAAAAAGGGACACCTAACTTCGTGTAGCAAACGGACACAAAGATAAAACACCAATCTTACTCAATGATGCACTCAAACCCATTCCGCAGTAATTGTTACCGCACTGTGTGTGATCGCCACACTGGTAGCCATTTACTGGAAGCTATTTCTTAGTTATGTTACTGTATCATGTTCGTAAACTAGTCTCTGTCAATGACACGCCGAATAATTGATCGCATAGGGGTCACAGGTGGATCAACGTATTATTATTAACTTACTCAATTTGTGAAGCTCTTTATCTTGAATAAATCATCCAATTTTCCGTAAATGATAACATTTTGTTTGTCTGTACGTGTACGTCACATCTACCGACTTCCGTCCCATTCGGATAATTCCTTCGTAGTGCGTCGGTCTTTTTTTTTCTGAGAGTGTATGCACACTCGTCAGGAAACGGTGTCTGCACTAGCAGGAAACTGAGCCACAAAGCACTGACTGCGGACAAGAAATGTAACTTAAAGGTCACCAAGCTGCCTCTGTCGATGTTACGCATGGGAGAGCGGTTCCTTCGAGTTTAAAGCATTTTATAACGGTGCTAGGAAAGTTCCGTGGCAAGACAATCACATTTTGTAACCAAATATAAAAAAAATGCACCTACGTCAAAAACATTCCACTCTCAATGTTGCCGATACTTTCATCGCCCGTGGTGGATGGCTCCAATAATTTTAAAAGTGGTCACCTGTGCACTTGATCAAATAAATTGGACAGAAGACATTTGACAAAAATTTCCTTTTGTACTACCTCAAATATATTTGACAAACAAACTTGGTGTCAGAAATTTGATTGTGTAAGATCGGCCCTCGGACGACTTTTTTGTTCTTTAGGGGTTGTTACATTTGTACAATTGAAATCAAATTGGGGCACCTATCACGGTTGGCGTAGACAGATATTTTGTATTAACATCTATATATTTCCCCTTTTTAAGAGGGAATAAGATCGCCATCTTTGACGCCTTCTCCGTTGCAGGATTCAGAACAATCATGATGATTATTAGTGCGAAGCTACAACATCTGATGTAAATGGTTCACATAAATCAAACGTTTGGCAATTAAGTGCTGTTTATTTCATTAACAACAGTGTCCTGAAATTTCTGTGCTTTTGCGAAGTTACGTGTGTACATTGTGGCCCACAATGGTGGATAAACTGCGCTGTGATTTAAAGTGGTAAAGGGTACCGCAAACAGTCGCAAATAATTTTTATTGCAACGTCGGATTTCGGTCACTGTGTGCCTACATTCAGTGATAAAAGGCATATAAAAAATAGTTACAATAATGTAACATGGCATGCCTTACTACCTGTACAGTTGTATAAGCTTAACATTTGAGTCAGTAGTAACATACATACTAGAAAATGTAAGTTAAATACTACAACCACTTTTATATACATATAGTTTCAACTGGACTGTCTATGTCAAAGGCTGAGTTTTCGTTGAGAAAGCTATTTACAGTAATTACCCAGCTGGCTTCAGTGTGTGTCATACCAGTCTACAGTACCCCGTACATGTGTGATGAGTTGACAGCATATGTTACTTTACTTTACAGTTAGCGTGTTTTATCACTTTGTTATTGTTTTAGACTTCTAAAAAACTTACGCAGGTAAAGTAAATAAGATGGTTGTAATTAAAAACAGTGTTTAATATTTTATTGTAATACACACGTGATGGTGATTGTGTGAAGCAACCAGTGAGATCAGTTACTCCTGCACATTCTGCAGTTGCATGTAGTTTAAAAAATATAGTAAAACTTATTCAAAAGACCTACATTAATAAATTTATTAAAACATTGTTAACTTCTGAGTACATTTGAAGGAACTGGAAAAGACAAAAATGGTGTTATAAGCTATCGTACCAGCAACGTTGTGTCACTGTCAGTGTTTGCATTGTCGTAATTCCCTTACGCAGCTGATGGTTATTCGTATTCGCAGCTGCGAGTATATTTCATGTATTTCCTTTTTGCCTTTTGTTCACTATGATGTTATAAATGTTGTAGACGTAAATATTGGGGGTAGTTAGTAACCTTATCCATACATTTTATTGTATTCAGTTCAGTGAGTTAGTCTTGTTGATTCGTAGGTGCTCGTTGTGGCTGTTTTTTCTCTTTTATCATATTCAGTAGTCACAGGTTACTGGTTTGTAAGCTTGCATCTGACACAGATTACTATGTTTTCCAAACAGAATTATCATGTACCAACTGAGATCCATTCATGTATTACATGTGCTTTTTCCTGTTTCAGGTAAGCAGATTCACATCGTTGTGTCGAAGGTCCTCCGAAAGGTCACCATTCGTGCACCTTTCAGCACATCAAATGTGAGTTCACAAATTACAAAAATCTATATGTTGCAATATTAATCATCTGTTGTTTCACGCATGAACTGTATTTATCTTTAAAGCCCGAATTATTGACGTATTTATTCTGTTTTACGAGGTCTTGTGCTGCCTGTCAGTATTGTCAAAAGTTACATGGTAATGACAATGCAGGGCTATTTTACGGGGTGTTTTCTAAAACTTCATCCGATATGACACTAATATATCTTGTACATTAATGTAAACAGAAACTTGTGGTGGATTTCAATCCACACATCCGAATTAAAAGCTCACATTGGCACTAGTTTGCGGTTCATCTGGTCACCCGTAAGGCTCTTCCTGGCGGAGCTATCTCCGTCGCTCGATCATTATGCAGTCTGCACCGAGTTAAGATCGTGACTACACAGCAAAAAATAGCGGTTAGCGTTCTCTGTTTCAACAAGTGCATTTCCTGCAACTGTGCACTGTGATTTTCTTAACAACAAGCTACGCATCACACTATTGCTAAGATCGCATGATCGCACAGATTTTTTTTTTTTACTTCAGGTTGATGAAAAGCTCAGCCTATGTACCACAACTTCCAACAAATTTGAGTGAATAGTTACCCATCATAACAAAGAAATTAGCGCCAGACATGCTTTAAAATGTATTGGACCAGCTTCATTATTGTCAGGACGGTTGTCGTCCATCCGCTGGCGGACCCAGTGAAAATTTGTGAATACTAAAAATTAGAACTTTTATCTTTAATGTAGTTGTAAAACTTCCTCCTGAGTTTGCACTTTCATTAATGTATAAGGGTGATCAAAAAGTCCCCTTTCGAATGCGGTACGGTCCACAATCGGTATTCCAATCAGCCAAAATCACCGCGAACATTGAGGCAATCATTCCATCGACGCAGCAGGTTGAAGATTTCCGTTTGGTAGAACACCGTGAAGAAGGCCATAACTGCCTGTTACATATCCTCATCGGACAGGAATCGTGGAGACTTCAAGGCCTTTTCTTTAGGGACGAAGACTGGATACCATCGTGGGGAGAGGTATGGACTACAAGGCACGTGCTCGAGTGTCTCCCAATTGTCCGTAATCGATGAGACTGGCCTCCCAGCACTAAATTTAGCTCACCATTCGACAACGGTGGTTTTCGGCAGCCATGTTGCCCCATACATTTTCCTCGTTCCCAGATGGATGTCCACCAACGTTTGTCCGTCGACAGCCAAGGAACGAATAACAGCACGTTGATTATGTTTGGACGCATTTGGCAATAATGTCGCCATACACCAGTTTCCACGTTTACCGCATGCACATCCGAGACCCGAATGTCACACTAATCCTTTGTCTACACGTCGGAGACGCGCTACGTCGCATACAAGCCGCAGCAATACTCTCAAACTGAAACTTTTTTGATCGCCCCTTATAAAAAATATCCCTTTGTAAGACAGGATAGTTCTTTTTTGAATAAAAGCTTTGTAATCCCATGCGCAAGTTAACAAATATTGAACCTGGATGAAGCTTTTTGAAACAGCGTATGGGATGTGATTTCAATTGCATTCATGTACCGGAGCCATATTTTTTGCCATCGTATTGTTGACTTTAGCACTGTTACAGAAATCACTTGCTTTTAAGCTGTAATTTTTTTCTTTCAAAGCGCAGGAAATTCCATTTTGCACCGATGCCTAGAGATGGGAGAACGTAAATTTTATGCTCGAATGATCGCATTCATCTGTTAACACTGCGCTTCATAACGATGTTTCGCACAGGTGCATCTAGTTGGAACTACAAAGGGATACCTCTCACTGTCGTGTGGGGCCTCCTTTTGCGCGGCATGGTGCAGCAGCTCGACGTGGCGTGGGCTCAACAGGTCGTTGGAAGCCCCCTGCAGAAATACCCAGCCATGTTACGTCTATACCCGAACATAACTGCGAAACTGTTGCCAGTAGAGAATTTTGTGGGCGAACTGACCTCTCGATTAATCCCATAAATGTTCTATGTGACTCATGTCGGGCGATCTGGGCGGCCTAACCACTCTTTCGAGTTATGCAGAATGTTCTTCCATGACGAACAACTGTGGCTCGGTGATATGGCGGATTGTCATCCACAAAAATTCCATCGTTGTTTGTGCATATGAGGTCCATGAGTGGCTGCAAGTGATCCCCGAGCACCCGATCATAACGATTTATAGTCAATGATCGGTTCAGTAGGACCAGAGAACGCAGTACATTCCATGCAAACGCAGAATACATCATTGTGGTGCCACCGCCAGCTTGCATAGTGCCATGTTGACAACTTGGGTCCATGTTTTCGTTGAGTCTGCGCGACACTCGAACCCTACCATCAGGTCTTACAAACTGAAATCGGGACTCATCTGACCTCGCCACAGATTTTCATCCGTCAAGGGTCTAACAGATACGGTCACAAGCTCAGGGGACTCGCCAAAGGCGATGTCGTACTGTTAGCAAAGGCACTCGCGTCTGTCGTCTGCTACCACAGCCCATCAAATCTCGCCGCACTGTCGTAAAGGATACGGTCGTCGTACGTCACACGTTGATTTCTGCGGTTAATTCACGGAGTGTTTCTTGTCTGTTAGCACTGACAACTACAAAAACGCCGGTGCTCTCGGTCGTTAAATGAAGGCTGTCGGCCACTGCTATTATCCGTGGTGAGAAGCAATGCCTGGAATTTGGTATTCTCGATACACTCCTGACACTGTAAATTTCGGAATATTGAATTCCTTAACTATTTACGAAATGGAATGTCCCATGGGTGCCGGCCGGAGTGGCCGTGCGGTTCTAGGCGCTACAGTCTGGAACCGAGCGACCGCTACGGTCGCAGGTTCGAATCCTGCCTCGGTCATGGATGTGTGTGATGTCCTTAGGTTAGCTAGGTTTAATTAGTTCTTAGTTTTAGGCGACTGATGACCTCAGAAGTTAAGTCGCATAGTGCTCAGAGCCATTTGAACCATTTTTTTGTCCCATGCATCCCCGAAATCTGTTAATTCCCGTCGTGCGGTCATAATAGCGTCGGAAACTTTTTGACGTGAATCACCTGAGTACAAATGACAGCTTCGCCAATGCACCGCCCTTTGATACCAGGTGTACATGATAATACCGCCAGATCTGTATACTTGAGTATCGGTATCCCTTGACTTTTTGTCACATTAGCGTATACGGAGAGGAGAGAGATGAACATTTCGTAACATGCGTCACCCTACTCCCATATAAGTGTCCGTGAATTCTGAAACACGACGCTGGAAAATGGTTGATTCGGTCTTAGTGGGGACAATGATAAAAATGATCCTGACATGGCGAAAAGTAAGCATTTTAAGATCATCGCCCTATACTCTTCGGTGAAAGTTGGACGCCTTGCCTGTCTGCAGCTTCAGTTTCGGCTTGCTGTTCCCCGCCGTGGGCGCCGTGTCGTCGCCTGTGACAGCGCGTGTGCGGGCGGGGGGCGACGCGACTCATCTGTATGCGCGCGGCCCGTGCCGCCGCCTCCCCCTGGCAAGCCCCAGGGCAGACCTCTTTGGACCAAAGCTGCGGCTGGGCCCGCAGCCTGCCGGCTCGCTCTTCATGCAAATGCTGGCCCGATACTCTGGGGGCTATCAACTTTCTGCGCTTCATAAGCTTCGCATGAAACTGTGCTTTTATTTCCCTGTAGCATTATTATGAGGTCTCCTGTTGACAGCGAAGAAGTCTTTAGCCACTGCTGCAGATTTCGGTATCCAATTAAAGAACGAGTGGCTGAACCTGGCCGTCATCATGCGACGTACTTTGACTGCAAATCCTCATATTTTTATCGGAGAGGCTTAAGTTACTGCGTGACACCACATGCGCTATTCATAAAAAGGGCCTGTGAGAGCATAGTCACATTTCTTTGCCCTGATTGTTTTACCCCAGAAACAATCGATGGATAACAATATTGGATGAAACTCGGACTAAATGTTGCAGATGCATCGTCCACTAAAGCAGTTGGAGAACAACTGTAAGTAGTAGGTTCATTGCCCAAGCATAAGCATAAAATACTTTACCTAATAGTATTTTGTAACGTTTCCTTTCGAACTGTTAGCTGATAATTGTATTGTGTCACGCCTTATTCAGTTCCTCAAACAGGAGTAGATGAGTTAAACATCTGAACTGAAACTGTCGTAGAACGGAAACTGTACGTTCCTCACGTGGGATCCTATTCAAAATATTACGTATTCACTTCCCTCTATAAGTCCTAGAAGCTTGTTACTCGAATCTCCGAACACCCTGTGTACACATAAAACGTATAAACGTATGCGTGAACCGACTGACAGCCAAAAATAACCATAGAGTGTTCTGCTGTCTCTTCATCTTTCAAACAGAACAGCGTCAAACTGACGTTGCTGTATTTGTTCTTCGTGCGACACTACAAGTAAACGCACACTGATCAGGCCAAGGAGAACGTTCGGAATCTGTTGATCAATGCGGTACATAATTTTTCTTTTGAACGAAACTTTCAGCGTGCCGTTATTTTGCCATTCGAATGTCATGGCCGCAAACGGAATGTAGGTGGCATTGCATGCAGTTTTTTGACGTAATGCGTTGGGGCTTACCTCCTAACGGATCCTGTTTCATACGCCGGAAAATATATGCCGGCTTTGCGAATGCAGATCATTAAAGCGAGCAATAAAGAGCGTAACGAACGACATTACAAATTTGAGCATTTATTATTTAGAAGTACGCTCAACTGTACTTCCCTGTGCGGTATATTGCGCATTGCGATACTTTTTCTTGGTTCTAGATTTCGAGTTGCCACCCCTCTAGTACTGGTTCTGTACAGAGAGAGGCAGGCAAGGCAGCTCATCACAAATACGTACTGCACGAGGAAACCTGTCGAGGGCGGCGAACTTCGTAAATCGCGTAAATAATGTTTAACGTTTACAGCTGCCCAGTTATGACACTGACTTAAAAACACAATATTATGTAAGAAAGACAAGTGTGAAGAAGAAAATACACCAACGAAAGACAACATAAGCTGGTGAGAGAATTGCAGCTAACATTTCAGCAACGGTAACATACAATTTGTGTGTCCCTAAAAGGCAGTTGGAGTGTGCAGGCGAGATTAGCCAATACTACATTCCAACACATTTCATCATTTTCACGTTTCGCTCAGTGAACAGCTTTATGACAATTACCTTCATAATCGCTTTTTTTATTCGAAGATTGTGTAAGAAAACAGCAAAGATTCTTTTTGTTGATGAGGCATCTTTTACAAGCCATATGGAAACAAGTCTTCGCAATACGCACCACTGATCACTTCGAAATCCATACTAGTTGAGACAAGTAACACCTCGGGTCTTTAAACGTTGAAACGTTAAAAGCATATGTTTCGACAGAGCACAGTGAAACAGTGTTACTGTGAAACTGTTACGTTTTATTTGTTGCAAGGTATATGACAAACAATTATGTCTTAATCATTTTCTTGGAAGTGATCACATTCGCATTCATACGAATACCTGTATCGGACAAGAACGCATATTCAATCACTTACCAGTCGTACAAATTAGGTGCGTTGATACGAGATTCCTATCAAAATGGCTCTAAGCACTATGGGACTTAACATCTGAGGTCATCAGTCCCCTAGACTTAGAACTACTTACCCTGACTAAGCTAATGACATCACACACATCCCTGCCTGAGGCAGGATTCGAACTTGCCACCGCAGCAGCAGCGCGGTTTCGGACTGAAGCGCCTAGAACCGCTCGGCCACAGCTGCCGGCGATTCCTATCAAATGACAAACGTATTGTCACTAAAGCCGTGTACGACACACCAAACGTGTTTTCCGGTGAAGGATTCGATTGACTTGTCGTCTTGCCATCAAACGTTTGCAGTTCCCATTCGAAAGCCACCTCCGTTCGGCTGCTAACACAGTGTTTGTGTAGAATCAACTGTCGTTATAGGTGTCCACCTTACACCTCGCTGTTGCAAACGCCACAACACAGACACAAATTTTAATAAAGCGACCAGCGGAAAAAAATTGGTACGAGAGAGATTTGAACACGGCTCTCCCACTTGGTAGTCCACCACCGTAACAACTTCACCACGACGCCGTTTGTCTTCCTGGCTGTCCTAAATTACTCTTGTTTTTCTTGGACCGTTCACTGTTTCTATTTTCCTCTTTTTTACAGTCCAATACACGTTTTTCCTGTTTTCATGCTTGATCTGTGTTCAGTTTTTGACAGGCCGTCCACTGGGCCCTCTTACCACTAAATCTGAGGGGGCTGCGATGGGGAGTTTTCCTTGCCAGTACGTTCGCAGCTACGATGGCTGATGTGGTTCTCCACGAACGCGCCACACTCCAAACTTTGAAGACATTGAAGAGAACATAGTTCGTCATGTTGAAGAAAACCTGACGACCAGTACTCGAAACATTGACCACAGCATGGCGTCTTAAAGAGCACACAGGTCGGAGGTAATTGTGTCCGCTGTTCGCGTACCGTGAGCAGGAGATTTGAAAGTGAACCGGTCTTCAAACTTATTTCGTGTCCAAAAATGTCCATTTCCGGACAGGGTTCCTTTTCGAAATTTTGTTTATTTAGTACCCTTTACAACCAACAGAAGCTTGTAACAGGAATTGTCAACACCCTGTATTTGTAGAGTGGGACAAACGTTTTTGGGACCTAGTACTCTCCTGACGGCAGAATGGCTTCCAGCGCTGTTCTCTTTTTATTATTTATTTTATGTAATTCCACACATGTTACATTGTAATCCCCAACGAAAACTCTTTACCTTGCCGTAGAAAAAGTTATATACACTGACGGAAAAAATGGCAAGCCCATAAAATAATTAATTTAGAATAATGAAATTTCAGGAATGCATTTGTCTAGGTAATATATTTAAGTGATTATACAGCAAGATTACAGATTATTGTAAGCACGAGGTAAGCCACTGCAAATGTGAAATGCACCAAAATGGTGAATGCAACCAGGTAAACGAGCATGCATTGTGTTGTACAGGTGCTGGATCTTAGTTTGTGAGATGGAATACCATGCCTGTTGCGCTTGGTCGGTCAATATGGTTAATACTGATTGTGGAAACGCTGGAGTTGTCATCCGGTGATGCCCCATACGTGGTCGACTGCAGACAGATCTTCCGGTCGAGCAGGCCAAGGAAACATGTCGACACTCCGTAGAGCATGTTGGGTTACAATAGCGGAATGTGGGCGATCGTTAATCTGTTGGGAAACACCGCCTGGATTGCTGTCGAATCACCACATGGACATACAGATTTGCAGTCAATTTGTCTGGGATAACCACGAGAGTGCTTCAGCTGTCATAAGAAATAGCATCCCAGACCATAACTCTAGGTGTAGGTCCAGTTTGCGTAGAAGGCAGACACCTTGCTTGCAGACCCTCAACTGGCCTCCTGCTAACCAAGACATGCTCATCACTGGCAGCGAGGCAGAACCAGCTTTCATCAGAAAACGCAACAGACCTTCACCCTGCCGTGGGATGAGCTCTCGCCTGACAACACTGAAGTCGCAAATGGCGGTGGATTGGGGTCAGTGGAATGCACGCTACAAAGCATCTGGCTCGGAGTTGTCCGTGACTTAACCGATTTGTAACAGTTGGTTGAGTCACTGTGGTACCAACTGCTGCTCAAACTGCTGATGCAGATGCACTACGATGCGCCGGAGCCATACGCTAATCGCGATGGTCTTCCCTCTCGGTAGTGCCAAGTGGCCGTCCGGAGCCCGATCTTCTTGCGACTGTATATTCTCATGACCACCGAAGCCAGCAATCTTGTACATTGTCTTCATCACTGCCAAGTATTTCTGCAATATCGCAGAAGAAACATCCAGCTTCTCATAGCCCTATTACACGTTCTCGTTCAGACTCAGTGAGGTATTGGTAATGGCCTCTTTGTCGCCTTAAAGGCATGAACTCACCACGTCCAATTTCAAAGGTAACTAACACTCACGACCATAACAACGTGTATTTAAAGTAAACCTGATTTGCGTCCTCATGATGGCGCTAATAGCGTCAGTCTTATGTGACTGGAGCGAAATTTGAATAGACATCATATTTCAGATCTATAAAGACGCTTCCCAACTTTCTCTTATGTTCCACAACTCCTCCCTGTTGCTGCGAATTTTTTTCTCTTACTTAAGTTTCTTTTGAAGAAAAAAAACTCGATGTCATAGTTCGGCAACTATAAACATTAAAAGTAACTTTCCATACGTCAGGAAATTCGCCACTTTGTCTGCATTTCGATATATTCATACCTTTTGGATATTTTTGAGGTAACGCTGTATATTTGGAGATATTTACGAAACTGAGATATTATTACAAGCTGGAAAAGCTCTGTATACTAAATAATTTTCTAAGGGGATGAAACCGCTGACACAGACTGAAAGTAAAATCAGAGTCCAAGCATTTGGGAGGACAATAAATGCCAGAGAGAAATTATTACTTGTAAATGTCGTTGTTTAAGGAAAGCTACTCCTTGCGTTTTGGAAAAATTTAATACCTTTGTATTAATTGACTCTTCCATCGGTTCTTAGTAGAATACTTTATATGTTATGAGTGAAAAAATACTGGGCACTGGTGCAACATTCTACAAAATTTAGTTATTATATACTTTTCCTGGCATGAAAATATGTATCTGTTTGAAGGCACACCATAGAAGTCGTAGACCTAGAAAAGGAGGCCCGGATTTTATAGACCGCCTGCTTAACAAAGGCCACAGTTACAAGGCGCAAAATGAAATGTTGCGTAGCATGCACAAAGAAAGGAAGATGAACTACTTTTAAGTAATGAGAGTTAATAAACATACGTGTACGTGTCCAAGCTTAGTGCTGGATGATAAGACACAGTACCCTTACTCGCCATATCGATATGCCCATACTGCTAATAATCCCATGCAGATCACTTTGTAAATGATCCCTCCTACTCATATGTCCGTTTTCCCTTTATTTAAGTTAATGTTGTTTCACTTGCCCTGTTAAAATTTTATTTTGAATAATTACAGATGTTTCATTCATCTCTTTGTCCACTTGTATTGTACCTGATTGTAATACTGGACCATTTAGAGACAAGAATATATTGTTCAACAACACCCTTGGGACATGTCACATGTCATGTAGTTATTCTGTGTGTCAAATATTTTATCTGACAAATATTTTTACGTCGTATTTTTACTGCCATGATCGCTGTCGTTTTATTCTCATGCCAAACATTAACAACTATCCATCTCTGGAAACCAATTCATACTCTGTAACTGCACCATTTTAAAATCTCTGATTCCATTAAAATTTACAGCTACACGTATTTATCTGTGTGTCTAACGACGGCTAACAGCTGAAAACCGTTTGTAAAATAAATAATAAATATTGCGGAATATTACACCAGTTTAGTGTGTTTTTCATTCATTATTTAATACGATTATTTCGAATCGAAGTTTCAGAAATTAAAACTGGTAATAAACTTATACGTTCAAAATAATGGTAAGAAACAACAGGTCATTTAGTAATGATATTACACATCGTCTCAATGAATATCGAATAACGACGACGAGGAGTCAAATGAAAACCGTAAATATTTTTAAATGTTTTTTATTGAACAAAAGGGTAACACAAGTGTATCATTTTTCGACACGTCTTCCTGTCATTCCACAACTTCCTCCAGCGTGTAGGACGTGCACGGATTCCTCTGGGGAAAAAAAATAAGCTTTTGGTGTGTGCGCAGCCACTCATGTACCACCTGCTGTACCTCTTCATGGGAACGAAATTTCTTTCCTCCTATCGCCACTTTGAGTGGTCCAGACTTGTGATAATCACTCAGTGCAAGATGTGGTGATTATGGCGGATGTGGATCAGACGTCAACGTATCGCTCTTCCAGTTCTGGAGTGAGTTTCCGTGGCCACGTCTTGCAGACACTTTGCGAAATCTAAGCACGTCATGAATGACGTGATGTGCTGAGCCATGACTAATGTTCAGATATGTGGCTATTTCATCCACCGTCACAAGGCAATCTACTACCACAGTGGCTTCACTCTTTCTTCTCACAGTGTTCGGTGCCTGAATCGGGCGGTGACCGTCTGTCACAGAAGTTGCGCCATTTCCGAACTTCCTGACGCATTCATACAATTGCTGCAGTGATAGACCTGCATCACCATACTGGACCTTCATTCACCAATGCATTTCAATAGGTTTCATACTTTCACTGATCAGAGAACGTGTGGAGAACGCTGTTCATTGTTGATGTATGTGCAAGCGGGACAGCCATTCTAAATTGGTATTGTGGCCGCTTTTCCCTTTTATATAGTATGCTGCTGCCTATAGGTCATTCCTTCCATCATTGATAACTGTAGTGCCAACTTACAGAATAATATAGCGAAATGTCGATTTTTATTACTGTTTTAAGGTCTTCTTTTGACTCACTCGTACCAATTGAAAGGCACTGAAAACATTATCTGTACACAAGTAGGTTTGGAAATAGCTACGATACATGGTGAAGTTGTTAACGACACGAGGAATATATGTAGTAAATCGTTCCACGGTGAACAGTCGATCAGTACAGTGAGTGGTTTTGAAGACCTTCTTTTAATGTCATAGGCACCTCGTTACTTGTAAGGTCAAGTGAATAGCCGGTGGCCGGATGCTTCAAATTTCCTCACGCCTTCGCCATTTTTGAATGATGTCTCTTGCAATAGCATAAGTATTTGGGAACCACGGAAACTGGCTCTCGATTGTTTGCCTTCAGTTGGTATTAATAATTGCTCAGAGTCTACACAGATTTTTCGTACGTGAATGAATAAACAGAGCAAGAGTTGAATGGAGAGAAAGAAGAGGGGGCGAGATAACCTTGTGTCTGAGCAGAGGCAGCACTGAAACTAAACGTGTTTCTTTCAAGGCCCAGCCACAAGACTTATTCGCGGAATTTTAATATCGGGACATGGCTGGGTTTTTATTGCATCACGGTGTCACGCCCAGGCCGTTGACCCCTGTTCCTCGCGTGTTCCCCCTCCACCCCATAAATCCTCTGGGCAAGAGGCGGCTTCCCGGAACAGCAAGACGGACCTAGTCCCATTATTTCAGTCCACTTGTCACGACACTTCCCCTACTACTGCGTAAAAGTGATAGCCATGAGACGTGTGTAGGGAAATATTCATTACTAACTCTGTTCTGTAATGTATGATATCTGTTCCAGATTATTTGCTTAAACTACGATATAGATAAGAAAGTATCACAGACACGGTCGTTTACGTAATGTACCGCGGATGATGAGGGCATTAGGCACGGAACACGGACCCAGTCAGATAAGAACCGAGAAAAAATTCTTTCGGAGACCAGTGAACGGAAACATACCATCCTACCGTAAACCTCGGAGGAGTTGTTCGCACTACATTCCTACAAAATATAAAATATTATAATAGCTTCTGAGCCCCCTCGTTACGTTGCTTCTCCTTAGCTAAATTTTCGTGTTAAAGAGCATAGAACTGCTGTAATCTCCATTAACAAGTTACTTCATGTTGCAGTACTTCCTTGGCTGCTATATGTCTGATAGAACTAATTACGAGACATCTAAAAAATCGCGTGGTATTAAAGCCGCTGTGGCAATTCTTCTGTAAAACCTAGAACTCTCAGGGAATTTACCCGGAAAAATGAGGGAAATCTCGGGGAATTCCAGGACTTTAATAAAATCTCAAAGAATTCTGTGTTTTTAACCTAGCATTAGAATTTAATTTTGTTGAGTTTTATAAATCACAAAATTTAAAGTACTTAATATTTCAAATTGTGTCAATTATATGCATATTTTTCAATGTAAATTACCGATGTTTGAAAACCGCTGTTACTGTTGCTTACGGCTAGTATATCTCAGCTGAGAGGAAAGAAAAGTCATTATTATTGTTCTGGTATGCCCCGACCCCCGCTCACCGTTAATTCATCAGGCGCGTATTGACGCTATCTTCCTTCTCACACCTGGAATTCTCAAGGATTTTTTTTTTCCACTCTGGTGTCACACAGTTTTCAGCATACAAACTGATTAGTTCTTGTTAAAAGATGCGTAAAGAATTAAGAAACAAACTCAGAAGTACGGATCCAGATTGTAGCAAATACATTCCGGTTCACATTAACCTTTTTAATGCTAAATTCATTACAGTTCGTACAGACATAAGAACTTCCGCTTCAAAAATTCGGTTGACAGTCTTGACTTAGAATGTTTTGGGACTTAAATATGCAGTGTTTAGTTAAAAATACCTGCATCATAGTACGACACCAAATAAACACAGATTTTTTTTGTGGATACGTTGTTATGAGGGTCGAGCCACAGTGTTCATAAAGCGGGCAGTGGTAACAGTGTTACTGCGTACTCACTCACAAGGGAACCCGCCTAGTTCGTTCACTGACTCGGTGAGAGAATAAAAAGGTGTACATGTTGGGCGGCAGATTGTATGGAAAATAGATTTTTTCAACAACATTATTTATTCGCCATTGTAAGTAATCAAGTTTACTTGTGAACTGTGACTGGACATGGGCTGGCTGATACCGGATACTAGCCGGATGCCAATTCCAACCCACGCCTTTTCACGTGTTGCTGGGCAAAATCCACTCACACAGTCGGCAGCGCTGACGAGGTGACACTTTCACTGGCGAGGTAACGCTTCTAGAACGAGCGTCGCTAGAAGCAGCCCACCAAATCAATGGTTTTGAAACGGTGACGTGAGGACCGGGAGTGGACTGGGGAGCGCGGTGGAGCCTGCAGCTCTGCCTCCCTCGCCAGCCATCTAACGACCTGAATAGAAGGTCCTTTCCTAAATTCTTGGGCACCTTGTCTGCTCAGTCTGTCGGTGGCCTCCTAAGGCACCAATGTACCTCTTAATTATTAGGAATAAAGCGGGAAAATCGGCCAGCTGTATAATGGAAATAATTTGTTTATATTTCAACCATCCGTACAAACCGGGTACCCACTAGACACTGGCCACCTTGCTATCCACAAGGAACATCTATTTTGGCTCAGTTGCCGACATTCAATAGTTTCCGAGAAATTAACGGTCAAAGTTTCGACACTGCTTTATCAGTCCGCTCAGGTAGCGCAGTGTCCAAGAGCGTAGTTTCGAATTGTTGCATCACGTTTTCAAATCGAGCTTTTTCAAATCGAGCTTTCCGGAAATTATCAATCCGTATAGGGCAGCGTACAAGTCCACAAACTCACATGTACAAAACAGTTATCACGATGGAGATCCCAAGTTACAAGCGGCTCATCGACTCGAGATAAATATAAAATAATTCATTCGTGAATGTTAAGATTGTTTTACAGAGGATAGACATCTGGTTACTATACGAACATTGTGGCTGCAGCACGCTCATTGCAATCGAAAACCATGAATCCAAAATATCAAACACCTGTTGCGATTCTTTCAACGGAAAGGCAGAATTCGGCAGCTTCGTGTCATCAAACACATCAGCATCAGCAACAACCATAGGTTTGATGACTTATTGGAAAGGACAAGACTGTTTCAACTTCAAACATTGACTATAATTCCGGCATTCAACACTGATTTCGTCATAAATACGTATAAAATAGATTGTGACTATCACATCTCTAATATGAGAACGATATCGTTCGAGATGAGAAAGTTATGGAAATAGCCGTCGGCCAATTGAATCAACTGACGTACTCGTACACTGTCCAGTACGAATTGATACTTTCCGTAAAACTGTCATCGATTTGGTCCTCGAGTGCAACAGCACGTCAATTAATTATTGAAACAACATCAGGACGTGTGCACAGCAGCCACGAAATTTGGAAATATAACAAAAGAGAGCTAACATCAGTTTTTGGACAAAGCGATACATTCTTATAGAACGAGCGGTTTGTCGATGAAATCGGAATAACGACGTGCTCATTAAACGTAATTCCGCCGAAGTTTGTGCCTTTCTGTCAGTGCTGCGACATATACTTTTACGGACAGGGAAAGAATTGCGGAAGAGCCCTATTGTCATCGCACAGCAAAGTTAAGAGACAAGGAGAAGCGATTCAATTAAAATACACGCCTTTATCCATAATCAGCTGGAGACTCCAGCTTTCGAGAAAATGCTTCGATGTGCATCGTCTCCCGCGAAATTGTCGCAAAATCTCGAGGCCTTTTGTAACGTTAACGAAGTTGCTTTTCCTTATGATATCCACAAGAAAAAATGTGTCTACTGCATATGTGCCTTCCACGCCGTTCATGGTGCTCCCAATTTTTATGCTTTGAAAATTTCATGGAGAATCCACTGGTTCTAGTGAAGTATAAATGAAAAAATCTAAGCAAAAATTGAAAGGTACTAGAATTCATGTTTTTCATTTCCAATTACTGTTGATTATATAAGATGAGATCTGTGATGATAAAACCTTGTTTTAATAAAATCTGAAATGCTTATATATTTTGTCAACAATTCCATTGTATTTTACGAAGTCACAAAATACGTTGTCACACAATTCTGCAACAATAAAAGAAAAATAACTTAAGACTGAACTTCAATATGGGGCACAAAACTTCGAAACTATGTTCTTAGACACAATTTTGCGCCGTGCGAACAGACCGATGAAACGGCGTCGAAATTTTTAACAGTCGTTTTCTCGGAACGTTGGCTTATAAGTCAAAACAGGATCCCTTTATCATTACGCTTCGAAGTTTTAGCTGTTTCGGTGAGTGAGGAGTTGTGGTAGGATCCTCTTGTCAGTATATTACTCAGATTCTAATATGCTCACACAACCAGATGAGCTTAAGTGATGAAATGCTGCGTGTATGGATATAGTTCCTGTGTGTAAAAATGAGTATAGTATTAGTTCCGTTAGCTGTGTCTGGTGCCGTGTACCATGCCCGCGGTGATAAGGAATGAATTTTAATCCCTACGTGTTCTGTCTATATAGTGTATGTTAACGCACAGCGACTGCATGTGGTGCTGTCCAGTTAGTCTCCCAAGCCTGTCATCATGCCGCTGAGAGGTATTGTTTGAAACTCAGAAAGATACCTTGCGGAGGATGAACACAAAATACAGCGAAATTTTTGTAAAGTATGTATCAAATAGAGAAGCATACGGCGTCAGTACTTAACGCAGAAGTAAACTCAAGAACTGTTTCACGTTTACTTGTGCAGCACTGTTAGGAAACATATATTATAGCAACTTCGTTGCTATCTCCATTCACTTTAGTATTGTAAGACGTGTATATTCCTATTGTCTATTGTCAAACCACAATTTATGAAAGATGTTTATATTTTATTAATAGGATTTAGTGGGAATAATTAATATTTGTCATGTTGGAAATAATTGCGGTAGCAGGGAATGTCTGCACCAAAGTATTGTTGGCAAGATAGACCGCAAATTGATATAATTTTAAAAAGGGCGGGAGAGACCGCGTATGGATACATTTTAAGAAAAGAGCGGGAAGTCCGCGCATTGATACATTTTGTAATGGTAGCAGGGATTGTCTGCACCAGAAAGTATTGTTGGCAGGAGAGACCGTACTTCAGAGTGCGTAGGAAGTCAGTAGTAAGCGAGATGTGAAGCGAGTTGGTAGCAGGTCTGAAGCGAGAGGTTGAGAGGAGTAGTGCGCCTGCCAGCCACCAGATTATGATTTACAAGAGATTATAAACGTATGTACAGAGACATCAATTAAGTATTGTCATAAGAGGAACTAATATTATTGAATTATTTTCTTTGCGAAACTCAAGACTACTGAAGGTATGTTTGCGCAATGCTAGTTCAAAATGGTTCAAATGGCTCTCAGCACTGTAGGACTCAACCGCTGAGGTCATTAGTCCCCTAGAACTTAGAACTAGTTAAACCTAACTAACCTAAGGACATCACACATATCCATGCCCGAGGCAGGATTCGAACCTGCGACCGTAGCGGTCCCGCGGTTCCAGACTGCAGCGCCAGAACCGCGCGGTCACTTCGGCCGGCGCAATGCTAGTTGTAAGATTATTGTAAAAAGTAAGTCCCATTTGAACGTTTGTAAAATCATTTCATTACCAACAGTAAATATTTGAAGCGTTTTCAGAATATAATTAATTTTTGCCACCAATGTTGCATTACTGATTATAATCCATCCCAAAAACCATCAACGTAGAACTTTGCAAAAATTTTATTGTCGTCAAGAAAGAGTGTAACTATGAATTACGCAACTTCAATCAAATTAATTAAAGAATAACGTCAGCTTTGCTGTTAAAGAATGTCAGCTTTGGTAATAAATACAGCCACTTATTACGACAGCCCACCAGCAGTTAATAGAGTATAGTAAACCAGAGTAAGTATATTCATGTCGCAGTTCAATGTAGCATTCAGATGGCTTTCCAGTAACAGTAAAAAAGGTACGGAACAGTTTTGGGTTATTGCAGATAACGTCTGAGGGCCACGCCGACGACACATTCTATGTTTCGTCGAAATAATCAGAAAATCACTTGTAATAAGCAGCAATTAAATTTGTATGCGAAGACTGAGAAAGAGAATAAATTTCAAAGGGAAGATTTCATTTGTTATTATTAAGCAAGAGATATAAATCCTAAGGAAAGGTTTCATAGGTTATTGTAGAAGGGAAGGTTGCGTAAAAAAAAGAGATATAGAGGAGACGGGAAGGTTTCAGTACGTTTCTGTTTCCTCCTCGCTCTGTTTTGTGTGTGGCTAGTCACCGTATATGATCATAACGTTGTATGGAGCGGCGGTACTTGAGATACTGAATTCATAATCGGAAGTAACAATATACAAGATGGTAATATCCGCCGAACGCACTCGTTTAGATTTTCTGCGACTTGGCTAAATCAACGAGGCAAGATGATTTGTAATAATAGCGCACGCCGCTGCTTACCATTTAATCTCTGTTGGAAGTGATGCTGCGTCTGTAATGCCCTTATCATTACTGCAAACTTAAAACTCAATCTCTCATTCTTCCGGGTACAGAACTGGTGTACTGCAAGATCTCCATAACCTCGTTTACCGAGGACACCTTCTGTCGTACAACAAGTTATAACATTAAGTACACTGCTGGCCACCGTAAATGCAACACCCTGAAGGAAGCATCCGAATCAAGTGAAATTTACACCATGGGTTTGCAGCGATGAGATATGCAACTGATTAGAATTTCAGCGCAGACGCACATCACGCGCGCCTGTGGTGCCACCTCATAGCGCCATTTAAGGCTTGGCGATTTCGACGAGTGTACGTTCGGCACCTGTGTTTACCTTGTGGTTGTTTCACAAGAGGATCAGTTATGCCTCGTAGACAACAGCGAACATCTTTTGATCAAGTATCCGAGTTCGACAGAGGAAGGATAGTGGCTTACCGAGATTGTGGATTATCATACAGAGAAATCGCTAGTCGTGTTGGACGAAACCAAACAACTGTAATGCGGGTATGTGACCGTTGGATGCAGGAGGGTACGACGGACCGACGTGGTCGATCGCATTCACCTCGGTGCACCACTACACGTGCTGATAGGCAAATTGTGCGCATGGCAGTGACGGATCGCTCAGTGACACCCCGAACCATAGCACAGCACATTGCGTCTGTGACGCATCATCCAGTGCCTGCGCGTACCATTCGACGTCGTTTACAGCAGAGTGGTCTGTCCGCAAGACGTCCATTGCTTCGTCTACCATTGACGCAGAACCACAGACGTCTCCGTCGCCAATGGTGTGACGACAGACGGATGTGGACGGCAGAATGGAATGACGTTGTCTGCAGCACCACGATGGTCGGATTCGAGTGTGGAGACACCGTGGAGAGAGGATGCTGGACAGCTGCATTATGCACCGCCACACTGGTCTTGCACCGGGTATTATGGTATGGGGCGGTATTGGACATTACTCTCGCACGCCTCTAGTACGCATTGCCGGTACTTTAAATAGCCGGCGCTACATATCCGAGCCGTTGTCCTTCCTTACCGTCAGAGCTCGGCCACAGCCGTATTTCAACAGGATAATGCGCGACCACACGTGGCACGCATTGTCCAAAGGTTCTTCGTCGATAACCAGATTGAATTGCTTCCCTGGCCGGCTCGCTCTCCGGATCTTTCGCCGATAGAAAACATGTAGTCCATGGTTGCTCAACGAGTGACCCAGATTACATCCCCAGCTGCCACACCAGATGATCTTTGGCAACGTGTGGAAGCTGCTTGGGCTGCTGTACCCCAGAACACATCCAACGTCTCTTTGACTCAATGCCGAGACGTGTGGCAGCGGTGATCTCCAACAATGGCGGCTACTCTGGCTACTGATTCTGGCAGGAACCACATGTCACAGACGTCTGTAAACGTAATCATTTGATACTTGGTCAACATGTTATCTACAAAATAAATCTTGTTGTGCTACCTCTTGTCTTTCTTGGTGTTGCATTTACGGTGGCCAGCAGTGTATAATCGCATCTATTCACGAAAGTGGCAGATACGCTCTAAATATCGGAACACTGGCTCCAGTCACAGTGTGCAGTGCCTCCTAAGCTTCATTACTAGCTGGGCGCGTGTGCGGCGCCTGCGGGACGCACGCAAAGCAACAGCGTGCCGCCCCCCCCCCCCCCCTCCCGCCAACGGTCTCCCTCATTAAGCCGGCGCTGCCGCCTCCGCCGTTCAGCGCTCGTTGCGCGGCGATCCGCTTTTTGCGGCTACAATCTGCCGGCCCATTTCGCGCCCGCGCCGTCCCTTCGGCCGCTTTCCTCCGCCGCTGCTATCTTTCGCCGTCGTTAGCCTAGCGGATTAGTGCTGCCGACCGAATGCTCCGGCGAGAATGAAAAGAGTTTAGCTGCCTGATCCGCCACCAATAGAGGAGCTTTATTCCAAGAAAGGCGGTGCCCCGGAACTGCTGGATCGTTTGTCTCGGTGATTCAGCGCCGCCTTACCAATTTTTCTCTAAGGTTCACACTCCAGGCAGTGATCATAGAATGCTCGACACTGGCACCGGTTTGCATCGTGACTCCTCTGGTGGTTTTTTTGTTTTAGGTGATTCGATGAACATTTGACGTATTATGGTGTAAATCTGGCAGCAACAGAGAGGTGTTACGTTGTGAAGTGTGTATAATCTTTTTATTGGATGTTCCATTTTTCTTGTATTTAGTTCCTATATATCGAATGAAACTCGCAGAAATTCTGAAAACTGCTGGTACCCTTTTTAAAGTATCCACTGCATAGTTGACCGTTATCTTATTACGATTTGAAAATAATGGTACTGGAGTAGATTGTTGTCATTGGTGAACGTATTACGATCTGAAAATAATGGTACTGGGTAGATTGTTGTCATTTTAAGTTCGACACATCTGAATAACAGTCTGATTTCTCCGTAACTCCAGTGAAACAAATAGTCTCGAAACAAATTGCAAGCAAAAAAGCTATCAATAATCCAAACATTTATGTTGAGAGCAGGCTTTTGTCGTCTTATCAGATAACACTGATAATCTGATCAAATACGGTTGTACACAAAACGCCAAAGACGAAAGTATGCATGAAAACAAAGTTTTTGTGGACAGTTATCACCAAACCTACTTTCATAACTTTGGAAGACCCAAATCAATTCTTAACTTAAGACTAGAGCCGTAAAAGTGATAATAATAGCAAGAGCAGTGTCGTGATGCAGTGGTTAAGATATGTTCTTTACATACAGAAAGTTGTGGGGCTAAGTCATGGCAGTTGCTTTAAAAAAATTTATTTGTAAATAGTTACCGAAGTACTTTGATTATTATTTTTCCTCAATTAATTCATTTAAAGGTAAATTTCTAATCCTTTGCCACGTCATTTTAATCCTCATATTAACCGTTTGCTTTCTCTTTGTCTTACAACTTTTGTTTCATTTGGACTTTTTGTGTATGTGATTATGCCTATTTTTGTGTATTAACTGTGATTTAATTTATTCCTTTTATCATATTATATTTCCATCACCGTTATTGCACTAATTATCTATTCTTAACGTTGCTTGAATTTCGTTTTATTCATAATCCCTTCTTTCATTTAAATCCTCTTCTGCGTTACTTTGACCATAGTGCAACAAGTATCTATGTTTTAAATTCTGTATGACGATTAAATTTTTATACATGACGATAATCATCCAGAAATGTACCTCTTTTAACAAAAAATATATTTTTGACACTTCTGCACAGCCAATACTAATAGGTTATTTTGTTTTTTTGTTTTTTAACTGATAGTTCGTCATTTGTCAAAGGTTTAAATATTGTGAGAGATAAATCGCATCCACAAAGATTCCAATCCTGCTTTTCCAATAAATAATAAGAGTAAGTGAAATACTTAATAGAATGATTAAAATGACCTAAACAAGGATTAGAAATTTAAAAAATTAATTTTAAACCAGTTAACTCAATAGAAATAATTATTAACGTAATTTCGATTTGTGTTTGAAAATAAAAAAATTTAAAACACCTGGAGAGATTCTACCCATAATCTGTTGTACATCAGGAATTAGCTGACCACCGTGCCGCAGCGCCACTTTGTGTACCACTGACATTTCTAAGGCTTTAGAATACAACACGAAATTAAGCTTTCTTTGTTGATTAGTCGTAAGCAAGGGCCCACCAGGATGAATGACTGCACGGTGTGATACCTGGAACGTTAACTACATAACCATATAGAGTGTGCCAAGAATTCGGTCCCACCCCTGGCGACCTCTCCTTCTCATTACGTCACCTTAAAGACAGAAAATAAATGAGCAGTTAAGAGATTCGTGAAGCTTCATAACACACTTTCAGTATTTAATTATTGTATTTGCTTATTGTTGTCAGTAAGCTAGCCTTTAAGAAAGAAGCATGGTGTTTCTTAAATTTTATCTTAGAGTCTGAATTTACTGTTATCCATGCACTGCAATGTCTGAAATTTTTTATATATGAATTGGCGTGTCAATGTTAATTTGACTTCTGTGACATTACTTTAAGGATGTGGTGTCTGATTGCCTCATGTTCTGGATGTCTTCTCATCTTCTCGCCTACCTAATGTACACAATGGGATAGCTTCCTTTGTGTTGGCCTGCAGCATTTGTCACGTGAAAATTAACGTAACGTAATTCCAAACCTCACCCAGCTTTCTGTACCAGGATTAATAAATTATTAGAAATTCTTTTTAAACTCATTCCTAAGGTAATGTCCGCCCCGTTGGCTGAGTGGTCAGCGCAGCGGTCTGTGACGCCAAAGGGCCCGGGTTCGATTCCCGGCTGGGTCGGAGAGTTTCTCCGCTCGGGGACTGGGTGTTGTGTTGTCCTCATTATGATTTCATCATCATCAGTGGAAGGCAACGGGAAACCACCACTGGAATCACTTCCCTAGACGCTCAAGCGGTGGACCTCTCTGGCGAGGCTTTCCCCATGACAAGACCTGCCGTAAGGCAGAACACAGTTTTTCCTAAGGTAATAAATTCCTGCAGAGCATAAATATGCTTTACTATAATGTGTGTCTACGAGGCACCAATGAAAAGATTATTTACACTAATCCCTTTCACAAACTGTATTCAAACCAAATTAGGGGAATTTCCGTAGCCCAGTCCGAAAATTTCATCCTGATCGTCATCTTAAGCAAACATGCTGAAATTGAATATGACTGTTCCACGGATTAACCATAAGAAACATCAGCGTATTGTCGCTGAATAATGATACGTTATGCATGAAATGTATTTGCAGTTGCGAATACGGATAACCGTCAGCTGTGTAATGGAATGACGACAATGAAAGTTTGTGCTGGACCGGGCTCGAACCCGAATTTCCCCTGCATTGCGAGCGGTCGCTTTACCATTAGGATATCCGAGCACAACTCACGGCATGCACATCGAAAGGAACTATCGTATTTATCCGCCAACACCGGGTAAGCGACTTCAAAGTAAAACGTGTCCCCCGTACGGGAATACACATAATGGATGTACGAGTGCAGATTGCAGACTCGTGGTTGCGACATATGGAAGTTTGGATCTGGCCAAGAGTCGTGCTCGGATAGTCTAACGGCAAGGCGATCGCTCGTGATAAGCGTGAAATCCGGGTTCGAGTCCCGGTCCGATACAAATTTTCACTAGTGTCATTCCAGTATACAGCTGATGGTTTTCATAGCGCCTACAGTCACCGCAGTGTCAGTTTCTTTGGATATGCATGCGTATCTAAAAGAACATAGCGTCTTAATTCGGAATAACACAGGCATGTTATACCGTCAGTACCATTCCCACAGAATAATTATCAACATAGATTTAAATAATTTTTTTCTTAATTCAGCACTGAAGCATTATCATGAAACCACTGCGGAGAGAATGGTCACACCTGGCTCACCTGGAGGTTTTTCGCGGCATCGACAATGGTGACAGGTGAGAGCGAGTATAGCAAAAGCAGGCTGGTTGTTCGAGCATCGACGATGTGTTGCCTCATTAAAATTTATGGAATGTCGACCAATGACGGTGAAATCGACAAAAGACAACAATCTGTTGGGGACCACGTTTCCCCCACGTATCGCAAAAGTCGTCGGATTTTCCGTTCTGTAACACACAAGATTATCTGTTTCATAACTGGCAGTAGAGTTGAGTTCTAGGAAAGACTAAGGTGTTTCGGAGCACACCTGTACCCCACAACCTTGCAAATGCATACTCATAGCAGACAGTCCATACAGGACACGGCAACAGCGTGCATAGGCTACGGAAAACTGGGAAGAGATTGTCTGTGCTTTGTACATGGACAAAGCGTTATATACATGTGGAACATGTGTATTTGATAGTATGGAAACCATAATCACGGAGATATTTACTCATTCCATGTAGAAACATGTATTTGTGTCCAATTTTTTTTTCGTGAAGTTACTACAACTGATGTGATGATGCCATGGGTGTATCTTTACCATTTAATTTCTTTGAGCTGTTTCCCGTACATACTTGCTTTGGTCACAAACAAAATCATAACATTCAATTTTTCTGAGTGAACCGCATCATCCTCATTATGAAGTTCTGTTATTCGGTTGAACACAGTAATTGTGTATGATAATATCATGTTGCATCATGTATTACTTGAGAAAGTTCTATTGTTTTTCTTTCTTAGGTACCAATTTTACAATTTGTTTATCACTTTTGTTTTGACTGTATACTTTTTTACGTTCTATTTCCTGTATGTCACGTTGGTGTAGTTCCTGGTCGATGGTTTAAGATCCAAACTGGTCGGAAAAAATATGAAATTACAGTACAGCACCGGTTCATGAATTGCCTACGATATACAGGGTGTTTATAAATGAATATAGGGGTTTTAACGCTTTATAATATTTATTACATTAAACTTACAGTTATAAATGATATGTCAAAAGAAAGAGCAACTCAAACAGTTTTACCAAGAACATAATAAATGTTCAATGTGTGCACCGTTTGTCACACGGCACGCATCAAG
Organism: Schistocerca piceifrons; assembly: GCF_021461385.2. NCBI lineage: Eukaryota > Metazoa > Arthropoda > Insecta > Orthoptera > Acrididae > Schistocerca > Schistocerca piceifrons. Next base: position 703,081,154 of record NC_060138.1, read on the forward strand.
TCTATAGCCGAGTTCTTCCCAAACGTCGATAAGTGTGGCTTCAGTGATTGTAGCAACAGCTGCTTCAATCCGGTTTCTTAATTCAGGGTGGTCTGCTGGTAGCGGAGGCACATACACACGATTCTTGAAGAAGCTCCTAAGGAAAAAAATCGCATGGCGTCAGGTCGGGTGAACGTGGAGGCCATGCAAAGCAAGCCCTTTCATTGGGCCCCTTGCGACCTATCCAGCGCTTGGGTACAGTAAAGTTCAACCAATCGCGTACTTCGCTATGCCAGTGAGGTGCCGCACCATCTTGCTGGTGCCAAACGCAACTGTTTGAGTTGCTCTTTCATTTGACATATCATTTGTAACTGTAAGTTTAATGTAATAAATATTATAAATCGTTAAAATCCCGATATTCATTTATAAACAGCCTGTATTTGTGTTGTTGTTTGTCTCTTACAGCAAGTGTTTGAGGTGCTGAAAACGCTGTTTCACAAGAGTACGCGGCAGATCCGTGTCATTCACAGGGATCACTAGTCATCTGACTCCGTTCACGCCCTTTATATAGCTTACGGAACCTAGTAACAACACTGAAAACTAGGAACACCAATGAACGCTGGGTGGCCTTTCCCCTTATCACAGAGAACTGCAAGTCTAATCATTTACATACCCGCCGATGGTGTGTACGTGTACGCAGTTACACTGATATCCGAGCATGTCTTCTGGGTGCTGCACTTTTTTTGTCAGGCAGTGTATACTTGGTTTCGGGAGGTTTTGAGTACTGAAAGAATAATTTTCAACAGCCTTCTGGATTCGTATACGTGATCAGAGATTTTCCGAGCCCGCCAGGAAATCTTTGTGGACATTGGGCTGTGATAAAGAGTTGCAGTTAACAAAAAGCGTTCATAGCCAGTGGGAAGATACCTGAGACAAACTCCAATCCGTCTGCAGCTGCAACTGTGACTACGACGAAGACTGAAATGTTAAATAGTTGCTTGAAAATTGCAAGCGCATGATATGTCGGTGGGGAACTACCTTGGAGGGTAGAACCGGGGTTCCGTCCGTTCAGTGGAATACGAAGAGGTTCTGACCACTTTTGAAAATTTATCATTGTTTTGAGACACAAACTAGGAAGAGTTACTAACAAATTTCATTTGCATTTCCTTTCGCGGTCGCTGAATGATTTCGATAGTTCCAATTCTTGGAGGTGAGTGCGTTGTGATTAATCCCAGTTGAGTGTTATTATTGAGTGACAATATTAAATTGCATTGTGGAGCTAACAGATAGCGGGAGGAGAAGCTGGTGGAACAAATATCGTTGTCGAACGTGTTGCACTGGAAATAAATCATACTTTTTCAATGTTTGTTTTTTAAGTATTTGACACCCATCGTCGAAATACTCATCTCAAGATCTTACATTTCTTTGATTCCGTTGAAAGTAGCCTGTTTCGAGTTTACAGGGAGATTTCACGGTACATATGTCGCAGTACCACGATCGTATGTAGGAGTGTTCCTGAAATCAAGTTGCAGAAGTTGTGCCTATTTAACCTTGTCTCGCTGGTTAAAGAGAGAATAGCGCCTCGAATCGAAATTATTTCGCATGCAGATCAATGAAGGGAGTTGATCGCCGTTTAATTCTTCTGTCACTATGTTATAATTACATCAAAGTGCCTAGATAGCGCAGACGAAGGTAACGTAAATCTGTTTCACGAGTTCGTGAACAGAAGGGAGGAGTCAGCACATTTTTTTAAAAGTATTACCACAACTATAGGACAAGTACTACATACATATTTATTCTCCTCTGAAAATCGTAAAAAAGTGGTGCTTATTAATAGCAGCAAAGTTTGATGGGCTCAAGACATCTCTAACGGGTATTAAATATCGTCAATCTTCGCAGCACGTGCATCTACGTTCGTTGCCAAATTTTTCATCAAGTTCTATGCTCTGATTCATCATTAGTTCGGTACATTACATATAAAAATGATAAATACGAAGCACTGTAATGACACACAAAACAGTGTCACTTTCATTGTTTTGGAAGTGCCTACGCCGTCGTATTTCGCTGAGCAGACACTAGTGTTGAATATGCAGCAGCCAATACATTACGCTACAGGTTACGTCTGTGCGTGTTTGCGCCTCTACGTCAGCCCATACGTCCTTAGAGAGCCATGAAAGCTTCCCCGTGGCGCAAAACGTTGGCAGAGTGATATCAGCAGACTCCATACCTCTTCATTTGGCCGTTTTTGTGGATCGTATTTCAAACTGTAGGAGCTTTCAGCTATGCAACAAATACGTATCTACATAATCACACCTGAGATAGTAGCTTCACAAGACTCTGCTGTAGAAGACTTCAAAAGTAGGAAGCCACTCTGGTAAATTACGTCTGACATTACCGTCGCTAAATTATTTACCAGTTCCTTACTGTATTCATTTAAGACGATAAAATCTAAAATATGATAGAAAAACAAAATTACAGAAGTGTATAATTATTTTGTCTGAAGAACGTAAAGTAGAATATATTTGCGCGATTGTAAAGAATACATTTGAAGGAGTGAACTCATGAACAACTATCACTAGGGAGCTCGACAGTAATATGAACAGGAATTACGAAATATGACTTGTTGTGGGTGAGGTCTGGCCGTAGACAAAACACAGCAAGTCAGTTTAAATTTAACTTCAGTAACTGAAATGAAATGGAGTTATTCACAATGAAATAAATGAAGATGCAATGAGATGAAATAATATCACAGAAAACCGTTTACGAATGCTCTCGGATTTATTGATGTTCGCGAGCAATCACCTTAATCATCTGGTTTTCTGTGCGAAACCCTTCTTTAGCACTGTGTTCGTAGTGTCACTAACCGGCCGGGGTGGCCGAGCGGTTCTAGGCGCTACAGTCTGGAACCGCGTGACCGCTAAGGTCACAGGTTAGAATCTCACCTCGGGCATGGCTGTTGTGATGTCCTTATGTTAGTTAGGTTTAAGTAGTTGTAAGTTCTAGGGGACTGATGACCTCAGAAGTTAAGTCTCATAGTGCTCAGAGCCATAGCCTAGTGTCGCTACTCTCAAACAACTCCTGGAGCACTTCTGGCCGTTGCTTAAGAAAATGATAGAAGGAAACACCGGTGACAATTAACATTCAGTCAGGGTAGGAGACGTGCTTGGATAACATAAAGCTGCTCGTTAAAAGAAGAAAACTGGGTCCCAGCCCCCGTCTAGCAAAGTTTCCACGACTTACTCATCGCAGTTAGGTGCACACTAAGCAAATCATGAAATTACTGGTAACTGTTAAGTACTTTTCAACAACAGCTTTTCTGCAGGTTCTGATCAACCTCTGTACAGAGTGAAAATCGTCAAGCTGTGTCTATCTCGAACTTTTGTCGTAGGCAATTTGTGACTTATCCTATGATGACACGTCCTTTGGATTTCAGTCGGTCTTTTGGACCCATCACATGTGACATAGTGTGATTAGTACTAGTTTAAATTAAACTTTCCTCAGCTATCGCGAATTTGGAATTAAACTCCCTTAGTTGCGTCAGGCTGGAGCGCCCAATCATCGTAGCCAACTCTGGCGTAAGACAGCTGTCAGTTTGATGTTAAAAGCAGATACATTCAAAGATCTAAATATTTTTGTTGGTCTGAAACTACTTACATGATTTATGAAAGGGCAACGCGGTCTGATTCGTCGTTTCGAGAAATACGATATGTACAGCAGAAAATAAGTAGCCTCCTGTTTGAAAAAGTTACCGGCGTCTCTCTACCTAATTTTTCTATGAGAATACAGTTAATATGCGTGAATTCAGATTTATAATATTTTAAACGGTTTCCGAAATATTTGTAGTAAATCGCCATGTATAGAGTATGGCAATTTGTAGTCAATTACTTCAGACTCAGGCCTATGTGAAGATGCTAAACGTTGACCGACTACAGTGAGAGAAGTCGACGGTTATCTAGTGGGCAAACAATAAAGAATTGTAATCTATTATCCCACGTGACCCAAAAGGTGGCCGCTGTCGTTCAGACCATAGACAATTCTGTTTTGTCCTTGGTAGAGGACACAGCTCCAAGAAGCTGCCCTCCAGTTCCTCTTTGAAGATATTCGCCATCGGAAAGTGCTCCTTCTCTCCGTCGCATCTGAGTGACGTCACCGTCTCTCGTCACAGAGAAGTCAGTGTGTTTGACGAATGACTCGTCCATTGGATCTGCTAATGTCCTTGCAGTTGCAGTGGTAATTGATGTTCACACAGCTCAGCTGTGCTTAAATCCAGACCATTTTGTGCCGATTTTAGCGCTGACGCCTGTAACATTAATTGGATTTATTTTTATTTTCAGAACTTCTGTCAAACGCGAAAAATCCCTATGTGATATGCTGTTTCTTGACAAACTGTTTCCTCAAGCGTTTGTCATTTCTCTCATTTCTCTTTGTGGGGATATTTAACTAGTAAAAGAACTTTACTGTGATTCGGGATGTGGAGGAGCAAAGTATAGATACCGCGGCATTACAAGAGAAGTTACAATTACCAGTAATAATGCTGCACCTCCCCCACCCCCCCCCCACCCCCCCCCCCTCCGCGCAACGTTTGTCACGCGTTAGATTATTTGGATAAAGTCAGATAGCTGCACGTGCATGGGACTTTGTTTTTACTTTTTCTTTATATTTGACGGGTATCCGCCATAGTTCGTCTCGTCTCCACGTTACATCTCACCTACAGAATCCTCACAGTAAAATTATCGCTACGCAGACGGTTCATTTAAACACTAAGGTAGATTACTAGGCATGGTCATATTCGAAATGTTGCGCCATTGGTTTTATTCACTCTGTGAATCTGACTTCGCCAGAAAGTTATGATAACTTCAGTGTATTGTAGAAGATAGGTAGAACGCGGTTTTACGTCTTATGGAAGACAAGCTCACTAGCAAAATTTCATTTTGGACAAGAAGAGGGACAGATCCTTTTCGGCGTTTGCTTTGTGCTACGTAGGGAAACTGCGGAAAACGAATCTGCAGCTTATTTTTAATGTAAAATTCGGTCCCAAGGGAACTTACCACTTTTCAAATATTAAAAAAAGCCACAGGTATTACAAATAAAAATGTCAGAGAATGTTACGACTGACAGTATAACAACTCCCGAATTTGTTGTCGAGTTTTGAAGTGACTTATCCTTGCTTATATCAAAGTAACTCTGAGCAGTGTGTTCTAGCAAACCCATTTGATTTTACAAGCTTTTTTGCGTGGCCATCATCCACAGCAAGTACAGAATTATTCGTTTTGTAAATGAAAACCGTCTTTTCTTGCTGCAATGTATTTAATTTGTTCCAGGACGTGTTGCCCTTTACTTTAAGACATACATGTTAAGTGTAGCTTAGAATAATACAGTTTTGTTTTGATATGCGATATTAGTAGATTATTAAAAAAAGACGTTAGCTGTTTTATAAACCACAAATATCGTAAATCAAAACAAAACTATATCATTCTATATTCCACTGAAGATGCCTTAAAGAGGGGTGTGTTCCGGCGACATGGCCGCGCGACTTGGAATCTCGTCACTAATATAACTTTAATGAAAAATACGCAAAATTAGTTACAAGTATGCTACAGAAAAACCAATGACTGTTTTGGACTAGCGGCAATGGGATGAAGTCACTGAACATAAATCCATGTCTGGGGCTTCAGTAGCTAAAAAGTTAATAACATTATTACCATTATCGTTTAAAATAAAATCTAAGAAATGAACCCCTCACGAAAGTCACAATTGTGATACACCAGATGAAAGAGGATAAGACCTCCAAAGTAGTGAACAGAATACTTTTTCTAATTACATTAATGAAAGATGTTATAAACAATTTAATTTATTTATGTTAGTAGTGCCACAGAGACACAAATGATCTTATCTCCGCCAGTTTCCATGTTTCATATTCCAGTAACTTTCAGTGTACATTTAGTCTCAGTAGTGATTTATAAAACAGATCAAGTTAGTGTTTTGACTCAAGTGTCATTTGTTTAAAATTGTTGAAAGAATAAAAAAGAGTTTATTAAGAGGTTGCAAAACGACTGCAAGGATTTCTAAATGCTTTATCATATGTATTTATATGAAACTATTGTGAAAATTACGCATGGTGGTTAGGATGAAAGTATTTGCATTAAATCGAGGAGCCGTCAGATGACCAAACTTTTAAATTAGCGTGCAGGGTAGAGCTCATAGTCTTTCCTCTGTCGTCCTGCATGTGGAGTTTTGATGAGGTATTTCCATCTTGGTTTCGTTTTAAGTCGGTGAAGTTGTGGGCGGTGTGTAATGCTACGAGTGTTATGTTCGGTGTAACATAACTTGTACGTTATTATTTAGCGCTTGCTGCTGGGCGTAAATGCTATGTCTGCTCAAAGTAATTCCAAATTTTGCGCTGGTGAGAGATACTGAACAGTTACTCAATCAGCCGTTTGTATGTGGTCAATGTTTCGGGATTTCAACCAACAGATCCAACCTCGGTATATTATTTATTAAATTATTTGGTAATGTCTCACTGCTGGTATAGGATTTTGGTACAAACATGTTATGTTGGCGGGCTATAGAAATACGATGTATGTCCACACCCTATTAATGTTAGCGAACCACGCTGAGTTAATGCCCGTACGTTGCCCACACTCTGGCGGAACTTACTGCTGCGTCGTAATTGTTTGTATGAAAGGGGATACACGACGTGAGGAGTAGGAGCTTGAATTCCAGAAAGAAACGTCATAATGATCTATATTGCAAAGCGTCTGTCCCGGATCACAGAACCCAGAACCATTAGCAGGTTGCCTATGTAATGGCTTCCTGGGCAACAAAAATTTTATTTTCAATTTTTCTTATGAATAGCGAACGAATTTAAAAATTTTAAATGCTGACGTAATCTACTCATTAAGAAATGAAATCTTATGTGAAAGGTTCAACACAGTGAGACAAGTATTACAGTTACAACCAGTATGCGAGGGTGCTTTGATAAGTCTGGTAAAAAAGAAAGAAAAAATGTGGGTTTCGTAAATAACTCACCTTACTTCTGGACGTAGTCTCCTTTTGTCATCCACGCTATTTACCTGACTTGGATACAAGTGACTTCTTCCTCTTTCCGAACTTGTTCAAATGTCCAAATGTGTGTGAATTCCTAAGGGACCAAACTGCTGAGGTCATCGGTCCCTAGAGTTTCACACTATTTAAACTAACTTATGCTACGAACAACACACACACCCATGACCGAGGGAGGGCTCAAACTTCCAGCGGTAGGGGCCGCGCAATCCGTGCCATGGCGCCTCTAACCGCGCGGCCACTCCGAGCGGTTTTCCGAACTTGAAACTTTGGCTTGCTGGGAAGAAATTTTCATCAAATGAGGAAGTCAAAAGAGTATTTGCAGAACTTGACCAACCTATTTTTCCAATGGAATGAGAAAGCTGGGCGATCACTGGATCAAGCGTATGTCCCTCAAAGGGATATACACTTGATTTCAGGGATCAAATTCTGCAAATTACTCGTTGAGTGATACTATCACTTCCTCATTTGATGAAAATTTCTTGCCAGCAAGCCAAAGTTTCAAGTTCGGAAACAGGAAGAAGTCACTTGGGACTAAGTCTGGTGAATAGGGTGGGTTACGAACCAGTTCAAATCCCAATTCATACACTTTCGCTATTGTTACCGCTAATGTGTCGGATGGTGCATTATCCTGGTGAAAGAGCACTTTTTTGCGTGCCAATCGTGGTCTTTTTTTCAGCCAACACAAGTTCTAAATGATCCAACAATGATGCACAAGAGTGCCCAGGCATGGTTTTGCCTTTGTCCGTGGAATCTATCAGATTCATTCCTTGAGAATCCTAAAAATAGTGGCCATTACTTTACCAGGTGACAAAACGGTCTTTGGCTTCTTCGGTGCAATTTCACCAGCTTCTGTCCGTTGTTTTGACTGTCGTTTTGATACTGGTGTGTAACGGCGGATCCAGGTTTCACAAACTGTGACAAATCGGCCTAAAAAGACGTACGGATTGCGATTAAACGTCGCCAGACATTGTGTTGAAATGTTGTGCCGAGTGCGCTTTTGGTCGACTATGAGCAATCACAGCACGCTCATCACACACAACTTCTTCATACCTAGTTCTTCGTGCACTCGCTCAGCTGAGATGCCCACTGTCTTAGCAGTCTCAAGAATTTATATTCGGCCGTCTTGCATTACTATATCATGGACTGTGTCAATGGTTTCCTTTGTGGTGACATCAGTTGGACAATGATTTCCTTTGTGGTGACATCAATTGGACTGCCGGAGTTCTCTTTGTTTTTGGTGCTTGTCCAACCACGTTTAAATTCATTAATACAGAAGTAAATGGTGTTTAGTTATGGTGCAGAGCCAATGTGAACTTCCTCCAGTTCTGTTATGATTTGTGCGGCAGTCCAGTCCTTCAAATGAAACTGTTTAGTAATAGCGCGAATCTCTGTTTTGTTCATTTTCAGTTGCAGTGGACAGACACACTGACGGCTGTCAGCAGCGAACTGTGCGCTGTACAGTGTTGAAATTCTGTATATGATGCTTCGAATAATTGAGCTTACCAATCACGAAGGCGTTACAAAAATGTTCCATTCTTGCATGGAAATTTACCAGATTTTGTCTTGAGTCGGTGTAGCTCACCAAAGTCAAATACCTTGACTACGTTCACCTAGTATTTGAGAATGTGAGCACCTGGTTACCTGCAACAAACTTTACATATAATTTCAAACCCTTGTGAAACTTTTTACCGCGTACTGCATTTTCCCTGTTCATGCAGTCAAACTTCAGTATCTTGCATGACTTTGTAATATATTACTTTTTACTACTAACTCTGTTCACAACACATTTTGCAGACGTTGAATGCATCGGCGAAATTATATGATTGTGTGACACACAATTGAAGAGCCATGACGTTGTAAACAATGAGATGCAAAAAAAACGAACGTTTGCTTAAAACAGAGCGCAGATTTTCGAGAATAGACTCTACCAGTGTTTGAAAATGAGAGCACTTAGCGACCTCCAACAAACCTTAAACATAGCTTCAAACCTTTTTGAAATTTCTCGCTTACATGTTTAACATCAAATTTTTAACACATTGGCTCATTTGTAAAGTAATCATAAGTTTGAAGCTCTTTTATATTTGGGATTATTTAAACAATCTGTGTATTGTATTGTGTATTAGACAGTGGACCTAGAAACGACGCAGAGGCTTCGTCGCACCGTAGCCCTCAGTGGTTCACAACCCCATAACACGCCACAGCAGTCCACCGACCCCACCGCCGCCCTACACCGAACCCTGGGCAATTTTGCGGTTCGGCTACCGGTAGACACCCCCTCACTCCCCCCCCCCCCCCCCCCCCCCCGGGAACGTCTGTTACGAGACGAGTGTAACCCCAAATGTTTGCGTGGTAGAGCAATTATGGTGTACGCGTACGTGGGGACAGTGTTCGCGCAGCAGTCGGCTTCCCACAACCACCTGTACTCGTCTTGTGATCGCTTTAACAGTTTAACTACTGATAACAAAGTAAGAAATACAGCCGCAGTCCATCACACAACTCCAATCTAACTTAGCTGTCCAAAGACACTCAGTTAAGCACAGCACATGGATTCAATAAGAGTTACACTCAATACAGCCGCAGTCCATCACACAACTCCAATCTAACTTAGCTGTCCAAAGACACTCAGTTAAGCACAGCACATGGATTCAATAAGAGTTACACTCACATTTCCTAAATTTTATCACGTAGCTTAGTGCATTACACAAAGTGAACTGTAAATATATCAAACAGTGATATGTATTCGGGAAAAAGGAGAATCTTTTTCAAGCATAAAGACGAGAGAAAATCGTGCAATGTACTCGTTAGGGCAAGATCGTACGTCTCAGCGTTCGAGAGCAACCATGTATTCAGCGCTTTTAGCGACGAATTCATTGCTTATGTAGTTTTTACATAGACTTTTAACTATCCATCGTACTTTCTGCTGAGTCATTATTCTGTCTTACGATTCAACTGAAATGAACAAACATCGGCTTAAGTAACATGTGCGATGTTCACGCGGTTTATGGCGTATCAGCGTGTATAGCCCACACCGTGATTGTTGTTAGCTTTGCATTATTACTGAACGAAAGTTATCTGGCTGCAGTACGATTTTTCCTGGTACGAGGTAAGTGTGTGAACTAGCCAGAGGGGGCAGCATGTCGACAAGCGTCCAACAGCTACTCCAGGCGGCCCACCTGTGGCCTTCGGGACACGTGTCACCGCGTTGCTGAGCCACGTGCTCACGCTCGGCGCGATCGATAGCGCAGGGCTCCAGGTCGAGTCCCGCCCCGCCTCTCAGTCGCCATTCTCATCCACATCGTCTTTAGCGCCGACGATATCGTCGTTTAACTCACTTCTGAACATAACGTGGTCCATTCAAGAACCGGTGGAAGGGGGGGGGGGCGAGGTGAAGAGAAAATTGGGGACTATTTAAGATCCTTTGTCTTGGGGTGTTTTTCTGTGCATGTTATTTCTTCCATAACCTTCGATTGAGTGTCAGCTAGAGATTAGTCTTATATTGGTATCTTCCTATTTTTTCCAAGACACTATCGTGAATGATCACTCCGTACGTTCCGTCGCACTTCCTGTCTCGATTGAAACAGAATAAACAGTGCATCTAGCTTCCACGATACGTTTATAGTAGCTGATACCTAGTCCATCCATTGCGACGTACGATTTAAAGTTTTCCACCGTTTTTTCTGTTTCCTTTCATTGCTGCAGCTGTCTATACCGAATATTCCATCACTTTTACATTCAGTCTTCTTAGAACATGGTGTCTGTTCTTCGATATATTTTGTTGTTTGTAATTATGTTAGCTTATTTTCTAATTTTGTACTCTCTGTCGCTTAAAAAATTATAAATTCAAGGTGCATTCGGCAGAGTTATGCAGTTTTAAATTTATTTTCTTATTCTCTTTATCTGACGTAACTATGACCTAATTTTTCGTGATATAGGTTCCGACGAGTCAGTAATACGGGGTGTTCAAAAAGTCTCTCCGCAGTGCCGTATGATTGTTAGCCGCGCGTGTCGTATGATTGTTCGCCTGCCTGGTTTGCTTCCCTTCAAGTGGCCCCTCCAAACATTCCACTGTTTCTTTTATCTCAACCAGCGTCAGTAGTATCGTTGGTGTGTGTCGTTACGTGTTGACGTGAACGTTTATGTTTAGTGCCTTTGTTCGTTTGTTTCGTTTTTGTCAGTGTTAAAATGCTAACCATTGAAGAACGTATGTTTTTAGTCGAACAAGTGTTCAGAACTGGCGGTAAATACACAGTTTCAGTCTCAAACATTTAATTCAGTTTTCACGGAGACAACAGTCCCACATCGCGATACTGTGCGAGATTTGATTAACAAATTTCGAATTACGGGTTCAGTGACAAATGCACCGATAAGTGGTCGTCCTAGCTTTTTGTCTGAGGATAAACTATTCGATATTTCCGATAAAATGTCCGTGAGTCAGAACACGTTTGTAAGAAAACTCGCCCAGGAAATCGATGTTACTGTCGGAACGGCCCACACAGCTGTAAGGAAAAAATTATAACTTTCCCATACAAATTGACAGTCGTGAAAGAACTGAAAAATACTGATCATGGCAAGAGACTACATTATTGTCAATGGTTCAAAAATTTTGTTCAACAAAATGGAAGGGATATTCTTAATGAAACGTTTTGCACTTATGAGGCGTGGTTTCATTTATCCGGGTACATGAACTCGCAAAATTCTCTTATGTGGAGCACTGCAAATCCATTGTGTATTCATGGGGAACCACTTCATTCTGTGAAAATAGGAGTTTGGATTGCAATTGCTACACGTCGAATTGTGGGTCCCATATTTGTAAACGTAACAATAAACGCACAACGATACTGCAGTGATATTCTGTACCCATTCATAGGAGAACTTGTGTTAAATGAAATACTGAACGGTTATTTTCAACAAGATGGTGCAACCGCGCATACAGCTCGCGTTTTAATGTCATTGCTTGCTGATGTTTCTGGTGATTGCATAATTTCACAGGGACTTTGGCCTCCACGATCGCCCGACCTAACACCACCTGACTTTTTCTTCTGGGGTGCAGTGAAAACAACTGTCTATAAAAACCGTCCAAAATCCATCGATATTTGGAAAACTGCAGTATCCACTTTCACTGCTTCTGTTACAGAAGCCATAGAGCGTTCTTAAGGTTGTTGGATATCTTACTGGGAAACAGAGATTCGAGCTTCATCCATTTGCTACCTTACATGGTCAAGGTTCGTCACCAAAGATGAGAAACTTGACCCCTTTCGGAAACGCACCAGTGAAATACAATACGAAAGAACAGCTCTAGATAAAGGCTACAGTTCTCATTTTAATTGCTGGGTTCACATGTTTTCAATAACTCTCGACCCGCCTGAGGTATTTACCCGTACTATGGATAGGATACATGGGCGTAAGTGTACTATAAGATTTATTTGTTTGCCGACTTTTTCTGCATTACATTCGAGTAACTTCACAACAATTCCCAAAACTAATATTTTAAGTTGTAATGTAATTCATATGAGCAGTTAGTAGTTAAATATTTCGTAACTCATTCTGTTGTATTGCGCTCATATAACATTTACGTCCTCCATTTTTCCACTTAGTGGAAACTTCTCTCCATGGAGTAAATTCGTTGGGTATTATTCGCTTAAAGTGGCTATGTAAATCCAGGATTCCCTTGTTAACATTAGCACAATATCTGATCTCGACAAAACGTTTCAGGTGAAAAGAAAAAGTATGCCTTCTCCTGCACCTACTTGTGTTTTTCTCGGCGCCTACAACCTCCCTTTTCAGAAGATTCTATTCTATTACTCAACCCTCCTGATTCTTGTTCATTCTCAAATCGATTTCAATGTTAAGAGCTAATCAGTTGCATGTTAGTAGTCCTAGCGTTTCTTCTCTTGCAACTGGGACTAAAGTCTTATCTTCATAATAATCGTTTATAAACGTAGAACGCAAAAATTTGGAAGTTGTAAAGTAGAATCTATTTAGTTAACCGGTTTTCAGATCAGGAGGCAGTGATGAGACTACAACTGACTATCGCCCTCAAAGACGATAAAGTAAAAGTGACCAACTGTGAAAAATATGTTACACTTAGGATGTGAAGTGTAAAAACAGAGTAAATATCATCTTTGACAGAGTATCTATAGCATAATTAAAAATAATTAAAGTCATTAACTTAGCAATAAGTAAATAAGAAGGAAGATACAAGAATCATTAAAGTTAAATACTGGAAAAAGGCTATATATATATATATATATATATATATATATATATATATATATATATATATATATATATATATATGCCGCACCTGATTCTATTATTTACATATTTGTGTTCTATTTATAAGTAGCATAGAAATGACAAGCTATTTTTATGTGTAATCGCTTCGATGGATAAACACCGGTGGCCTTTAAAATCCATGGAATTTACGTAGGTGTTGACGCTCCAACAGAGGCAGTTTATGGAACAACAACAGAAAGCGTCATAAAAACAACGGAATTTGTTAAAACTACTGACAAACAGAACGGCTTCGTCAACGAATCAAAAAATCAAATGTAACAGCGCTTTCGGATTTCAACAGCACAAAGGAACTATGGGACACGTACCTGTGCAGCCCAGACCAACATTTCTAGCCACATCTGGTAACAGACGACTACCAGTAATGGGCACATTTCGTATCATGGATCGGCACTGACACATTCGACCTGCCGAGGAAGGTCTTTGGACAGAAAGACGTTAGTAAGGGGAAGTAGTCCGAGCTGATTATCTTCCCATACTAAAACAATAACGAGTGTGCTTGCGGCCACTTACCAATTCCACAGCATAAAAAAAAGCCCAGGCAGGCATATTCAGAATGGGTGTCTGATTTACAAGATATTGCAAGGCATTGCAATTTCACATGTGAACTTGACGGTCAAGAGAGTGTTTATACTGAGAGATTGATAAGAGGGTTCATTAACTACTTACCCCTCGTGATACCCTTCAGAAATTGGCTCTACAATCCTGCAGTCCTTCAATGGATGAAGTTTTAAAGATTGCTGAAGCATATAAAGCTACTCTACGAATTGTAAAAACAATCGAGGGTGGAAATACAGAAGACACACCTAAAATTTTTCAAAGGAGCAGGCAGTTTAAATCGAAACAACCACATTCAAGAAGTTCATGAAAAGAAGGGAACACTAACCAGCAATAATGTGTAAGTATTACCCAGAATGTAGAGTGAACCATAGCCGGAATGAATGCAAATTGAGAAATGCGGTGAGCAGTACCTGCAAGAACACTGTATACATATCCCCCATCTGTGCAGAAATAAAAATCTTTTCACAGCCAAAAGCATCAACATTCAAACTCATGGACCAGGTAAAAGCAGATGAGAGCAAATGAAATTGCCTAAGCTGTAAAAACCAGCAGTAATGCAGTCACCAGCAGTGAAGATGTAAGGAAAACCTACGTACCACTGGAAATGGACGGCTGCACAATGAATTTCATTATGGGTAATGATGCAGCTTGCTGACACTAATAAACTTGAATGCTTACGAATTGCTGGGATCACCGGAGTACTGGAATTCAAATTTTACATAGACAACATCCAATGGAGCCCACGTTAAGTTGAAGGGACAAATGCCAGTAGTCAAACACAATGAAACAAACAAAAAGCTTACATTAATGATTGTCAACTCACGAAGGGAGTTAGTCTCGTTGGTATCAACTGGTTCAGTGCCTTCAGTTTATCTTCAAAACCTCAAAGGAGTTATGAAATTTAATATAGTAGTTATATCACTGTTTATCAATTACAGGCCAGTACCATTTACTATGATGGATAAAGTTAAAAAAGAAAGACTTGCCAAAGAAGGACTCTAGAAGCCATTGAAGACCAGTTAACAAGCTATATCAGTTGCAAATCCAGACGTAAGCTATTATTTTAAAAAAGCTCTAACTGCTGGTGGAAGAACAGTACTGCTCCACTGATTTGGAGCGTACTGGGAGTGTAAAAGGTGCTGTTGGGGTTGTTTTTGTTTCTGTCGGCGCATAAACCTAGACAGTTCTGTTTCTTGCAGCGTCTTTAGTTCAGTGTTCGAGCACTCGTCGTGCGCACCTCGTATCACGACAGCACAATATCAACAAGTAGTTCCTGTAATAGTGCGCTGTATTAGATAGAGAAGCAGTACGTAACGTATGCAGTACTGGAAGAAGTGCGAGTATCTTACATATGGATAGTGACAGTGCAGGAGCAGACATAGACAGTGTTCATCTTGATGGTGATAATAATCAGGCTGTTGCCGGAACCTCAAATGTTAGCCCAACCAACACAACGTCTGCTACAAAAGGAAAGAACCGCCACAGAAGGGAAGCATCGTGGAAGAGGAATGTGTTAAAAAAGACACGGAACAAGTGCGTTATAGACGCACGTATTTCATGGCTAACTGTAATTTCAAAGCGAAATGTTTTACTAAAGTGACGGATAATATTAAAACAAAGTTAACAGTGTACTTCAGTGCAGTAGAGAACAGAAACAAACGGGATACATATATTTAGGCGGACTAAGTAGTATTACCCCTGTACAAAGACGTAGGCCTAAAACCGGCAACGGACAAAATCGAGACGCATGCAAGTATAGAATACAGCAAGGTGACTTGGACGTTAATGTGTGTAAAAGGGCTTTGTATTCGCTGCGTGGTTCGGTTAAATGAAGGACTGACCAAATAACAAAAACTTACAGGATACAAGCCCGTTTCCTATGGCCAACCGTGGGAAACACAACAATAGGCCAAATAAAATATCTGACATTATTCTACAAACTATTGATGACTATAAAATTAGCTTTCCCAGAAAAATCTCTCATTACAGTCGCGAAAGAAATAAAGAGAAACGCTGTCCCTCACCGGAATTAAATTTGGCAAAAATGCGTAGGTTATACTTCTAAAAGTATAAACCGACTGTCTATGAAAAAAATGCGGAAGGGGAAAAAATGTAGTCCATTAGTGTCATGTGATTTTTATTGCCATTATTTTTCTGAGTACTACAACCTATCTTTTGGGGTTCCAGGTTCGAGTCCCAGCGGGATCAGGGACTCGCCTCGAGAGGACTGGGTATTTGTGTTCTCCTCATCATTTCATCATCATTCATGAAAGTGTAGAGATTGGACTGAGCAAAGGTTGGGAATTTGTACGGACGCTGATAACCGCACAGTTGAGCGCCCCACAAGCCAAACGTTATCATCGTCATCTTTTGGGATGCCAAGAACTGACGCGTCCCAAACATGTGACCCTTTGGAAAATCAGATCAAAAGGTAAAAGATTCTCCAACTGTCTAAAAACTGAAGATTGATGTAGGGTTGCATATGCAGAAAAATGAGGAATTTTACCGAGAGCTTCAAAATAAAACAAACCAGGCTAAGAACAACGAAAACACTGAAGTGCTGTCTTTGATTTTGAGCAAAGTCTACCACTGCCATTACTGTGAGCGGAGATGCGTTTTTAAAAAAAGGCAGCTGTGGTTATATAACTTTTGTGAACACTCTGAAAGGACAGGCACATCATTGTGTTACACATACGATGAAACTATTGGTAGGGACGGTGAAAATGAAGTGATTAGTGTGCTTATTAATTTCATTCAAAGTGATATAAGTGATGACATTACAGTCTTGTATCTGTACTCAGATAATTGTATGATGCAGTATAGGAATATCGGTATATTTTATATACAGGGTGTTACAAAAAGGTACGGCCAAACTTTCAGAAAACATTCCTCACACACAAAAAAAGAAACGATGTTATGTGGACATGTGTCCGGAAACGCTTAATTTCCATGTTAGAGCTCATTTTAGTTTCGTCAGTATGTACTGTACTTCCTCGATTCATGGCCGAGCGGTTCTAGGCGCGTCAGTCTGGAACCGCGTGACCGCTACGGTCGCAGGTTCGAATCCTGCCTCGGGCATGGATGTGTGTGATGTCCTTAGGTTAGTTAGGTTTAAGTAGTTCTAAGTTCTAGGGGACTAATGACCTCAGATGTTAAGTCCCATAGCGCTCAGAGCCATTTTAACCATTTTGAACCTTCCTCGATTCACCACCATTTGGCCCAATTGAAGGAAGGTAATGTTGACTTCGGTGCTTATGTTGACATGCGACTCATTGCTCTACAGTACTAGCATCAAGCACATCAGTACGTAGCATCAACAGGTTAGTGTTCATCACGAACGTGGTTTTGCAGTCAGTGCAATGTTTACAAATGCGGAGTTGGCAGATGCCCATTTGATGTATGGATTAGCAAGGGGCAATAGCCGTGGCACGGTACGTTTGTATCGAGACAGATTTCCAGAACGAAGGTGTCCCGACAGGAAGACGTTCGAAACAATTGATCGGCGTCTTAGGGAGCACGGACCATTCCAGCCTATGACTCGCGACTGGGGAAGACCTAGAACGATGAGGACACCTGCAATGGACGAGGCAATTCTTCGTGCAGTTCGACGATAACCCTAATGTCAGCGTCAGAGAAGTTGCTGCTGTACAAGGTAACGTTGACCACGTCACTGTATGGAGAGTGCTACGGGAGAACCAGTTGTTTCCGTACCACGTACAGCGTGTGCAGACACTATCAGCAGCTGATTGGCCTCTACGGGTACACTTCTGCGAATGGTTCATCCAACAATGTGTCAATCTTCATTTCAGTGCAGATATTCTCTTTACGGATGAGGCTTCATTCCAACGTGATCAAATTGTAAATTTTCACAATCAACATGTGTGGGCTGAGGAGAATCCGCACGCAATTGTGCAATCACGTCATCAACACAGATTTTCTGTGAACGTTTGGGCAGGCATTGTTGGTGATGTCTTGATTGGGCCCCATGTTCTTCCACCTACGCTCGATGGAGCACGTTATCATGATTTCATACGGGATACTCCACCTGTGCTGCTAGAACATGTCTTTGCAAGTACGACACAACATGTGGTTCATGCACGATGGAGCTCCTCCACATTTCAGTCGAAGTGTTCGTACACTTCTCAACAACAGATTCGGTGACCAATGGATTGGTAGAGGCGGACCAATTCCATGGCCTCCACGCTCTCCTGACCTCAACCCTCTTGACTTTCATTTGTGGGGGCATTTGAAAGCTCTTGTCTACGCAACCCCGATACCAAATGTAGAGACTCTTCGTGCTCGTATTGTGGACGGCTGTGATACAATACGCCATTGTCCAGGGCTGTATCAGCGCATCAGGGATTCCATGCGACGGAGGGTGGATGCATGTATCCTCGCTAACGGAGGACATTTTGAACATTTCCTGTAACAAAGTGTTTGAAGTCACGCTGGTACGTCCTGTTGCTGTGTGTTTCCATTCCATGATTAATGTGATTTGAAGACAAGTAATAAAATGGGCTCTAACATGGAAAGTAAGCGTTTCCGGACACATGTCCACATAACATATTTTCTTTCTTTGTGTGTGAGTAATGTTTCCCGAAAGTTTGGCCGTACCTTTTTGTAACACCCTATATATATATATATATATATATATATATATATATATATATATATATATATATATACATATATACTCTTTCAAAGGGCTAGGGAGATTTGAGAAAAAAATACACCGATGTCCAGAACCCGCACCCAGCTTTCTCCCCTGCGACAGGACCTTTGGTGTAATTGAGAAGGAAATTCAAAGTGAGAGAGAATGAATTTGCCACAAGGTTATCATATCGAAGTACATAATGTGAGTCATAAGGTCATTGTACATGATGTAACACGAATAATGTTTTTGGACTACACAACTAACTTCAAAAAATTCATCAGAATATGTGTCAGTCGTCGTAAAGGCGCAAAATTGACTGTCATGCACTGTTGATGATTGTACAATGGTAAGGGATGAGAAAGCAGGATCTGCTCTCCCACCAAGTGCTCTGCATCGCAGTGTTTAAAAGGATGTTAGATATGTAGCTTCGAAATATGTTCCACCTGATTGTTTGTAGTTTTACAACCAGATAGTTTGCACTGGGAGTGATGGTGCGCACAGTGATGATGTTCATGCTGAACAAAAATGAACTTCGTGTGAACCTCATTTCCATGGTGTATATAAGTCGTGTTGCATTTTAACGATATTTACTCTAACTGTGAGTCTGCTGTGTAACAAAGTATCTTACATTGATGATAACTTGTGTAAGTAGTACTGGTTATTGCATTCTTCATAGTAAACAGGAGATTTTAAAGCAACAGTAAATCCACAGCCTGAAGTAGATGAGTGTCCGATTGCAAAACCTGATGAGCCATTTCAGAAAATCTTAAATGACGAATGTTTTACAAAAATAGACTTACCAGATGCGTATATCCAGTTGGAAGTGGACAAAGAATCCAAGATGATGACAGTTGTCAATACTCCTCTAGGGCTGTTCAGATACCAGACATTACCATTTGGCATAGCAAGTGTTCCTGCAATACACCAGTGATTTGTGGAACAACCCAGGATATGGCAATTATATAGACGATATAATAGTTGCAGGGACAAATACGGATTAACACATGAAGAATTTGGAATATTAATTATTAAAGGTGGTGTAGAAACGGAGTAAAAGATATCATGAGAGATTGCATGGCACTCTCACTTCTGATTCGGTGCAGGGAATACGATCTACGGCGATTTGACTTCATACATTGTGATGAAATGGTGGACAGCAGTTTATGGTCTTGTTTGCGTGCTCTAGGGAAAGAAATATGGTAAGCTTTACCTGCGTTCAAAGGAACAGGGTACTGACTTAAATGACTGCAGTAAAAGCACGGTGTTGGTGTGCCGACAAAGCGCGTTTTTTCTGGGGAACGATGAAGAGACATTTCCAGACGGCCATGTGCAGCGGTCGCATTGTGCAAAACACATTAGCTTTGGCGCCAGACAGGGGACAGACGTCCGGGTATACGGCCTAGCGCCGAAAGGTCGCCGACAGCGCATTGTGAGCCTTGTTAGCGAGCAAGCCGCTGAAAGAAATGTAAGCGTTCTGCAAATGTCCGTGGGACAGGGAAACTGGCGCCAGACGTCCAGACTGTGTGTCAAAACACGTTTTGTCAATGCGAGTTGATGGCCGTTCTTTGCAAACTTTGAAATAGACGCAACAGGGGAGATAACAAGCTGTTTATGGGGGGCTGTGCTTCCACCCTGTATTGTGTTAGCAAAAGACACGGCAAATGCGTGGGAAAGAGGCCACGAAGCTGAATTTTTTTTTTTTTTTTGCGGTGCAAAGACCATTCTCTGAGCTTAGAATGCCAGGCTCCAGCTCGTGTTTGGATTGTGTGTAAGTGGGAGAAGTCAGAAAAGAGAAATGTGCTTTTGGAACTGAGCTGACAAGGGAACATAGAGGAAGGAAGAAAGGGCACTCTTGTATGAGTCTCTTGTACTGGCGCTTCGCTAGTAAAGAACTGCAGATCTCTACCTAAACAGTGAGACTGGTGTCCTTTGCTAGTGAGCGACTTAGAGCCTGTGCCAGTCACCTTCTGAACTGTCAGAGATGCTGTTTATATCATCACAGTCTCAATGAGTGACGTGTGGGTGTACGTATTTGTCTTGGCTCGGCCTTCTGAACATTTGACATATTCCGACACACACAGTCGTGACACGGAGTCAAATTGGTTTGGCAGAACAGCAAACGGGTACACCTGTACACTGGAATCCATCGGGGTTTCAGAGGCTCATAGGGAAGTACCTGCGTTCTGAATTAACCGAACGCGAGACCGCGTACTTGCATTTTTCTGGAACGCGCATTTTTTTGTATGATAGAGTATAGATGCTTGGTGGTGGCGTAGTTTGATGCCATAACCTGGATTCTCATGTATGAAGGCAGATGGAGCGAGTAGTGTTCTGGTTAGTGTCTGTGTCGATCCCTAGCAAATCACTCTGTCCACCATAGATCCCATGTTGGTAAGGCGTTTGTTAAATGAAAATGTTTGTGTGATGTTTATTTAATAATTTTGCTCTCCTGTCATGTTTAAGATCAATAAATCGATTGTCAATTAGACTACAGCTTCCCCCCTCAGTTCTAATTAACAGTTCCTTCCCATTTCTTATGGCAGTCCAGATCTGGAAGATGAGTAGCTTTTTCACTTGGTGTCAACTGCGTGCATCTTTACTTTATTAACGATAATCTTCTTTCAATCATTAACAATTTTAACACAGTTGCAAGTACATAAGTTAATTTTTTTATCAGTAAGTGTGAGACTTACACTGTAGTGCACAACAGTTTGGAATACATTTACAACCACATGAAATGCTAAGCAGCGACGCAAGTGTCGATTAACAGTAGTCGCTTAATCGTGAAGTAAATATTGTTCGTATCAAATACGAGTTGTCCAGTGAAAATCATGCAGTCGTTTCAGTAGACAGTAGCAGCTGCCCCACGTGTACGGCTTTTACCCGCGGACGCCGCTCACTGTGCGGGGCGTGGCCGTGATGACCGCGGCGGGAGGGCGGTTTTAACCGGCAGCAGCCGTAATCTGCAGCGGAGCGGCTGCTGTTGCTGCTGCGATGTCCCCAGCGCACCGTTGCCCCGCCGGATTTAATCTTGCGGTTATACTTTATGCTGGCAGATTTCCCTCAGTGCTGCGTCCCTAGGTAAGCGAGTCTGGAATTAATCCCGCCCCTAGTCTCTCGTTGCGTTTTCCGCTTAAATTACAGGCTGCTTTACTCTTCTGTGGTAGCACGCACGCGCCTTTATAGCTAAATTCTTGTGTGTTACTGCATTCCCCTTAATGTTTATTGTGATCCGTACCACTTGATGTCAATTCCAACCTGCAGATACAGAGCTTGACAGCGAGCAATTCATGTAGTGTTCACTGGATCCACATTCCGTCAAGCGCTTTATTACAGTAACCTAATTCCTCCTTTGTTGTTCTCTTATTGTCAGCTGTGTATGTTTGTGTTCCTCGACTCACTTCGCATCGTTATTCAAATTGTAGACATGCTATTTAGTCCCTGACAGTCGCTTTGCGTCTTTCTTTTTGATTGTCTGGTGGCTTGGTGCACTTGTTGTATACTACTCTTCATTTTTAGCGTTCCGTACTTCAGTCACTTTGCTTTGCGTCCGCCTGTCCGTCTCTCCGACTGTTAAAAGCCATTTTTCTCAGGTATGGATGGACGTATCAAGTTGAAATTTATGTCATATACTAAGATCTAGGGCCCATTGGCGGTATAACAATTTAAGCTTCTGAGTCATGGCAAACAAAACATTGAGGGTTGAATAACACGCGGTTTTTTGTTCTACTGATTTTTATACTCGCAAACTCAGCCTACAAGGTACTACCTGTTGACCTAGAAACAAATGGTTCAAATGGCTCTGAGCACTATGGGACTCAACTTCTAAGGTCATCAATCCCCAAGAACTTAGAACTACTTAAACCTAACTAACGTAAGGACATCACACACATCGATGCCCGAAGCAGAATTCGAACCTGCGACCGTAGCGGTCACGCGGTTCCAGACTGTAGCGCCTAGAACCGCTCGGCCACCCCGGCCGGCACCTAGAATCATGAAATTTGGCAGGAAGCGAGGTTTCAGGATACAAGCAAAGAAAAAAGTCTGAAATTGTTAATTTTTAATTATATCACTCGAAAAAAGTTATTTTGTCATTTATTATCTGACTTCAAACTTAAAACATTCTATAAAGTCATGGAATTCCCGGGACCAATATCTTGCCAGTATAAATGTCGGTAACAGGGAAAAAATCACCATGGTTCTAGATCCCCGAGATGGATGAACTGTTTATGTATGTAATTAAGGTTGTACGGAACTCTCAGAGCGCCAGTCCTACTCATACATCGCCAATGTTTTTTGTGTTACATCCCAGTTATCCAGATTAGATTAGATTAGATTGGATTGGATTGGATTAGATTTACTTTCATTCCAACTGATCCGTAATGTCGATGTCCTCTAGGATGTAGACCGTGTCAGAAAAACAATAATACATGACAAACATTTAAAAATATAACAAATAAGCTAATATACCTTCCACCCGTCCCAAGTGGAATGATAGTCTTTTTTTATGAACCCTATACGAATGGATCGTTTTGCAATACTCATTTACTAAGATCGCACTAATGCACTGAATTTAAAATTTAAAAAAAAATGCTTTTTAATTTGTAGGGTATTAAACATATAATAGAACTACTACAATACTTATTTCAACAGTGGATTAGGAGGAGTTGGCCACTAATAAATTCTTTAGACTTCTCTCAAACTGAATTTCATTGGTTGTTGAGCTTTTTATGGCTGCTGGCAAGTTATTGAAAATGTGTGTTTCTGAATAACGCACACCTTTTTGTACAAGGGTAAGTGACTTTAAATCCTTGTGAAGATTATTCTTGTTTCTAGTATTGATTCCATGAACTGAGCTGTTGGTTTGAAAAAGTGATATATTTTTAATGACAAATTTCATTAAGGAATAAGTATATTGAGAAGCATTAGTTAGTATCCCTAGTTCCCTAAACAGGCCTCTGCAGGATGTTTGTGAGTTCACACCACATATAACTCTTATTGCACGTTTTTGTGCCCGGAAAACTTTAGCTTGGCTTGATGAATTACCCCAAAAAATAATCCCATATGACATTATGGAGTGAAAGTAAGCATAGTATGCCAGCTTTTTCATTTTTATATCCCCTTTGCCTTACAGCATTCGCATTGCAAATAGAGATTTGTTTAGACGCTTCAACAGTTCTGTGGTGTGCTCCTCCCAGTTGAATTTAGTTCCGCCGTATTCAGTTTTTCCATCGACGTAAACTGTTTCAACGGCCGCAAGCATTTGCCTGCAGGAGAACAACGATCGTGTAGAGCCGCCACAAGTCCCATGTAACTTTTTCTTATTTTTACGTGTTTCACTCGACCAACGCGAGGATCGTCAGAAATTACGTGGCCGAGGGCCGCTCGTTACAAATATCGTGCAGTGTATAGCGACGCCGTCATCCACGCCGTTGTCGAATGAAACATGTAAAAATGAAGAACAAGTTTCATGCGACGTGTGGCGGCTCTACAATTTTAATATACTATTTCTCCGTTAACTACATATACTCTTCCATGCTAACATCTGGTTTCTACTCCAACCTTGAGATCGCGCTCTATTAGTGTGCCAGCGCTGGTCGCCGTGGACATCCACTGTGCCAGCGCTGATTCTGTCTTCGTCTCACTTACTCTACTGAATCAACGTCATGGACTATCACCGTTGTGTAGTTCGTCCGTCCCACTAACACTGAAGTTCATTTCACGTCATTTCTACCTTGCCGTCTTCACTGCGCCTAATTTTGGTTTCTCCTCGGCGCTTCAAACATTGTAAAATTTAAGAATTGTTTTTTATTTAACTCTAACTTATATCCTCTATAGTCTACATAATAGCCCCCTCATTTGTTGGGTGTCAGAATAATTAATTCTCATTTATTCGAAAATGTGTCTCGAAGTCCAGTTACTACCAAACCTCGTATAATGCAAAGGGCCCAAGATTCTCTAACCAAAATTGAAAAAAAATGGCTTTGAGCACTATGGAACCTAACTTCTGAGGTCATCAGTCCCCTAGAAGTTAGAACTACTTAAACCTAACTAACCTACCACACACATCCATACCCGAGGCAGGATTCGAACCTGCTACCGTAGCGGTCGCTCGGTTCCGGAATGTAGCGCCTGGAACCGCTCGGACACTCTGGCCGGCACCAAAATTGAGAAGTGCGTTTAGGGAAAGAATTCATTCTCAGTTTGTATATAATTATTTTAATGTATAAAACAAAACAAAATGGAACCCTAAAATTCCGTCTTTATTTTGCAAAGTTTCTAACCATCATCTGCATACAGAGTGAGACAGTTGATACAGGCCACCCCCAAATATATCCCGAATGAATCAATATATCGAGGTGCGGTTTTTCACCAAGCTATAACGGAAAATATGCCGGATTTCCTGACGTTAGGAAGTATTTTTGTATCTTCTATAGTAGCCAAATTACGACACCGACTGTGTTTTTTTCTTTTTTTTGTGGAGCTAGATACACTTTCCTACGGCATTTGAAAGAAGTGTCTAAGAGAACTTCAACGGCATAACGTGCATGGGACTTCATCAAACACTATCACGACAGCAGCACCGTAAACCACTGTCCCGCCGCCAAGAGAAGAGGTTCTACAACCGTCTGTCCTATCATAGAAAAGTAAGCAAACGTGTTACTCATGCACGCTTGAAGCGCATCAGTCTGTGTTCTGGTGTTGTAGCAATTAGATAACTTGCTCGTAAAGATACTGAGATGTTGAAAATGTATACGACAATCGAAAAAGTGAATAAAGTATTTGGCAAGTGTCGCCTAACTATTAGAGCAGCGGTGCGGTTGTTTCGTGAATAGTATTCAGTCCATGCTAAGCACTCACGATCTGTCTTTGCAAACATTATAAAAAAGTTCTAGCACTTGAAGAGTGGAGAGTAAAATATGCCAAGGAAAAAAGAGCAAGTGATGAGAGAAATGAAACTAACTTTTTAGCAGCAGTAGCACACGATGTAAATGTAACTAATTGCCATCTCGGAACTTTGAGAGGGATCAACCAAACGAGTGTTACGCGATTTCCACATTCCATCGTATTTCATGCTTTTTACATTTCGCTACATCTACAGCTTCGCGGCAATGAATTCCAAAATTGGTAACAGTTCTCCTTGTGTTACCTACGAAAAGTGTCAAGTGATGCAGCATATTTATGCGTTATTTTATTTAAGGAAGAAACATTGTTTACAAACTACGGGCAAGCAATCCTCACAATGTGCACTAATTGTCGATTGAAAATCTATGCTGAACCAAAGAAGTGGATAAAAAAACGCTCTTGGTTTATGAACGTTTGCTGCGTGTTTTTCTCCGCCATCATTCGTCCGTGTTGTACTGATAGGACTCTAAACACTCTCAAGTATCCTGAGTTCCGAAGATATGCATCTGCTGCAACTACTGGAAGACATTCCGCTGGACATCAGGCGATCAGTGTGGTATCGAGACGACGGATGTCCCTCCCATTCTATACGTGTTGACAAATCCTCTTCAGAGAACATTTGGAGAGCATTTGAACAGTGGTTCAGGAAACGCAAAATTTTCTGCACACTCACGCTGCTGTACTTCTATGAGTGGCGAAAATTGAAAGAAGAGGCCTATTAGATAACACAGTTCCCGAAGGCGTGAAATGCCTTATCATGGACTTTCGCTGCGGTTAACTTCAGATAAAATTCAATTTCAATATTGTTTTTCCACTTCATAACGTGTGGCAGTGCTCAAGGTCAACATTTTGAGCACTTCGTATGATAGCCGTGATAATAAACACACGACCCGTGTTAACATACCACATTATTATTGCACCTGGGAGTGATGCCACTGGCTTATCGTGAGTTTTTATCGTGATATTACACGAGGGCAGGCTGAAACACTTAATAGTATACCCACAGCTAGCTTGACATCGTTCACAGTGCGATGTGTTTTCCTTAGTCACCAGTACTCTTATTTGCTGTAATGTCACCGCGAGTTTCCGACAGGGGTCACTGGAGGCCAGGTGGAATAATATTGTGGTCGGGTAGTATCTGACTTACGTGTTTGCTTCCGTTTAGTACAGTAGAGCAGACATCTGTAGAAGCCCTTCTCTGACGGCGGGACAGTGATCTACGGCGCTGTTGGTTCAAATGGCGCTAAGCATTATGTGACTTAACATGTGAGGTCATCAGTCGCCTAGACTTAGAGCTACTTAAACCTAACTAACCTAAGGACATCACACACATCCGTGCCCGAGGCAGGATTCGAACCTGCGACCGTAGCAGCCGCGTGGTTCCAGACAGAAGTACGGCGCTGTTGTCTCGATAATATTTTGTCAAGTTCCATACATGCTGTGTCGTTGAACTTCTCTTGGAATCTTCTTTCAAATACCACAGAAAAATGTGTATAGGGTCTAACGGGTATAAATGCAGATATTTTTATATTTGTATCTTAATATGTATTCACATCAGTGTCTTGATTGCTTTTCCCTGCATGGAACAGTCTTCCCACGAACAATTCACAAACTTCACAATGTGATTTTTTTGCATCGTCGTAAGTGCACCACTAAGCGGACTACGCCTGTCAATATAGACTATGCGTCCACATTTCAACACCTGACTTGCTACCCTGGGGAAAACAAGCATTAATGGCTTACGCTTGCAACACATTCTTAGAGGTACCAGTTACTGTAGAAACATAAAACTTGTAATACCTTCAATTATTAGCCTGCAAATGACGTAAATACTGATGTAATGTTGTTCAGTGCACGTCCTCAGTCACCAATAGAAATATCTGCTCGTATCCGGTTACACCACGTGTAGCCCTATTACAAAATAAAGTCGATGTCGTAATTCGACGACTATAAAAGATGAAAATTACTTGCGAGCTTTAGGAAATTCGCCATACTGCCCGCTGTAGCTTGGCGAAAGCCGCACATCGATATATTTATTCATTCTCGATATATGTGAGGTGTCTCGTCTTAGACGCCTCACCCAGGGTATTAATTCAGTAACGGCGCTCGATCTGCTATTCGGCTAGGAGGAGTTAAAATACAGGGCATATACAACCAATCGAAACTATCGGGTTTCCTGCTGTTGGAATATGCGTGTGTAACGTTAAATCGTTTTAACTCTAGCTACTTTAAACGTGTAATTTATTCAAATGAAAGAATTATGTGAATGATATTAGTATCTCTAACTATACTACTCTCACCTAACTATAGGATCACCCTCGTATGTAATTAAAAAATTGAACACTCTTTCGAACTAGGATTTGCCATTGCCCACAAATCCAATGAAAAATTTGCAGTCGTTAAAATACCTTCAAGAATAAACTGTGGTATGCGTGAATGAAAAACTTTGGTAGCAAACAGTGCTCTAGCATATTACATAAGCATTCTGCTCACTTCAGTTCCGAGTAATTCAATAAATCTCTTTCCAACATTAAACCCTTTGAAATGCTGCAATAACTCGTTCACTTCGTGTTAATTAAACTGAGCATAATACTTTACGGATTAACTCGTTTAGCTTTATGGGCTATCGTTTGCATGTTACTTCAAACGTACACTCTAGTGGATCACAGCAGACTATCTGCTCTTGCAGCGCACGCTGGTGTAAGTAATCAAAATCATTTTTGTGGGATGCACATGATGATAGTCCCAGACGTTAACGTCGCTCTCGAATAATACCGATAGTTACATTCTTTCTGTCTCAAAGGTTATGACCGAGGATGAAAGGTACCACTGCAGTAAAAGCATTTTTTTTTGTTATAAGAGGTCTGAGATTCAGACAGTAGCTACCGTTACGGTAGTACATTCATAAACAAAGTGAGTGCGAATCTTGTTTGGATGTAGCAGATACTCAAAAATCGGAAACAAAACAAATGTTCTCGTAAAAACCGGTTGAAAATTCTGCTGTTTACAATGGCAACAGTCAATACCATTACAATAAATGCATGCATACATTTTGCTAACAGTGTGAAATCAGAATAAGGCTAACAAATATTACGATAATTTGCTTTTTAAAAGAAATAAACTGGTTTAACATAGTGTATGAGTCAATTTGTCACCGATGGAAGTATTTTATTTCTCCAGAAATCAAAAATATTATTGTTACTTGTAATTAATCCGAACTGTTAAGTTCATTTGTATTAGTTGAAGCTTTCTGTGGCTTGGGTAGTTGGAAATGTAGTGTTAACAAATTATGTTTACATTGGGAATCATACAACCAACCAACCGCACGTCAAAATTTTATTCAAAGCTTTACCCATGTTTCGACAGATATAAATCTGTCTCCTTCAGAATAAGTAATAACACCTAGAAATAGGATATATTATAAACAGTACATGTGCAGCTAAAAGAAACCCTGTACGTCAATTCTGATGTTTCTTTTGCTGCACATTGACTTCCATGTTCTGGTTGGAATATATCCTATTTTTTGTTGTTACTACTTCTTCTTAGGAAGAAATGTTGCTGTATGTCGAAAGCTAGGCAAAGGTTTGAATAGAATTTTGCCGTGCAACTGGTCATCTCTGTGATTTCCAGTGTATCCATAATTATACAGTTGCTGACTGCTGCCACGTTCAATATGTTAACAAATCAGCACATCGAATTCCCCGAAGACAAAACGTCGTTCATTCCAAAACCTTTACATCTGTGGAGTGAAACATTTGTAGTTCAACGCAGATTCCATTACTTTTGAGTCGTAGCAACTTGCATTATGAATGTTTGCAAATATTGCTTGCTGTTTTACATGCTTATCCACCAGCTTTTCACTTACGATACGCAGTGCGTCGTTGTTGACTACCAGCGATGTCCCTGTATGACACGAGTCAGTTCTGCTAACGTTTGTCGTCAACTGCCCCTAGGTAACACTGCTGCCACTCCTGTGACGAACGACTGTAAAAAATTATGTACAGCTTTTCGCATTCTTCATGTGTGCACCTACTGTGGTCACGTTAATTTGTTTCGTTCTTCGAGCAGGTGCAGCTTTTTAATGGCTGTTTCTGAAGGTCCTAACCACGATCTTTATATTACCTCTTGAGCATGAACTCAATTTCTGCAGCATGTGGCAAATTGTATGTAGTCTATAACACTGGTCACAAATTAACTATCTTGTTGAAAATTAGCCCTGTGGGATATTTCACTTTGTGTCTTCTCGTCTCTTAGTCGCTCCTCCTACTGCTTTTGGAATGGATGTTAGAAGTACCACTGTCTTGTTCGTGCTACTCAGCACTAGTTTCTCTTCAAATTGGGTACGTCTTTGTATACCAGCGATCAGCAACTTTGTAAAACCAACCGTTGATTTTCAATCCTCATCATATGGCCGTTTATATTACTGAGTTAAATGCTCGCGCAGCTAGATGTTTCAAACACTTTTCTCATTTAGCGAGAATCCTGGCGCGCTGAGAAACGATATCTTCTATAATCTCCCATGCTTTATTTACGTGTGTTGGTCTCCATGATGACGAGTGCCGAATTTAAACTGCATTGTTACAAAAATAGATTTACGTCGGTAATGATTCCTGTACAAATTGACACCGACAGCTCGTACTTTCGAAATCTGTCACATGTGATGGAGTCAAACACCATACGGAATTTACAGATTCGTTCAACGGATTCAAGATCTCCATAGACTGTCAAGATCGAATGAAAAATCTATTAACCAACTTGATCCATTACGTTATATCCATCCTGATGTTGACAGAGTCACTTGGACAATGCTTTTAACTAATTGCCTAGAAATGTACCACTATATAACATACCTGTAATTCTTTCCTAAGAATACGCTGGTATTTCATGTGGTTCTTACACGTAGATTCATGTAATCGAATAGAACCAGTGACTCGCTGTATTATGTACGGGTGTTGCATGATTCCTTTATGGAAATAAGAAGATACACGACACAAAAACAATATCACTTTTTCAAAACCCAGTAATTGTCTCACGTCGCGATGCGTAAGTTTGAAATTTAGCTCAAACATGCCTACATCCTCCCCATGTAATGGTGCAAAAGCGTGACACCCTCGGACTCGACGATTCTTCAAACAGTAAGATGTCGACACATGCGAAAAAAAGGCCACAGCTCAAAAGTTCACGTGAAATGTAAGATGAGTTAATGATGTCACATTGGCACCAAGTTTCACCAAAATTCTTTCGAACGTCATAGTGCACGTGTCACACGATGGGAAGGTCGTCACATCTCTTTTTCCCACATTTCACGCCTTCTTTTGAAGCCTCTGTGATGGAGGTTAGAACCGCAAAACCCGGCATTGAAACCACACGGGTTTCTTACGGGTGGCCGAGCAAAAATTTCAGGTACACCGCGGCTCGAAATCGACACGAGAGCCCTCAGGAGGAGGCATAAAGAGCCTCAATAAAACCACCCGTTTCCGTGGGGCGTTGATTCCGACAGATTTTGTGGTCTAAAACGACAGTCCGCAGTGCGATGAGCTACAAGAGATTGTTCTTGACAACGTTCGACACTGCTGACACCCCCTGGATGATTCGACCCCACTCTAAGGACATCGTTGTCTAGCAACCAAGCTTAACGTGATCTTATCCTTTTGGAGTGTAGTATGACTGCAGTTTATGATCTGATATACAGGGCTGAACCACTAGGGACCATTCAAAACCACTCGACGAAATTTGAAAGTAACCCGATGCAGCAAAGGGTGTTTATATTTTCAGAGCACTCCTGTTTCGCGCCCTGTTACGGTGTCATCACGGATGTGTGCAAGATTGACATTTCTTTAATAAAACAACAAAGGGCACCTGAAAAACCTTCCAGTTTGGTAACATCCTCGATGCTACCCAAGCACCTTTATTGAGCACGTTAAAAATGTACGTGTCACAGACACTGACACCTGTGAGCTGAGTGGTGCCTCGTGGCTTTCCTACACCTGTGGACAGGCAATTCCACATAAGGGGTGTCGAAAGGGTGACGTGGCAGGGCGTCGCGCCTTTGCACATTTACAGAGGAAGGTTGCAGACACGTTTGAGCCAAATTTCAGACTTAGGCGTCGTTATGGGAGACAGTTAAGGGGTTTCAAGAAAGTGATCCTTTTTTGCACAGTGTGTACATTAACAAATTAAACAATAGCAAAGAAAGAAGTGCGGTATTGTATTAATTAAAAAATTGATAGTGCACCCATCACACATATTGAAACTGTCTTTATTTAACTAAGTCTGAATTGTATCATTAGGTTTTGAATCGCACATTTGGTTGCTTTTTGAATGGTAAAAGAAAAAAAAAGCTTTTGAGCCGGATGTTTGTAATGGGAAAAAAGTTCTCTGATTATGTCTGTTATTTGTTCGCTGTCAAGGATGTTTTGCAATAGCATAAGTGACTTCGTAGGAATCGAGAGCTGCGTCTCAAATCGAAGCTGGGAGAGACGTTCGAGGCGCCTGGCAAAAAATCGGAAGTTCTGTCTTGCCCCTCGTTAAGTTTGCGAGAATATGCAGTGATTACATCTACGAAAATAGTTTAACTGAGCTGCTGTGATCGATTACTGGCGGGAAAATGTAAAGTGCATCTGCAATTTAGAATCAGTCTCATTATTAAGTGATATTGAGGGACTCAGTGTTATGAAACTTAAAAGAAAGGCAATAAAATAATATTGCATTCACAGGTAAATGAAAGGTTGAAATATTTCCTTTTCGTATGATTCTCTATTTAATTTGTGCTTTATCTCCAAAAACTGCTCTGAGACTTAACAATATTGTTGTCTTAGGAAAAAGTTGTAACTCTGAGGTGAAGATGTGTTCCGAAATGGATATTACGCACAGGTAGCCAGACATAACACAATATTTAGTGATGCAGCAAAACCAGAACCTGTAAAACTTAGGAGTAAATATGAGACACGGCAAAAGGCAGATGGCAGATCCTCTTTAAATACCATCTGAGAGCAGCCGCTTAAAAGGGGGGGGGGGGGGGGGGGGAACGCTGAACTCACGGCTGAATAAAGGTATTGTAAGTCATTTTGCGACATGCATGTACAAGTTACAACCTCAACAACAGTATCTAAACTAAGCAGTTATAATATTTCTATTCAGTATAGGTATTTGCAGGAGGAACGTATTTCTTTTATTGCAATTTTCGGTTGACATCATCTCGCCGGCAGGCAGGCGAGCAGGGAAATTTGTGCGAAGGGCGTTCCGCAGAGAGCAGTCTTTGATGTCTCTTGGGAGGTTGGGGCAGTCCTCAGAGCTGAGAGCTCAACATCAGCAGGCCGCCGCCGGCGCTTCGCCTCTGTCGGCCCTCCACTGGCGGAAGCCGGGCACCCCGCTTTGCACGGCCCCGGGCCCGGTCGCTGGGCCGCTCCCTCTTCTCAAACGCGCCGCAAGTTGGACAGCGACAAAAGACCACACAGGCTGGCCGTGCCGCTGCCGCTGCCGCTGCGGGCGGCCCACGGAGCCTCCTCTCGCCGATCGCAGTCAGCGGGAGATGAGTTGCTGTGCTTGACACAAATGGTCCACACAGCGCAACGATAATCGTTTATTTCTGCTGCCTTTAGTAACTGTGTGGCAGACTTACACAGCTACGTCGTTAAAGAAAAGCGGTATTTTGTGACACCAGCCCACGTTCCATTAAGTCCTCATGCCAAAGCAACACGTTTCAGAGACATAACATGTCCTTCCGATTATAATCCATATTTCACTGACTTTCAGAAGTTTTCGTCGGTAACCAATTAAGGAAACTTCTCCTGTTGTTCAACAGCAAAACCAGAAAAAATATATTCGTTGCGACCGCATGAGGCTTCCGACTTCCTGAGCAAGAAGTTATCTGGCATTAAGTTTGGAAATACAAACATAAGATGCAACAATACTCTACTCTTTTACACGTACATGCATCTGCTGCAGACGTTTTAGTTCTGCAGGTGGCGCATGGGCCCCAGTTGTCTCGGTGGTCGACGACGCTCACTTCGCCTTTCTTCTCCTAACCAACCTACCTTTGGCCTTGGTCGAAGGATTAGCACTAGAAAGGGACGAGTCTCCGAGAAAGGGTCCCGTTCATCATTATTTGAGACTACTCATGTATGCGTGGTTCTCAACACTGGATGACGGACGGACGTAAAATTTTTGCGTTAATGACTGATACGAATTTTTCGTTTCGCAACAGCAATTACTAGATGCTACATTCAAAATACACCTGTGAGATATTGAGAAGTTCCACATTCTTTTTGAACCACAGCAGGAAATGCTTCATCCATGTCCTCTAGTTACCTGTCCGGACTTCAAAGTCGCTTTCTACTCTAGCTTTTCAGTCTCTCTCAGCAGCTAGTAACTTTCAGTGTTGGATGTAGGCCGATATACAATAGTAGGCAATATTTCCATGGGGCACTTCTTTGTATGCATCCGTTATTTGTGGAATCCCTTATACCTGCTTCTGATAGCCTCAGCAAAATCCTAATTCACGCTAGTGATTTGATATTCTAGATCTCTAAATCTAAAGGTTTGCCTTTCTCGTTATTAGTCATTAGCTGCAGTCCCTCCTGATCATTTCTTCAGAATATTGAAGTTATTTGTCGAGCACTGTATGCCGTACCTTCTCATAGGTTA
The DNA here is from genome assembly GCF_021461385.2 of Schistocerca piceifrons. Classification (NCBI taxonomy): domain Eukaryota; kingdom Metazoa; phylum Arthropoda; class Insecta; order Orthoptera; family Acrididae; genus Schistocerca; species Schistocerca piceifrons. The sequence goes on from NC_060138.1 coordinate 703,115,259, forward strand.
CTTCCATTGTGGAAACGATACGAAGAGTTTGGTTATGTCAGACAAAAGAAGTAACTGCAAAATAAATCTTGTATTGTACAACTTTGACTCCTGCAACTGTTACATTGCATTGTGTGCAACAGTAGCGACGGAAAACAAATATATGGTGTTTTAATTTTTACATCCCGTGTAGACACAGCTCTCGGTGCAGTGTTAGCATTTACCGTTTTAAGTCGCTCTGCGATTTAGTTCTGATTAGGGGGCTGGGTAGTCTGTCGTGGATACTGTCGTGTATTAGTATCTTCTTTAGCATGTTACCTACGAGGGCTGTCCAGGAAGAAATGCTCCGCATTTTTTTCTTCAACAGTTCTTTATTGGACATAAAGAGAATTACACACACGAGAGAATGGTTCAAAAATGGTTCAAATGACTCTGAGCACTATGGAACTTAACATCTCAGGTCAACAGTCCCCTAGAACTTAGAACTACTTAAACCTAACTAACCTAAGGACATCACACACATCCATGCCCGAGGCAGGATTCGAACCTGCGACCGTAGCGGCCGCGCGGTTCCCGACTGAAGCGCCTAGAACCGCTCGGTCACACTGGCCGGCGAAAGAATGGTGTTTTATCTAAACACCCCATATTTCCACGTAATATCCATCCCGTTCTATGATCTTCCTCCAGCGTGAAACAGGGGCGTGTATATGCTCTCGGTACCAATAAACGACAGTGCGAATAATTGCATCCTCGCCGGCCCCTGTGGCCAAGCTGTTCGAGGCGCTTCAGTCCGGAACCGCGCGCCTGCTACGGTCGCAGGTTCGAATCCTGCCTCGGGTATGGATGTCTGTGATGTCCGTAGGTTGGTTAGGTTTAAGTAGTTCTAAGTCTAGGGGACTGATGACCTCAGATGTTAAGTCCCATAGTGCTTAGAGCCATTTGAACCATTTGAATTTTTCACTTCCTTTGCAGATTGATAGATGCAGCACCATTTGCCGAGTCGTAATGCGTCCGTTCTCGCGAATGACGTCATCAGCTCGCTGCAACAAGGCAGGTGTGACAGCAGTGGCTGGTCACCCCGACCGCTGCAAATCGTGGAGCTCCGCCGAACCGCCTTCTGATGACGTCACCCTCCGTACACAACGACTAACTGTACTTCTGTGGACAGCAGATGCTCCATAGACTTTGCACAGGCGTTTGTGAATATTCCCCACAGTTTCTTTCTCTGCAGTGAGAAATTCAATGACGGCACTTGCTTGCAACATACATCAGCTACAGACACCATTTTGAAACGTCCTGTGGGTACGCTGTCTGTCGGAAGTTACGGGAACTTGGCGCGCCCACTGAGGAGACTTCAAATAATACATACGTAACGTATGCATCAGTAGCATTGTTTTCGACCGAGTAAAAAAATGCGGTGCTTTACTTTCTGACAACCTTCGCAGATTAATCGCAGGTTTTCGCCCCAATGCCTTCATTCAGCATCTTTTATTCCTTACACTCACATCCAGAAGTTTTTAAATATAGTCCTTCAAATTCGGCAGACTTCTTTTCGGAAGATGGTTAGTAACCTTGGAAGTTCCCCGTAGGAACTACAGTGGCAGGAAGTGTATATTGCTATTGTTCATCATATCTCTGGTCAAGTAGCAGGTGTTAGCAGTACAGTCGAGCGTAGACGTCCATGGTGGCCGTAGTTACTACTTGCCCGTAGGGGAATGTCTGCTGTGTAGTACATGCCCCAGGCGTAGGGACAGAGTGCGAGGCCCCGCTGGGTCTTTCAGAGAGCCACAGGGCGCACCAACATCCTCGCCGCTCATCGCTGTTTTATTGATGATGCGTTTCGTGCAGAACACCTACAAGTCACCAGGCCGAGCGTTCCCGTAAGCGAACGATGGGCACTAATCTCTCCATTTTGATCTACGAATATTTATGATCATCATCATGAAGAATTAGTACCACAATATCGATGTGTTATAATATCTCTTACACAAATGCGATGAATAATGTTGCCAGAAGAAGACTACGGATGGTCGGCATCGTTGTGGGTGATGTCATAGAGCGCTGTATTGCGAAGTGTTAGAATAACAAGCAGATTTTTCTTGTACTGCCAGAGTAAAGTAGGCATGATAATCGAAATCGTGGATAGCGTGTACAAGGTACACTGATGTACCATTCTTGTCTTAATGTCAACACTGCCCCGCCAGTATCACGAGCGCTAGATGATACTAGAGTTTTTTTTTATTCCAGTACTAACTAAAATACATTAGGTATGAGGGCTTTTTGGAAAGTAAGGTCCAATCGGTCGCGAAAAGGAAACAACTGTGGAAATCAAAAATCTTTTATTTGTAACAGTTAGCTACAGATTCCAGCTACTTCCCTACATACAGTAGTTGCCGCTACATCTGAGACATTTGTCGTAGCTTTTTACCAACTTTCCAATTCCCTCGTCATAGAAGACAGCCGCCTGTGCTTTCCGCCAATTCTCTGCGCTGATCTGTAGCTCTTTGTCTGTGGCGAAAAGTTGACTTCAAACAAGCGGTTCATGTGAGCAAAGACGAAACGCAGGGGGAACCAATTACGGTCTGTATTGTGGGTGGTCAAACACATCCCCACGAAAACGCTGCAGGAACATCTTCCTTGCCCCTGGAGAGTGCGGCCAAGAACTGTCATGAAGAAGGAAACGTATGGCAGTTATGATGTGTGGGCTGTGTGACATCAGCGAAATCTCACACCAAGCCATCATACTTGTTCACCGTAGTTTCCATTTCGCGCCCTATGGGGCCTTACTTTCTGAATAGCCCTTTTCATCTGAGAAATTAAACACCAGCCCGTTCTGAGAAGATGTCTTGAAAGTAATGCTGTCACTCGTGCATTATTACTATGGCTACGTTCTTAATCTCGACTTTTCTCTAATGCAGTCGATCGATAACAACGAAAGACACCGAAAGGTCGGTAGACCTTTGTTTGCCACTTCTTCTTTGCGCGATTTGCCGTCCGCGGTGTACTACTGCCTATGCTACAGGCATACAACAGCGTTAATGAGTAGCTGTTGGAGTACTGACTGTTCTTCATGATTCACCGTTTCTTGTTATACATATCGTTAAACTCGGTATTGACTTACACTTTCTTCAGTCTGCTCCATGTAATGAGAATATAAAATTCCACTTTAAAGAATACTTCTTTTTGTAACGAGAAAGAGACTGACAGAATCGGCCTACGCTAAGCGTCGTATGATACTCGCAATGACTGTATTTCTATCAAAAAATAACAAAATCACTGACAGCTAGCTGTTTACAGGACAGATACCACAGTAACAACCACTCACAGCACGAGTTTGGTCGTACCTTCTGTCCTCTCCACCATGATTATACCTCAGCTGCCGACTACCAGCAAGCTGCGGACAACTGCGATCTTTTACATAACTGATGTGAGTTGTTCGTATATGCTTAGTTTGTCTGCGGGCTATGTTCGTTTTTCGGAATATGTGGAGAAAACTGTGTGATTTCCTAGGAAAGTGATAAGACTATTGTCATGCTGCAATGCTAACTCAGCACCTTAACGGGTAATGTGTGAAAATACTCCGTACGCAACCGCACATGTGCTGCTATCGGAGCTGTATAGCCCTTGCACGAAACAGCGAACCGACAACAGTGCCCCCTTCCATGCTCAACTGACAGTCGCTTTGTTATCCTGACGCAGGTGTGTACAGCTACGCACTACATAAACTAAAATGTAGTATTTGTCGAAACGCCGGAAATGTGTGCTTGACGATTCGCAGGAGAGGCCCGGTATACTCCACAAGCGACTGCACAGTACGTGACTGGGATACAAGTTACCACTACTAGCTAATCTCTGTCCTCTTCAGTTCGCGTATTGAACGAGAGAAGAGTGAACGTTTCTGTGTATCTGTAGGCACACACGTCTCCCTTACATTATTCTCACGATACCTCCGAAACACATTCGCTAGTGGCAGCAGAACGGGGTCCACAGTCTTCCTCAAAAACCGGTTCTGTAAACCCAATGAGATTTTGCGACAACTGCGAGTGCGTCGGCTTTGTTCTAAAGACCACGACTTAAGTTCTCCGAAATTCTCGGTGAGAATTTTGTATGGACTATACCAATCTGTTAACGATGCTAGCAGCGCGCCTCTGATTTCACCCTGTTTCTGCTGCCATGTCCGCTTGATGAGGCTTCCAAACGCCGCAGCCGAGGCAGCCTAGTAGTAACACACTGGACCCGCAGTTGGAACGACGGCGGTTTAAATCTCGCACCAGCCGTCCAGCTTGAGGTGCCCCGGGTTTACACTAAATGGCTTAAGGAAAATATCGGGACTGTTTTTTTGAAAAGAACACGGCCGATTTCTTTCCTCATTCAGCCCCTACACCAGCTTATCTTGCGTCTTTAATCACTTATCTTCAACGGGACGACAAATCCAGAGCAGCATTTTTGCAGATCCCATCCAACAAATCTAAAACTTCATTTCTCCTACTCTTATACTCATTTTACGCTTACATTCCATTTCGTATTGCGTCTTCCCGTTACCCCTAGATATTTATTCGATGTGGCGATCTTCTTAACTGGTCATGCATTCAGATACTATTTGGTTGTTTCTCGTTATTATGGAATTTATCCTTGCACTTACACACTTTTAAAGAGAGTTGTCATTCACTACACCAAGTGCAATTTTTTCCTGATGATTGCCGTCCAGTAAAATGTACGAGGCCCTGTTAGTCAGAAATCCACTGAGGCAACTACATAATTGTGAAGCTACACGGTACGACCGTGTGTTACATGCGACGTTGCGAGGCAGGGTTGAACGCTGTCGGAAATGTAGGAAGATGGAACTCACCAGTTCACTTGCGTCTACCATTTTCAACACGTCATGTGTGAATAAAGGAAACTGTGTTTCACACGAGTGCTTTTTTTCCGGCTTTCGTGCTCGTCTTTCGAGAGAAGCATCATTTCCTTCAGCAGCGTCATAATAGCTGCTCGTATCCTGCAACAGACGCACATTAGCGATATTGTCCAGTAATTGTGTGCATCCGTTCTTCTATCCTATTTGTAAACAGGAGTAACGTATGTTCAAAATGGCTCTGAGCACTATGGGACTCAACATCTTAGGTCATAAGTCCCCTAGAACTTAGAACTACTTAAACCTAACTAACCTAAGGACATCACACACACCCATGCCCGAGGCAGGATTCGAACCTGCGACCGTAGCAGTCCCGCGGTTCCGGACTGCAGCGCCAGAACCGCACGGCTACCGCGGCCGGCAGTAACGTATGTTCTTTTTGAGTAATGCGGGATTATTTGTTCCGCAAGAGACTCTCCATAAATCTGAGCTAGGAAAGGGGCTAATGCTGCAACGTTTGCAATGTAAAATGTAATAGGAAATCCATCAGGGCCTGATGTCTTTTCCACTTTGAGTAGTACACATCGTTACAGTGTGTACCATAGACCAATATATATACGTTATTGCAACGGGAAACTGAAGATATAAATTTAATGTTCTATCTCGTATGATTAAATGATGATGGCGTCCTCTTTGGTAAAATATTCCGGAGGTAAAATAGTCCCCCATTCGGATCTCCGGGCGGGGACTACTCAAGGGGACGTCGTTATAAGGAGAAAGAAAACTGGCGTTCTACGGATCGGAGCGTGGAATGTCAGATCCCTAAAACGGGCAGGTAGGTTAGAAAATTTTAAAAGGGAAATGGATAGGTTAAAGTTACATATAGTGGGAATTAGTGAAGTTCGGTGGCAGGAGGAACAAGACTTCATGTGAATACAGGGTTATAAATAGAAAATCAAATAGGGGTAATTCAGGAGTAGGTTTAATAATGAATTAAAAAATAGGAGTGCGGATAAGCTACCACAAACAGCATAGTGAACGCATTATTGTGGCCAAGATAGACACGAACCCCCGCCTACTACTGTAGTACAAGTTTATATGCCAACTAGCTCTGCAGATGACGAAGAAATTGAAGAAATGTATGAGGAGATAAAAGAAATTATTCAGGTAGTGAAGGGAGACGAAAATTTAATAGTCATGGGTGACTGGAATTCGGTAGTAGGAAAAGGAAGAGAAGGAAACGTAGTAGGTGATTATGGATTAGGGGGAAGAAATGAAAGAGGAAGCCGTCTGGTAGAATTTTGCACAGAGCATAACTTAATCATAGCTGACACTTGGTTTAAGAATCATGAAAGAAGGTTGTATACATGGAAGAATCCTGGAGATACTAAAAGGTATCATATAGATTATATAATGGTAAGACAGAGATTTAAGAACCAGGTTTTAAATTGTAAGACATTTCCAGGGGCAGATGTGGACTCTGACCACAATGTATTGGTTATGAACTGTAGATTACAACTGAAGAAACTGCAAAAAGGTGGGAACTCAAGGAGATGGGACGTGGATAAACTGAAAGAACCAGAGGTTGTACAGGGTTTCAGGGAGAGCATAAGGGAACAAAAGACAGGAATGGGGGAAAGAAATACAGTGGAGGTAGAATGGGTAGCTTTGAGGGATGAAATAATGAAGGCAGCAGAGGATCAAACAGGTAAAAAGACGAGGGCTAGTAGAAACCCTTGGATAACAGAAGAAATATTGAACTTAATTGATGAAAGGAGAAAATATAAAAATGCAGTAAATGAAGCGGGCAAAAAGGAATACAAACGTCTCAAAAATGATATCAACAGGAAGTGCAAAATGGCTAAGCAAGGATGGCTAGAGGACAAATATAAGGATGTAGAGGCTTATCTCACTAGGGGTATGATAGTTACTGCCTACAGGAAAATTAAAGAGACCTTTGGAGAAAGGAGAACCACTTGCATGAATATCAAGAGCTTTAATGGAAACCCAGTTCTAAGCAAAGAAGGGAAAGCAGAAAGGTGGAAGGAGTGTATAGAGGGTCTATACAAGGGCGATGTATTTGAGGACAATATTATGGAAATGGAAGAGGATGTAGATGAAGATGAAATGGGAGATACGATACTGCGTGAAGAGTTTGACAGAGCACTGAAAGACCTGAGTCGAAACAAGGCCACCGGAGTAGACAACATTCCATTAGAACTACTGACAGCCTTGGGAGAGCCAGTCCTGACAAAACTCTACCATCGGGTAAGCAAAATGTATGAGTCATGCGAAATATCCTCAGACTCCAAGAAGTATATAACAATTCCAATCCCAGAGAAAGCAGGTGTTGACAGATGTGAAAATTACCGAACTATCAGTTTAATAAGTCACAGCTGCAAAATACTAACGCGAATTCTTTACAGACGAATGGAAAAACTGATAGAAGCCGACCTCGGGGAAGATCAGTTTGGATTCCGTAGAAATGTTGGAACACGTGAGGCAGTACTCACCCTACGACTTATCTCAGAAGAAAGATTAAGTAAAGGCAAACCTACGTTTCTAGCATTTGTAGCCTTAGAGAAAGGTTTTGACAATGTTGTTTGGAATACTCTCTTTCAAATGCTGAAGGTGGCAGGGGTAAAATACAGGGAGCGAAAGGCTATTTACAATTTGTACAGAAACCAGATGGCAGTTACAAGAGTCGAGGGACATGAAAGGGAAGCAGTGGTTGGGAAGGGAGTGAGACAAGGTTGTAGCCTCTCCCCGATGTTGTTCAATCTGTATATTGAGCAGGCAATAAAGGAAACAAAGAAAAGTTCGGAGTAAGCATTAAAATCCATGGAGAAGAAATAAAAACTTTGAGGTTCGCCGATGACATTGTAATTCTGTCAGAGACAGCAAAGGACTTGGAAGAGCAGTTGAACGGAATGGACATTGTCTTGAAAGGAGGGTGTAAGATGAACATCAACAAAAGCAAAACGAGGATAATGGAATGTAGTCGAACTAACTCGGGTGATGCTGAGGGAATTAGATTAGGAAATGCGACACTTAAAGCAGTAAAAGAGTTTTGCTATTTGGGGAGCAAAATAACTGATGATGGTCGAAGTAGAGAGGATATAAAATGTAGACTGGCAATGGCAAGGCGAGCTTTTCTGAAGAAGAAAAATTTGTTAACATAGAGTATTGATTTAAGTGTCAGGAAGTCGTTTCTGAAAGTATTTGTATGGAGTGTAGCCATGTATGGAAGTGAAACGTGGACGATAAATAGTTTGGACGAGAAGAGAATAGGAGCTTTAGAAATGTGGTGTTACAGAAAAATGCTGAAGATTAGATGGGTAGATCGCATAACTAATGAGGAGGTATTGAATAGAATTGGGGAGAAGAGCTTGTGGCACAACTTGACAAGAAGAAGGGATCGGTTGGTAGGACATGTTCTGAGACATCGAGGGATCACCAATTCAGTATTGGAGGGCAGCGTGGAGGGTAAAAATCGTAGATGGAGACCAAGATATGAATACACTAAGCAGATTCAGAAGGATGTAGGCTGCAGTAGGTAATGGGAGATGAAGAAGCTTGCACAGGATACAGTAGCATGGAGAGCTGCATTAAACCAGTCTCAGGACTGTAGACCACAACAACAACAACAACAACAACAACAACAACAAACTCATCATTAACTACACGCAATATTTGACACACATTCGAAAAACGTACAGAGAGAGACTTTACATTCTGATCCTTTTGGTTAATCATTTATAAAGTGGCGCAGAACCTTCAGATGAGTAAAGTCCTGTACTTTGCAATTCAACTACCTTTATCTCGTGCTGTATCTTGTGACATATGCATTAAGTAAGTTGTCAAGCAGCCATTTGTGCAGAGTTGCTGGTACAAAGGACTACGTTGTCCCGCTAATAAATTAAGAATAGTTCCAAAACCCCAGTTCCGATCAAGGTTTATAAGGGATTTCCCTTGTTTCAAGGAAAATGCCGTAACTGGCAATCTCTCACATTTGATACTATTTGGGAACCCCTCTGCCACCTTTTGGTTAAAAACGTGCTAGGCACGACTATTTCGCACCATTCACGTAACGCGATTCTACGTACGTTTTTATGGCAACGTTTCAGTGTTGCTACAGTGTTAGGTAATTGTGGCTTTAACTCAAGCTAATCAGTGTTGTTGTCTTCATTTCGTGACTGAAAGCTGGTATCAGTACTGCAAGGTGTGAGGGATCTTCTTTCGTAATACGGAGTTCAGGCCTTCGTATCTCTGTCTGGGGACATATTTCCGAAAATAACTTTAAAATAGCTCAAGTCTGCAACGTAGAGTGGGAGTAGCGTGCACTATTAATTACCTGTCTCGCCTACTGAAGTGCAGTAAGTCAGAGGAACCAACGGTACTTCCCCACCGGGGGGACGACTGAACAACTGACACTGATAGCAGACGGCTCGTCTAGTGAGGAGAGCGACTGTCTACCGTTGCATTTGTGCCCTTATGTGCACGTTTTAATTTTCAAGAGGCGGGCAATGAAATTTATTAGGCGAATAAAAAACACAAAATACATTAAGTGACTATTTAAACATCAGGGATCAGGGTGATTCTGGCGAATGTAAACCGCACATTTAAAACGCTTGATTTATTCACTTTAGTTCATATTTCGAGTGCTAGTCATTATAGGAGTCATCGATGCAAAATAAATGAAAGATGTGATCTTACTATTCCAAGAATCTGCTCGATATTATACCAAGAACAAATCAAATTCATCACGCTTCTAGCAGTGCATGTAGAGCAGTTTACAGGCAAATTATTTACGCGAATCAGGTCGTTTACTAGTATTGCAGACCACTGTCGTTAATGCACCGCGCAATTTCTTTTTGGATCACACTCCCTTCCGTTTCTCACAAGCTAGCACGTTACGCTATACACTGTATGCGCTGGTCACTCTGTACGCATTTGGTGGAAGTGACTGCTTCCTCGAACTGCTTCCACGGACTGTTTTCCAATCGTTTAATTAACAATCCGTGTTTCTGCTTATTCATGTGCAATACTTACATTTGTTTATGTTTAGGGTCAATTACAAATTCTTGCATCGAGCGCTGAACCTTCACAGATCTTCCTGCAGTTCGGTACAGTTTTATAGCTTTACGACTTCTCTACATATAGCACCAACATCCCGGGAAAGCCTCGTGGGACTTCGACATTATTCGCTAGGTCTTTTACGTACATGTCCCGAAAAGCGATAGTGCTGTAACTTTCGGGAGTACTAGGAATGAAATGCTGTGTTCTGTTCTCTAGGAATTCTTGAATCCCAACACGAAGCTGTTGTGACGTCTGATATTCTGTACGCTCGTATTTTATGCCTTAGGTGACTGTACGGAACGTTATCAAACGCCTTCTAGAAGTTGAACGAAGTCCCAAAGTGTGAAACAATTTCCAGGAACCATACTTTTTGTAAATATATGACATCAAACTTTCCTACCATGGTAAAAGAAATGAATTGGCTTCACATCACTCTTAATACCAAACGCAGTAGCGGTCGACGTTTTGTTCCATTTGTCATTGCCTCACTTTTAAGTTCGGCTTACCAGCATATGTGAAAATGAAAAGAGTGCCAGAGAAAAAAAATCTATGTATCCTTCCAGAAAACGGTGTCGTAGAAGGCCTGTAACCACATAGTTTTGACAATAATTGCAGCTACCGTCTAAACTATTTAAAGCCGTCTCTTATTCCAAAGAAGATTATTTTTTATCAGAAATCCAGTACGATTTTGTAGCGTGTTCTTTTGAAGGATGTCACGTAACACTTCATTCAGTTATGTTAGTATGTCGCTTCCGTAAAATCCGAGAAATTGGAGTTTCCGTCAGTGTGGTCCAGTTTCTCGTTGAGAGGACACTGACAGTGCCCTTAGTGAGTTTTGAGAGAAGAAAAGATGTGTCCATACAGGCCGCAATTTCTGTGCTGATGTTGAAAGAGTAGGCTCTTTTCTCTACTTACTGTGTGGTCGAGAATGAAGCTTTTTCGTACACAAAAGGTAATACTGCTCATCTGTTGCTATTAAGTTTGAAACAGATTGAACACTTATTATGTCTCGTACACACTTCTGGATGATTTTCTTAGCTGTTTTCTATACACTTTCCTGTAATTTTACTCTCCGAACACCGTACATGTGATTGCGGTAAGCTTTGGAAAATCTTCTTAGATCATTCAGAATCTGCGATGTTATCTCCTATCCACTCATTAAACAACTAGTTTTGATTGCAAAGGCAACTGGGCCTAACATCGTTACATCGTTGAATTGTCATTACATGGGCAGCAACTAACTTTTAATTCGTAGATTTTTAGACGTTTTTCGTAATTATTGACGTTGTTCCATTGAGAAAGCTGCCGTTCTAATCCTCTTTCTTGAAGCTTTCTTTACAAAAGGTTTCGAAGGCTTGTTGTTTCAGTTCTGTCCTTCATTACCAGTCTCCAATGCACTGTCACCCTCTCACAAATAAAGCTCTTCAAACTCTTCACTTTTTGCAAGACTGTCTTTCAAAACGACCAACCCTTGAAATCCAATAAACAAGAGAGCAAAGAATAACTAACGAGGTTTTGTGTAAACGACATAGTGCTTGTAAGGGAAAGTTTACGGAGTCAAATGAAACACCACCGCCTACAGATTTAGTGAGGGACTTGGAATACACAGGCTAAGACAGAAATGGAGAGAGAAAGTGATTGAGATAGAAGAGAATGAGTGGGAATACTAAAAGGAAAGCAAACAAAACAAATATCAAAGAGGGCTTTCAAGCTCATTGTATCGATGCGCACTTGCTGCGAAAGGACAAAGAATGGAATTAGTATCAAACTTATAGGGACTTTAGTTCTGCTTTATTTAGTTCTGAATTTTGTTAATTGAAAATGCGTCGTTTGCAAGTTGTCCGCAAAACACCAGAGGTAAACTGATTTTTTTTCTTTTTATTTTGGAGTTTGTTTTATTTGAGCGGGAGACAGACTGAGGTGACAGAGTTGAAATTCGTAATTAACACTCTAGGAAACAAAAAGAAACAATCGTAATTAGCACTCCAGGAAACAAAAAGGAACAAATTTTCGTAACTTCTCCAAAACTTTCTATCGAGACTCCTTTCTGGTCAACGTATGACTGGACTATTGTATCACTTTCTAGTTCAACAACCTCGTCTGATCTTATCTTTGTAGTAATAATTATAAAACATCAGCAGTTTTGAAGATGCAGAGTTCTCTGTTCCCCTCTTACTGCCCTAAGTTTAGTGCCGATAGTGAATTCACGAAGTTGTTTGCTGGTTTCTTGAGTTTGCTGAATATCAGCATCAGCGGCTATTATTCCACTAACATACAGTTGAACTCTCCCTGATAGACAGTACATGTTTCTTGTAGGTGTCATAAATATTGTTTTTCCATTAACTACCGTCTCCTTTCTTTGTTTAAACATTGGTTAAAGAGATATTTCAATTGAAAAATTTGGTTATTCAATCAGTAGATGAGAGAATCGGATAACAGAAGGCCAGGATACATTTCAGGATAAGGGTGGTGGCCATCAAATATGTTTATCTCATTTTATTGAAAACGGTTTAAATAAGAAAAGTTTGGGAGTTATTTTTGTACAAAATAACAAAGTTTGTAACTTTTAATATGAATACGTTTCATGCGTATATTGTATTGTATGAATGTCATTTCAGCCAAATACGGTGTGTGAACGAAGTCACATTGGGAAATTCCATAGCTAAGCAAGCGTGAACAGTGTTTTTATTTCATATTTTTATTTGTTTATTTTTCTATGTCGAATGACACCACAGTGACGCCATTAGCTGTGAATTTTGAGTGATTTACACGCGTTGTACAACTTCTGTAGAGTGACAGAGTTGTAAAGCCCCTTCGGTTCTTCTTCCATCTATGTTTAAGGTAAAATTGTAACGTGCTTCGCGAAATAATATTAAAACTTAATAAAAGCTATAAATATTAGACACTCAGACTTCTAAGGCACTAAGGATGTTCGTTAGTAGTCAGTGCATTGAAGTTCGAAGTGCAAAGCACCTAAAGTAAGTAATTTGTTTACTGTCAGACATGCTGAAATGAAGAATTTATTGTAATTGCGGACGTTACCAAATATATCAGTGAACATCATGAAAATAAAACTTCATTAAAGTAATATACAGGGTGTCCCAGCTATCTTGTCCACCCAAAATATCTCTGGAACAATAACAGCTATTGGAAAACGACTTTCACCGGTATCAATGTAGGGCTGGGGCCCATGAATGTACATATTTGGAAATATACTAAAACGAAAGCATATGTGTTTTTTAACACAAACTTATGTTTTTTTAAATGGACCTCCTATATTTTTTCTTCAGCAATCCATAGCATGACAAAGCACATACACAATGGCGTTGATTGCATCGCAATATTCCTATTACATCCCGAGATACTGAGACGCGAAGTTGACGCTTGAAACACCCGACGTGTGCTGCTAGCGCACGTCCTGAGGCTCAGGCGTGAACCCCATGCTGCCCGTAATCGCGATGTGATTGACATGTGTAATCACACCTCCATACTTATCAAGAGGCCCGAAAGGAATAATACGGTCTGCTGCCATCAACTCTCATAAGCACATAATGGTTTCCCTCTTGCACATTTTACGTATCTACGTACACAATATGAACCAGTACCCATCGGTATACACCTGTCAGGTTGTCTTATTTATCCTGCACACCCAAAATAAGGTTTATCTGATGCGTTATATGACCCATTGTGCCTGTCGCGCAGGGCCTGGCTCTACCTAGTCAAGTGTCCAACGTAACTCCCACTACTGCCACAGTTACCACTTCGCCTTGTTTATGATTTACGACCCATGCAAACTCCTGTACTCCACCACCCTCCGAGCATCCCATTTGGTATTGCTTTGGCGTGCAGTACACCGCTTGCCAGTGTAGTCGTGCATCAGAGTAATCTAGTGACGGCACGGAGGTAGTACACATTGTGAATAAACGTTGTGTTGTGAAACCTATACCGTATACAGTATAATGTACGCACATGAAGATATGGTAGAAATGCTGCTGATCTATGGAGAATGTACGTTGACGGGACATACGTTATGAGATTGCTTGTTTGTTGATAGTACTGTTAGCGAACATTATGATTATTAAGTTAATATGTCTGTTTTCTACCCTACTCTACATACCTGTACTGTACCCTTTTGTAGGTGGACGAAATGCTGTTCAGGCACAACGACTGTACAGAAGACGATTCCCTGACAAGCCATCGCTTTCGCGCCGGATGTTTGGTCGTTCAAAAAAATAGTTCAAATGGCTCTGAGCACTATGGGACTTAACATCTGTGGTCATCAGCCCCCTAGAACTTAGAACTACTTAAACCTAACTAACCTAAGGACATCACACACATCCATGCCCGAGGCAGGATTCGAACCTGCGACCGTAGCAGTCGCGCCGTTCCGGACTGAGCGCCTAGAACCGCTAGACCACCGCGGCCGGCGTTTGGTCGTCTCACATCTCGTCTACGTGAAACGGGAAGCTTAAATCCAAGACCTCGACATCGTTCTAGAACACGCACAGATGAACATGCTGAAGTTGCTGTGCTTGCTACCATAGCTGTGAATCCTCAAATCAGCACACGTCAAATTGAACGTGAGGTTGGTGTGTCGAAATCAAGTGCACAGCGTATTCTTAAACGTCATAAATTTCATCCTTACCATGTTCATTTACACCAGGATCTTCATGGAAATGACTTCCGCAATAGGGTAACAATTTGTCGGTGGGCTCAGCAAAAACTTCTGACTAATCAAAATTTTTTTGCAGATGTTTTCCTTACCGACGAGGCATCATTCTCCAACAAAGGAATTGTCAATATGAGGAATATGCATTATTGGTCCACAGACAATCCAAAATGGCTCCGTCAGGTAGAGCATCAACGTCCGTGGATAGTTAATGTTTGGTGTGGGATTATTGGAGATACCATTATCGGACCTTTCTTTATAAATGGCATCCAAAATGGCAGACAATACTCCAGATTTATACGACACCATCTTCCTGTTCTCTTGGACACCGTACCTCTGAACCGGAGAATGGTCATGTGGTATCAGCATGACGGATGCCCTGCACATAACGCCTTACGAGCATGACGACTTCTGAACCGTAAGTTCCCTGGTAGGTGGATTGGACGAGGTGGCCCAGTTAGGTGGCCTGCCCGATCTCCGGATCTTACACCGCTGGATTGTATTCTTTGGGGAGCAGTGAAGGATGCTGTTTACCAGCATGAACCAACAACACCAGAGGACATGAAGCAACGCATTATTGATGCTTGACAGCCATCAAAGAGGAAACAGTAGCACGAAGTAGGGCATCCTTCATCCGCAGAATGACCCTATGTATGCAAGCCAATGGGCATCACTTTGAGCATGAGATGAGAACGCTATGTTTAGTATGTAGTGCTGGTATCACAGTGGAGGTTTCTACAAAGGGCCATTTTACCCAGTGATGTTAAGAAACATTTGTTTGTAACAATTTGTCATTTAACGCATTTCATAACCATAACATTGATAATTATGTGATAATAAAACTAATTGGTTAAACATGTTTACATTCATCTTCTATGTTCTACCTGAACTTCCCAAATCAAAACATTTTTACCTAAACAACGGTAAAACTTTTAGTCCACTTGCTCGTTTCACTAAAACCATCAACATGAATTTTACTATTACGAGTGAATGATTAACTGTCACTTGCGCTAGATCTACAGTGAATTAAAGTTTTAACGTTGAACGGCATTACCTTTTTAGTAACGTATTAACGATAAGCGAAGTTAACTTTGTGACTAACGTTGCGGTACACAGATATGTTACAGAACCGCATCACCCCTAGCCTATGGGATAAATACCTGCTGGAATGTACGACGTTAATGTAGGATGGCAGCAGACCGTATTATTCGTTTCGGACCTCTTGATAAGTATGGAAGTGTGATTATGGATGTCAATCAAATCGCGATTACGGGCAGCATGGGGTTCATGCCTGAGCCTCAGGACGTGCGCTGGCAGCGCATGTCGGGTGTTTCAAGCGTCAACTTCGTGTCTTAAAATCTCGGGATGTAATGGGAATATTGCGATGCAATCAACGCCATTGTGTATGTGCTTTGTCATGCTACGGATTGCTGAAGAAAAAATATAGGAGGTCCATTTAAAAAAACATAAGTTTGTGTTAAAAAACACATATGGTTTCGTTTTAGAATGTTTCCACATATGTACATTCATGGGCCCCAGCCCTGCATTGATACCGGTGAAAGTCGTTTTCCAATAGCTGTTATTGTTCCAGAGATATTTTGTGTGGACAAGACAGCTGGGACACCCTGTATATTATTATTTCGTAGGTTATAATATGCTTTATCTGCGATGTAAAAAAATATAGTGAGAATTCTGGCAAGTGCATGACAAAAATTATAAGTTGCCATTAGATGTCTGTTAACAGTTATCACAACATAATGCTTGTCTTAAATAATCAAGATATGAGAGAATCTTGGCACTAGTCTGTATAAGCATTTTGGTATTTGGTTCATATTTTTTTCTGTGACTGGAAAGCAGCTACATAATACTTTACTGATGTAACATCTTGACAGTAAACGGAAATTTTTTACTATATCAGGCAAAAATCATATGAATCAACACTCAGTGTTGAATGGCCATACTTTATTCGATTTATCCATCAGCACCATGGATTGTTCTCTATTTTTAACGAGTCTTATTTGTAATCTTGGCAGTCGATGGCTTATATACTCACTCTACGGTGCACCTAGAAACGGAAAGTGCCCTAGTTGTGTCAAGATTCATTCACTCACATACCTTTCGATTATCCACGGTCGAAATTTTAGGACACTCGTTGCATAACGTAAGGTAGTGAAGCATCAGAGCAAGTTATTCGGGCTACAGCCTCCCACAAATAGAGGGTACATGGTTCCGTACTTAATATTTTCGTGTAGCAAAAATACAGAAATCCATGACGTATTTAATGTCGAATAAGTCGTAAATATTGAGAGCTGTTGAACGAGGACTTCTACATGTTGATGGAAACTTTATTTTTGGTTGACCTGTGAATGGTTAAACGTAGACGAACACGAATTTGAATCATTTCAGTGGTGATTTATTAATTTCTGTCTCTGGCTCTTACGATAACATTACGTTTTAATAACATTAAAATTCTATGTCTTTCCATTCGGTTGCTTTGCAAGCTGTATAGCATATGCGTAATAATTACATTTATACTTCAGCATTTTAATATTGCTATAATTTACTGCATAATTACAACAATTTAATTGATTCGACCTGGTTACAACATTCGTATTCGGCCAGCGTGGCCAAGAAACACGGCTCCAACTAAAGCACAAAACATAATATTTGTATCCGAGCTGCTGTTAATAATACATTTGCAAAGGTGTGCAAATGAAAGGAAGAATATGGTGGGATTGGTATTTCAGTTCTGGACGCACAAGGTTCAAATCTCTGAGTGAAAGTTAACTGGGATTCTGTAAACCACTTCTAGCACTGGTTTGTTCAGTGGGGTCACGCCTGATCCCTTCGCCATACTCTTGTAGCTGAGTAGGTATTCCATCTTTAATAATTATTACGATGCAGAAAAGCTTCTAAGCGACACGGTCTCCCCCTTTACTCCCCAATCCTTGACGCTTTTAATCTTAGAAGTATACTGCGAATACGGCACACGGCCTGTTATCTGTGACTAATTTACTGAATGCGCTTTTCTTCAGTGATAATCATTCTAAATTTACAGTCGATGAAGGATGAGTATGGGACTGAATAGTAATTGAGTCATCGTATTGGTTCCCAATGGTGCACAAAACGAACCGGCAATTTGTAGAGATGTAGCTCCAGTGGAGTGTAATGAGGCTGTCTTGTACGAGTTGGTTTCGTTAGACGAATGTGCTGCGTGATTTTTACTTGCATGTTCTTGTGGTAGCCTTTGCATGGAGTGATTTATGCGTTTTGTTGCTGCCAGCTCTCGATGAAGAGCTTCCCCACTCAATCTGCTACAGCTACACTTGCGACCCGCAGCCTCGCAGATAGCAGAAAGGCGCTGTTTAAACTTTGATGATATACGCCCGCGAATACCTCATTAACTGTCCAACAGCCAGCCACCTGAAAAGCACTCTCTTAGGTATGCTCTTTACGGTTCCGTCAGCTCTCCGCTTTCGTGCGTAATTAATTCTGAGTTTCGGATCTTCACTACACCACGCTAATCCCGAAGGAGCCACGTCCTTACATCGTTTTAGTGCTTCTGTGTCAGCCAAAGGCCTTCAGCTATTAAAGGTTGCCTGTGCATGTTCACAAATGCATCGCACTTCCATTTATTGGATGACATTTCACAACCTATGAAACATCCCGTTCATTGTCAAATGATGTTGCAACTACTTACAGGGTCGTGAGTACTAAGAAGATGTTTCTTAGGAACGTAACTGTGCCACTGACATTTTAATATTCACTTGTTTTTCGACACAAATAGAAAAACATTAGAAAAAAGAGAGGAAATAGTGTGCTTTAAAATTTGGCATTGTAATCCAGTTGCGAAACAGTTTCTGATTATAAAATCACACACAGCTCTGGAAAGTCTGTTGAACAAATTAACGAACTCTTGTCACGAAAAATGGAAGGAAGCAATCACGCTCCGATATCTCATACTCGGATTCGCCCAGAATTTGATCAAAATGTTGGAAGAGATACAGAAGAACGCAAAATTTAATCACAGGTCACTGAGTAGACAAGAGTATCCACTGCTGTCGCCATTCGAATACCACCTCTGAGGAACAACTGTGTGTATACCTGGAAGAGTCCTTGATGACAGCAAGAAGGGCTTCAGTCCTTGTATCTAGAGCATCGCAGATCCGCTCTTTAGGATAAAGGCCCGCAGGCCACACTGTCTGGCCCAAGTGCTCAATTGATCACAGGCGATAGAGTCATCAACTGATGCAGCGAACGGTCTTCTATGAAGAGGAAGTGCGGAACAATTGCACCTCTATAAAGAGTCGTACATGTACTTTCATCCCAATGTTTTAATGGTGGTTACACTAACCCTGTGACAAGAAAGGCAGCCGTGGGACTCTGTATGCTCATTCAACAAGCTGCCGACCCACCCCAGGACCTTGCTATAACCAGAGTGGCCTCTTTGCACGATGCTCATAGCATTTTACAGACTATCACTATGCTTCCAGAGTGCTCTGAGCCTTCGATAGATAGTTTTTAAGGACACTGCAAATTCATAAGCTGCTGTATACTCCACTGACATCGTTGAGTTTGGATGTGCATTTACAGCGAGATATCACTACCATTGTCGAATAGTTACTCCTTTTAGTTCTCCTCCAGGCCACGCACGACCTTGACGTCAGCGACGTCGTCCTACTTCTGCTGTGACGGCGTTGCGCTATGGAATGGGTGCAGCTGGCGTCTCGGTCCCCGCTCACTTCCACCGTTGAGGCGGGTGAAGACTGCCATGAACGGGACACAACCTCCTGCCTTCTAGTAGCAGTCTGGCGACGGCAGGAACTGACGGCAGGTCAGCGGTCCTGTGGCATCAAGTCCCACCAGGAGGCTCAGTCCAGTAGATGGGTGGCCTGACCCAGTCGCAAACCCATGGCTGCAAATGGTGGTGCCCAGTCGTCTCATCTTCTAGTGTGACTTGGCATCTTGGTGCCAAATGAATCTGCCTCTAAATTAACGCCTGTTTATACGATTCTGCGGCGCATTTGTTGCCCTGTTCCCCAACACCACCCCAGCACATGTAGCTCGCAACAGGGGGTCTTGCCCTTGTGTGGCGACATCGTCCTGCCCACTTCAGCTATTTTCACTCCTTGGTTTAGGTTTCGCCAGTCATGGCTGCCTCGGCCCACAATCCTTTTGTGCGAGTGTTATTCCATCCCACAAGTCGCCAAACTGCACGGCCGTAAGCTGCTACTGCAACACTTTTCGGTGGCTACTTCACAAATTCCACTAAAATCTAGATAGCGACACTACCTACACAAGTCGTATAGTGTGTTAGAACTTCAACTTAGAACAGTAGAAACAGCAGTATGCTAAATAACCAAAGGAAGACGTTTTCTATCGATGATACTACGACAGGCGCCATTTGGTGAGTGATAAACTAGCCGAACCAACAGCAAGAAATATAGATTTAATAGAATTTAATGGATACTAGCATAATAGTGGAACTGGATTATGTAAAGCATATCACATAGTTACTCTGGCGACTTCAAAGTGTGGATACATATTGTGAGACTTCACCTCCTCACACACACACACACACACACACACACACACACACACACACACACGCACACACACGCACACACGCGCGCCGAAATTGCTTAAGGTCGGCCTCATAACTTAAGTCGTTGAAGTTATTATTAGCAGCCGTACATCAACAAATTAAATCTGTTGAGAAATGGCACTTTATGATCAAAATTAATACAAATAAAACCAAAAAGTTATATATTTAAAAAATTAAGCCCAGACGGACAGTCGCAGTTCTGAAGATACAGCTTACGGATGGCAGATGACTTTCAAGACCTTATTCACCATCACAAAGGCAAGTAATTTCGTGTATCTTAATTGATGCATGTTAATCAAAGCCACATAATTATTTAGAGAAAACACTGCATGAGCTACTGGCTCCTGTTGAAGTCTACATGAAAGGATACTACTGTAACGATTTAGTGCTGAAATTTATGTTACGGTAGCAAAGTCATAACAAAATTGTAAATACATTAATGTGAGAGTCCGCCCCCCGGTAGCAGAGTGGTCAGCGCGACAGAAGGTCAATCCTAAGGGCCCGGGTTCGATTCGCGGCTGGGTCGGAGATTTTCTTCGCCGAGGAACTGGATGTTGTGTTGCCCTAATCATAATCATTTCATCCCCATCGACGCGCAAGTCGCCAAAGTGGCGTCCAATCGAAAGACTTGCACCCGGCGAACCGTCTACCCGACGGGAGGCCCTAGTCACACATTTACATTTTAATGTGAGAAATAGACTGTTGTGCAAAATAGAATGACAAAACTTTCGGATAATGGTCACCTCCCACCCCAGTAACGTAGGAACTTCGACCATACATAGAAAAAACTGCTGCAGTGTACTACAGAAGCTACGTGGAAGAAGTACGCAATGAGACGAACAGACACGACATTGTTATTGAAAAACGATAATTATACTGAAGTCATAGCGATTTATGATGATCCCTTGGAAACTACGACAGACAGGACATGGTTCCCAATGCGATGTGTGATCATGAAGGATGCCAATGCATGCTCTGCAGCGTGCTCCCACGTTGGGCACAGGGTTGGAGCGGAATTCTTGTGGTAGGGCGTTACATTCATACAAGTGCGCATTTGACCGCTGCTGGATGGTCGCTGGTGCGTGTGGACGCGCTACAATACGCATCCTGCGCGTGCTCGATGGGACTGAACTGAAGGAACGCGTGGGCTGGTCCGTACGCTGAATATCCTCTCGCCCCGAGGGCTCCTTTACCTGCACTCCTCGATACAATCGCGCATTGTCATCCATAAAAAGGAAATCAGGGCCGAATACACCACTGAAAAGGCGGACAATCGGAAAGAGAGCAGTGTCACAATATTGTTGGCCGATGATAGTACCATGTTCAGAAATTTGGAGCTCAGCACGCCCATGCAACATTTTGCTTCTCCTCTCATAACACATGGAGCACAATACGATCGTGTTCGCCAATGTTCTTGAATGCATTACGTGTTCGCATCTCTTGGGATCTGAAGGTATGTCCTGAATCACTTCTCAGACTGAAACTGTTCTCGTCCGAGAAGAGCACACGACTCGACACCTTGTTGGTCCGATCCCTACGCTCTTCGCACCATTGCTAATCTTTGAACACACTAGAACTACAGGTCTACGTCATTGACACTTTACTGCTTCCCCATGTGCGTCTTTACAGGCATGCTTTCGGCCTTAAGTCATTTTTGTGGATGACGATCCACAACCGTATCGAACAGCACAGGTGGAAGAGCACTTGCAACGAGATTATATTCGGAGAATGGACGGGCCTGCCCGTTTCCCCCATTTAAGCCCCATCGATCACGTGTGCAATGCGTGGGGGAGATCTATTGCAGCACGTCCACATGCACCACCGACAATCCAGCAGTTGTCAACCACCCTGGTGGAAGAATAGAACGTGCCTCCACAAGAACTCCTCACCAACCATGTGGCCAGCGTGGGAGCATGTTGCACAGCACGCACTGCCATCTGAGAGGTAGAGAGTGAGGAGCTGGGAGCGGAAGTTGCCAGGCAAAAAATAACAAAATTGCTATCCCAAAAGGAAATTTTTATTTCCTCAGACCAGTGTTGCATTATTAAAATAAGAAGTATTAATTGTTCCCGAAAGGGTTAGAATTCTGCCAGAATCCCTAGTTAAGTTTCTGTAGTAACTCACCGCACAGTGACATTCAAAAAACGGTTCTCTAATACCTAGGCATAACAATATTTTACGCAAGATAAACAGCGCGAACACTTTCATGAAATATTAAGCCCTAGCAGTATCTAAACGTTAGTAAAATGCCAATAAAACTGCGTTATCTCTATGCAGTCTGTAGGTTAATTAACCCTTTAGGAACACCCAGGAAAATAAATGAAATAACTATCTGGAACTTTGGGAAAAATCAAATTTTAGTTTAATCAGTTAGTCATGCTCCAAAATACAGAACAGGCTTCAGTTAATGCAAATTTTCAGGCCTCTACAATAAAAAAAGCAAGGGCAGTGCCGGACACCTAATATCACACCAGAAACAGTCGTTGCAGCACTGATGAAACTTGTCAACCCATACTAAAGTGGACCAGACGGGTCAGCAGGCTGTAGTTTGCAGAACGCAGAAACGTTGTAAGCAGATTTTCGGAAACGCGCTCGCCTATTTTTATTCCCCTGCTGATGGCAGCTGATGCGTGATGTGAAGTGCACAGCAGCGCTTTCCTTTGTCTGTCCAGGCTCTACCTGCCACTAGCCGGTGCTCGCGGACTTCCACATACACTCCTGGAAATGGAAAAAAGAACACATTGACACCGGTGTGTCAGACCCACCATACTTGCTCCGGACACTGCGAGAGGGCTGTACAAGCAATGATCACACGCACGGCACAGCGGACACACCAGGAACCGCGGTGTTGGCCGTCGAATGGCGCTAGCTGCGCAGCATTTGTGCACCGCCGCCGTCAGTGTCAGCCAGTTTGCCGTGGCATACGGATCTCCATCGCAGTCTTTAACACTGGTAGCATGCCGCGACAGCGTGGACGTGAACCGTATGTGCAGTTGACGGACTTTGAGCGAGGGCGTATAGTGGGCATGCGGGAGGCCGGGTGGACGTACCGCCGAATTGCTCAACACGTGGGGCGTGAGGTCTCCACAGTACATCGATGTTGTCGCCAGTGGTCGGCGGAAGGTGCACGTGCCCGTCGACCTGGGACCGGACCGCAGCGACGCACGGATGCACGCCAAGACCGTAGGATCCTACGCAGTGCCGTAGGGGACCGCACCGCCACTTCCCAGCAAATTAGGGACACTGTTGCTCCTGGGGTATCGGCGAGGACCATTCGCAACCGTCTCCATGAAGCTGGGCTACGGTCCCGCACACCGTTAGGCCGTCTTCCGCTCACGCCCCAACATCGTGCAGCCCGCCTCCAGTGGTGTCGCGACAGGCGTGAATGGAGGGACGAATGGAGACGTGTCGTCTTCAGCGATGAGAGTCGCTTCTGCCTTGGTGCCAATGATGGTCGTATGCGTGTTTGGCGCCGTGCAGGTGAGCGCCACAATCAGGACTGCATACGACCGAGGCACACAGGGCCAACACCCGGCATCATGGTGTGGGGAGCGATCTCCTACACTGGCCGTACACCACTGGTGTTCGTCGAGGGGACACTGAATAGTGCACGGTACATCCAAACCGTCATCGAACCCATCGTTCTACCATTCTTAGACCGGCAAGGGAACTTGCTGTTCCAACGGGACAATGCACGTCCGCATGTATCCCGTGGCACCCAACGTGCTCTAGAAGGTGTAAGTCAACTACCCTGGCCAGCAAGATCTCCGGATCTGTCCCCCATTGAGCATGTTTGGGACTGGATGAAGCGTCGTCTCACGCGGTCTGCACGTCCAGCACGAACGCTGGTCCAACTGAGGCGCCAGGTGGAAATGGCATGGCAAGCCGTTCCACAGGACTACATCCAGCATATCTACGATCGTCTCCATGGGAGAATAGCAGCCTGCATTGCTGCGAAAGGTGGATATACACTGTACTAGTGCCGACATTGTGCATGCTCTGTTGCCTGTGTCTATGTGCCTGTGGTTCTGTCAGTGTGATCATGTGTTGTATCTGACCCCAGGAATGTGTCAATAAAGTTTCCCCTTCCTGGGACAATGAATTCACGGTGTTCTTATTTCAATTTCCAGGGGTGTATTTTCGCACAGTAGAGTCCTGTTAGCCCGACCGCTTCCTCTTGCGAATCTGCACAGCCTCACCGCGCGGCCCTCGGCAGCCGCCGCCTTGCCCATCCGTCCCAGTCCTAACGCCAAAACCGAACGAATCCCAGCCTGCATGGCAAGCCCTGTAAAAGCCAATCAGGAGGACAGATGGCGTCCTCTTATAGGACGCGGCCAAACTTTTTGCTGGGTAACTGCCACAGATAATAGTGATAACCACTATCAATAAGAACTGGCAGGGCTCATGGCTCGTGGTGATCACACACTCTATTAAGAACTGTGTCGTGCCTTTTGTAATGTCCAGGGGACCATTATGAATCGCCATGTCCTCAGTGGAATTAGTGCTCTTGAATAAAAGTGTCACTTCCGTTCGACTCACTACGCATTTGGACAATTGTTACTTGGCAGTAACACGTCATCTAAAAGTTACATTTGCTTTTACATTTTGTACACCAATGTGTAGATGTGTAGTGAAGGTACTGGTATGCAACCAGCTACATTGAGATACAATGCCTTTTTCTATGTATGTAAAAGAAATGAGACTCGAAAGATACATTTCCCGCTTCAATATTGAATTTCATATTTCCCACAGCGCCGCACATGCAGTTGTTGCGTGGCAACTGCGGCAGTAAAATTGCGAACAGTGGCCGTCAGTGCTAAGACAGAAGCGCAAGGAAGCCGAGTAACAGACGGGGCAAGGGTGAAGTGAGCGCGGAGGTGCGCAGGAGCGCCTTGCCTCTGCTGCTGAAATATTAACGGAGCTGGGCTGAAAATTTCATTACACCAGCGTTCCCGTCGTGGTTTCGGCGCCAGCTTATTTACCTAACGCTACTTGTATGCGTCTACGGCGGCATCCTTAGGGAACTGCCGCCACGGCAACACAACATTTTGCCACATCCCTCCTTGCAGTGAAGGGCAGAACTTTTTTGCCATCTTTCAAGATTTAGGAATTTTCTAGAATTTATCAGAGTAATGTTCTGTTTATTTAATAACTTTAGTGCGGTCTTTAAAATTAATATATCATATTGATGAAGCAGCATTGTCTCATTAGTGAGAAACGGTCAATAATATCGTAGTAACTGCTGTAAAAATTCAGTTTATTGGTTTGCATACAGCCAGCATACGAAGACAAAGTAATTTATATTTGTTAATCCGAAACATTCGTAGTGAAGATTATTTCGTCCGCGTGTTCTGTGAAGATTACTGGGGAATGGCACATGGTTAAAACTCACGCAGTTTGTAGAACTTAGAAACTTTTTCTCCAGTTTCACTGTGTGGAACCAGGGCTTCGGAAGAATGTTCGGCTGTATTAACCACATTTCGATATTTGATGTTCATCTTCCCATTTGCGTCTTGCTCTTCCATGTAATAGTCTTATGGTCCTGTGTCCTCATTTCAGTCGCCCGTGTTCCATATTCATCAACTGTTTCATGTATATTAAGGTTACCATATGCCGTCATCATTATCAGTTCTCTCATCTTCCCGTGGTTTTCATAAGACCCGTTACCAATGGATTAATTATCTCCATAAGGACTGGTTCTTCTGCAGTCTGTTGTTAACAAAAATATTTTTTCTCTGTGTTTCAGTGTGTACTGTCTGCCCCGGTAGCTGAGTGGTCAGCGCGACAGAATGTCAATCGTAAGGGCCCGGATTCGATTCCCGCCTGGGTCGGAGGTTTACTCCACTCAGAGACTGGGTGTTGTGTTGTCCTAATCGTCATCATTTCATCCTCATCGACGCGCCAGTCGCCGAAGTGGCATCAAATCGAAAGACTTGCACCTGGCGAACGGTCTACCCGACGGGAGGCCCTAGTCGCGCGACATTTACATTTTAGTATGCACTGTAAAGCATCAAGTACAGCTCTGGCTTCACCAGAATAACTCACTGAAAAGCGAAACCAGCTTATATGAAGGAATGCGCAAAACAACTCTTACAGGCCCAGTACCTGCGAATTTTGAGCCAACTGTATTAATGTCGAAATACTTTGGGAATTATCAGCAGTGCAAATCTTGGATAGTTGGCGTGTTCTGGCGAATGTTTTTGTTGACAATTGAAAACTGTGGCAGTTGGATATTTTTCGTTCCATTGGTGACACGAAACAGGATGTGCTTTCTTTCTTTCTAGAATGGGTGCGACTTCCTTTGTTTCTATGAATTCTGTTACTTGGACATTGTACAAGTGTGTCCGTAAGAGTGTGCAAAAATGTAACAGGGCATTGAGAATTCTCCACTGAACAATTTGAGGCGCCAGCTTAAGGAGATACTGAAGTAAATCTGCCTACCGCTTTGCCTTGCGTTACTGTTTTCCAGCTAATTTACATCTAACATGCGTACAAGTTCACACGTACTGTGCTGTTTAATTACATGTATGTTCTTTATTTCCTGCAAGAAAGCAAGGAGGACGAGCATGATTACTAGGAAGTCATGATGCAGGTTTTGTTTACTTTACTTGTCCATGAGCTGGCTCTGTTGTATTTACGTTGTCCCATGACTGAATGTGCAATGAATCAACGACAAACCCATTCATTACTCAGTGCTATTCAGAGTACAGTACAATACGATGGACCAGCACTGGTACAGTTTCGCAGAACTCACAGACATGCACCTTGTATGTGGGAGAGTACGTTGCAATTCTTTTGATGCTGAAAGGCTTTACAAGGAACAACTTCCTGACAGGCATCATCCGTCTCGACGAGTGTTCATTTATCTCGATCGACCAGTGCATGAAACTAGTTCATTGGAAAGAAGAAACAAGGGACGTGGTAACATGATACTGGACCACTCGCACTCCCTATTTTGAAGAGGAGGTGCTGGTACGTGTTGCAGCGAACCCCGCTACAAGTACTCGTCGTATTGCACGTGAAATGGGCGTTGCACATACTAGTGTGTGGCGAGTACTCCACGAACAACAATTACACCCATATAACCCACGACGAGTCCATGAAATCCTTGTGATTGGCTTTGCACCAAGGGTCTCATTGTGTCAGTGGTTGCTCCAACAATGGACTGCTCGACCAGATTTCCTCCATATCGTGCTGTTTACTGGTGAGGCCTCATTTAATTGTGATGGTATTTCGAACAGCAGGAACATCCATGTGTGGGATGAGGAAAACCCTCACCCTGTAGTAGTCACACCATCAAGTACGTTTTGCTGTCAATATTTCGGCCGGCATTGTAGGCAACAGTGTCTTTGGACCATATCTTCTACCTGGCCGTCTGAATGCCCATCTGTAGGTGAGGTTCATACAAAGATTTCTACCTGAGTTGTAGGAGAACATACCCTTGGCTGTTCGTGAGATGTTGTGGATACAACATGACGGTGCACCGCCTCACCGTAACCATCTCAGTGCTGTATTTCCTGGTCGCTGGATTGGAAGGGGAGGTCGTATTCCATAGCCTGCGAGGACATCTGTGCTGAATCCCCTTGATTATTTCCTATGGGGGTACCTAAGGTCACTTGTGTATGAGACTACAGTAGATACGGAAATGGAATTAGTTGCCGGAATTGTAGCTGCCAGTGATGTGATTTGAAACACACCAGGGATATTTGTCATGGTGCGTCAGAAGATTGTTCGCCGATGTCATGCTTGCATTGAGGTTGATGGCCATCAGTATCAGAAAATTTTGTAAGATACAGTGTAAATGGTACTTCCATTGTGTCAATGATGATATTTGCAGTTAACTGCAACTAATGAAAAAAAAAGTAGACAGTAATGTGATTTTATTCCTATTATCTCCTTATACTGGTTTCTCCGACCCCAGGTCCCATTTAATATCGCTTCCTGGTATTATCTCTAAATATTTAAATGGTATGACGGGTTCCAGAACTACGCCGCCAGTTTTTTAATCGGATTCTATCGAATTGTCCCTGTTATTTAAATTTCCAGGCAGTTATCCTGTGGAACTACCATTCCATACACCAAGTTGTTCTCTGGTTCCTTACGATGATTCTCCTACAATATTTTCGTACATATAACAGTGAGAAATTTAACATCAGAGTTGGGGATCGTGAAGTACACTGAGTTAAGGAATTTTGCTACCTAGGCAGCAAAATAACCCGTGATGGACGGAGCAAGGAGTGCATAAAAAGTAGACAAGCGCCGGCAGAAGGGCATTCTTGGTCAATAGAACGCTACTAGCATCAAACATACACATTAATTTGAGGAAGAAATTTATAAGAATGTACGATTGAAGCACAGCATTGTATGGTAGTGAAACATGGTCTGTGTGAAGATCGAAACAGAAAATAATCGAAGCATCAGAGACGCGGTGCTACAGGCAAATGCTGAAAATAGGTGGACTGATAAGATACGGAAGGAGTTGGTTCTCTGCAGAATCGGCGAGGAAAGGAAAATGTGGGAAAGACTGACAAAGAAGAAGGGACAGGATAATAAGACATCTGTTAAGACGTTAGGCCATACTTCGGTGGTGCTAGGCCCGCTATAGAGGGTATAAACTGTAGCGGAAGACAGAAATTGGAATACGTCCAGCGAGTAATTGAAGACGCATGTTGCAGTTGGTTCTCTGAGATGAAAGGTTGGAACGGGAGAAGAATTCGTGGCGGGCCGTAACCAAACCAATCAGAAGACTGGTGACTTCTAAAAATCGTCAGCGTACAATCTATTGGTGCTGCTTGGCTCAATCTGAGGAATTCTTGCTGTATACTGAGAACATTAGCGGTCCGTTCGCCCTTCCTTGGGGCACAGCCAACGTTACATTCTTTTCTGTTCAACATTTGCTTACTGAGAGCTCTGACCCAAAAATTCTTCACCTCAATCAGCTGTTCCAAATAACCATATCATATTCAGGCGTCGTCAGTATGGCACAGTGCTTGCGCTTCTCGGTAATATGGGTACTCGGAATCCACATTTTCACCTAAATCTATCGTTTGAAAGATATTGTGCTTGAATTAAGAAAGCTGTATTTGACATCGCTGGTGTCCCCGAAACTCATGTTTATTCCTTAAGAGAAAGTCTCTGCCTCCACGAATTTCAGGGAAGAAAATCTCCTGGTGGTACCGCAGTTGTCTATAAAGCTAAGGACACACTGGGGGCTTAATTGCGGTACGTGTGGTAGACTCTTGAAACAGCCGCGCCGAGTCCAATTTAACTGACAGGACTGCCCTTTCGTCATTCCCCTGCAACAGAGAGCAGACTTTTCCCTGATTTGTTTCCTATAGTTGTCCACTAGCAGAAGTGAAGAGGCAAACGGGAACCAGGAATTCTCGTAACCATGTCGATCAGCAAATGCCTCGTCGCGTCCCGTAAGCAGCTCGCGTATCTCGACTCCCCCAGGGTAAGCCGTGTCGCGCGTAAAGCTCCGGCCGAGGGTTAAGTTAGCACCCGCCCGCAAAGTTTGTGGGTGGCAGCTGTTCCGGCTTCCCTCTGCAGGCAACACCTTGCGAGAGCGCCTACGGCGTAGGCTGCTCTGCGAGACAGTGTCTGCGAATGCGGCACCGACAGTTTCTGAATACGGCATTGCAGTGCATGTGTTAGATAAGCATGCAAATCTGAAGGAACAGGCTCGACGACATTGTGGAGTACATCGTAAAAATACAGGCACTGCAATAAGGTACTTCATGCCAGACAAGGCTACTACAATAATCGTCAAGTCTGTCCCTGTGCGAGAATCACAGCGCTTCTGCGAGTACAGAACGTAGACACACGGTGACATTTGGAAGTTTGGGTCGATTTTGGAGGATTGCTTCGATGACCGAATGGTTCAAATGGCTCTGAGCACTATGGGACTTAATATCTGTGGTCATCAGTCCCCTAGAACTTAGAACTACTTAAACCTAACTAAGCTAAGGACATCACACACATCCATGCCCGAGGCAGGATTCGAACCTGCGACCGTAGCAGTCGCGCGGTTCCGGACTGCGCTCGATGACCGAGGCGATTAAGGTGACCGCTCGCGTAAAGTGGGAAATCCGGGTTCGAGTCCCGCTCCGGCACAGATTTTCGTTGTCACCAATACAGTGAGCAGGTGGAGTCTGATCATATTCGCAATGCAGATACATCTTTTGTAGTTCTTGATCAATTCGTGTGAAATGGAGAGGAAACGGGTGGGAGAGGGATAGGAAGGAAATAATGACTTCCAGCCGCATAGGCATTGAGGCAACACAACGGCGAGAGTTGGAGAGTTGAAAATTTGTACCGGGCTGGGACTCGAACCCGGTTGCTCCACTTCCCCAGAACGGTTGTTTTAATCGTTTCGGCCATGTGGTCACGCCTTCTAACAGACCAAAATTCCCAGCTTCCTGCTCGCCGCCCCGCAGCGATCCCCAAACATTAGCCCCTACTCGCTGATTCCCATGTCCCATAGGAATTCGGACATTGGTTGTACATCCGCACTGATATATTATAGATATGAATAGTGTGTCCGACGGAACAGGCACCACTCATATCTATAACCAACTGTTCTGACACGATCTTCGGGCCCGTGCGTTCCTTCGACAAAATTACTTTACATTTATCTAAGAAATACACTATAATTGATCACGTGCACATTTTTATTACTTTACAGAAAAGATTAATATGTTGTACCCCGCAGAGATGTGTACTGGTGCTGCCGGATACACACGTGGATTTTATGCTGCGTATTGGGCGGGTGACTACTGCTCTTTTCCATCTTCATGTTACTTTGAAACGTTCAAAATTGTTCAAATGGCTCTGAGCATTATAGAACTTAACATCAGAGGTAGGGACCGATGACCGTAGCAGTCTGGTCCCTTTAATCCCAACCAACCAACCAACCAACATCTGAGGTCATCTGTCCCCTAGAACATAGAACTACTTAAACTTGAGGACATCACACACATCCATGCCCGAGGCAGGATTCGAACCTGCGACCGTAGCAGTCGCGCAGTTCCGAACTGAAGCGCCTAGAACTCCTCGGCCGCCACGGCCGGCTTCGAAACGTTCTGGCGCATAGAAATGTCGTTAAATAGTACGTGGAACTTCCAGTAGTACTAAAGAGATTATAGTTTGTTCTGATGCATAAATAAAACTTATAAAAATTTCAAAAATATAATTTGTTTCATAATTCGTCTTTCTTTATTTAAGCACCAACATAGGGATATTACGGTAGTACTATTCTATACAAAAAAATATCGTATTGCTTATACTGTGGACACTGTTTGGTTCATTCAGCAGAAGACATACAAACATTTTGTTTCTTTGCGTTTATGTTTCGATAGCTTTTTTTAGAGCTTACAGGTCAAGAGCATACACACGCACTACGGGTTGGAGCAGGATCTACTTTCGAGTTCTTAGCATCAACCACATTCGCCCAGTGGTTCAAAAAGTCACCATATTAATTGTAGGATAGACGAAACGCTGTTTTTGTTTGATGTGTTCTTACACCATAATTGTTAGATCTATACATTCTTCTTAAATTTTTGTCTCTGTCATGAAGTCATTCCAAATTTTGTTAGGACGTAATTATAGTACGTGTTTACTCATCTTCGTCGCATAATGACTACAGCATACACATGATATTCGAGTCGCAACAGAAATTCACTTTCTCCTTTTGGATAAGAAGCTATTTGATTCAAAAGAGCTGCATCAGTCATTTGATAAACAAGAACGAAAAATAAGTAGGTAAACAAAGCATAAAATTGATCGATTGCTGTCGTGATGGCTGTTGCCGCTTATAGACCCACATTTCCTGAAGATCCGTGTCATTAAGGAGCACAATATTAAAGAAAGTGCCATAATGTTTCTCTTCTCCTTAAATAACTTGTGATGGCTACTAAAATGATTTGTTCATGGTAGGTTTCAATATGGTTTTCATAAAAACGAACGTATGTTAAATTTAGTTAGAAAATTCAAGTTATTCGCTTCATATACAATATATATCACACTGAAACAGCTTCGACAATATACTTCTCACTCATTTCGCACATTTTTTGAATAAGGCATTCTATGGGAGAAAGGAGCTTCACCAATTTCGCGCATGTCTGATACTATTATGAGGCACAGTTTAAGAATTCTGGAATACAAGAATTGGCCTACATGAAAGATAGGAGCCCAGAGACGTTCATGGCTCTTTCATGTTAGGCGCTGTGATAAGCCTGTTTATTTAGACAACGTGAAGATTTAAATTATTTAATTTTCGTCCATTCTAATTCCTTGCCTCACATTCATATCGAGATATAGTCCTTCATAAAGGCCGTTGTGAGGAACTGGATTGTAATGAGCCGGTAAAGACATTAGTTTCACTTCTCTGTGATCTTATACGTCACCCAGTAACAGCATTTGTGATTTTATCTATGAAGAAAAATAAAAAATAAGATGTGTTTCATCGTGTAACTACTACTGTTTTAATATTTCACAAATCGTCGGTGGTAAAAATCCTAATTTACTCTTCTGTTTTACATGCACTGAGGTGACTAAAGTCACGGGATACCTCCTAATATCGTGTCGCGCCTTCTTTTGCCCGACATCGTGCAGCGACTCGGCGTGGTATGGACTCAGGAAGTCGCTGGAAGTCCCATGCAGAAATATTGAGAAACGCTGCCTGTATAGCCATCCACAATTGCGAGAGAGTTTCCTGTACAAAATTTTGAGCACATAGTGACCTCTGGGTTATGTCCCATAAATGTTCGATGGGATTCATGTCGGGCGATATGGGTGGCGAAATCATATGCTGAAATTATCCAGAATGTTATTCAAGCCAATTGGGAACAGTTTTGGCACAGTGACAGGGCACATTGTCATCCATAACAAGTCCGTCGTTGTTTGGGAACATGAAGTCCATGAATAGCGCAAATGGTCATCAAGTAGCCGAACATAACCATTTACAGTCAATGATCGGTTCAGTTGGACCAGAGAACCCAGCGCATTCCATGTAAACACAGTCCACTCCATTATGGAGCCAACACCACTGTGCACAGTGTCTTGTTGCCAACTTGGACCCGTGACTTCGTGGAGTTAGCACTATGAGCTCTTTCCAATTGAAAGTAGGAGTCATCTGACCGGGCCTTGGTTTTTCAGTCGTCTAGAGACCAACGGATATGGTTGCGAGGCAAGAAGAGGCGCTGCAGGCGATGCCGTGCTGTTAGTAAAGACACTCGCGTCGGTTGTGTGCTGCTGTAGCCCATTTACGCCAAATTTCGTCGTACTGTCCTAACATTTAACGCATTGTTGCTTGTCTTTTATCACTAAGAACTCTATGCAAACGCCGCTGCTCTCGGTCGTTAAGTGAAGTCCGTCGGCGACTGCATTGTCCGTGGTGAGAGGTAATGCCTTACATGCGGTATTCACGGCACACACATGACCCTGTGGATTTCGGAGCATTTCTGAAGTGAAGTGTTCCATGCGTCTAGCTCCAACTACAATTCCACGTTCACAATCTGTTAATTCCCTTGAAATTTTTTTCACATAAAGCTATCTGTATTTGTGCATGTCGCTATGCCAGGACTTTTTTCACCTCAGTGTAGTTCTTTAATATATAAGATCTTCTGCTTCAAACAGTGGAAACTGTCTCATGCTCAGGTACTTCCATGTCAGCTAATGAAACAATTGATGACATCCCTGTGTTATATTGCATATGGAAAGGTATAAGAATTATATGACATCAGTGGGGTACCAAGTGTTGTTTTTAGTTTTGAGGGGGGGGGGGGGGGGGCAAGTATATTCACTGACAGTTGGAGACGGGGAGCAAGCAATTCCGTTCACTGATTCCGTGTAAAAGAATTACATATATATCTTTCAGCAAAACCGTTAGACAAATATGTACATCAATAGTGTTACGCAGTCAGTGCTATGTTGCTAAACACAAACAAGTAGAAACACTTCATCAACGTCGAATGTTGTAAAAATGGACCAAGTTTATCATGTCCTGCATCTTGGAAAGAATTTTGTTCCTTTAATTTTGAAAAAGCATCATTTCACTAAGCAGACAATATTTCTACTTTTCTTTGGGGCCACTTAGGAGCAGTATTTCAGCTTTTTTACAGACTTCAGTAACAATCGGCAGTTGATAAACCTGTTGCTTTTATTATTATTATTATTATTGTTATTGTTATTGATATTTTAGAAACGTTGTACACTGCATCTTAGCACAAAAATAAAAACACAATTTCTTTCGAAAAGAAGGAGGCTATATTTTAATTTTTGTGCCTTCAAAAATTTTACATTCAATTTTTGTACCTAGTTTTCCTTTTCTCATTTCGATTCTTTCAAGTCACTCATTAATGTTCCGAGCCGTTTATCGATGAACATGGAGGAGGTGTAGTTGGGTGGGTCTCTGCTGGGTCATTGTTGGTCTCAGGCCACTTCAAGCTGTCGCAAAGATGTTGCCGATACTGGAACTGTAATAATTTGAATGATAAGACGAATAACTTCCTGAAACAGTTATTCAACCGTGAGATATTGACCAATAGAGGATTCATTACATGGTTGCATATCAATCGTGAGATATTTTAGTGTTTTAAATATAGGTTCTTAGAGTAATCTTTGGCTTTCTCTAGCAGTACATCAAACGCTTTGGCTACCCTAAGACCCGTAAGAGCTGCCTTTGTTTTTAGAACATTTACTGAATTTCCCATTCTGGCCTCATTAAAATCTGGATTCTGTAGAGATCTGGTCAGTTCTTCGCATGAGTCACTCATAAATAATGTCCATCTTTTCGAACTGCTTTGCGTACCGGCGCAGGACTGACGGTTTTTAATCTCTAATTGAGCTCTACGCTTTCAGTACCTTGGTCATTCGACACCTGGTCATAGTTTTCCCTGGCAATGGTACTTGAACTTCTAGATTTGGATTCGTCTGGTCAATATCAGATGGTTGCACAACATTTGCTTACACGTTTTTTCTTTTTATGGCTTACAGAATTTTAGAAGTCTTTCACAGTTACCAAGACATCGCACAATGGGTCAGTGCTTCTAGAAACATCCTATAGTGCAAGATCCAAACAATGATTACCACAGTGAATATAACAACTCTTTGGCTGGTCTTGAAGAAGAATTTCCTTCACTCCTCCTATTCCACCCTGACATACTAACTGTACTATTGAAAAACCGGATGCATATAAACTGAATTACGACCGATATTTTAAGAAGACCGTGCTGTATTTGGAGCAAGCGTTGGTGCCCTGGAGTCCGATGGACTGTACGAACAGTTCATTTACTTCTAGGGTTTCAGCAAACGCAGCTTATACAAAGAACGAACTGTCCGTGGCCAGCCACGCCGGTGTGCGATTCCGCCAAAATTCCGTAAAATGGAGAATTTTTATTTGCTGTACAATGTCTCATATGACCCATAATTTCCAGTATTTAGTTTAGTATTACTGACGCCAACCACTTCAGCCACTCCGTCGTTTCTGGTACATCGTTCTTCCTCTCACCGAGAAGTATCGTAAGGTTTCCAGTGACTGTTTCAAGACCTCTCACTGAGCCTTCAGTCCGATCTCCGGTCCAGGAACCTGTGTGCACTGATAATTACGATGAAAAGACTCTTCTCGTATGTTTTGCACTTTTATGAACCATTATTCAGTTACGTTTTCTATGGTCTTCTACTTCACTGTGTAGATAGCCATAACGCACACATAGCAGA